>NC_133410.1:191250000-191852500 GCF_049350105.2 Macaca mulatta | reverse complement strand
CTTGAATAAACTTGTGTAGCAATTTCATTCTTTTCCTTTTTTTTTTTTTTTTTTTTTTTGAGACAGGGTCTCACCCTTTACCCAGGCTGGAGTGCAATGGCACCATCTCGGCTCACTGTAACCTCCGCCTCCTGGGTTCAAGCGCTACTCCTGCCTCTGTCTCCCAAGTACCTGGGATTACAGGCACCCACCACTATGCCCAGCAAATTTTTTGTATTTGTAGTAGAGACGGCGTTTCACTATGTTGGCCAGGCTGGTCTCAAGCTCCTGACCTTGTGATCCGCCTGCCTCAGCCTCCCAAAGTGCTAGGATTACAGGCATGTGCTGGGATTACAGGCTTGAATCACTGCACCCGGCCAGCAATTGCATTCTTAAAAACCAAACTAGCCTAGAAACTAGAGCTCTTCCCTAGCCCCTCCACCTTCCCCCTTGGCTACTTCATACCTTTTCCCTTCCCTTCTCAACAAGCTTTAGGATGGGCTTGCCTGCAAGCCCCCACTGGCTCTACCTCCTCCCTCCTACTCACTCTCAACTGCCCCAAGTTAGTTTCTGTCCCTCCTGCTCTTGGAACTCATGTCCATTCTCCCAAATCCAGAAGATGCTTTAGTCTCTTTTCTTGCATGGCCTCTCTGTTCTATGTGACACTGATGGTCCTGATCTCCTTGAACTCCTTCCTGCCTGGGCTCCTGTTGCAATCATATCCCTTGGATTTCCTCCTAGACCCCAAACCCCCTTGTTCCCATTGTGGGATCCATTTTCCACAAAGCACCGTGCAGGGTGTGGAAGGGAGCCCGCACAAGGCCCCACAGCAGCGGGGGTAATGGACTTGGACTTGGGAGAAAAGGTGACTGGGGTTCCTACTCCCCATTTATATTCACTAAGCTACAGCAAGCGTGGTCAAGTCTCCCGAGTACTGAGCAGGTTCCCAAGATCAAAGGATACGGGTGAGGGGTAGCGGGAGAGGAGGCTGGAAAGCATGAAAGGTGTGTGAAAGGTGTTCAGTGCTGGGCTTGCCGTTCGGACACCATCTCACGGGCTCGTATCATCTTGCCTGTGCGAGGCTGTCCAGTGGCCTCTTCCTGGGCCGTGCTGAACGGTCAGCCTCCCTCTGGGCTCCCTCAGGGCATGCTGGAACCCTGGTGCTCCAGTTATCTGTTGCTGCGTAGCAAGCCATCCCAAAGCTTCACTGAAGTAGCAGATCATCAGATCTGCAGCTGGGACACGGATGGGGTGAGGGAAGGCTCATATCAGGTCCACATGGCATTGACTGGGCCCCAGGGTAGCTCCACTGAGGGCTGGAGAATCCATTTACAAGATGGGTCGTGCACATGGCTGGGAAATTGGAGTTGGCTGTTGGCTGGGAGCTGGAGCTAGGCTGAGGGCCAAGGGCCGTGGTCCTTGTCCCCGAGGGCTTTTCTATGATCTGCTTGGCTTTTCTCAGTCTAGGCCTTTTCAGGTTGGGGCTGGGTGGGAACAGACACTAGAGTTGAGCCCAGAAGGTTCTGAGCATGGCTTATACCCTCTTTCCTTTCTCCATCCCAGCTTTAAGATGACTTCCCTTTGGACATGGCCAAGCTTGCAGAGGAAGAAAGGCTGTTAGAAATTTCATTCATTGCCCCTGCCAGGAGGGTGGACAGGAGAATAGAAAGACTAAATGCCTGAGCTTCAAGGAGTTTTTCAGCAGCCTGACACTTGCATGTGGGGGCAAGAGAATTCTCCAAGTGAAGGGAAGAGCGATGAGGGGCGGACTGAGCTCCTGAGTCAGCGTGTCTGAGCGCCCGCCCAGCTGCCTGCTTCCCAAGAACAGTGTCGACATCCTGCTGCCTCTGTTGTCCTCATGTTGTACCCTCATGGGTACGTTCTTCATACTGGGCCGATTTTAAGCTTCTCTTTCTAGTTATTTTATTGTGTTTCAAGAGTAATGGAAATTCGGCCAGGTGCAGTGGCTCATGCCTGTAATCCCTGTACCTTGGGAGGCCAGGGTGGGTGGATCACCTGAGGTCAGGAGTTCAAGACCAACCTGGCCAACATGATGAAACCCTGTCTCTTCTAAAAACACAAAAAATTAGCTGGTCGTGGTGGTGGGTGCCTATAGTCCCAGCTACTCGGGAGGCTGAGGCAGGAGAATCACTTGAATCTGGGAGGCGGAGGTTGCAGTGAGCCGAGATCACACCACTACTGCACTCCAGCCTGGGCGACCGAGCGAGATTCCATCTTGGAAAAAAAAAAGGAGTAATGGAAATTCATAGTCACGAGGCCCAGCCAGCTCAGGCATTTTCCTCTGAGGGGAAGACAAGGAAGTGAGATGTCATGCCAACTAAGGTGGCCATCTGTGCAGCAAGTCTTCAACTGATGACACTAATTTACCTTCCAAACGCTGCCAAGCAGCTCTCAGGGTAACGACACCATCTCACTGCAGACCCAGACCAATTCTGAGCCCTTGACCTTGAGTGACACCACCTCCCATGGTTCTTCCATAAACAGGGGAAAGATGGTGAGTCAGTAGCGTGACTCCTTCCAATTAGGAAGGTGACAAAGGACATAAATACACTAAGCACTGAGGCTGGCAGGGTGAGAGTGGCTCAGTGCCAACAACCACAGTGGCCTTTTACACCAATTAGGTATATTTCCTGATAGAATCTTCCTTTTGCAAGCATCAAATTAATTTTCTTTTCACACACACTCCCTCCTGTCCCCATCAGACCAGGGCTCCACATGGCCTTCACCCAGGGAGAATTTATCAAGACCAGTGAATAAGGTGAACATTTGTTTTAAAAGAGTTTCCACCCAGAGGAACACATGACTCTGGGGATGTCACTAGAAGTCAGCTTGGGGCCCAGGAATTATTCCTTTGGAGATCCCATCTATCTCCATCAAAAACTTGCCAGATGACCTTGTGAAAAGCCTACAAAAGGCTGTGATTCAGCTTCCCTGGAGAAATCTCAGCCAGGAGGATCTGGGAAATTTCGTGGGCTTTTCAGCGGGACCTTGATGGATGGATAGGACCTAGATAAAACCAAGAGGCAGGCACTGGGCAGAGAGGGAGGGTGGTCCCTGCGGGAAGAAGAGCAGGACATGGAGAAGGATGCCCTGGCAATGAAGCTGCCTGTGGCAAATGAAGCTGCCTGTGGCATGGGAAGGGCGCCCACACAATTTGGGGTCTGATACCCACAGGTCAACTTTCTGCCCCATTTTCTGCCCCATTTCAAGACCATCTTTGAAGTCTGTGTCAATATCTAAGAAGGGGAGATTAAAATTACTGCCTCAACTGAGTCGCTGTGCGAGTTAAATGAGAGAACGTATGTATGCAGCTATTTGAGGAGTGAGAGGGGTTCTGATAAGATATGCCATCAGTAGTAAACACAGTGTATTTGTGTATTTGGAGGCCAGGAGACTAGTCTGGTGGGGGCACAGGGCTTGTGTTGGGAAGGAGAGGGAGGTCAGTTTAAAGGGTGGTGGCGTGTGACTGTGGAATCACTCTGAATATTGGCACTGGAAGATTTTGGATGCACCACTTTCCAGGTGTATAACCTGAACCCCAAGTGATGTTGGAGTTCTTATCACATGAACACTGTATTCATAATATCATCTGAATATCTGGCCTTTTCAAGAATACAAGAGCTTTGAGGGCAGAGACTGTAACTTACCCATGTTTGCAAATGCCTATAAAACTCAGCACATCATACCGCTGCTCAGTCACTGCTTTTTGATGGGGGGAGCATGAACTCATTAAAGAAATGTGGTAACTATACCAATGATTTAGTTCTCTGCAGTTCACCAATTAATCAGATCAAAACTGGTGATCAAAACGAATCAGAGTATGAACGTAGATGAGTCAGGCAGCTGGATGAGATGGCTCCAGAAATAGCTCTGGAATTTGTTCTGTCCTGGGCACATCCCTTATGAAAGAAACCAAAAGAAAAAGGGACTGGAAAAATATAGATAATATCCAATGCCAGCAAAGGTGTCGTTAAACAGGCACTCAGATGCGATTCTCTGCGCAGGATAAACTGGCACAAACACTTAGGAAAGCAGTTTGGCAATGTGTATTCAAAGATGTGTGGCCTTTGAGCCAATCATTCCATGCAAGTGGATTTATCTTTATTTTGTTTATTTTATTTTATTTTATTTTATTTTATTTGAGACAGGGTCTCACCCTGTCACCTAGGCTGGAGTGCAGTGGCATGATCTCATCTCACTGTGACCTCTGCCTCCCGCGTTCAAGCAATTCTCCTGCCTCAGCCTCCCAAGTAGCTGGGACTACAGGTGCCCACCACCACGCTCGGCTAATTTTTGTATTTTTAGTAGAGATGGGGTTTCACTATGTTGGCCGGGCTGGTGTTAAACTCCTGATCCCAAGCTGGTCTCTAACTCCTGGGCTCAAGCAATCCTCTGTGCTGTACAGCAAGTATTTCCTTTTATTTTTTTAATAAATACAGATGGGATCTCACTATGTTGGCCAGGTTGGTCTTGAATTCCTGGCCTCAGGTCATCTTTGGGAGGCCACTGTGGCCTCTCAAGGTGCTTAGGATTACAGGCCTGAGCCACCATGCCTGGCCCCAGTTCTTCAGTTGTATGTTATTTTATAGCCAACCCAGGTTTAGAATTTTGTTATTTGTTCAGGCCGTTCCATTTTTCCCCCTGATGTTTTCTGGGTTTTTTAAATCGTGCTTACAAACAGCTTTCCTTTCTCATTACTCTACATCGATGCACCCGTATTTTTGTCATGGTTTCTTATTCCCGTGCACGTGCACAGTGTTGGATGCATCTGGCTGCTGCATTGGAAGGCGTGCCCTGCTCAGCGACAGAGCCTGGGCGCGGGCTTCCTCCAGCACACGGGGCGAGGGGCTTGCCCTGGTCACTTAGCCACCGCCTGAGCTTAGGCCAGTTCCTCCACCACTTCTGTCTCCATTTCCTCATCTGTTAAATGGGCTAACAGTAGAACCCACCTCAGAGGAGAGTCTAGAGGTCATCATGGTGATCCACACCAGCTTAGAGCTGAGTCTGGCCCAGAGTACACGCTGAATCTAAACGCTCAGTGTGTTGTGTTGTGTTGTGTTGTGTTGTGTTGTGTTGTGTTGTGTTATGTTATGTTATGTTATGTTATGTTATGTTATGTTATGTTATGATCCACCATGATAGGCTTGAATCGGGGCCCAGCGTCCCCGGTCCCGGCTCCTGGCAGCGGGAGGGTCTGGATGGAGCCGCAGCAGGGGTGCCCGGCGGGCTGAGAAGCCCTCCCAGCTCTGCCCGCGGCCGGCCGGGGAGGACCGGGGAGACGCCAGACCTGTGGCGGGGTGAGCTGGGGAGGAATCACCGGAGCCGGGGCGAGGCTCGCTCTCATCGCTAGGAGGCTCTGTTGCCACTAGGACCTTGCGATCTCCGACTTCGGGGCTTGCGGGCTGGGTCTCAGAATGCAGTCTCTCCCGGGCCGGCGGCCTCTTCAGCACCGCGGTCCCAGTGGGCTCGGCGTGCTTTTTAATGAAGGAAATTAAACACACACGCTCTCTCTCACACACAGAGTGCTTAAATAATTAACAAATCGAGGCATAAGGACAGATATTTCCCGGCTTTGGCTGGGTGGAAGCCAGAAACTTAAGGCGGGGGCTGGTGAGCTGCCGTCCGGGAGGAGCTGGGGGTGCACGCCACGTGCAGGTGCTCGGGCCTGCACCCCTGCTCCGGAGACCTGGAGCGGGGCCAGCGCCCGGGCTGCCCAGGACCTGGCCAACTGGCACTTCCTCCGAGTTTAGGGAGTCAGCTGTGGGGGCCAGCGGGGGCCAGTTAGGGGTCTGCAAACCAGCGGTTCTCGGCCTGTCTTTCCCCGACACTTGCAGCCTCTGTCCATGTGGTCATCATTGCCCCAAGTTTTCTGCTGTGTTGCACAGCCAGCACTTCCTCTTTTTCTTCTTTCTTTTGTAATTTAAATTTTGCCTTTTTAAAAAAAAAAAATAGAGACAGGGTCTCGCTATTTTGGCCAGGCTGGTCTCAAACTCCTGGCCTCAAGCAATCCTCCCACCTGGAGCACTTCTTTTTTTATTGCAGCAGCTGATCGCCTCTCTTCCTCTTCCCCACTTGGTTTGGATGGTAAAGTGCATCCTCCCGAGGCAGTCTGGGCTGGAAGGCGCTCCTTCAGGGGGACCTGCCCCAATTACCCTAACTACCCTCGTTTCTCATGCCTCCCTGGTCCCCGTGGCTGCCAAGCCCCCTCGGAGAACCCAAGGGCGCCTGCAAGTTCTGCCTCCTCTGGAGCCTTCCCAGTGGCCTGGGGTCCCCCTCTCCCCTCTTTCCTGAGCAGCAAACTTCTCTGCTCTTTCCTGAACGCGCCAGTCTAACATGCTTGGCTCTGAGCCTCCTCTTCTTTTCAGTGTCCACTAAGCAGACATACCTATATGTTAGGGTTGGAAACAGGCCGCATGTCTTTATTGGAGGGCAGGAGGAGGTCGTTCCTGTCTTCTTTATTAGGTTGTATATGTCCATCTCCATCGCACGCAGAGCATCCTGCCCCACTGAATCTTTCTAGTCGACTCTTCTCTGAAAACTCTGTGGCTAAATTCTCTTTAAAACCTGTCCTTGTCCCAGCTACTGGGGAGGATGAGGCAGGAGAATCACTTGAACCCGGGAGGCAGAGGCAGAGGTTGCAGTGAGCTGAGATCACGCCACTGCACTCCAGCCTGGCGACAGAGTGAGACTCTGTCTCAAAAAAAAAAAAACCACCAACAACAACAAAACCTGTCCCTATGCCCTCAGATAGGGTTTCTCACTCTTGCTTCTCTGCACATCCTCTGAGGACTATACATTCTATTACTGTTATTATATTAAATTGGTAGTTATTGACTTACTTGTCTGTTCCATCTAAGATCCCACATCTTATTTATTTTATGATCTTAGTAAGGTATCTCACTATATTGATCTTTGTATCTCCAGGACCAAATACAGTGCCTGACATTGGGGGTTCCTCTTTTCTTTACATTTAGAATTTTCCTTCCATTTCTTACACCGTACGCCTCCCCTGCCTCACTCATTCTGTTTCTAGATGTCTGGTCGTGGGAAAGCTGAGTTTCTTAAGGACTGCCATGGGGAGTGTGAGCCTGCAGGGATTCTCCACCTGTTTGTGTGAGTGTTTCAAGGGCACAGAGCCTAATGGATCGTAGGGATCTTGTCCAGCTGTTGAACATGTCTAGAAAAACAAATTAAGGCAGAGCAGACCCGAAGTGCATTCCATCGTCAGCCCCCAGAACAGGTGTAGCACCTGTCATAAATCCCAAAATGGCTCCTGGCACTTCCAGACATTGGCTGTCCTTGTCTCTGTGTGTGGGAGTTTCTGTAGCAGGAGAAAGGCATGGCTGGGTGGGAGAATGAGGTGGCATAGTTTCCTTAGACCAATTTTAACATTAGCCTAAGGAAAATATTGTAAGTAGACTAAGAAGGTGGGATAATGCATTTCAGAACCAAACCGAAACAATTATCTTAATTAATCAAGAAGACTTGCCTGTATAATAGATATGATGAAACTGGTCCAGGAGGAGGAAAGAACTAACTGATCTGGAAGAAGAAAGTTAGGACACAGAAAATGGAAACAGAAACAGGAAGGAAGTGGGAAGTGTCAGCTTATTCAATCTGAAGCAATTTACCCAGAACAAATTTAACCTGTGCTTCAAGGAACTTTCAGTGCTAAAGTGGATTTAACTACTTGTTTACAGGTTACCTATGACTTGTCCTTTGAAACCCATCTTCTCATAGGTCTGTGATATGGCATCATGAAAAACCCTCAATCAAGACACTGTGCTAGCCTGCCCTTGCTGCTAGCCTGACTCAGAAGGTACTAGAACATTCTACACTTCCTCTGTGTGTCATCACAGTTTCCAGTGATCATTCTCATTTAGATAAAATCTCCACTTTAAGTTATCAATGTTATTTTCTTGAATACATTTGTATCTTCAAATTCAACGCTTTATGAGAATTTTCGTTTTGCTATGAAATAGAGAACATGGGTTAAGGAAAAATAAAGGTGAAACCAGGTGCTGCTACAGTTTAAATTAAATCTCTAGCAGGATCTCCTTTTCAAAGCTTCATGCCTATTAATTTACATACTCATGCTATATACATGTTCTCTCTCCTACGTTTCACCACTGTATTGAAATGTGCTGGAATATGAATTTGTGATGAACTATAATATTCCTACTTACAAATCGGGAGGGTTGAAGTTAGGAGAAGGAACTTTCAAATTTGAAAATAAAAATTTGAGCATCTTCTGTGCTTTTGAAAATTCTATCTTTGTGGCCAAGAGCTATGTTTGTATTGTTGTATTGAAGTATATCTTGGTTTTGTGAACGAGGACAGCATTAGAGTTCCGCTGTCGAATTCTCCATGTAGCACTTTCCTCTTCCTAAGGTGCTTTGTGAGGGAGCAGGGGAAATGAAGACATTTTGAAAGTCTTAGTTATTCACGGCCTTGCTCCCAAGCCAAGAATCCAAGAGCCCCTGAAATTTCACATCAGCCACTTGGAATACGAACCCTAAATCTCCCTCTTACCTTGGAGAACAGTAGTTTTGCTATCTTGTGTCACTGCCAAGGCAGGACTGAGCCACGCTGAAATACAACCCCAGGATTGTAGCATTTTCCCGGGGGGATACCTGAAGAAGCCCAGGCAGAAGAATAAACATGTATAGGGTAGGGTTTGTTTTCGACAAGATCGGGGGAGGAATGCTAGCAAGATTTCTTAGTTTTCATTCATTACTTGGGCGTTCAAGGAGACCTTTTTCCATGTCTTTTTCCATTGCTTCACATTGGCTCAAGAGACAGGCCAGGTAGGAGTTTATTAGGACTTGGAGAACCATCCCAGGTGAGTTCATGAAGAGTCAGTGGGTAGTCCTGCAATGCAATGCATTTGGACGTCACAAATAAAGACCCACAACATGTCCATAAGGACAGCGAGAAGCGAGAGTTTCCTGATTCTGAGTTCTCCCCAGCCTTGCGCACCCGGAGTTGGCTCAGAGGAGAGATTTGCTGCCATTAGGCTGAGGGCAGTTGCTGTAAAACTTCCACGCAGGGCCAGTCCTGCACAGAGGCAGTGCTCCTGCTGGCCTGTGGGGAGTGGGGTTTTCCTCCAGTCCCAGCACCGCTGCCCCTCTGTAGACGCGGCTCTGGGCCACCTTGAAAGGAGAGCCATAATCACAGATGTTTATTGAGAGCTGCCTCTCTGCCCAGGCGCTGTCCCGAGGACTTTGATCCTCACCGCTAAGAGGGGGTACTACTTTAATTGGCAATCCATAGATGAAGAAACGGAGGCACAGAGAGGGTAAGTGACCTGCCCAAGGTCATGCAGGTCTTACATGGAGGAGCCGGGATCCCAAACCATTCCCAGGAGCCTGGAATCCCAGATGGGTGGCAGGGATGGCAAGGCCTGGCTGAAGAGTATGGACAGGGAAGCCAATGTTGGCAAGGGTCTGGTGCAGTGAATAGGAGGGAGGCTGAGCTTCCAAAGGGGAGCTGGGCAGTTGATACAGGATCTAGGTTTCGATTGCAGAATTAAGACAAGACTTGGAGAAGCACCACACAGGAGTTGATTATGTGCTCAGTTTTTCTCTTAGGTGAATTGTCTGCTCATATGCTCTGTCCATTTTCTTGTTGGGGTTTGCTGCCCCTCTTAACAACTTGTCCACTGTCTACTCCCTCAGGACAGGTGCTTTTGCTGTATTGTCTGCTGCTGCACATCCAGCACATAGCAAGTACCTAGCATATAGTAGGTACTCAAGAAATATTTGGCAAGGCCAGGCGCAGTGGCTCACGCCTGTGATCCCAGCACTTTCAGAGGCCAAGGCAGGCAGATCAGGAGGTCAGGAGTTCGAGACCAGCCTGGCCAGCATGGTGAAACCCCGTCTCTACTAAAAATACAAAAAATTAGCTGGGCGTGGTGGCACTTGCCTATAGTCCCAGTTACTCAGAAGGCTGAGGCAGGATAATTGCTTGAACCTGGCAGGTGGAGGTTGCAGTGAGCCGAGATCATGCCACCGCACTCCAGCCTGGGCAACAGAGCGAAACTCTGTCTCAAAAAAAAAAAAAAAAAAAAAAAATTTGCCAAATGAAAGAAGCAGCATTAACTCTTTGTCTGTCATTTTCTAGCTTGTGTTTTAAATTAATTTTTATGTGCCTACGTTTTACATTTTTATGTAGCCAAATTATCTTTTTCTTTGTACTTTCAATGTTTTCAAAGTTCTTTCCCAGCCATAGGTCATATAAATATTTAGCTTTTTTTTCCCCTAGTTTTCTTATTGTGACTTTTTTTTTTTTTTTTTTTTTTTTTTTTTTTTTTTTTTTTTTTACATTTACTGCCTTAATTTACCTGGAAAAAATAGGCCGTCAATTTTTTTTTGTTGTTTTTTTTGTAGCACTATTTATTGAATAATTCACCCTTCCTCCCACTGGTTTGTCTGTTCACTCTTGTGCAAGTATCACACCCTTATGTGTGCACATGTGTTTAATATGTAATATGTATTTAGATATCTTTCAGTACATGTCTGCCCTCATTTACAAAATTTGATTTGTTATTATGTGTTCTGACTCTAGAATTTAATCTAAAATATCAATTTAAGAATCATTATTATTTTACAATATTCACCTGAAGACATGACTAGTAAATTGGTCAAATTTTTGGCCAATTTTCTTGGGTTTCCTGGGTAGACTGCAAATAATGACAGATGTGCCGCTTGCCTTCCAGGGGTTCTGGAGCCCAGACCTGTCAGATCCAAAGCCTGTGCTCCTAACCACCACACAGAATTGCACTCTGGAGTGTGGTCTGGACCTAGAAGTGTTGTAACCGTGGGATCCTGGGGAAGTCCCTTCCTATTTTGAAAATGACAGAGTTTCATTAGTTTCTCTGACATGAATGATTGAAAAATGAACTTGGATACTCAGTGTAGCCCAGACTTACCTGATTCTGGGATTATCCCTAGAACCCAGCATCTCTTCCAAAGTCGTATGCATCCATGCAATATGGGAGGATGCGAAACTCAAAGGTGCTGGAGATGGTGCTGGCTGCACTCGCGTGTACGGACCCACACCTAGTTCCCCAACTTTTGAGCTGCATGAGGACCCAGTCATACCTCAGAGATACAACGGAAAGCCAACTTACCTGAATCCTGCGTTCTCTGCTTCAAGTCCTGCAATCCCAGTTATATAGGTGATCTCTTCTTGTTATGATCTTTTTTAGGATTTTGACTTTCAAAGCTTTATTTATTTATTTCTATTTAAAATCCCAGCCTCCTAAAAATATCCCCAGACGTTGGCTTGTTCCCACAGACCCCACATCTTGTGAGGTGCTCTCCATCTTACAGACAGAGAACACCAAGATACAGAGAGGCTGGGTGTCCTGTGCCAGCCAAAGTTGTGACTAAGTGGGACTAGAAGGCAGGAGTCTTGACCCAGAATCAAGTGGCCAACCATGGAGGGCTGCTCTTCTCAGCTGCCATCACGGTGTAGCCTGGAGAAGTAACGATGGGATAAGAGTGTAGTGTGCACATGCAAGTATGATTGAATACGAGTCCCCTCCTATCAATGCCTACATTACAGAGAAAAGGAAGTGCAAGATTGTTGACTATCCAATAGCTAACTATTAGCAGGAAAGCCAGGTCAATCTGCAAAGGGAAAGAATTATTTCAACAGTTAAGAGTTCAAGATATGACACTAATGTCATGGGCGGGACTAGCTGGGTCCAGTGGCAAGGGCGGTGAAGGATTTCCCAAGACCGTTGTAGGTAAACAAAGGCAGATTTATTAGAGAAAGTATGAAAATGTGTTGCAAGAAAGCAACAGGCAGCACAGCAGAGAAGGGGCTGTCTGCAAAGAGGCAGAGCCTGGAGGGAAGTTTTATAGGGTCGCACTGGAGGGGCTACCTGCCGAAAGAGGTCGTTGTGCCCATGGAAAGAGGTCATTGTACCCATGGAATGAGGTCATTGTACCCATGAGTTGTGATTAGCTGTTTCTCAGAGCAATTGTTCATTATTCTTCCCCAGCTAGGGCCCCTCCCTACCTGGGGTCCCTTCCTCTTTGTTGCTTACTTATCTTATCAGGATTCCACAACTAATCCCCCTCCAGTAAAGCCAAATCCACAGCCATTACTGCCAACCCTCATGATAAATGCAAACTGTTGACAATCAGATTGGCAACAGTGAGCACTGATTATTAATGCTCTTGGAAGGGGGAGGTGTAGACTGGAACACGGTGGGGATCCATTGTGGCCAAGGCCTTTACACCAACACCACAATTTATCTACCAGCGAGAAGGAGGAAAATGATTTGTACTACTAAATTAGAAAAGACAAAGAAAAAGAAAGGAAGAGAGGAAGGGAGGGAAGGAGGAAGGAAGAAAGAGATGGAGGGAGACAGAAAAACATGGATTAAATTGTAGTTTGATCTGGCAAATTTAATGAGGAAATGAAGTGAATGAGATTAGATTTAACACAGATAGTCCCTGACTTACTATGGTTTGACTTATAAGTTTCAACTTCACAATGGTGCAAAAGCAATATGCACTCAGTAGCTCCTCCACTTACCATGAGATTACATCCAGGTAAGCCCATGGTAAGTTGAAAATACTTTATATAAAAAGATGTACTTTTGATTTAGGATAAAGTAATCCTAGCATAAGTGTATAGGTTAATGTAAGGTAACACACCTGGGGAAAAATAATATTCCACAAATATCTAACAGGGAAGGCTGCTATTTAAGAAACAGCAATGTAGGAAAGAAGCAGGAGTAATAGTGAGTAATTACTTAGGGTACATATGAGCCCATAACATCACCACTGCAAAAAAGGACTGATGCTGTCTTGGGCTGTACGTACAAAAGGATCTCTTAGAGAACAGAAGTGGTAATAAGTGTTAAAGGAAAACCCCAAGGCCAGGCGCGGTGACTCACACTTGTAATCCCAACGCTTTGAGAGGCCAAGGTGGGAGGATCACTTGAACCCAGGAGTTTGAGGCCAGCCTAGGCAACATAAGGAAACTCGCGCTCTATTAAAAAATTAAAAAATTAACCACTGTCATAGCACATGCTTATAGTGCCAGCTATTTGAGAGGCTGAGGCAGGAGGATCGCTTGAGCCAGAAGGTTGAGGCTAGAGTAAGCCATGATGGCGCCACTGTACTCCAGCATGGGTGACAGAGTGAGACCTTGTCTCAGAAAAATTAATTAATTAATTAAAAAAAGAAATTGTGCCTTAATTGTTCTTGTGAGTGAACGAAGACTTGGCTCACCTTCCCGAAGGCGTCAGTGGCCTTCCTTGGAGCCAGATGCCACTCTCCAAGGCCACACTTCAGTCTGTTTCCGAAGAGCATTGCTGCGAGTGGGTTGGAACTCTGGTGCCTCACCCCACATGCCCTGCCCCCCTTGCAGATTCAGGCTGGCTTGTCCACATTCTGCTTCTGCTGGGTGTCATTCTCCTTTCTGCCCCTGCTACTCTCTCCAACTGCCTGCCCTGGGTTGGCCACAGCTTGTTCCACTTCTTTTTTTTTTTTTGAGACGGAGTCTTGCTCTGTCACCCGGGCCGGAGTGCAGTGGTGCGATCTTGGCTCACTGCAACCTCCACCCCCAAGGTTGAAGTGATTCTCCTGCCTCAGCCTCCCGAGTAGCTGGGACTACAGGCGCCCATCACCACATCCAGCTAATCTTTTTTGTGTGTATGTATTTTTAGTAGAGACCAGGTTTCGCCATGTGGGCCAGGCTGGTCTCAAAACCCTGACGTCAGGTGATCTGCCCAACGTGGCCTCCCAAAGTGTGGGATTACAGGCATGAGCCACCATGCCCAGCCTGTTCAACTTCTTTCTGTGGTTTCAGGCTGCCCCTCACTGGCCTCTTGCTGCAAATCTGCAGGCAGCTCGACCACAACGCAGACCATCATGCGAAGCCTGGGGCTCTGGTGGTGACGGGGTCTCCAATGAACATTTCACTACAGGGCACTAGTCCTTTTACACTTCATGTTCCTTGTTTCTTTTTTTTTTAATTGGTCACAATTATTAAGAAACATTACCCTGAAATGTGACTGTTGAGTTGAAAACAAGGACCAAATAATATTCTAAACTTAGAATCTTGCTTAACTTCTTCTGAAAAAGAGAACTCAGCCATAACAGTGAAAAATACGATCTTCTGGACTTGTTAGCAGAACAGACCACTGAGGCTTACTCTCTAATGCCTGAAGCAGTCAGGCTCCTGGAGAGTTTGGGCTAACCTGGCCCTCACCCCTCCAAACGTCATTCCCCTTCCAAAAGAGAATTTCTCAAACTATGGGCGAAGAAAATCGCCAGAGGACTCCTCAACCCTCTGAATATTTTCACAGCTTTCAACAGGGGTTCTATGTTGGGGTCCGCGTGTTTCCTAAACAAAGGAATGAATACACAAGACAACACAAGACAAGACAAACATGGCGGCCACCTCGAATGCTGCACTCTGCTTTATTTTATACAGTCGTTTGTGGAATGTTGCCAAGTCACAAGACACATTGTTGTTTTTCTGACCTTTCCCTGACTTTCTGGATTTTCAAGATGTTTACACATAAACAAGCCCCCAGGGTCTGCTGTTTGCAGCTGGCTCCTTTGTCCTTGTTTACAGGGAAGGAACGCCCTGCTTCGGTTGCAAGAGCAGGACTTATCGGGAACGTCTCGTTTGCGAGCACGTAGTCCTCTACAGTTCTACAGGCATTTTGAGTGGGAAAGTTCTCAGTTGTGAAGGACTGTCTGGCACATTGTTGAACATCAGCATCCCTGTACAGCACGCAGTAAATGCCAGTTTGTAGCCTAAGGCAAATAACAAATGCTCCCAGACATTTCCAGGCACTCCCTGAGAGAAAGGTACTGCTCATGGTTGGAAACCGTTGGTGGTGCCTGGGGCCAGAGTGTGAGAGCAAACTCTCCCACGCCTTTGTGAAGCTCGGGGCTTTGGAGACAGCCTCTCCCTATTTGAGGGTCCCTTCTATGATGATTGAGTTGTGGTGTATAAGCTTCTAGCAAAATGCCTAGGCTAAATATGCACTCTGTAAATATTTGCTAATTAATTGTCATGTCTTGCTTACTATTATATGCTCATTGAGACCAGAAATTTCACATCCTCTATGTTGTGAAAAGCTCTGGGCAGACTTAATGCAATGTTATGCTACTGAGAAGCACTCTGGAAATATTAATTGCTATTGATGAAAGTAGCGACTACTTTAATTTAGATGCAAACAATCAAAAAGAGCTAAATACCCTTGGCTCTGTGCCTCGACTGCATTTGGAGAGACTGATTAATACAGTCCTACAGCTAACTAATTGTCTCTCCATCTCTGGCATGTTACCTAAACTTGGGTGCATTCAGGTCACCCAGCAGTTGTGTGGGTGGGTGAGAGCCTTTCTTGAGTTGCAGCCAGAGAGCCAGACTATTTGCCGCAGAGCTAGACTCGTAAGGAATGGAAAATTTGGTAAATATCCCAAAGTAGTAGAGAGGAACCAGGCCAGGTCAGGCCAGGCCAAAAGATGGGGGCATCCCGAGAGGCTGGGGGGCCACAAGGTGAGGTATGTCTAGCAAATGCCAGAACCTGGGCATTCGTTGGAGCCAGGAGAGGGGTTGAAATAGGGTTGGGGCCAGTGGGATGCATCCCTTTCCCAGCCCCCGCACTCCTTGGAGCTCTAGTTCCACCTGAAAATTCAATCATTGTCTTGCTGAGTGCAGGCGGGATACGATCCACGAAGAGCAGCAAGGGTCCAAATTTCCATCATTCTCAGGAAGTCAGAATCCAGGGTCTGACTCCTGGCCCGTAGGAAGGCACGGCAGCTTTATTTCCCAGGATGACTTCTGAAGTATCAGGAAAAAAGTCCACTGCAGGACTAAAGCTTTATAGAGAACGAAAACCACTGCCAGTTTTAAAACAAAAAATAAACTGATTGTCATGAGCAGTCATGGGTTTACGGGTTTATTGATTTCTGCTGAATATCTGGGTAACCTGGGTTCATTTGCAGATTTGAAGATGATACTCTCATTTTGTCCTACTTTTATACAAGAGACAATAACATTTGCAAATGGCTTTGACTCATCTGATCTGAATACCCTCAAATATCTGGCAAGATGAAATCTGGTTTGTTCTAAAGAAAAAGTAGAGGGAGTGAAGGATTGGGCTTTAAGTACAGAGTTTACCTAAAAACCAATCACCTCCCCTTCAACTTATTTCCCCCAGGTCCAAATGGCAATTCCTTTTTTTTTTTTTTTGAGATGGAGTCTCGCTCTGTTGCCCAGGCTGGAGTGCAGTGGCACAGTCTCGGCTCACTGCAAGCTCCACCTCCCAGGCCCTTCTCCTGCCTCAGCCTCCCAAGTAGCTGGGACTACAGGCGCCCGCCACCATGCCCGGCTAATTTTTTGTATTTTTAGTAGAGACGGGGTTTCACCCTTGTTAGCCAGGATGGTCTCGATCTCCTGACCTCGTGATCCGCCTGCCTTGGCCTCCCAAAGTGCTGGGATTACAGGCGTGAGTCACCACGCCCAGCCCTGGCAATTCCTCTTTAATTAGCCTGGGGTGTTAAAGAAAGCTGCATTTTCTTCTTCTTCCTTCCCAGGCGGTCAGGATTCAGTAAATTTTGGCTGTTCCCCCTTCGTGGAACAGAGTGACAAGAACCCAAGACAGGAGAGTCGAATGACTTTGCTAGAGGTCACTTTGGGGGAAATGTTTCAAAGGTAACCCTCCCAGCAGGGAAAGCTAACGCCAGTCTTCTGTGCAACAGGTAGGCGTCTGAATATGTCAATGTGTTCGGAATGCAAATTCTTGGGAAATGACATGTCAAGGCGAACTTGTCACTACGTGGAGGAGAATGAGGGTACCTGCCCCCAAAGGACTGTCACTCCTTTCTGTCCCCTTAAGCCAGTAGCTCCTCTAGGTCGTCTCCTGAGAGTGTCACCAAGGTGTGTGTGAAGTAAGAGGACTGCTCTCATATTTGTAGAAAAACGAATACGTGCTGGGTGTGGTGGCTCATGCCTATAATCTCAGCCCTTTGGGAGGCTGAGGCAGGCGGATCACCTGAAGTCAGGAGTTTGAGACCAGCCTAACCAATATGATAAAACCCCATCTCTGCCAAAAATACAAAAATTAGCCGGGCGTGGTGGCATGCGCCTGTAATCCCAGCTATTTGGGAGGCTGAGACAGGAGAATCACTTGAACCCGGGAGGCAGAGGTTGCAGTGAGCTGAGATTGCACCATTGCACTCCAGCCTGGGCGACAAGAGTGAAACTCCATCTCAAAACAAAAACCAAAACAAAAACAGAAAAAGGAAAATGCATAATGTCTTTAATTCCATTTGTATGTCTACCTGGATCACAGGCATCATTCACAGTCCAGTCTAGACTTAGGTTTTTCTAATTATTTCCTTTGAATTAAGTAAACTTGGTTTGGAATTTTATCTTTATGCCACTTAGTAGTTATGAAAACTTGGGAAAAGTTTATAAACACTCAAATTCTCCATGTTCTCATTGATAAGTGGGGGTATTAAAACCTCCCTCATAGTGCCAGGAAGGCATAAAGGATTTTGTCAGAAAGCAACTGGCCAACATCTTGCTGCATAGTAGGGGCCTGAATTGGCAGCAAGGGTTACTCTTTCTCCCCAAGCCACGGCTTCTTGCAGAGATGGGGCCGTTGTCTCTGAGACAGCACAGGGCCAGAGGGAAGGAGAGACTACCGGACGTGCTGCCCATCGGAGGCCTTCTCAGGAGCTTATAACAAAGAGCTGTCATGGAACAGGGACACCGAAGAGAGTAGGCTTTTTTTAATTTTAATTTTTTAAAATTTGAGATGGAGTCTCGCTGTCTTGCCCAGGCTGGAGTGCAGTCCACAATCTCAGCTCACTGCAACCTCTGTCTCCTGGGTTCAAGCGATTCTCCTGCTCAGCAACCCAAGTAGCTGGGATTACAGGTGCTTGCCACCACAGCTGGCTAATTTTTGTAATTTTGGTAGAGATGGGGGGGTGGTTTTCATCATTTGGCCAGGCTGGTCTTGAACTCCTGGCCTCAAGTGATCTGCCTGCCCCAGCCTACCAAAGTGCTGGGATTACAGGCATGAGTCACTGTGCCCAGTCTTTTTTTTTTTCCTTAACTTTTAGTTTAGGTTCAGGGGTAGCTGTGCAGGTTTGTTATATAGATAAACTTGCATCATAAGGGTTTGTTTTACCAATCATTTTGTTACCCAGGTGCTAAGCCTAGTACCCAATAGTTATTTTTCCTGCTCCTCTCCCTCCTCCCACCCTCCACCCTCCAGGAGGCCCCAGTGTCTGTTGTTTCCCTCTTTGCATCCATGTGTTCTCACCATTTAGCTCCCACTTCTGTGTGAGAACATGTGGTATTTGGTTTTCTATGCCTGTGTTAGTTTCCTAAGGATAATGGCCTCCAGCTCATCTATGTCCCTGCAAAGGAGCTGCATAGTATTCACAATAGCAAAGACGTGAATTCAGCCTAAATATCCATCAGCGGTAGAATGGATAAAGAAAATGTGGCACATATACACCATGGAAAATAGGCTTTCTGTGGTGCCACAGATCACTGGAATCTGTGTATGCCCCCAGAACAGAAGCACAGCAGACCATGCAGTGTCACAGGATCCTTGGGGTGTTGTTTTTCTAGTCAGAAACCTCTGTGGCTGGTGGCACATTTGCCCAAGTTTTATTCGGGCCTTCTGGGCTTGTTCCACCCACTTGGTCAAGCAGACTTTGCTCAGCCACACTACCAGCGGGGATTGCACACCTGCCAAGGGCAAGCCAGGTGCAGAGTGGTGAGGGGTGTGTGAGCGAGCAAGCGCAAGGTCCGGCCACTGCACATAGCCAGGCATGCCAGCTGCTGCAGTGGGGCAGGCAGCAAGAGGCACCAGCACAGATGCTGGCTCCATGAAAAGCTGCGGCTGGATCAGATGTAACACAAGCAGCTTCCGCTGAGGGCACCCACATCTGGACAAGGGGAATGCAGTGGCACCCGGAAGCTTAGAGATGCCAAGAACCAAAGAGTCCCCAAAGAGGTGTCACAGCCCCAGCTTGGAGAGCCCCTAGGTCTGGGCTCCCTGAAGGGCTGCAGCCCTTCTCTCCTTCTCATCACCTGCAACATGGTGAGAAGTGGGCAGGGGAGGTATGTTTCAGCCTGTTTGTGTTATAGCTCTTTCGGTTCCACCATTCAGCAGGTCCCAAGTTCTTGTCCCACATCCAGGAAGAATGAGGTATGCAGACAACTGGAGGGTGAGCAAGGCAGAGAGGATTTTCACTGAGCAACAGAACAGCTCTCAGGAGACCTGAAGTGGGTAGCTTATTTCTGCAGGCAGGTTGCCCTGATGAGTGTCTAGATCTCAGTGGAGAGGAGACCCTGCAGTGGGTAGCTCCTTTACGCAGGCAGGTTGTCCCAGTGAGTGTCCACCTCTCAACAGAGAGGAGACCCACAGTGGGTAGTTCCTTTATGCAGGCAGGTTGTCCCAATGCGTGTCCAGCTCTCAACGGAGAAGAGAGCCGCAGTGGGTAACTCCTTTACAAGGGCAGGTTGTTCCAATGAGTGTCCAGGTCTCAGCAGAGAGGAGACCTGCAGTGGGTAGCCCCTTTCTGTAGGCAGGTCATCCAGACTAGTGTCTGGCTCTCAGTGGAGAGGAGACCCATGATGGGTAGCCCATTTCCACAGGCAGATCATCCCAATGAGTGTGTCAGCCTGGCTGAGTCTGGGGTTTTTACGTGCTCAGAATGGAGGAAGCGTGTGCTGATTGGTCCATGGGTGGCCACAGGCAGGCCTGGAAAAAGCACCAAATGATTGGCTGAATGGTCACCAATGAAGTTCTCACTCTGGGCCACTAACTTCACTTGGAACTGGCAGCCCAGCCCCCAGGCTTCAGGCCATTCCTAGCTTAAAGGAGAGGATTCACCAGGTTCCTACCCTTTCCCACCTGGGAATCTATCTGCTTCCTGCAGCCATCAACATGCCATTGTAGCACCCAGGCTGCATGTACCTATGGCTGCCTGCAGGTCCACACTGAGCTGCCCTCAGTGCCCCAGTCCCCTCCCATGCTCATTGGTGTCCAAAGTCCGGAGGTGGCTGAGGTGGCAGGGGGCTGGTGTGTCAGTGCCACCCTGAGTGTGTGCATACCCAGCCAGGTTACGACAGTGCCCAGGCTCAGCCACAACTTTGCTTACCCCAGAGCAGGTGCCAGGAGTGGGGAAAGGCCAGGGAGTGAGAGCAGGCACTTCAAGCCTGCAGGGACAGGGGGCTTCTTGGGCTGCCAAGAGTGCAGGGATGCCAGGGCCTGGAGCTGCTGCTGGGTGGCTGTGGTTGTGCCCGGGAGCATGTGCTCCTGCCCTGCCAACTCAGTAAGGAGTGGGGCCCTCGCCTGCCCCAACTCCTGCTGGCTCCACAGAGCATGCAGCACCTGCCATGCCCCTCGACACATGCTATAGCCGATGTCCTTGCAGTGGCTGCTCCAGATGGGACATTACCACCATCAGCAGCACCCCAATAAGTCTGATCATGAACTGTGTCAAAGAACAAATGAAGGAAATATGAGAAAATGACCTTCAATACCATAGGTGCTATGGTGTACCACAATATTATAACTGATGGTTTCCCCTTTCCCCATGTACCCCATCCCCTGGGTTAAAGGTAGGGATGTGCATACTCACAGCTGAATCCCCAGTGCTTATCACATAAATGGCACTTGACAAGAGTAAGAGTGGGGAACCCAAGGAAGAGATCTGAAGCAACCAAACGGCTTTTCTGCTCGTCTTTCATGATGAAATTCCAGAATGGTTTCCCTAAGGAATGAAACATGACCAAACACTCCCAGAATCTCAAAAAACACCAACAAAAAGCCACCTTCCCTGCTGTCCTCAGTGTTTGACACATACGTGGCCAGTGTGTGTCCTCACAAGCCTTTCCTTTGCCCTCCATCCTCTGATTCTGCTGGAGGAAGTGCCAAGTGGTTTTGAGCCATGGCTTCATAACCAGGGTCCAGTTGCTCCCCCTCCACCAACAAAGAGTCTTACTCTTCCTTTTTTTTTCTGTGTTGTATATTTTTTATTGGTATGGATAACTTATTAAAGCAACAAGTCTGAAAACACATTTTGCTTTTGCTGGTACTAGAAAGAAAGTGCTATGTTAGGCCGGGTGCGGTGGCTCACACCTGTAATCCTAGCAATTTGGGAGGCTGAGGCATATGGATCATGAGGTCAGGAGTTCGAGACCAGCCTAGCCAAGATGGCAAAACCCCGTCTCTACTAAAAATACAAAAATTAGCCAGCCACAGCCCAGCTACCTAGGAAGCTGATGCAGGAGAATTGCTTGAACCTGGGAGGTGGAGGTTGCAGTGAGCCAAGAACGCACCACTGCACTCTAGCCTGGGCTCCATCTCAAAAAACATAAAAAATTTAAAAAAAAATAATAAAGTGCTATGTTAGAGAAGAGCTAAGAGAAACCAGAAGTCATTTGCAAAAAATAGGCATATGATATAGTCTGGTAACGCAACAGCCAGACGTGCTGTTTTATCCGTTTCGGTTTGCATGTTTGTACAAGCATCAGAAACCAGTGACACAGACCCTGAAGCAAAGTCACAACAGGCTTATTCTGAAACACGCTGGATTACCACCACAGATTACGCAGGACACAGAGGCTGTGCTGGGGCAGGTTTGTTGTGTCTTCTATATGGAGTTTCTGCCAGATAGGGGGCTAATCATGCAATAGCTTGAGTTTTTCTTAACATGATAAACACCCAGGATTGCTAGCACCAGAAAGTGTGTGCTCACTGTTGTATAAGACATTTGAGCAGTGCTACAAAAACAACAGAAAGTTCCTTCATTTTAATCTTATATGCCCGAATCTCTAATCAAGAAATAATTCAGCTATAGGAGCCAATTAAATTACTGTAAAACATGCCTTCACCTGTAAACCATTTCTTTTCCCTCAAATATAAAATTTAAAGTAAAATGTCTCCGTTTTTGATAAGCAGCTCCACCACCAGTCTCTGATATTGTATATTGTTCAATGCAGCCATGGCATTTCATTCTGGAGGTCTCAGAAGGGATGGGCCAAAGACAATTCCATGGCTCTCCGCATTTACAAGATTTTCCTTTTCATGGAGTGTCACTCTGTTTAGATGCGCCATCAGGGATCAGAGGGTTTCACAGCGAGCAGGTGCCAGTAGTTTCAATGCTTCATGAAGGGTTTCCAGTTACTCACTAGGATCCATAGTTTTGGCAGATTCTATAAATTTAGGGTAGATATCATGCGTAATTAGTGAAATTGGCAAATCCCTGAAGTGCGGTTTCTGAGTTCCAGTGATAATGTTGATGTCTTTGTATGTGTTCACAGAAATAGCTGCTTTCTCACCACCTCTGTCAAAAGCCGTCTTGACATCAGTTAAGTCACTAAATCCTGATACATGGTATAGCCCTTCAGAATTGGGACTTTCAAACTCAATCTCCCTGTTGCACATGTCCACCACCCTTGGCCGCTTAGCCAAGGTGTGTGCTTTTGACAAGCACTGTAAGGTCACAGCTGGACACGCTGGCATGCCTCAAGCCTGCTTTCCAGTCATTTGGGACCATGTGGGGTCACTGCTTGTGAACACTGAAACCAATCCACATGGTTCACTCCCTGAGCAATGAGACCATACATGAAGATGTCACAGTATTTACGCTAGCATGGGCCTCTCCATCCATGGACCTTGAAATTGTGAACCTTCTCATATTTTGGAATTTGCTCGTTTTCTTTCAGAGTTGCTCTTCTAACAAGTGATGTCAGTCTTTTCTCCAACACCTCATCCTGGCCTGTAGAATCTCACCACATGTCTCTTTCAGGACTGGCATATATTTTTGCCAGCAGACACTCTGCTTAAGGTTGTGCATCCTATGTGTTCATAAACTGGGTTTATCATCACCTTGGCAATGTATTCTGCTGCTTTGTTTCAATATAGAGAGTAATCAAGCCATCAGTTACCAGACTGTGGGTGGACACACAGTGTTTCTCCCCAGCAAAGTGATTTCCATTGCACTAGAGCCTCAAGTTTCTTGCTTGACTTCCCAATCTGAAAGCCAAAGTGTAGAGCCCTGGCTGTTGCTGCCTCTCCCCATGATGTATCTCCCTCAGCCACACTCAAGAGCTGGTCAGCTGCTTCTCCGGAGATCATGCCGTGAAACTCTCTTCCATGATACTTCGGGCTGTTTTCTCCCTCAAAAGTACAGATAATCCTTCGAGGATGAGTGGCTTCCTGTTGTAGCTGATATGAATAAGATTTCCAAATAGGAAATCGATTTTCATCTATATCAAACAGGGTCAAGGCCGATCTTTTTTTTTTTCTTCCATATACTCAAGAACATGGAGAGCATCACAGCATTATTTACAAAAAGACTCTGCTAGAAAACAGGACTATTGCCCCAAGTTTTTTTTGTTTTTGTTTTTTGTTTTTTTGTTTTTTCTGTTTTTTGTTTTCTTAAAATATTGAGTTGGTCTTGAACTCCTGGCCTCAAGCAATCCTCCTCCTTCAACCTCCCAAAGTGCTAGGATTACAGTCCTGAACCGCTGCACCCAGCCACAGCCAGGTATTTTTTCTTTTAATGATTGCCCAACTTATTTTATTATTTACTTATTTATTTAGGATGTAACCAACAAACATTTATTTTGCACAGTTTTGGAGGCTGGGTACCAGCATACCGGTATCTGGTGAGAGCATCCTCCTGGTTTGCAGATGGCCATCTTCTCACCGCATCCTCACACAGCCTCAATGACGCCTATCTGCTCCTTCTGGAAACTTCCCAGGGGTCTGATGAGAAAATCACTAGCATTGTGTACCATCGTTATCTTCTCTTTCTCTACTTTTTTTGAGCAATTCAACCAATTCCTTGAAGGATTCAGTGATGTTAATATCATCATCAAGTCAGAATATCTCCAATGAAATCAAACTGAAATGACTGCAGCATCTGGGAACATTTCTGACCTGCAGAAGAGTAACGCTCAGTAGCTCATTATAAAGGATATTACAAAGGATCCAGATGAAGAGACGCATGGGTGAGTATGGGGGAAGGGGTGGGGAGCTTCCATGCCTTCCCCAGGCATGCCACCCTCCAGGGACCTCCACATGTTCACCTATTGGGAAGCTCCCCCAACTTATTTTGAATAATTCTTTTTTTTTTTTTTTTTTTTGAGATGGAGTCTTGCGCTGTGGCCCAGGCTGGAGTGCAGTGGCTCAATCTCAGCTCACTGCAACCTCCGCCTCCTGGGTTCACACTATTCTGCCTCAGCCTCCCGAGTAGCTGGGACTACAGGTGCCCACCACCACACCTGGCTAATTTTTTGTATTTTTAGTAGAGACAGGATTTCACTGTGTTAGCCAAGATGTTCTCAATCTCCTGACCTCGTGATCTGCCCACCTCGGCCTCCCAAAGTGCTGGGATTACAGGCGTGAGCCACCGCGCCCAGCCTGAATAATTCTTTATGGTAGTGCACGTATACCTGAAGGAACCATTGGATAGGCAGTTGCTAATGTTTGAAAAACAGAAGCTTACACATAGCTTACAGAAAACAGCTTATGTGTAAGAGCATGTGGGGGAGTCCTCACTGGAACTGTGGTCTTCTGTGGTCCACAGTGGAGAAGCAGGACAGGCCCAACAGAAATGTATTTTCCAGGGTCTGAGGAGCTTCCCAGCGAGGGGCTCAGCCTGGGTTTTTGCTGGAGAGCTCCATGTGCAAAGGCTGGGGAGCTTCCCAGAGACACTTATCCAGAGAGAACAAGAAACTGGCCCCGCAGAGGCCCTGAATGCTGGAAAGGGTGGAGCTCTTACTCCAGTCAGTTCCTGGCCAAGGCTACTGTACACACACGAGCCTAGAGAGAGAGAGAAGGTCAGAGTGAAAGCCAGAAAGCTTTGCCTCCATAGGCTCTATCAACTACTGGGGCTGGGCCATAGCACCTTGGGATCCACGCCTGTTAGGAACAGGCCTCCAAATCTGGCCATAAACTGGCCCCGAAACTGGCCATAACCAAATCTCTGCAGCACTGTGACATGTTCGTGTTGGCCATGACGCCCACGCTGAAGGTTGTGGGTTTACCAGAATGAGGGCAAGGAACACCTGGCCCACCCAGGGTGGAAAAAGGCTTAAAGGCGTTCTTAAGCCACAAACAATAGTATGAGCTATCTGTGCCTTAAGGACATGCTCCTGCTGCGGATAACTAGTCAGAGTCCATGCCTCTATTTCGGCCCATCCCTTTGTTTCCTGTAAGGAATACTTTTAGTTAATCTATAATCTTTAGAAACAATGCTTATCACTGGCTTGCTGTCAATAAATATGTGGGTAAATCTCTGTTTGAGGCTCTCAGCTCTGAAGGCTGTGAGATCCCTGATTTCCCACTCCACACTCTATATTTCTGCATGTGTCTTTAATTCCTCTAGTACCACTGGGTTAGGGTCTCCACGACTGAGCTTAAGGGAGGAGACCACCCCTCATATTGTCTTATGCCCAATTTCTACCTTCAAAGAAAGAAGTAGTAAAAACTAAAAGGTGGAAATGAAATCCACAAGCAGACAGCCCGGCACCACACCCTGGGCCTGGTAGTTAAAGATCCACCCTTGACCTAATCAGTTATGTTATCTATAGATTACAGACATTGTATAGAAAAGCACTGAGAAAATCCCTGTCCTGTTCTGTTCTGTTCTAATTACCAGTGCATGCAGCCCCCGGTCATGTACCCCCTGCTTGCTCAATCAATCACGACCCTCTCACGCACACCCCCTTAGAGTTGTGAGCCCTTAAAAGGGACAGGAATTGCTCACTTGAGGAGCTCGGTTGTTGGAGACGTGAGTCTTGCTGAAGCTCCTGGCTGAGTAAAGCCCTTCCTTCTTTAACTTGGTGTCTGAGGGGTTTTGTCTGTGGCTTGTCCTGCTACAAGCTGGTCTTGGCACACACCCCTTGGAGGAGCATGGAGCTCACTGCTCCACAGGTTTGGAACCATGAGAACTCAGGGCATCAGTGACATCCCTACAGTTGTGCCCTGGAGACATCAAGATGAAGCATGGTGCTTGGCAACACCGTGGCAGCTCCAGCAGGAAGTCCCAGAGCTGGCTGGGCATAGTGGGGACTCCTCTGTGTTAGCAGAGTTAGCAGCTCTGCTGACAAGTGTGCACTCTTGTGTTTGCAGTTAGAGGCAAGAGCCTTTAAATACCAAGTAGTTACTCTTTACATTACCTCCTCCAGACACAGGAGGCCTAGGAAAACTCGGGTTCCATCACCTATTGCCAATCATCTATGCCTTGGAAATAATGTTATCAGTAGTGGTTAGATTTCCAAATGAGAAAAGAAAGAAGGAACGAAGGGAGGGAGGGAGGGAAGGAGGGAGGGAGGAAGGGAAGGAGGGAGGGAGGGAGGGAGGAAGGAAGGAAGGAAGGAAGGGCCACTTCTCCCATAATCAATTATATATTTGTTAAACACTATACACAAATAGTTCTTTTTGTTTCTAAACCCATAAAATATATTTTGCAACCAGATAAGTGGCCTGCAGTACCTTCACCCAATCAGCCAAGCTGTTCACCCTAATCCGAGGGGCTGAACACAGAGCTTACTTAGGGCTGTGCCCATTACTCAGTCCCTGAAATGCACCTTTACAACCTGGGGGAGCGGGGAGGGGGTGTGAAGTGAAGAGTCCCAGCACCAAATGATGGGCACAAGGAGCAGTCAGGCAGGTAAGAACTAGCTAAGGTCTACTGGGCATCTTTAGTAGGTCTCATTTGATCCTCCAAATATTCTCATCTAGAATGAGAAGACGCTCAGAGAAGGTAAGCAAGTTGCAAAAGTCACACAGGTAGTATCAGAAGTCACCAGCCTGGAGGAGGAGGAAGAGGAAGGGAGGGAGCAGCTGAGGCATCTGGTGGTGGGCAGGAAATCAGATCGCAGAGGGGGGTCGCAGGGACGCCCCAGGAGATCAGATCGTGGAGTGGGGTCGCAGAGAGGCGGGGAGGGGAGGATGAGGCAGCGCCACAGGGACCGGGCGGGGTAGGGGTGGAAGGGGGAGAGGCATGTGGAGACCCCCACAGAGCCACTGTGCTGAGGGCGGGTAAGGAAGAGGGGGTGTGAGAAGCCTGGGCACCGGGCAGAGGTGGACAGTGGGGCGGGGAAGGAGCAGGGGAGCAGAGGCGAGGAGGAGGGACCCAGGCCGGGAGCGCAGGAGTTCCTGCTGTGGTCTTCGCAGAGGCCAGAGTAAGAGATAAGAAAGTCAGGGTGGATGGAAAAGAAGGAAAACGCCTCATTCCCAGCCCCGTGGGTGAGCCGGGTGGGGCGGGGAGCGGGGGTGGGGGTAGGAAGGGCCAGTAAGTGAGTGGAGTCAGTCAGGCACAGAAAGACGGCCCCCGTGTTCTCACTTCTGTGGAAGCTGAGAAAGTGGGCCCCAGAGGATCCACTTGGAGGGCAGAATAGCGCAACAGCAATAACGCAAAAACAAAAAAGGAAGGCTGAGTTTCATTCACATTGGAAGGACATGTGAATCGTGCGTCCCCAGGCAAGCCTTGCTCTGCTAATAAACGTGGTCAAATATTCCACTTTTATTACCTTTGAAGAAAATTACCCACTGAATGTTTAAAAGCCTGGAGTCTCCAGGCCAATACCAATTATTGTAATTGTTCTTAAAGGATTAATTGCTTGAGTGTTTTAGTTTTTATTTTACAGAAAAGATTTCTCCCCCCTACCCCCACCTTACACACTACTCAACACTGGATACCAACATCTTAAGGACTACACATTCCCCCAATTCCCTGCGGGGTTCTCAGGACCTGCAGCTAGTGTTGAAAAGATCATTAACAGCAGAACATCTCTTCCTTCCCTGGAGCGCCTGTTAATTTGTGTTTAAAGACCTAGACTCTAGCAGAGTTCATTTTTACAGCGAGGTAATATATTATTTCCGTGGACTCCAGACACCAAAACATCTATAAATTTACACGTAGTTAACCTTCTTCTCCTTCCTTTCTTTCCTTATTAAGCAAATTCAGGACCTCGTGTGTTACCCGATAGAAAGATCTTTCAACAGTTTCACCCACAATTTCTTTAAGAGAAAAACAGAAAACAAAGGACTTGGTGATTTTTCATTTAATGTGAGGCACCCTTACAGGCTTCAGAGGAAGTGTTTACGGGTAGGCGATAAAATGGGTAAATGATAAAAACGCGAAGGAAAAATAAATTATTGGCATTTTGTCTGTTGGAGTTATATGCAAATTGCAGAAGAGGAACTGCATTCCAAGGGGTAAAATCTTCCAGAATGTAACAAGGTATTCTGAAGGATTTCCAGGGATTAAAGAGTCATCATATGAACAAAACCAGTCTAAAAGGCAAAAATGATACTGTTAACAGTATGTGAATTCATTAACATGAAATGACAAATTGCATATTGCTAGGAATTCCTAAGCAAGGGTTTCCAACCAAGGAATAAAATTCTGCACCTGCTGTGGCTTTTTCTGTACCTCCTGCAACAGCGCAGTGACTCCCAGGCCAACTTGCCTGAGCCTTCAGATGTGTTGGGCCCCACAAGATTTCACTCCAGGCTTAATCCAGCTGAGGCTACATGATCCCTTGACTCTCAGGGACTGGAACCAAGTGAATCTCTTAATTACACAGCAATGAGAAACTGAGACCAGGTGGTAACTGGGGAGGCCTGTTGGGATCAAACCAGTTTAAATCAAACTAGCTAGAGGAGTCAACACAAGGACTTGTATGTGAATGTTTAGGGCATTGTTATTCATAAAAGCCAAAAAGTATTAACAACTTAAATGTCCACCAGCTGATGAATGGATAAAGCAGGTGTGGTATATTCATATGATGAAATAGTATTCAGCACCAAAAATAAATGAAGTGCTGATGTTTGTTACAAGATGAATGAACACGAATTAACACTATCAGGAATGAAAGAGGAGTTATGGTTGCTACAGATCCTACATTAAAAGAATAATAAGGGATTATTGTGAAAAACTTTATGCCAACAAATGTAACAATTTATTTATTTTTTTATTTTAATACAGAGTCTCACTTTGTAGCCCAGGCTGGAATGCAGTGGCACGATCTCGGCTCACTGCAACCTCCACCTCCCAGGTTTAAGCGATTCTCATGCCTCAGTCTCCCGAAAAGCTAGGATTACAGGTGCCCGCAACAACACCTGACTATTTTTTTTTTTTTTTTTGAATTTTTAGTAGAGAGGGGGTTTCACCATGTTGGTCAGGCTGGTCTTGAACAACTGACCTCAAGTGATCTGCCCACCTCAACCTCCCAAAGTGCTGGGATTACAGGCGTGAGCCACCACACCTGGGCCAAATGTAACAATTTAGATGAAACTGGATAAACTCCTTGAATAACATAAAAACTGGCACAGGATGAAACAGATAATAGGATTAGCCTTATATCTACTACGGAAACTGAATTTGTCAAAAACCTCACAAAGAAAACTCCAGATCCCGCCAGGTGTGGTGGCTCATGCCTGCACTCCCAGTACTTTGGGAGGCCAGGCGAGAGGATCACTTGAGCCCAGGAGTTTGAGACCAGCCTGGGCAATATAGTGAGACTTAATCTCTACTAAAAATTAAAAAATTAGCCCCGTGTGGTGGCGTGTGCCTGTGGTCTCAGCTACTTGGAGGCTGAGTCAGGAAAATCACTTGAGCCCAGAAGCTTGAGGCTGCAGTGAGCCGTGATTGCACCACTGCACTCCAGCCTGGGTGACAGAGTGAGACCCTGTCTCAAAAAAAAAAAAAAAAAGAAAAAAGAAAAAAAGGACAACATCAGGTTCATATTATTTCACCAGTGAATTGTATCAAATACATAAGAAAAAAAACCCCAAAACCTCTTTTTGAAAAATAGAGAAGGAAACACTTCCAACTCATTTTATGAGGCCAGTATAGCCCTAATACCCAAATTAGACAAAACGTAACCAAAAAAATTAGAAGCCAATATCCCTCATGAATATAGACACAAAATCCTCAACAGAATATTAGTGAATCAAATCCAGCAATATATAAAAAAGGTAAATATCATGATCAAGTAGGTTTTATCCCAGGGATGCAAAGTTGATTTAACATTCAACAATCTGTGTAATTTATCACATTCACAGAATAAAAGAAAAACACCGCATGATTATTTCAATAGATGCAGGAAGAATTTGGAAAAAATTTAATATTCATTTATGATTTTAAAAAACACAAACAAACAAAAAACTATCAGCCAAATAGGAGAAAAGGAAACTCTGAATCTGATCAAGGGCATCTATCAAAAACCCAGAGCTAATATCATACTTATTGGTGAAATATTGAATGCCTCTCCCTAATATCAGGAACAAAGTAGGATGCCCAATCTCTCTATTTCTACTTGAAGTCTAGCACTTGCAATAAGGCAAGAAAAAGAAAAAGGTGTAAGGAGCAGAAAACAAAAAGTAAGATAACCTTTGTTTGCAGATGTAAATAAATGGTGGCTGTTATTTGGGATGCGGAATTGAAGATAGTTCGTATGAATGCAAAGTCAGCCTGTGAGAATGCTCTGCCAAGGGTACCTAAATTAGAGCCTAGCTCAGAACTTGAAAGCTCCATAAACCACTCTGCACGGAGTTCCTTCTATCATAGAGATACTGCATTTATGTGGGCTCAGGTTTCGGGCACTTATGGAATCCACAGTGTTTGTCCCTTCATGGTCTGCAGAATCTCATGACAGGCACCATCCAGGTCTCCCTGTGCTGTGGAAGCACCAGTTCTAAATCAACTTCCAGGCTGGTTTTTCTAGCCTTTCAGCTTGGTAGGCCTCGATAATGTTGTAAGTTTTGCTTTAAAAAGTCATATGCATTTGCAAGAAGTTTAAAGGGGAAATTGTCTTTTATATGTAGCCACACATTTTGAGTGTTTTTCATTCCTTCCCGAAAATCTGAGTTTCCATGAGATGGAATTTTCTTTTTGCCTGAAGAACTGACTTCAGCATTTCTTGTAGTACAGGTCTACTGACAGTGACCTCTCTTGGGTTTCTTTGATTTGAAGATGTATTTTGCTTTCATTCTAGAGTGATGTTTTCACTAAATACAGAGTTCTGGCTTGAATGGTTTTTGTTCAGCACTTTGAAGACTGTACCACTGACTGCTGGCCTCCCATTGTTTCTAATGAACAGTCAGTGATTACTTGAATTATCGTTTTCCCAGGTGTCACTTTGTCTGCTTTCAAGGTAATAAGGTTTGGATCTGTGTCCCTCCCCAAATCTCATGTTCAATTGTAATCCCCAGTGTTGGAGGTGGGGCCTAGTGGGAGCTGACTGGATCATGGGAGGGGAGTTTCCATGGATGGTTTAGCACCACCCTCTCCTGGTACTGTATAGTGAGTTCTTACGAGATCTGGTTGTTTACAAGTGTGTGGCAGCCCTCCCCTTTCTCTCTTCCTCCTGCTTTGGCCATGAGAAGCACCAGTTTGCCCTTCGCCTTCTGCCATGACTCTAAATTTCTTGAGGCCTCCCCAGAGGCCAAGCAGATGCCAGAATCATGCTTCCTGTACGGCCTGCAGACCCATGGGTCAATTAAACCTCTTTCTTAAAAAATACATTACCCAGTCTCAGGTGTGTTTTCGTAGCAATGCGAGAACAGCCTAATACACAAGCGTTCCTTTCTCTCTCTTATTTTTAGAGACAAGGTCTCGCTCTGTTGCCCAGGCTGGAGTACAGTGGTGGGATCATAGCTCGCTGCATGCTCCAACTCCTGGGCTCAAGTGATCCTCCCACCTCAGCCTCCCAAGCAGCTGGTATGTGCCACCTGTCTTGCGTGTCCGTGTGAAGAGACCACCAAACAGGCTTTGTGTGAGTAACACGGCTGTTTATTTCACCTGGGTGCAGGCAGACTGAGTCCAAAAATAGAGTCAGGAAAGGGTGGTGGATTATCATCAGTTCTTACAGGTTTTGGGATAGGCGGTGGAGTTAAGAGCAATGTTTTGGGGGAAGGGGTGGATCTCACGAAGTACATTTTCAAGGGCGGGGAGAATTATAAAGTACTAAGGGGGAGATTACAAAGTACATTGATCAGTTAGGGTGAGGCAGAAACAAATCACAATGGTGGAATGTCATCAGTTAAGGCTATTTTCACTTCTGTGGATCTTCAGTTGCTTCAGGCCATCTGGATATATACGTGCAGGTCACTGGGGATATGATGGCTTAGCTTGGGCTCAGAAGCCTGACACCACCATGCTTACCCAATTTTTAAAAATTTTTGGTAGAGACAGGGTCTTGCTGTGTTGCCCAGGCTGGTCTTGAACTCCTGGACTCAAGCAATCCTCCCACCTTTTTCTCCCAAAGTGTTGGAATTATGGGTGTGAGCCACCATTCCAAACAAGGGTTTCTTTACCTCTGGTTTTCAGCATTTGATTATGTTACTCCTTGGCATGGCTTTTGTAATATTTATTGTGGTTGAGGTTCTTGGATTTCCTTGAATCTGGAAATTCATACTTTTACCAATTTTCAGCTGTGTTTCTTCGAACTGTATTTGGTCTATTCTCTTCTAATTACATGTATGCTTGACCTTTTGATAGAGTCCCATATATCTCTGAAGCTCTTTTTTAAAACCATTTTCTCTCTTTTCTTTACATTAATTAATTTCTATTAATCTATTTCTGTTGATCACTGACATATTCCTTTGTCATCTATATTCTGCTCTATGCCCATCCAATGGATTTTTTGTTTGTTTCAGATACTACACTTTGCTTTTCTTTGGTTTCCAGTCTTACACTTCTCTGTTTAGTATATTATATTTTTTCTTTCATTTTACATATTATGTTTTCTAAAAAAATATTTTCAGCTTGGTTCCTACAATGATTAATTTTATGTATCAACTTCTCTGGACCACGGTGTCCAAATGTTTGGTCAAACATTATTCCAGATGTTTCTGTAAGGATATGTTTGGATGAGATTTACAATGACATCAGTGGATTTTGAGTAAAGCACATTTTTACCTGTTCCAGTTGAAGACCTGACTAGAACAAACGGCCGATCTCCCCCAGCAGGAGGAAATTTTCCAGCAGAGCTCAAGTCTTCTTTCCCCTCAGGCCACCTAGCCTGCAAATCTTTACATTTGCTTAATTTCTGCCTTTCTCTATGAGCTCATTTTGTTCCTAAATGGGTCCCTCTGGGTTCTTTCTTTTTGCAACCCCTTTGTCAGCCCTTCTGTACTTGTAGACCTGAGAGACCTGAGGCAATCAACGCCCATCCTTCCCTGGAGCATGCCCAGCGTGGGGAAGTGTGGCCGTGGAGGAGGGCCCCACCTCTCCTGGACGTCACCTGCAGTACTGGGAGGATATGAGGCCAGGGTTACAGCTACAGTACCAACACCTGCACTCCACCCCATCGCAAACACCAGCACGACCAGCGCCTGCGAGCATGGAAGAGCCAGCACTTACCCACAGCTGTATAACTTTCAGAATCCCCTAAAGTGCTTTCTGATATGGGTGGTGGCTTCCCTTTTGTCTTTAGCGACAGGAGGGAAACTGAGAGGTGACAATGTGCTAGCAGCCTTCACTCTCAGTGCCTCCTCGGCCTCGGCGTCCACTCTGCCTGGCGCTTGAAGAGCCCTTCAGCCTGCCACAGCCCCATGGAAGCCCCTCTCTGGGTTGGCTGAGGCCGGAACCTCCTCCCTCTGCTTGCGGGGAGGTGTGGAGAGAGAGGCGCGGGTGGGAACCGGGGCTGCGCGCAGCGCTCGCGGGCCAGTGTGAGTTTGGCGGGCGCGGGTGCGGGCTTGGCAGGCCCTGCACACGGAGCGGCCGGCCGGCGCCACCGGCCCAGGGCAGTGAGGGGCTTAGCACCCGGGTCAGCAGCTGTGGAGGTTGCGCCGTGTCCCCCAGCAGTGCCGGCTCGCCCGCGCTGCACTCGCTGGGCCTTAGCTGCCTCCCCGCGGGGCAGGGCTCAGAACCAGCAGCCCGCTATGTCTGAGCTCCCCACTCTGCGGTGGGCTCCCTCGCGGCCTGAGCCTCTCCGAAGGGCGCCGCCCCCTGCTCCGTGGCGCTGGGTCCCATCGACCCCCCCAAGGGCTGAGGCATGCAGGAACGGCTAGGGACTGGCGGGCAGCTCCGCCTGCAGCCCTGGTGCAGGATGCCCTAGGTGAAGCCAGCTGGGCTCCTGAGCCAGATGGGGACTTGGAAAACTTTTATATCTAGCCGAAGGATTGTATGTGCACCAATCAGCACTCTGTATCTAGCTAATCTGGTAGGGACTTGGAGAACTTTTCTGTCTAGCACTCTGTGTCTAGCTCAAGGATTGTAAATGCACCAATCAGCACTCTGTGTCTAGCTCAAGGATTGTAAATACACCAATTGGTACTCTGTATCTAGCTAACTCTGTATCTAGCTAACCCAGTGGGGACTTGGAGAACTTTTCGGCTTAGCACTCTGTGTCTAGCTCAAGGATTATAAACGCACCAATCAGCACTCTATCAAAACGGACCAATCAGCTCTCTGTAAAATAGACCAATCAGCGCTCTGTAAAATGGACCAGTCAGCATTATGTGGGTGGGGCCAGATAAGGGAATAAAAGCAGGCTGCGGGCGCTAGCGTGTGGCAACCTGTTTGGATACCACGGTGTGGGATGTTTGTTCTTTGCTTCTTTGGAATAAATTTTGCTGTTCACTCTGGATCCATGCCGCCTGTAAGAGCTGGAACACTCACGGCAAGGGTCTGCAGGTTCACTCCCGACGGTGAGACTACAAACCCACTAGAAGGAAGAAGCTCCAGACACATCTGAACGTCTGAAGGAGCAAATTCTGGACACAGCAGTTTTAAGAACTGTAACACTCACAGCAAGGGTTCTCGGCTTAATTGTTTAAGTTAGTGAGACCAGGAACCCCCAATTCCGGACACAAAGCCATTAGCAATATTGTATTAATAAAGATACTTACGTGAACCTAGTACTGAAAATATCCATCACGAAGAAAATTAGAACAAAAAATTGCAATGTGCTATAAAACATTGCTCTTTTTAGATCCGTGAGTTCATTTTTCTTTTGAATGGATTCTCCTTCATTTTCTCATTATATTGGAGTCATTGCTAACTGAAAGCATTCACAGCCAATAGTTCTTCCCTGCTTCGCTTCTTCTGACCTTTGCTGCATGGAGCTCAGACCAGTTTTCTTTTTTGGAGCTGAAGATGGAATTGAGAGCTCCTGATCACTAATTAGTTTCCTTTTTACTCAACCAATCCATTTATCTGGACAATTTTACATTTCGGTTCTCAAAAGCTAAGCATGGCCAGAACTTTTCAAATTTTTAAAATCAATTAATCATTTATTTTGAGACTGGGTCTTGGTCTGTTGCCAGTCTGGAATGCAGTGGTGTGATCTCAACTCACTGCAGCCTTGACCTCCTTGGCTCAAGCAATCCTCCCACCTTAGCCTCCCGAGTAGCTGGGACTACAGGTGGGCACCACTGTGCCCAGCTAATTTTTGTATTTTTTGTAGAGATGGAGTTTCACTGTGTTGCCCAAGCCGGTCTTGAACTCCTGAGCTCAATCCATCTCCCTGCTTTGGCGTCCCAAAGTGGTGGAGTTACAGGTGTAAGCCACCGTGCCTGGCCTAGAACTTTTAAAGTAGAAGACTTCTTTGTCAGAGATAGCCTTTTCTTTTTTCTCTAAGAGACACTCACCAGGAAATACCATTTTTTAAAATTTATAATTTTTGTGGGTACATAATAGGTGTACATATTCATGAGGTACATGAAACACTCATTTTTTAAGGAAATGTGAGCAACAGTTTAGTAGGGAAGACAATCCCACCTCTCTTCAGGGGTTTCACATGCCTGCTTTCTCCTTCACTTCCTGCCGGTTAGAGGGGGAGGTTCCATCCCTTTTTGATTATGAGAAAATGACAAAGGATCAATCGCTTCTAAATCCCCCAAAATAGCGAAAACGTGTGCAACTTTATTCTACTCCAAACACCTTTTCACAGTTTCATAGGTTAATGGATCTTTTTGTTGAATTATTGAGCCAAAGCTTTAAATAAAAACATCAAAGTATCCTTTACCTTATTCTTCCCTAGCCTCAAGACAGGCCAGCCTCGCAGTCCACTTCCTCATCAGAACGCTAGCACCACCTAACTTGCTCCCAGGGCACGCTCATCAAAACTCACCCAGCTGCAGTGGCCTCTCAGCGCTCTTCTGTCTGACACACCAAGCAGGCTTCTCTGTGCGGTGATGTCTCGCCCTTAACTGGATGCTGTTAGTTTTTCTACAATTCACTCACTACAGTTCTTTCATCGTATTTTGATGCTCTGCTGAGAGAATCCAAAATTGGGCAGATGCTTTGGTTTACAAGCCTTATTTTACAAAATCAAAAGTGTAAATGTTTTCTAAATCCTCTGCAATCTCTCATAATATCTGAAAGGCGCATTATTTTACTTGATACATTTTGGTGGTTTCACGGGTTAACGGATTCTCTTATTGAACTACAGGTTGAGTATCCCTTATCTGAAAGGCTTGAGGGTGGGGAAGAAGTGTTTTGGTTTTTAGATTTTTTTTGTATTTTGGAATATTTGCATATACATAATGAGATATCCTGGGGATGGGACCCAAGTCTAAACACAGAATTTGTTTGTTTCGTATATACCTTATAGACATAACCCGAAGGTAATTTAATACAATAGTTTTAGTAATTTTATGCATGAAACAAAGTTTTGACTGTGGTGGGTTTTTTGTTGTTGTTCTTGGTTTTTCTTTTTTCTTTTTGAGACAGTCTCGCTCTGTCATCCAGGCTGGAGTGCAGTGGCATGATCTTGGCTCACTGCAACCTCTGCCTCCCGGGTTCAAGCGATTCTCCTGCCTTAGCCTCCCAAGTAGCTGGGGTTACAGGCACGTGCCACCATGCCCAGCTCATTTTTGTATTTTCAGTAGAGACGGGCTTTCGCCCTGTTGGCCAGGCTGGTCTTGAACCCCTGACCTCAGGTGATCTGCCTACCTCGGCCTCCCAAAGTGCTGGGATTACAGGCGTGAGCCACCGCGCCTGGTCAGTTTTGACTGTGTTTTAACTGCAACCTGTCAGTCTCACTTGAGGTTAGTTGTGGAATTTTCCACTTGTGGCATTGTATTGGTGCTCAAAAAGCATTGAAACTTGCGAAACTAGCAGAAGCTCCTCTTAAGAGGTGTCAGCATGGGAGTTTAGCAGCTGTCTGGCGAAGTGGAGCTGTGTAGACGACCAGCCTGGAAAATTCAACTCTCAATTCTGTTTCTCCTTAGTTGTATCCCGGGCTGGCTGATGGCAAGTAAAGCAGGTTGGTGATGGAAGTGACCTGGATTACTGTGATTGTGAGATGTAACTTTTGAAGTGTGAGTGTACTTAATGCTGTCTAATATCTGTGTTTGTTCCTAGAAGGTTGAGAATCTAATTTTGGTCATTGCATAATGTTCTTATTTATTCACACTATAAATTTTAGGATGCTTTGCCTTCACACCTAATAATCTTTAAAAGATAGTTATGTCCAACCTTTCTCTCTTCTTTATTCTGTTTTGGGGCTCCTGATAAGTAGGCATTACTCTCTGAATGCTTATGAGTGCCTTGGAAGCTGTATCTGTAATAAGACAATGATTTATAGGCCTTACTTTATTTCTTTAAAACATAATTTCTTGGCTGGGTGCAGTGGCTCATGCCTGTAATCCCAGCACTTTGGCAGGCTGCAGGAGGGGGTGGATCACCTGAGGTCAGGAGTTTGAGACCAGCCTGGTCAACATGGTGAAACCTGGTCTCTACTAGATATACAAAAAAATTGGCTGGGCGTGGTGGCAGGTGCCTGTAATCCCAGCTACTTGGGAGGTTGAGGGAGGAGAATTGCTTGAACTCAGGAGAAGGAGGTTGTGGTGAGCCGAGATCGCACCATTGCACTCCAGCCTGGGCGTCAAGAGCAAAACTCCATCTCAGAAAAGAAAAGAGAAGAGAAGAGAAAAGAAAACCACCAAAAACAAAACCAGAATTTCTTACACTACAGTTTCTTTAGGCAGAGTGTCAGCCTTGGCAAATCTGATGCCACCACAGTGCTAACAGCTACCTTTGAGGTTGTCCTTCGTTCTGGTTATTTATCTCTATGCAAACACTCACCCCGAAACCTAGTGGCTTAAAACAGCAGTATATGTTTATCTCTCAGGTTCAGTGGCCTGCCTGGGTGCAGGTGATTTTCCTTGGGGTCTCTTGTGCAGTTGCCGTCAGATATTGGCTGGGGCTGGGGTCACCTGACGGCTTGCTCAGGCTAGTTAAGGAGGGGTCATGAACGGGTAGGAGCAACAGAGTCCAAGGTGTAGGGAGTTGTTAAATAAGACCTTAGGGCCACTGAATTGCTTCCCTACCCAGGTCAACGGGTATTTTAGGTCAGACAAGCACTTCTGAATTGTCTAAAAATATCCTCCAGACCTAACAGAAACCAATTCACTGAATAGTTAAATATGTCCCAGAACCAACTCACAGAACCAACAGATGTGTCTGGTTTCGTCTGTGGGGCACTGCTCACCCGCCTGCTTCTAGAGATGCGGCCTTTGAGAGATAGGAGCCTGTGGCCTCCAGGTTCGCCTAGCTACCCTCCCCCGGGCCTTACCCTCCAAGCTGGGTGTAAAGGCGGGACTGACCTGGGGTGAGGCAAGAATCACCAGGCCTGGGCCTCCCCTCCCCTCTCCTCCCTTCCCCTCCCCTCCTTTCCCCTCCCTCTCCTCGTCGTGCACACTTTTCCTGCAAAAGCCTGCCACTCTGAGTCAGCCTTGGGCGTTCAGTGTGGAAGACTCGATGCTGGGAGGCTGTCCGCAACCCCTGGCTGTGTTGAGGGCTGTGGCCTCCTGAATTTCTCCCGTCCCACTGCAGCGATGACACTGTCATTAATACTGTCTGTTCACATCTCAGTGTTACCAACATGACCTTAAACACCAGGCCAGGGCCTGTATCTGTCTTGTTCACAGTTGTATCCACAGTGCTTAAAACAATTTCTAGCACACATTTCGGATGCGCTAAAAATGTGTTGGGTGAATGATGTCACCCCCTCAACCGTGTAAGTATGCATCATTTCTCTTCCTTTCAGGTGGAGACTTGAGGTTCTGGAAGGCCCACTTGCTTGAGGCTGTGCAGCTAGGAAGTTCCAGTCGTATACCAGGTCCTCTGACTTCCTGCTTCATGCTGGGACATTACTTCCTCGTGCTTGGGGATGTGATTCCAACTGCTGGCCCTCAAAAATCAATTAGCAAGCCTTTTTTTTCTTGACACAGGGTCTCACTTTGTTGTCCAGGCTGAAACACAATGGCCCAGTCACAGCTCCCTGCAGCCTCAACCTGCTGGGCTCAAGTGATCCTCCCACTTTAGCCTGTGGGTTGAACTACAAGCATACGTCTCCACGCCTGGCTAATTTTTGCATCTTTTGTAGAGACAGGATCTCGCCACGCTGCCCAGGTTGGTCTTGAACTCCTGGGCTCAAGCAATTCACCCACCTCAGCCTCCCAAAGTGCTGCGATTACAGGCATGAGCCACTGTGCCTGGTCTTGGCAAGTTTTAAAGAGGACTTTGCCCTCATTTGGGGTACATAGGGCAGATTTCAGCTCCAAACTGCACTGGTGCTATTGGTCTCCCACATCTGATATCTGTTCTGACCTTTAGTGACAGAGAGCAAAGACTACGGATATTTACTCTGGGTTTGATCTGAGAGAAGATTACAGCAGAGATCGGTTTTAAACCATTTTAGGAGCTGGCTGGCTGTTGTCAGCTTCCTGGTCATGTAACTGTATTGCTACCATACGTCTGCCAGGAGGGGTTAACACTGGGAACGTTTTTAAAGTCTAAAAATAAAAGTCCATAAACAAATAACAGGGATTGTCAAGCTACAATGATTTGCACATGATTGAATCTTTTCTGAATTCCAATAATGTGTAGCCAACGCTGACGACAAGCCCTGGGGTCATGGTTTGATTTGTCCCCACTCTGCACCCCAAATGCATGTGTCCGGCCATCAGCACTGCCCTTGTAAACCACTGCCCAGGATAGGTTTATCTTTGCATTGATTTGCTGCAGGCTCAGGATGCTGTGTGGTTCCTGTGCAGACAAAGACCCAAATCTTCCCTGTCAGAGCGAGCACCCCAACCATCCGTGAAAAAAATCACAAAATCACAAGGAAAATACAATAATACAGGAACTGTGTTGAAATGAATCAAAAACCGGAAACACTGTTCTGCCGATGTGGCTCAGGATTTATCAGGTCTACTGAGAACAGCCTCTATATTTTCTCACTGGGCCCTATCGCTAACGGCTTCTTGCATGGAAAGAACAAAGCTCTACTATAATTAAATCAAAGGGTGATATTATTCTCCCATGGAAGTGTAAGAATTCAGGAAGGGCTGCGGTAAGCCCTTCTGTGCTTTGGGAGGACGATTCCCACTGGCGGCAGCCCTGGGGGTCACCATCAAACTTCCTGTGCAGTATCGTTTCTTCGTGGGGTCTCAGGAGGTCTGGCTCTTTCTCAGCTTGTCACTGAGCTAGACAGGGACTGGAAAGGGGTGGCCAGAGATAAAAATAAACAGAAAGAGGAGGAGGAGGAAGCAGGAAGAAGAGGAAGAGAGAGGAGGAAGAGGGATGGATGGTATTGTGAGAAAGATGAAACCCCTCATCGTCCACAGGCGTTGATTCCTCTGCTAATCCACTGTCCCCAGGGGACTGCCCAACCTGAGCATGCTCACAGTTCCTTTCCTTGGTGTCTTTTAGTACAAAGGAGACAAGTTGGCATTTTCGAAAGGGCATTGACAAAAGCAAAGAGGAAATAGTTACAGAAAGTTATTGGTAGCAAACAAAAGCCAGATCTCCCGGAGACAGAGGTCTGATCCTACCACGGGGAAATTCTCGCTCCGTGGCACAGTGCAGCCTCACAGGCGCAGGGGCCGGCCTCGTGCAGCGGGTGACAGGTAGGTGACAGGGCCATCTCAGGTCAGTCCTCCGTCTGTCTCCTTGATTCCAAGGAAAGCCCCACCTCCTAGTGCTCTTCCCCTCAGTTCTGGTTTCCCACATGGGGGTCACCCTGAGGACTGATGCAATGAACTTCTTCACCTTTTCATGGGACCTACCAACGCCCCCTCCTGGGAATGGCTTTCCAGGTCTGCAGGCCCCCTAGTATAACAATAACTGAAATACATAACAATTTATGATCTTCATAGAACTATAAACACATGTCATATCCTCAGATACTAGGCCTCACACAGATTAGCAGCTCAAAAAATATTAATTGTATGAAGAATGGCACTTCCTCTCTGAGACTGATTTCCAGGGTTGCGTGATGGATGTGCTGGTAGCCATGGATCCATCCACCTGGTGTGGGCTTTGCCAGCTTTCCCAGGTTCTCCCAGACTGGATCACTACTTAAACCTTTTACCGCCGGGCACCGTGGCTCACGCCTGTAATCCCAGCACTTTGACAGGCCGAGGTGGGTGGATCACCTGAGGTCAGGAGTTCGAGACGAGCCTGACCAACATGGAGAAACCCCGTCTCTACTAAAAATACAAAATTAGCCGGGCATGGTGGCGCATGACTGTAATCCCAGCTACTCAGGAGGCTGAGGCAGGAGAATCGCTTGAACCTGGGAGGTGGAGGTTGCAGTGAGTCAAGATTACGCCACTGCACTCTAGCCTGGGCAACAAGAGTGAAACTCCATCTCAAAAATCAAACAAACAAAAAAACCCCTTTACCCTTTTCATTCCATTTTTCCACCCACCCAAAGCCTTCCACAGGGATGCAGTTTGCACAGAAAGTAAAGAATGGCTATGCATTCATGAGAAGAGGTCCGGGGTGCAGCACAGGCCTCTGCAGACTCTCAGATGCAGGGATGGGAAGTACTCAGGGGGAGTAGCACGGGAAGCAGTCCCTGCGTGGGTGGGAGGAAACATGAGGTCTGGATGCCATGGAGCATAGTGAAATCAGGGAGGTTTAGACAAAGGCCACAAGGGACCAATTTCAGCTCCTGAACAATTTGCTGGAGGTATGACATTTAAGCATACCTTTGGGAAATTAAGCAATTAGCATTTTGAAATCATACACAAGTCTTCACTTGATTTGAAAATCATACACAAGTGAAGTCTTGTGTATGATTTCAGAAAGTGAATTGCATTTTGGAATGTAATTATGGTTGCTAAGTGTCTTCTTACCAATGCTCAGGGCAATAGAAAAATAACCTTACCTAGCTGAATAATGAGATGCTAGTACACCGCAATGAGAATGTTGGCTTTTGGGATTGGCCAGAAAGATGAAACCATGTGAGTCCGCAGGTTGCCTGAAGACCTGGGGCCAGCTGCTTCCATAGTGGCTGGGGGGAGTACACATTAACACAAAGTTTCTGGAGGAACAACTAGCTAAGAACAAGGAAAAGCATTATTTATTTATTTTTTTGTAGAGTCGGGGTCTCACCACCTTGCCCAGGCTGGTCTCAAACTCCTGAGCTCAAGTGATCCTCCTGCCTCGGCCTCCCAAAGCGCTGGGATTACAGGCATGAGCCACTGTGCCCCACCTGCAAGAGCCTTTTTAAAAGTGCACTGGCCAGGCGCAGTGGCTCATGCCTGTAATCCCGGCACTTTGGAAGGCTGAGGCAGGAGGATTGCTTGAGGCCAGGAGTTTGAGACAGGCCCAGGCAACATAGCCAGACTCCATTTCAACAAAAAATTTAAAAAATAAAAAAAGTTAGCTGACATGGTAGCACATGCTTGTAGACCCAGCTACTCTGGAGGCTGAGATGGGAGGATTGCTTGAGCCCAGGAGCTGAGGTTATGGTGCACTATGATGGAGACTTTGTCTCTAAAGAAAAAAAAAGTACATTTCCTTTTAACCAAAATGCTCTGTATTTCCCCATGAAAACACTCATCACACTTTAGCACCTTGTTTGATACCGCTGGACTCAAAACCTCAAGGAGGGACCATGTCTGCCTTTGGGATCATTGTTCTGTCTCCAGTGTTCGTTCCAGCTGTGCGTTAGAAGACAACACATGTGTTAAAGGGTTATTGAGCACATCCCTCTTCTAGGAAGAATACGCCCCAGGAAACAGTTGACTAAGTGTGCAGAAATGTCAGTCAAAGGTCATTTGACTTCACAGCTTCTAAAATGTGTAAAAATGAGAGATTGGTTACATGAATGATGAGAATTTATAAAATAGAATACTATGCAACCATTTAAAATAATGCTCCATATTTAATGACTTGGAAAGATATTCACCATATAGAGCTATAACACACTAAAGCCACCTATACAACTGCTCACAACCTACCACTGCATTTTTAGAAAGTAAAAAAGCTGTGTAGTAGAACATGTATTTTTATTTCCTTCTCTAGTTTTCTGTATTATCTGATTTTTAAAATAAAAAAGCAATAAACATCTAATATATTTCTTAAAAAATTTCCTTTTATAGTATGAAAATCCAGTAAAATCACTTCTGTTTTGAAAAAATATTGTAATTGTTTGTGCCCATCTGGCCATTCTTCAGACGTGAGGCAATTATGTGTTACACTAGTGAAAGGTAGAAAAATGATTTCAATTAGAGAAACGGGAAACTAGCAGCTCATTAACTGAAGAAATTAAAAAGAAGGAACTGTGCCTCCTGGAGCTCTCTTCTTTGTATCAAACAGAAAAACTGAAAAGGCTTTTACTTAGTCCATGTTGTGCTGCTATAACGAAATACCTAAGACTGGATAATTACAGTAAAAACAGACATGTATTTCTCACAGTTCTGGAGACTGGGAAGTCCAAGACGAGGTGCTGGCACTCCATGTCTGCTGAGAGTCTAGTCTCTGCTTCCAAGATGGCGCCTTCATGCTGCCTCCTCCAGAGGGGAGGAAGGCAACAGAATTGAACTTCCTCCATCAAGCCTTTTTATAAGAGCACCTAATCTCATTCATGATGGCAGAGCCCTCATGCCTCAATCACCTCCCAAATGCCACAGCTCTCAATACTGTTGCATTGGGGATTGCATTTCAGCATATGTTTTGGAGAGGACAGAACATTCAAACTATAGCAACCCCCCCCCCTTTTTTTTTTTTTTTGACAGAGTCTTGCTCTGTCTCCCTGGCTGGAGTGCAATGGCACAGTCTCAGCTCACTGCAAACCCCGCCTCCCAGGTTCAAGCAATTCTCCTGCCTCGGCCTCCCGAGTAGCTGAGATTACAGGCGCCCACCACTATGTCCAGCTAATTTTTGTATTTTTAGTAAGACGGGGTTTCACCATGTTGGCCAGGCTGGCCTCGAACTCCTGACCTCAGGTGATCCACCTGCTTCGGCCTCCCAAAGTGCTGGGATTACAGGTGTGAGTCACTGCTTCCGGCTTATAGCAACATTTTAAAAAATAGCCAAGGAAAGAAAAGAGCATCAGGAGCTGCGTGAGTCTGTTTGGGCGGCCACCGTGAAATACCACAGACAAGTGCCTTAAATGACAGAAATGTATCTTCTCACGGTTCTGGAGGCTGAGAACCCCAGATCAAAACTCTGTCAGGCTTGGTTTCTGGTAAGGCCTCTTTCCTTGGCTTACAGACATCTGCCTTCGCACTGTACCTCCCACAGTCTCTCCTCTGTGCTTGCAGCGAGAGAGGTCTCTGGTCTCTCTTCCTTTTCTTACACAGTCACCAGCCTTACTAGATTAGAACCTCATTCTTATCACCTCATTTAACCTTCATGATAATACTTCTTAAAGGCTCACTCTCCAAGTCATGTTGGGGGTTAGAGCTTCAATGTATGAATTCTAGGGGGACACAATTTAGTCTATAACGGGAACCAGAGGTGTTGATTTGGTGCCCAGTGGAGACTCAGAACAGCGAATCAGGAGATGAAGACTCACAGGTACTTCTTTTCTTCCTTTTCTGATACTGACACACAACTGTGCATGATTGGGATCTGGGGTCAGCTGCCTGGATGCTCCTAGCGTCCTCCAGCCCCTGGAATGCCCTTTTCCTGCCATCTTCGTGTGACTTGCTGGAGGCTCTCCAGCATGCTCTAGATACAGAAGGTTCAAGGTCTCACCAAGCCTTCTGGAGACTCACCCAGATTTGGGGGTGGGGGATAGAGCCTTATGTTCCCGCTATTATCTCTTGTTACAAATTCCTGCTTTTCCTGAATCTTGGTGGCCTGTATTCCTTGGTGGCCTCAGTTCCTCTCTCTTCATTTCCCAAGGCACCATCAGCACAAGGATTTGATGGAAGTTTAGGGCCCAAGAGGAGTCCTATGTGCTGCTCAGATTAGGCAATGACTTGCAACTAAGTATCAGCTGTTCCTGCCCAGGGCCTTCTCACTCTGGCAGTGCCTGCTGCTGTGTTTTCTGAGGCCTACACTCCACTTCTAGACCCTTCTGTTCCTCTTCTCATCCTCTAGGCCCACAGAGTCTTTTCCCCCTAGAACTGCCAGAACAGCCAAATTCCCATTGCTTTACTGAATGGAGCCATTTCATTCTCTCCTTTCTCACTCTCCTCTGCCTAATCCCAGGCCACCCAGACTGCTGGACGGGGCCTTCACCTTTCCTGACCAAAAGGCCCATAAATGTTTTCTTAAGCCTACGTGCCACCTACTTTTTTTTTTTTTTTGGAGACAGGGTCTCGCTCTGTCACCCAGGTGGCAGTACGGTAGCACCGTCTTGGCTTACTGCAGCCCCACCTTCTGGACTCATGTTATCCTCCCACCTCAGTCTCCCACGTAGCTGGGACTACAGGCACACACCACCACACCCAACTATTTTTATTTATTTATTTTGTTGAGACCACATTTCGTCATGTTGTCCAGGCTGGTCTGGAACTCCTGAGCTCAAGCGATCTGCCTGCCTTGGCCTCCCAAAGTGCTGGGATTACAGGTGTGAGTCAACACGACCGGCCACCCGCTACTTTGAACAATGCCTTTTCCCCTAGAATGTCAAAATTCTGTAAGAATTTCATTTTTGAAATAGTAATCTCTCCTCATGAAAAGCGCACATATATCAGACTTTGGAGGCATCTAATTTGCTGATACTTGCAACACTTCTATATTTCTGTACACACATGCCTGTGTCTATACATACAAAATTAGTTCTTTAAATAAATAAAAATGGGTATGTTCTTTGAGAATCTGTTCCCATTTCTGTTGCACCAGCTTTAGAGGTGTGGAAGGAAAACAAGAACATATGGAAAAGGTATTTTGGGGTTTGGCACAGACATTTTGCAAGAAATTTCAAAGCATCGATGTCTCTAAGTGTTATTTGCAGAGTGGGGACTAGAACATGGGAACCAACAGTTTCCATTTTGGTCACGTTGCAGCTGTGCCAGGTCTTCAGAAAGCTCAACCTGAGAGCTCCAGCCCTGCTGTTCCTTGCAGATGGTCCACTGGTCCAGGCTACCTGCTCGGCTGGGCTTTTTCTCATTAAACTCTTGTGGAGAGGGCACCCCTGGGCCCAGAAGAAAGATGATGTCCTCTACAATGGCCCCAGGATGCTTATTATGATTCCTCCTCAGTTCGGAGCAAGCCATGAATAATTTAGGGTGGCATTTCAACCCCTTGTCTCCACTAGCTGTTCAACAAATCCTCTTTCCCCCTCGTTCTGCCTTTGATCGCCCTGGGAATGTTTAATAAAGCATCTGGCATTGAGTTTGTGCCTCAGCGTTCCAGAAGTGCGACTGAAATGACCCCGGCACATGAGTGTGCATTGACTGGAGGCAGCATAAATACCATCTTGAAGTCATGCCCTGGAAGCATGATGGACTTAGTGTGGGTACCCACACTCTGGAGGGACATTTGTAGCAACAGCGAGAAGGCCAGATAATGGCTCCATTTAACAGCCATTCAGGACCATAAATACATTTCCCCGACTAAATCTGCTGATTACCCGCGCGCTGACTTGACAGCTCAGCCAAGTGGTTTGCCCTAAATGTTGCAAAAGGCCCTACCGCGAATCCATCCATGTGGAGGGCCTCGGATAAAAAAATACAATTGGCGGGTCCTTTTCGGAAATGATTGTACAACATGAGAAAAGAGATGGGGACGAAAAGTTTCGCAGGAGCAAGCATTTAATATCTAGCCAGTTGCCTCTACACAATCATAACTACTGCTTCAGGAAAAATTGGCCACAACGTCCCGGACATGTGTTATGACAAATATTTTTGAGAAGACCAGAAAATAAAACAAAAAAAACCCCTGTGTTTTCTTTCAGATATATGATAAGGATGAGGGTGGACAATCGGATGCTGGTTTGTTACTCCTTTAGGGGATCAGGTTGTTTAAGGTCCTTCAGAGTCTTCCCTTGGCTTTTGGGATAAAGTTTAAATTTCTTCCCATGGCAGAAGAGACCCTTCCTGGTTCGACTGCATCCTCTTTGCCACAGGGAGTTTTTGTGATCTATTCTAACCTTAGAGAACCACCGGCAAATGACTCTTGTTACCTAGAGTTTTCTCCCCTTTCCCAGCCCCATCTCTCCTCACCTGGTGAAGCCTCATTTATCATTAGGAATTCAATCCACCGGTCATTCCCTCTGTAAAATCTCCGTTGAGTACCTTCTCCTACCCCAGCCTGATTGGATGTCCATCCGCCTCACTCCTCCAGACCCTGACGGCGGCATGGGTTGTCTTGTGTAGTTTTCTTGCCTATCCTTCAGCTGGAGAAGGGGCCACGTCCCTGTGCTGGATCATAGCAGGCGTTTGATGGCCATCTCTCCAACCAGAGACAGCACGCAGCTGGCTCCTACGGCGTGCCAAGCCCTTCACCTGCCTTATCTCCTAGTCCTCCCACCAGCCTTAGGGGGTGGGGACTAGTAATAGCCACACTTTTCAAGTCGGGGAGCTAGGCATAGAAAGCTTCAGCAGCCTCCCCAAGGTCAGGCACGTGGCCGGTAAGTGCTGGGGCCAGGCCTGCACCAGAGCACCTGGACTCCTGGGCGAGTGAGTCAACACCCGAGTCCGGGCATGCTAGGCAGACAACTTTCCTTTATTTCCTGAGAGTGGAGGGTAGAGAGGAGCCCGTAGGGGTCTCGGTCACGCACACTGGAGCTTGGGTGAGCCTGATGCCCGTGTTTGGTGCCGGCAGGGCAGGCCCGGGCGGGGCAGGAGAGTGGGAGGGAGACGCTGCTCCTCCCCTTCCATGTCTTCTTGCCTCATGGACATCTTGTCAGCTCCTTGCTGTCAGGGGTAATAGTCACAGACTAGAGGAGGAGACATGGACTATTTATCGTCTTCAACTGTAAACAATACACCCTACTTGTCCTTATCACTGCTACTCAAACATTAGCATCTTAGAAAAAATGCTTCCTCCCTCCCGATCTTCTTCAGACTGACACCCTACCGCAGGGGCCTCCCGCTTGCACGGGGTCTCAGCCACAAATCATCAGAGGCAGCGGCTCCACAGCTGCCCCCTTCCGGGGTCTGACAACCCATCCCTTAGATCCAGGTCGGGAGGGAGGGAGAGGCGATCAAGAGCACTGGTGGGAACCAACCCCGGAGGGGACTGAGCTGGCAGTCAGGCTGCAGCAGAACTTTCCTTTGGTTGTCCAGAGAGAGCATGGCTGCTGGACGCCCAGGCAAGCTGCAGACCGTGCCCGTTAGACTTGCCTAGTGCTGCAGCCTGGAACGGGGCTTGGGGCTGAGTGGGGCCTGTGTCTGCCTGTGGAAGGTAAGAAGGAAGGGAGAAGGGAAGGCAGGGAGAAAGAAGGGAGAGAGGAAGGAAAAAAGACAGGGGGGAAGAAGGGAGGGAGGCAGAAAGGCAGAAGGGAAGGAAGAAAGAAGGAAAGGGAAGATGTGGGAGGGAACCCAGACTCGGAGGATAGCAGACTGAAGTTTTGAAGAGGTGTGGCTTAGGCATGAGGGAAGAAGAGCCACCAGCCGTGGTTAACTCAAGGCGGGCTCACGTCTGAGGGTAGGCATCATGTTTAGGATGGTGAATTTCATTTTCAACTTTTTTTTTTCAACATTTCCTCTTTCCCATAGTTTGATTTTGTAAGGCCTTGGATACCTGTTAATTTTCCTGTCTGCAGGACTTGGATTTGATGGACGGACTAGTTGCCCCAATGGGTCCTGAACGGCCCTCCCGTGGCCTAGGGGCTCAGAGACAGACCCCTTGACCTTAGTCCCAACTTGTGTCTACTCACTCAGCATCTCGTGGTTCAGAACTCCTTGGTTGCTGCTTGAAACATGAAGCTAGTTTACAACAGTTATGTTTTAATTTTAGGCTTAATTGCTTTTTGAATAGAAGAGAATGGTTCTGACATTACAGCATAGGTTCCAGAATTAGTTCACTGTAATTCAGTTCCCACAATTTTACCACAAAGGCCTCCTAATGAGATTAAATCTAAGCATTACACAGTTGCCCATTTATTATTTTTCCTCGGCATGCCCAGATAGATGGTGATGACTAACCTGAACTCTGATTATTTTACCACAATAAGGTCAGCTCACTGGGGGCTCATGGCCAAGACCCAGAAAATATCATAACTCACTCAAGATAAGGTCTATGTCATGGAGTAAATCACAAACTCTATAGTTAGAACAATCCTCCCATGTACACTGATGTTGACTTTCAGCCGTGTTCTTAATCAGCTCTTGCACACAATGCGTTCTCTATTTGAAGGGTTTGCTGCTTTAATCCCAGACAATAACGGCCATTCACTTACTCTCGCCCGCAGATGCCTTCTCGATACTGAGATTCCTTCACTGGAATCACCCTCTCATTGACCTAAATCATTCATTACAAAGTATTTCAGACAAGCTCTCGATAACCCTGGAGTAGAGGTGGCGCCTGTCTTTCTTTCATTTATGAGGCCTTTCCACTCCAGAAAACTCCAGTCACCACTCAGAAAGATTTCTTTTCTCCTGTGTTTACAATGAGCAGCTTTGCGTTTAGTAACAAAACCTGAGACCACCAGATCTTTGGGTCTACTTATTTATCCAACAAGGTTGATGAGAGCTGGCGCGAGGAAGCAGGTGTTCTACATTCCCAGTGGGAGTGAAAGGGGATAGAACATTTCTGGAGAAAATTTTATAGTATGTAGCAAAAGCTTTAGAACAAAATCATCAATAAAATATTAATATTAAGTAATTAGCCATTACTATTAACTAACAACATTAAATAAATTATTAATTAATAGTTCTAAATTATTTATCCAAATAAATGTATTTCAAGAAATTTCTTTTTTATGCTGAAAAACTCACATGTACAATATGCTTAAAAACACAGCCAGGAATATTCAGAATGTCTCCCCCTGTGGTAAGTTTGCAGATGACTTTTCTTTGTTTTATTTCTACTTTCTACATGTAAAAAGGGTGGTGCCGTATTACTTTTGTAATATAAAAAAGCAAACAACAGCCACAAAAAAAGAGGGAGGGGAAAGAAAAAGGAAAGAGAGCAGGAAAAGAAAGAGAGAGTGAGAAGGAAAAAGGAGAAAAAGGCTGAATGATTGATTGATAGCTGGCGTAAAAAATAAATCTATAAGTGTAAAAGTCCTCAAATGTGGTCTATTTGTATACGCTGTAATTTGACCCATGCCGCTCCCCTGATAACATGGAGGGAAAGGGCATTTATGTTTCATGCTTTCAGAGCCCGTGAGCAATCTTACTGGGTTCTATGGGATCTTTGGTCCTTGATTTCTGTCCCATCACAACAAAGAAAACAGACCACGTGCTGGCTTTGACAGAACTGATTTAATTATATTTGCTTACATGAGCCAGTCCGGGCTTGTGAATCACCATGCCTTCAGGGGTTGAAATATACCTGGCCTTTGATCACGGCAGAGTAAAAACTTCTCACACTCACATCCGCATCCTACGAAGAAGGTTCTGATGCGGGGGTTGATGGGAGTCCCTGAGGGCTCCTGGCACTGTCTTAACCTGCTCACTCGTGGTCTCAAAGAAATTCTACTCCTTAAATAATTTCTTCTAAGCAAGACCAGATCTTCTACTCCCTTTGGTGTTCCTTCAAAATTTGTCAGCATATCTGTAGGCATGCAATCTTCGTGTAGGTGTGCTAGACTGATGAAACATTTCTGCGTCTCATTTCTTCCACCCCGGGGATTGGTGAGGTTGTTGTTCTAACCATAACTTGCAAGAAGGTCAGGGGGAAGGTTTTCATACTCCTGCATGGCTTTGGAAACTGGGGAAGTTGGGGCACCTCATGAACTAAAGAAATAGAAACAAACATGAGGGCTCCCAAAGCTGGAGTGTCTGAGCCACGGGAAAGAGGGTGGAGTATGGAGCTGTGGCGGGAACTTTCAATCTCCTGCGATCTGTTTTATTGACGTGGCAGCCTGCAGTGGTCCACACCCACCAGCAGGGATCCTCCTCTCCGAAGGTGTGCTTTACCCATGTGACTGTCCGAAAATTATTGAAAACCATGTTTTGTTTGTTTGTTTGTTTTGTTTTTGAGACAGTCTCACTCTGTCGCCTAGGCTGAAGTGCGATGGCACGATCTCAGCCCACTGCAACCTCTGATTCAGTCTCCCAGATTCAGGCGATTATCCTGCCTCAGCCTCCCAAGTATCTGGGATTACAGGTGCCTGCCACCACGCCTGGCTACTTTTTGTATTTTTAGTAGAGGCAGAGTTTCACCATGTTGGCCAGGATGGTCCAACCTGCCTTGAACCTGACCTCAGGTGATCCACCTGTCTTGACCTCCCAAAGCGCTGGGATTACAGGCATGAGCCACCTCTCCAAGCCCATCTCTCTCTCTCTCTCTCTTTTTTTATTTTCATTTATTTTTATTATTATTATTTTTTTTTTACGAGGTCTCGCTCTGTCACCCAGGCACAATCATAGCTTACTGCAGCCTTGACCTCCTGGGCTCAAGTGACTCTCCCGCCTCAGCATCCTGAGTAGCTGGGACTACAGGTGTGTGCCACCACACCCAGCTAACTTTTAAAAAGTTTTTGTAGAGACAGGGTTTTGCCATGTTTCCCAGGCTGGTCTCGAACTCCTGGGCTCAAGCAATCTGCTCACCTCGACCTCCCAAAATGCTGAGATTACAGGTGTGAGCCATTGCATCGGGCCAAAAACCATCTCTTAATGGATAAACTTATTTCAATACCCATTAGAAGAGGAAGGCATTTAAAAGTTATTTCAGTCTTTAAACGCTTATTTTTCCACCACTGTGTATAAATAGAAAGAGAAAAAGCTTGAAATCGTTGTCTGCCTGAGCAGAAATGTCTGGTACCTCACTGCCGGCAAGTCCGTGTGCTGTGGGTTGAATGGTGACCCTACAAAATATGTCCACTTGGAACTTGTGAATGTGATCTTATTTGGGAAAACGGTCTTTGCAAATTAAGTTATGGATCTTGAGATGAGATCATCTAGATTATCTGGCAGGTCCCAAGTCCAGTGACAAGGGTCCTTATAGAAACAGGGGAAGACACAGGCAGAAGACAGAACACACAAGAAAGCCACGTGAATGAAGTCAGAGGCAGAGACTGGGATGACACAGCTGCCACTAGAAGCTGGATGAGGCCAGGGAAGGAGTCCCTCCGAGCCCGCTGAGGGAACACAGCCCCACCAGCACTTTGATTTGGGGTTCTGGCCCCCAGAACTGTAAGACAGTAAATTCCTATTGTTGTAAGCCACATAAGATTTCTTTTCTCTCTCTCTTTCTTTCTTTCTTTCTCTTTCTTTCTTTCTTTCTTTCTTTCTTTCTTTCTTTCTTTCTTTCTTTCTTTCTTTCTTTCTTTCCTTTCTTTCTTTCTCTTTCTTTCTTTCTTTCTTTCTTTCTTTCTTTCTTTCTTTCTTTCTTTCTTTCTTTCTTTCTTTCTTTCCTTTCTTCCTTCCTTTCTCCTTCCTTCCTTCCTTCCTTCCTTCCTTCCTTCCTTCCTTCCTTCCTTCCTTCCTTCCTTCCTTCCTTCCTTTCTTTTTTTGAGTTTCTGTGCTGTTGCCCAGGTTGGAGTGCAATGGCACAGTCTTGGCTCACTGCAACCTCTGGCTCCTGGATTCAAGCAATTCTCCTTCCTCAGCCTACTGAGTAGCTGGGACTACAGGCGCACACCACCACACCCTGTTAATTTTTGTATTTTTTTAGTAGAGATGGGGTTTCACCATGTTGGCCAAGCTGGTCTTGAACTCTTGACCTCAGGTGATCCACCCACCTCAGCCTCCCAAAGTGCCGGAATTACAGGTGTGAGCCACCCTGCCCGGCCCACAGCAGACTTCTTACAGCAGATCTAGGACGTGAGCACACCTTGTCTTTACTCATTATCCATCCTTGTCAGCCCTCTGGTCACCTGGTAGCGTTGGAAACAGTGAATTGATACCTGCCTATCATTCCAAAGAGCCCCTTTTCATTAAAAAAAAAAAAAAAAAAAAAAAAGTAGCTGTTTTGGGAATATTTGTCCTCAAATGCATTTCAGTTCCTCAAATTTGCCTGTTCAATGATTTTTTTCCTTTTAAATTTCTGAATCTCAGTTTCTTTCTCCCATTTCCTCTCTGCGCACTTTCCACATTTCTGTGGCACCCTGACTTTTGACCCCCAGAGAACTCCCTAAACAGCAGAGGTGATGGGAGGGGACAGGCACTGTGCTTCCATCTGCCCCGCTACCCAGGAGCCCTGCTTTTACCCGCAGTCCCATGACTGGCGTCCTCATCCATATTTTACCCTTCTCCTAAAACCCAAGTGAGCACTGTGCTATTTTCTTGAATGTTCTCAACGTGCAGGGAGCTGGGGTCCCTCTCCTAAGAAGCTTAGCAGCACTTCCCCACACTGATTTATGGATTTAGAGGTAACACTTCCAGTATCACCACCGAGATGGATTTTCTATTATCTCACACGGTTCAACAGGGTTTTGCATGCTTGTCATTTTGGCAAAGAACACAGAAAGAGCAGAGAGGGCCATTCAACCTCAGCCTGATGGGGGAGAGGTAACGCAGACGAAGAGGCAAATCAGAGTATGAGAGACAAGAGGGAGGGGAGACTTGACGGTGTGTTTCAGTCACGGATCTAGTCCATTCTACAGTTAGCACTAGTCTGGCTCTGCCCAGTTATGTGTCAATTCACGTCCTTTGTTTATCTTTTTGTAGAGACGAGGTCGGGCTACGTTGCCTGGGTGGGTCTCAAACTCCCGAGCTCAAGTGATTCTCCCACCTCAGCCTCCCAAAGTGCTGGGATTACAGGCATCAGCTCCTACACCCAGCCAATGCCTGTTTTTTAATTACAGTAATTCCTGTTAAGGTTTTGTAACTTGTGCTTCAGAGAGCCCTGACTCCTGAGCTGAAGTTGCCAATGACATTCTGATTGTTCAATTTCTTGCAAATTAAATTTTGTCCTCGGCTGGGCGCGGTGGCTCACGCCTGTAATCCCAGCACTTTGGGAGGCCAAGGCGGGTGGATCACTCAAGGTCAGGAGTTCGAGACCAGTCTGGCCAACACGGTGAAACCCCGTCTCTACCGAAAATACAAAAATTATCCAGGCATGGTGGCGCGTGCCTGTAATCCTAGCTACTTGGCAGGCTGAGGCAGGAGAATCGCTTGAACCCAGGAGGTGGAGGTTGTGGTGAGCCGAGATCGCACCAGTTTGGGTGACAGAGTGAGACTCTGTCTCAAAAAAAGAAAAGGTTGTCCTCATAACTAGGAAGCAACAAAGCCAGGAGTAGTACCTGAGTCTTAGGACTTCTGATTCCCATTGCCACTAGACATAGAGCATATTTCACATATTTCAGTTCATTTCATATAGTAGAAGCAAGTCACAAAGAAGATGTGATCAAAAAGCTCAGTAAATGACAAACTAAAAAAATTCAGTTAAAAATAGACATTTAAGTCTTTAGTCCATCTCAAGTTGTTTTTGTATATGGCCCAATTTCATTCTTTTGTATATGGGTATCCTGTTTCCTCAATACCATTTATTGAAGAAATGTCATTTCCTGATTGTGTATTCTGAGCAACCTTGTCAAAGATTAGTTGACCACATATGTGCAGGTTTATTTTTGGGCTATTCTTTTTTTATATACTTTAAGTTCTAGGGTACATGTGCACAACATGCAGGTTTGTAACATATGTATACATGTGCCATGTTGGTGTGCTGCGCCCATTAACTCGTCATTTACATTAGGTATATCTCCTAATGTTATTCCTCCCCTCTCCCCCCGCCCCACAAAAGGCCCTGGTGTGTGATGTTCCCCATCCTGTGTCCAAGTGTTCTCATTGTTCAATTCCCACCTATGAGTGAGAACATGCAGTGTTTGGTTTTTTGTCCTTGTGATAGTTTGCTCAGAATGATGGTTTCCAGCTTCATCCATGTCCCTACAAAGGACATAAACTTTTTTATGGCTGCATAGTATTCCGTGGTGTGTATGTGCCACGGTTTCTTTTTTGTTTTTGTTTTTGTTTTTTATTATTATACTTTAAGTTCTACAGTATATGTGCATGACGTGCAGGTTTGTTACATATGTATATATGTGCCATGTTGGTGTGCTGCACCCATTAACTCGTCATTTATATTAGGTATATCTCCTAGTGCTATCCCTCTCCCCTCCCGCCACCCCACGACATGCCCTGGTGTGTGATGTTCCCCTTCCTGTGTCCAAGTGATCTCATTGTTCAATTCCCACCTATGAGTGAGAACATGCGGTGTTTGGTTTTCTGTTCTTGCAATAGTTTGCTGAGAATGATGTTTTCCAGCTGCATCCATGTCCCTACAAAGGACACTAACTCATCCTTTTTTATGACTGCATAGTATTCCATGGTGTATATGTGCCACATTTTCTTAATCCAGTCTGTCACTGATGGACATTTAGGTTGATTCCAAGTCTTTGCTATTGTGAATAGTGCTGCAATAAACATATGTGTGCATGTGTCTTTATAGCAGCATGATTTATAATCCTTTGGGTATATCCCCAGTAATGGGATGGCTGGGTCAAATGGTATTTCTAGTTCTAGATCCTTGAGGAATCGCCACACTGTTTTCCACAATGGTTGAACTAGTTTACAGTCCCACCAACAGTGTAAAAGTGTTCCTATTTCTCCACATCCTCTCCAGCACCTGTTGTTTCCTGATTTTTAAATGATTGCCATTCTAACTGGTGTGAGATGGTATCTCATTGTGGTTTTGATTTGCATTTCTCTGATGGCGAGTGATGATGAGCATTTTTTCATGTGTCTGTTGGCTGCATAAATGTCTTCTTTTGAGAAGTTTCTGTTCGTATCCTTTGCCCACTTTTTGATGGGGTTGTTTTTTTCTTGTAAATTTGTTTGAGTTCTTTGTAGGTTCTGGATATTAGCCCTTGGTCAGATGAGTAGATTGCAAAAATTTTCTCCCATTCTGTAGGTTGCCTGTTCACTCTGATGGTAGTTTCTTAATTAGATCCCATTTGTCAATTTTGGCTTGTGTTGCCGTTGCTTTTGGTGTTTTAGATATGAAGTCCTTGCCCATGCCTATGTCCTGAATGTTATTACCTAGGTTTTCTTCTAGAGTTTTTATGGTTTTAGGTCTAACATTTAAGTGTCTAATCCATCTTGAATTAATTTTCGTATAAGCAGTAAGGAAAGGATGCAGTTTCAGCTTTCTACTTATGGCTAGCCAATTTTCCCAGCACCATTTATTAAATAGGGAATCCTTTCCCCATTTCTTGTTTTTGTCAGCATTGTCAAAGATCAGATGACTGTAGATGTGTGGTATTATTTCTGAGGGCTCTGTTCTGTTCCATTGGTCTATATCTCTGTTTTGGTACCAGTACCATGCTGTTTTGGTTACTGTAGCCTTGTAGTAGAGTTTGAAGTAAGGTAGTATGATGTCTCCAGCTTTGTTCTTTTGGCTTAGGATTGTCTTGGCAATGTGGGCTCTTTTTTGGTTCTATATGAACTTTAAAGTAGTTTTTTTCAATTCTGTGAAGAAAGTCATTGGTAGCTTGATGGGGATGGCATTGAATCTATAAATTACGTTGGGCAGTATGGCCATTTCATGATGCTGATTCTTCCTATCCATGAGCATGGAATGTTCTTCCATTTGTTTGTGTCCTCTTTTATTTCATTGAGCAGTGATTTGTAGTTCTCCTTGAAGAGGTCCTTCACATCCCTTGTAAGTTGGATTCCTAGGTATTTTATTCTCTTTGAAGCAATTGTGAATGGGAGTTCACTCATGATTTGGCTCTCTGTTTGTCTGTTATTGGTGTATAAGAATGCTTGTGATTTTTGCATATTGATTTTGTATCCTGAGACTTTGCTGAAGTTGCTTATCAGCTTAAGGAGATTTTGGGCTGAGATGATGGGGTTTTCTAAATATACAATTATGTCAGCTGCAAACAGGGACAATTTGACTTCCTCTTTTCCTAATTGAATACCCTTTATTTCTTTCTCCTGACTGATTGCCCTAGCCAGAACTTCCAACACTATGTTGAATAGGAGTGGTGAGAGAGGGCATCCCTGTCTTGTGCCAGTTTTCAAAGGAAATGCTTCAAGTTTTTGCCCATTCAGTATGATATTGGCTGTGGGTTTGTCATAAATAGCTCTTATTATTTTGAGATATGTCCCATCAATACCTAGTTTATTGGGAGTTTTTAGCATGAAGGGCTGTTGAATTTTATCAAAGGCCTTTTCTGCATCTATTGAGATAATCATGTGTTTTTTGTCTTTAGTTCTGTTTATATGATGGATTATGTTTATTTATTTGCATATGTTGAATCAAACCAGCCTTGCATCCCAGGGATGAAGCCAGCTTGATCATGGTGGATAAGCTTTTTGATGTGCTGCTGGATTTGGTTTGCCAGTATTTTATTGAGGATTTTTGCATCGATGTTCATCAGGGATATTGGTCTAAAATTCTCTTTACTTGTTGTGTCTCTGCCAGGCTTTGGTATCAGGATGATGTTGGCCTCATAAAATGAGTTAGGGGAGGATTTCCTCTTTTTCTATTGATTGGAATAGTTTCAGAAGGAATGGTACCAGCTCCTCTTTGTACCTCTAGTAGAATTCGGCTGTGAATCCATCTGGTCTTGGACTTTTTTTGGTTGGTAGGCTATTAATTATTGCCTCAATTACAGAGCCTGTTATTGGTCTATTCAGGGATTCAACTTTTTCCTGGTTTAGTCTTGAGAGGGTGTGTGTGTCCAGGAATTTATCCATTTCTTCTAGGTTTTCTAGTTTATTTGCATAGAGGTGCTTATAGTATTCTCTGATAGTAGTTTGTATTTCTGTGGGATCGGTGGTGATATCCCCTTTATCATTTTTTTTTTGCATCTATTTGATTCTTCTCTCTCTTCTTCTTTATTAGTCTTGCTAGTGGTCTATCAATTTTGTTGATCTTTTCAAAAAACCAGCTCCTGGATTCTTTGATGTTTTGAAGGGTTTTTTCTGTCTCTATCTCCTTCAGTTCTGCTGTGATCTTAGTTATTTCTTGCCTTCTGCTAGCTTTTGAATGTGTTTGCTCTTGCTTCTCTAGTTCTTTTAATTGTGATGTTAGAGTGTCAATTTTAGATCTTTCCAGCTTTCTCTTGTGGGCATTTAGTGCTATAAATTTCCCTCTCACACTGCTTTAAATGTGTCCCAGAAATTCTGGTATGTTGTGTATCCCGGCCCGTGGGATAGTCAGTGTAGGCCCTGGAGGAGGGGGTGGGAATTTGGGGAACAAGAGACATGAGAAATGGAGACAAGACAGTGCTCTGATCAAGTCTCGTTTAATGGCGGTAATGCACTGCCTTATATACACTTGGAAGGGAAGGGGTTGGGCTAAGGCGGAAATGATCTCATTGCCGAGGGCGTGGCCAGGTTAGTTTCGGTTTCTCCGGTCGGACGTCATGTTGCGCTTGCGCTATTAAGTAACAATTTTCCCGGGCGCGGGAAAAGTGAGTGAAGAAGAAGCAGGAAGAGCGCCATCTTTAATGAGGTATTAGTACAGGGGAAAAAAGGCAAAGATAGGGAGAAGGTGTGGGGTGGAAATGAATATAGCTCAGGCGTTTAATCCTCAATTATTATTCGCTATGGCCGGGGCGTGCAGCTCCGGACAGTTGTGTCTTTGTTCTCATTGGTTTCAAAGAACATCTTTATTTCTGCCTTCATTTCATTATGTACCCAGTAGTCATTCAGGAGCAGGTTGTTCCGTTTCCATGTAGTTGAGTGGTTTTGAGTGAGTGTTTTTTTTTTTTTTTTTTTTTTTTGAGATGGAGTCTCGCTCTGTCACCCAGGCTGGAGTGCAGTGGTATGATCTCGGCTCACTGCAAGCTCTGCCTCCTGGGTTCACGCCATTCTCCTGCCTCAGCCTCCTGAGTAGCTGGGACTATAGGCACCTGCCACCACACTTGGCTATTTTTTTTTTTTTTTTTTGTATTTTTAGTAGAGACGGGGTTTCACCGTGTCAACCAGGATGGTCTGGATCTCCTGACCTCGTGATCCGCCCACCTCGGCCTCCCAAAGTGCTGGGATTACAGGCATGAGCCACTGTGCCTGGCCCTTGAGTGAATTTCTTAATCCTGAGTTCTAGTTTGATTGTACTGTGGTCTGAGAGACAGTTTGTTATAATTTCTGTTCTTTTACATTTGCTGAGGAGTGCTTTGTTTCCAACTATGTGGTCAATTTTGGAATAAGTGTGATGTGGTGCTGAGAAGAATGTATATTCTGTTGATTTGGGGTGGAGAGTTGTGTAGATGTCTATTAGGTCCACTTGGTGCAGAGATGAGTTCAATTCCTGGATATCCTTGTTAACTTTCTGTCTTGTTGATCTGTCTAATGTTGATAGTGGGGTGTTAAAGTCTCCCATTATTATTGTGTGGGAGTCTAAGTCTCTTTGTAGGTCTCTAAGAACTTGCTTTATGAATCCGGGTGCTCCTGTATTGGGTGTATATATATTTAGGATAATTAGCTCTTCTTGTTGAATTGATCTCTTTACCATTATGTAATGGCCTTCTTTGTCTCTTTTGATCTTTGTTGGTTTAAAGCCTGTTTTATCAGAGACTAGGATTGCATCCCGTTTTTTTTTTTTTGTTTTCCATTTGCTTGGTAGATCTTCCTCCATCCCTTTATTTTGAGCCTATGTGTGTCTCTGCACGTGAGATGGGTCTCCTGAATACAGCACACTGATGGGTTTTGACTCTTTATCCAATTTGCCAGTCTGTGTCTTTTAATTGGAGCGTTTAGCCCATTTACATTTAAGGTTAATATTGTTATGTGTGAATTTGATCCTGTGATTATGATGGTAGTTGGTTATTTTGCTCATTAGTTGATGTAGTTTCTTCCTAGCATCAATGTTCTTTATAATTTGGCATGTTTTTGCAGTGGCTGGTACTGGTTGTTCCTTCCCATGTTTAGTGCTTCCTTCAGGAGCTCTTGTAAGGCAGGCCTGGTGGTGACAAAATCTCTCAGCATTTGCTTGTCTGTAAAAGATTTTATTTCTCCTTCACTTATGAACTTCGTTTGGCTGGATATGAAATTCTGGGTTGAAAATTCTTTTCTTTAAGAATGTTGAATATTGGACCCCCTCTCTTCTGGCTTATAGAGTTTCTGCTGAGAGATCCACTGTTAGTCTGATGGGTCTCCCTTTGTGGGTAGCCTGACCTTTCTCTCTGGCTGCCCTTAACATTTTTCCCTTCATTTCAACTTTGGTGAGTCTGACGATTATATGTCTTGGAGTTGCTCTTCTTGAGGAGTATCTTGAATACTATTTCTATGTATTTCCTGAATTTGAATGTTGGTCTGCCTTGCTAGGTTGGGGAAGTTCTCCTGGATAATATCCTGCAGAGTGTTTTCCAACTTGGTTCCATTCTCCCTGTCACTTTCAGGCACATGAATCAGACATAGATTTGGTCTTTTCACATAGTCCCATGTTTCTTGGAGGCTTTGTTCATTTCTTTTTACTCTTTTTTCTCTAAACTTCTCTTCTCGCTTCATTTCATTCATTTGATCTTCAGTCACTGATACCCTTTCTTCCACTTGATCGAATCGGCTACTGAAGCTTGTGCATGTGTCACGTAGTTCTCATGCCACGGTTTTTAGCTCCATCAGGTATTTAAGTTCTTCTCTATGCTGTTTTTTCTAGTTAGCCATTCGTCTAATCTTTTTTCAAGATTTTAATATTTTTTTTAGCTTCTTTGTGATGGGTGAACATCCTCCTTTAGCTTGGAGAAGTTTGTTATTACCCATTGTCTGAAGCCTTCTTCTCTCAACTCGTCAAAGTCATTCTCCATCCAGCTTTGTTCTGTTGCTGGCAAGGAGCTGCATTCGTTTGTAGGAGAAGAGGTGCCCTGATTTTTAGAATTTTCAGCTTTTCTGCTCTGGTTTCTCCCCATCTTTGTGATTTTATCTACCTTTGGTCTTTGATGATGGTGATGTACAGATGGGGTTTTGGTGTGGATGTTCTTTCTGTTTGTTAGTTTTCCTTCTAACAGTCAGGACCCTCAGCTGCAGGTCTGTTGAAGTTTGCTGGAGGTCCACTGCAGACCCTGTTTGCCTGGGTATCACCCGTGGAGGCTGCAGAACAGCAAATATTGCAGAACAGCAAATGTTGCTGCCTGATCCTTCCTCTGGAAGCTTCATCTCAGAGGGGCAGCCAGCTGTATGAGGTGTCAGTCTGCCCCTAGTAGGATATGCCTCCCAGTTAGGCTACTCGGGAGTCAGGGACCTACTTGAGGAGGCAGTCTGTCCGTTCTCAGATCCTAAATTCCATGCTGGGAGAACCACTACTCTCTTCAAAGCTGTCAGACAGGGACGTTGAAGTCTGCAGAAGTTTCTGCTGCCTTTCGTTCAGCTATGCCCTGCCCCCAGAGATGGAGTCTCCAGAGGCAGGCAGGCCTCCTTCAGCTGCAGTGGGGTGCACACAGTTCGAACTTCCCAGTCTCTTTCTTTACCTACTCAAGCCTCAGCAATGGCAGATGCCCCTCCCCCAGCCTCGCTGCTGCCTTGCAGTTCAATCTCAGACAGCTGTGCTAGCAGTGAATGAGGCTCTGTGGGCGTAGGACCCTCTGAGCCAGGGGCGGGATATAATCTCCTGGTATGCCATTTGCTAACACCATCGGAAAAGTGCAATATTAGGGTGGGAGTGTCCTGATTTTCCAGGTACAATCTGTCATGGTTTCCCTTGACTAGGAAAGGGAATTCCCCGACCCCTTCCACTTCCTGGGTGAGGCGATGCCCCGCCCTGCTTCAGCTCACGCTCCGTGGGCTGCACTCACTGTCTGACAAGCCCCAGTGAGATGAACCTGGTACCTCTTTTTTTTTTTTTTTTTGAGACGGAGTCTCGCTGTGTCTCCCAGGCTGGAGTGCAGTGGCGTGATCTCGGCTCACTGCAAGCTCCGCCTCCCGGGTTCACACCATTCTCCCGCCTCAGCCTCCCAAGTAGCTGAGACTACAGGCGCCCGCCACCACGCCCGGCTAGTTTTTTGTATTTTTAGTAGAGACGGGGTTTCACCATGTTAGCCAGGATAGTCTCGATCTCCTGACCTCGTGATCCACCCGCCTCGGCCTCCCAAAGTGCTGGGATTACAGACTTGAGCCACCGCGCCCGGCCTGGTACCTCAGTTTGAAACGTGGAAATCACCTGTTTTCTGTGTTGCTCATGCCGGGAGCTGTAGACTGGAGATGCTCCTATTCAGCCATCTTGGAACCTCCCCCTTCTCCATTTTTGGACAATTCTGTTCCATTGGTCTATGTGTGTATTTCTGCCTTTTTTTTTTTTTTTTTTTTTTTGAGACAGTCTTTCTCTGTTATCCAGGCTTGAGTACAGTGACTGGCTTTCAGCTCACTGCAAACTTTGCTTCCCAGGTTCAAGCGATTCTCCTGCCTCAGCCTCCCGAGTAGCTTGGATTACAAGCATGAGCCACCATACCTGGCTAATTTTTGTGTTTTTAATAGAGATGGAGTTTCACTGTGTTTGTCAGGCTGGTCTTGAACTCTTGACCTCAAGTAATCCACCCACCTCGGCCTCCTGAAGTGCTGGGATTGAAGGTGTGACCCACCGTGCCTGGCCTATGTGTTTATTTTTTATGCCAGTACCATCTCATTATGATTACTGTAGCTTTGTAATACAGATGGAAATCAGGAGGTGTGATGCCTCCAACTTTGTTTTTCCTTCTCAAGTTTGCTTTGGCTGTTGGGGGCCTTTTTAACTTCCAGGTACTTATTGGCCACAAAAACAGGAGACCTTGGAGAGCCAGCTGGAAAAATGAGTCTGGAGTTCAAGAGAGAGAACCCAGCTGGAGATACAAATTTGAGCGTGGTCAGAATACAAGTGGCCATGTAAAACCACGAGATTGGATCTGATTACCAAGTGTGGACAACAGGGCCCAGGATTGAGCCCAGGACATTCTAGTATTATAAGAGAAGGAACCAACAACACAGACTCTATTTTTTTTTTGTTTTTGTTTTTGTTTTTGAGACGGAATCTCACTCTGTCACCCAGGCTGGAATGCAATGGTGGGATTCTCAGCTCACTGTGAACTCTGCTTCCCAGGTTTAAGCAATTCTCCTGCCTCAGCCTCCTGAGTAGCTGGAACACGCCACCACGCCAGCCTAATTTTTTGTATTATAGCAGAGACAGGGTTTCACCGTGTTGCCCAGGCTGGTCTCGAACTCCTGAGCTCAGGCAATCTGCTCACCTTGGCCTCCCAAAGTACTAGAATTATAGGCGTGAGCCACTGCGCCCAGCCCGGAGACTCTTAATATTTTCCTGGGATTGCCATAATAAAATGCCACAAAGTGGGTGACTTAAAACAACACATATCTCTTGTCTCACAAGCTGGGAGACTAGAATCTGAAATCAGGAGTCAGCAGGGTTGCCTCTTCCTCAGGGCTGTGAGGGGGGTCTGTTTGAGCCTCTCTGCAGCTTCTGACAAGGGCCGGCAAGCCTCTGCGTTCCTTGTCTCATAGATGCCTCTCCAGCCCCGGCCTTCGCCGGCTCTGGTAGCCTCCCTGCGTCTTCTCTCTGAGTCTGCACCTGGCTGTCTTCTCATAAGGACACACACATGTGCTCTAGTGTGCCCTCATTGTAACTGATTCCATCTACAATGACCCTATTTCCAAATAAGGTCACCGTCCGAGGAAGTGGCGTGATGGACTTTAACAGAGCTTTCTGAGGGGACACGGTTCACTCCGGAACAGAGACTGAGATGCAGCTGCCAAAGAAATGCTCTGGGCTGGAATGTAAGTGAAGAAAGTGGCTGGAGTGCTGCCGCTGGGTTAACTCAGGAGAGAGCTGAAATGACCCATTTTAAGGGACCCATGGGACACAAACCTGATGGGCACAAGTTCCTGAGGGAAATGGAGAAGAGAAATTGGGAACTGCAAATACAGAAAAGTTGTTTGAGGAGTTGCTGTAAAGAGAGGGAGAAAAATAGGGTAGTGGCTGGAGCAAGATGTGGCGCCAAGAGAGGGTTTGTTGTTTCGGGGAGGACCCTCAGCCCACGCTGACGGGTGACGGCCAGGACAGAGCGGAGAGTGGAGGATGCCAGAGAGAAGGGGGAGGATTGCTGAGGGGAGACGATCTGTGCTCAAGGAAGGGGTGGTTTAGAAACGGCAACCACAGGCTGGGCGTGGTGGCTCATGTTTGTAATCCCAGCACTTTGGGAGGCCGAGGCAGGTGGATCACGAGGTCAGGAGTTCGAGACCAGCCTGACCAACATGGTGAAACCCCATCTCTACTAAAAATACAAAAATTAGCCAGGCATGGTGGCGTGTGCCTGTAATCCCAGCTAACCTGGGAGGCGGAGCTTGCAGTGAGCCGAGATCACAACACTGCACTCCAGCCTGGGCGACAGAGCAAGACTCTATTTAAAAAAAAAAAAAGAAAAAAAAAAAGAAAGAAAGAAAGAAAGAAAAGAAAAGAAAGGGCAGCCACAGTCCCATCACCCTAACAGGAGGGCCAGCAGAGCCTGGAGACCGGTCTATTGACTGTAGGCGGGGCCAGGAGGCACACGTGTTGGGAGGGGTAGTGCTTGTGTTCCTTCGCTTCCAACTGCCCCCTGCTCGCAGTGGGTGAGGGAGCAAAGGCCTGGGATTCTTCAGCAGCCCAAAGATGGGTGGCGGGAGAAGTGCAAGATTCCCTAAGTCACGGGGTTAGGAAGAAGCCACATTGGAGTTCTCGTTTTCTGTTGCTCAGTATGCGGCTTTGCACATTGCAGCACCTTGCCTTGTCCCCACGAAACGAAGATGCTCAGCTGAAGCCGTCCCAGAACCCACTATCCTGGTGATGGGACGCTCTAGTCCTTTGGGAAGCCCCGGCCGGCACGCGGCAGGCAGCAAGCTCTGAGCCGCGGGCCGCTCCCTGCACCAGCTCCCACCCGTTGAGTTGCGCACTCATCCGGAGTCAGAGGTGTTTGATTCCAAATTTATTTATTTATTTATTCTTTGGGATTGATTAGTAACTTAGTTAAATATCACATAAACTGGTTAAATAGTAAGGGGAATAAAGGGTTGCTTCTATGAAAACTCTTTTGGATGCTTTAGAAAAACTAGATGAAGATGAGCAGTTCCAAGCCGCCCCTCCATTAGGTGTCAGTGAGACAATGAGGAAAGGCTGGGGGAAATCCTAAGAATCTTGACGTGTTCTGCACCGAACTCATGCAAGTGCCTTAAGTCGGACTCCACTTCAGAGGAGCCCAGAGTGGAGCGGGGCGGATGCTGTGTTCAGGAGTGGTTCCAGCACAAAAGAGGAAGTGGTGCTCCAGCGGGAGGCCCCATTCTCAAAGAACACGCCTGGTCCGACTTCACAAGATTCGTGGATCTCTTTGAAAGGAAAACAATATGATTAAGGTGAACATGTATCATTTTCCTTGACTCTGTACTGTAAGAGACCATTTCCATTAAATGACTATCAATGCTGATCTTATCTGATAGAGGGCTTCTTTCTACTCGGAAGTCATTCACGCCTTGTCTCCCTTTTGAAGGGGAATCGCACACCTCAGCAGTTGCCATGGGCTTACCGCACCTTTAACCATCCTTGGCTGTCACTTGCCTCGGAGTCAAGCCCACATAATTTTTGACACTGAGATTACAAACTTAGATGCTTATAGGGGCCAGGCAGGTACCGGGAATGAGTCAAGTGGGGCAGCAAAGAGAAAAATGAATCCAGACACACTTTCATTTTAAGTGTGTAGGAATACTCTTGATGCCTACATGTCAATATACCTTTTTCTGTGTGTGTGTGTGTTTTTTTTTAAATCAAAAAATGTGCTTCTCCCACATATCTTTTGTTTTTCTACTTTGCCTCAAGACATGGGTGCTGCTAAGCCAGGGCAGATCCAGGTTTTGCAGGGCCTGCAGCAGTCACAATTTCGGGGTGTACTTTAAGAAAAGAAATGCAGTATTGGCTGGGCACGGTGGCTCACACCTGTAATCTCAGCACTTTGGGAGGCTGAGGTGGGCGGATCACGAGGTCAGGAGTTCGAGACCAGCCTGACCAAAATGATGAAACTCCATTTCTACTAAAAATACAAAAATTAGCCGAGCGTGGAGGTGGGCACCTGTAATCCCAGCTGCTCATGAGACTGAGGCAGGAGAATCGCTTAAACCTGGGAAGTGGAGCTTGCAGTGAGCCAAGATTGCACCACTGCACTCCAGCCTGAGTGACAGCCTGTGCAACAGAGCAAAACTCCATCTCAAAAAAAAAAAAAAAAAAAAAAAAAAAAAAACAGAAAAGAAAAGAAAGAAGTGCAGTATTCAAGCTTCCTCCAAGCCATTCAAGTGCATTTAAACTGTTCGGGCTTGTGTTGAGCCACACAGGTGAGAAATCAAATAACTCTTGGGTGAAATTCACTGATGAATATGTGCAGTTTTGTTCCTGGAAATACTTGTTTCTCTGGGTTATTTCACCGTGTTGGGATAATTTTGCGTGCCGTTCTATCCGGAACTGCCAGACTTCATCGGGACAACAGATGCATCAGCTACGCTAAGGCCTGATCCGAGTCTTCGGATGCATAGAGCATGTGCAACTTCATGCACGGATGCACTTCCCATTCGAAGTACTGCTGAGATTTGTGCCCTCAAACACAGGAATTTTGATAAGTTCTATTTCACACCATTTCCCATAAAAAAGAAATCTGGTCCATTTACTATGGTGTACTATGTATTCTGAAGGATATTTCAAACAGGCGAGACCTTCCATCTTGACGAGGTGTTAATGAGAATGGAATCTTCTGCTTACAGTTTTATATATCTGAGGTTGGAAGATTTTCCACAGGCCAGCATCTGGTTCTGCACACTTCAAACCTCGTGTCTGTCACACTGTTACCAGAAAGGGGTCCCAATCCAGACCCCAAGAGAAGGTTCTCGGACCTTGCACAAGAAAGAATTCTGGGTGAGTCCACAGAGTAAAGTGAAAGCAAGTTTATTTAAAAAGTAAAGGAATAAGAATGGCTACTCCACGGACAGGGCAGCGGCTTGAGCTGCCCACTGATTACACTTACAGTTATTTCTTGATTATATGCTAGATAAGGGGTTGATTATTCATGAGTTTTCTGGGACAAGGATGAGCTATTCCTGGAACTGAGGGTCCCTCCCCTCTTAGACCATATAGGGCAACTTCCTCACATTGCCACGGCATCTCTAAACTGTCATGACGCTGGTGGGAGTGTCTTTCAGCATGCCAATGCACTATAATTAGCATATAACGGCAGTGAGGACAACCAGAGGTTACTGTTGTCACCATTGTGGTTTGGTGGACTCTGACCAGCTTCTTTGCCACATGTTGTTTCATCAGCAAGGTCTTTGTGACCTGTCTCTTGTGCCGACCTCTTATCTCATCCCGTGACTAAGAATGCCTAACCTCCTGGGAATGCAGGAGGTCTCAGCCTCATTTTACCCACCCCCTATTCAAGATGGAGTCGCTGTGGTTCAAGTGCCTTTGACAACACTGCTTGTGGAGTTCTGGGGCCAGCCCCCGTGGCCACATTCACCTTGTCATTGCACCACACCCAGTGTCATCAGGCAGGCCGTGATGCCGGGCACATCAGCAAGGTAGGGAGTGGGAGGGTGAGCAAAAACCTGATGCGTGGAAATAACTGTCAGCCACAGAGACGTTGCCCCTAACCTCAATTAAATGTAGCCCCATTCAATTTCTCCTTAGTCAAATCCCCCAAAAGCAGATGCTCCAATGCTGACCCCCATGAGGGGAAGGAGGGTGAGGGGAAAGATAGGGAGGGAAGAGAGAGTAGCCATGACTGATTGCAAAGTATCTTACTCGCCAGTTTTACAAAAAACATGACCAATTTGTGAGCAAATTGCTAGGGCCCCTCCCAGGGTCCGGAATGGACTCCTGCAGGTGCAGGGTCCTGAAGCTTACTTACATTAGCATCATGCAAGTCTGCCTCTGGCACAAAGAGATGGCTTCCTGCCATAAGAACACTGGCTAAGGCGTCCAGCAAGACCGTGGACTCCCATAGGTTTCTGGCCCTCTGCCTCCAGACCGACCACGCAGAAAAGTGTGGATTAGAGGAACTAACGAAAATAGCACGTTCTGTTTTCTCCCATTTCTCAAGGTGCTGTGGAATAATTATTGCTTGTCCCCATCCACCACAGAAATCTGCAGCAGCAGCCCAGGCCATTGGCGCCAGTGCCTGGGACACCGATATCGGGGCAGGACAGGGTCGGGAGAGGAAAGGGATGGAGGCAGAGGAAAGCAGATGGGCTCGACCACTGTGCTGGGTGTTGAGCCACTCAGCACTGTCTCCTCCCTGTCTCCTCCCTGTCACTTATTTCCAAGAGCCTAAAGGCTAGACAAGAGGAAAGGCGTTGTCTGGTGGAGTGGCAGCTGTGTTAGGGTCCTCTAGAGAAACAGAACCCCGGGCTATCTGTGCATAGAGATGAGGCGATCTACTGTTTGGCTCACGGGGTTATAAGAAGGAGGCTGAGAAGTGTCACGATCTGCTCTCTGCTGGCTCGAGATCCAGGAATGCCGGTGGTGCAATTCGGTCTGAGGCTGAAGCCCTGAGAACCCAGGAAGGGCTCTAATACTAGTCCCACAGTCCAACCCTAGAACCAGGAGCTCTGATGTCCAGGGACAGAAGAAGATGGATGTCGCAGTTTAAGCGGAAAGAGAGAGAGAATTCACTTTTCTTCTGCCTTTGTGTTCTATCCGGGCCCTCAGGAGACTGTGTGATGCTCATCCACATTGGAGAAGGGGTGTTCTTTACTCAGTCCACCGAGGCAAATGCCAATCCCTGCTGCAGACACCCTCGCAGACACGCCCAGAAATAATGTTTCACCAGCTCTCTGGGCATCCCTTAGCACAGCTAAGCTGACATATAAAATTAACATCACAGCAGCAAACACGGGTGGTCAATCAGGAGCTCTGTGGTCCTGTGTCTCCCCACCCTGCTCCTTAGCCTCCCAAGAGCCACCTCCACTAGGATCTGGCCCTCAGCCCGAACGGGCGGCCTCTGACGGAGTGGCCAGAACCCCCGGGAAACATGAGCTTAGCAAAGTCACTAGGCACCCCGGGGTACATTCTCATGAAAGAAAAGCCAGAAAGTGGAACAACACATACCATCTAAAGCAGAGTTACTGGAACAGGCTGACTAGGACTTTAACATATTTATTATTTGCATTTATTTTAATAGAAAAGGAAGGTATTAATCATATAAAACAGGAACAATAAGTCATTATTATTATTTTATTTTATTTTTGAGATGGAGTCTTACTCCATCACTCAGGCTGGAGCGCAGTGGCGCTATCTCGGCTCACTGCAACCTCCACCTCCTGGGTTCAAGTGGTTCTCCTGCCTCAGCCTCTGGAGTAGCTGGGATTACAGGTGTCCTCCACCACACCCAGCTATAAGCCATAATTTTGAAAGAACTAAGGGTTGGGTGCAGTGGCTCACGCCTATAATCCCAGCACTTTGGGAGGCCAAGGGGGGCAGATCACGAGGTCAGAAGATCGAGACCATCCTGGCTAACACGGTGAAACCCCATCTCTATTCAAAATACAAAAAACTAGCTGGGCATGGTGGTGGGGGCATATAGTTCTAGCTACTCGGAGGCCGAGGCAGGAGAATGCTGTGAACCCGGGAGGCGAAGCTTGCAGTGAGCCGAGATAGAGCCACTGCACTCCAGCTTGGGCGACAGAGTGAGACTCTGTTTCAAAAAAAAAAAACAACAACAAAAAAGAAAAAACAAAGAACTAAGTAGAACTATTAAGTGTGACTGCATCTAGTTCAAATAAAGGCTCAGTAGACGCAGCGTAAGGGTTTGACGTCAGTCAAGGTGCAGTGACGGGCACTGGGGGAGCTTCCACACGCAGCAGCAGGCCGCTGGACTGGACTCCTCCGCTGCTATGGGCGGCAGCCACCGGGCGGGTGGCCCCTGCTATCGTAACACCTCGGAATCTTCCACAGGAGCCAGAAATCTGCTCACCTGGCTTTTGTTGTTGCTGTTGTTTTGTTTGTTTTAATGTGAATTCTCCACAATTTTAAATGTTGGCTCGATTATTAAAGAAAAAACTGGAGAAAGCAAACAAGGCACATCTGAGGGCCAGCGTCACAGGTGGACTGCTGGTTTGCAAACTCCTCTGCACACCATTCTGTTGGGACATTCTCATGAGCCCAGTTGATTCATGACGTCTGAGCTGCTTAGAATTCACATGATAATTCTTTTTCACACTGAGGATCAATTACAGTATGAATTAAACCAAATGTGGCATTAGCTACCCAGTTAACACACAATAGACTACCACCGTGTAACACCTAATATGTGACAGAGGCCTTACATGCCTTATTTCATCTAATCCCACAACATCCCTCCAAGAGATCTGTCTCCATTTAGTGTGAGTGGAGGCTCAGAGAGACTGAAATCAGAGCTGCACAGCTGTGTGCGGTGACACTGGGTCCTGCATGAGGGACAGACATGCTGAGCCACAATGGCCTCTGCCCTGGAGGTGACAGCAGGACCTGGTGCTCCCAGTGTGTCCCCAGTGAATCAAACACATATTATAGTTTTTCTCTCAGGCCTCAGGTGTTGATCCAGATGGTTTGAAATGCTCACTTCCTACCCTGTAACAAAATTGTAAAAGTCATTAAGAAATTTCTTAATGCATAAAAACTTCACTTACCTATCATTATTGCTGGAAATAAATTCCAAGAAAGTGGGCCCTGCCCATGAATATCAAGGAGGATATTTTGAACTGCCTGCACCAGAAATGCTGACACAAGGGGGCTGCGAAATCAGCAAATCTATGTCCCCGGAGCCTTCAGGGTGGCTGGCTCTGTGGGGTGCAGTTTTGTCAGGAACCCACTTCTCTCCACCTCTCCACTCTGCCGTCCCCAGAGCTGACCTCCTCCTTGGAAGCAGGATGGCTGGGGCAGTTGTGTGTATCACATCCAGGCCAAGAAAGGGGCTGTCTTTTCTCAGGGATCCTTCTAGACCTGATGAGACATTTCCCTGAAGCCCCGGGCGTTCTCATTTCCTGTTGGACAGAACTGGGTCCCAGTCCATCCTGGAACCCATCACCAGGAGACGGGGAGTAGGCTTCTCTCAGGCTAGATGGGCCCAGCCTGACTGGGGTGAGCTTTGTTGGCCTCCCCGGGGGCACACATTCGGGGAGTGTGGATCACAATGAGGTTGGGGTGGGGACAGAGAATTTTCAGGGAGGCCTCAAGGGGCAATGGGCCCTGGACAGGCAACACACATGTCCCCACACGTGTTGTGTGTACTCTGCAGGAGTTCTGTGATGGCCATGAGTGATGTTATTTTAGTATTGCACATGGCATGGTCTGGTGCAGTGGCTCCCACCTGTAATCCCGCACTTTGCAAGGCCCACTCAGGAGGATTGTCTGAGGTGAGGAGTTTGAGACTAGCCTGGACAACATAGCAAGACTCCATCTCAAAAACAAACAAACAAACAAACAAAACAAAACAAAAAAACATTAGCTAGGCATGGTGGTGCGTACCTGTAGTCCCAGCTACTTGGGAGGCTGAGGCGGGAGAATGGCTTGAGCCCAGGAGTTTGAGGGCTTCCAGGCCCTGCAGGAGAGGCTGCAGTGAGCTGTGATTGTGTCACTGCACTCCAGCCTGGGTGACACAGTGAGACTGTCTCAAATTAAAAGAAAAAAAAAAGGATTATGTATGGCGTCCTGTCTCAACTGCAGACGCTGAAGGACTTTTCAGTGTAGTGAACACCAGGGACTGGCAAAACAAACAACGTGTGTGGAAAGAGGGCAAAGTGAATAGTGATTTAAGGTGAAAACTGTTTAAAAAAAATAAAAATATACAATGCTTACTTCACAAATGCAACTTCGACAAAGGATACACTCTAGCGAAATGGGTCGATTTCTCCTCCTCCCCAGCCAGCTCCTGCACGAGGCTGGGGACCCACAGGCTGTGTCCCAGACCTTGCCCTCACTGTCCAGTCCGCCTGCCAATGCGCAGCACAGGACCCAGCATGGCCGGGGAACCACACGTTGCCTGGAGAGAGGCACAGACACAGTGGGAGAACTGGAGGAGGGGACAGAATGAAGCTGGGTCTGATTTCTCACACAGAAAATGGGGTTTGTGGCCAGGCGCGGTGGCTCACGCCTGTAATCCCAGCACTTTGGGAGGCTGAGGTGGGTGGGTCGCCTGAGGTCAGGAGTTCAAGACCAGCCTGGCCAACATGGCAAAATCCTGTTTCTACTAAAAATACAAAAAAAAAAAAAAAAAATAGCCAGGCGTGGTGGTGCACACCTGTAATCCCAGCTACTCAGGAGGCTGATGAGAATGGCTTGAACCTGGGAGGTGGAGGTTGCAGTGAGCTGAGATCCTGCCACTGCAATCCAGCCTGGGTGACAGAGGGAGACTGTCTCAAAAAGAAAAGAAAGAAAATGGGTTTGTGCCTGTCATGTAACCTTGAAGGGCTGTGGCAGCAGCCGCACTCCCAAACCTCTGCTGGAGAAGGTTCTGTTTGACTGTGGTCAGCTGTGGCCCCAGATCTGTGAGCAACCCGGCCGGGGCCAGAGGAAGAGGCATTCCGTGTAGAAATGTGATCATGGTATCTCCCCTGCCAGGTAAGTATATCCGTGTAGAAATGAAACTGCCTCAGTGGTTCGAGGAGGAACAAGGAGGCCTGAGATGTCTCCGTCCTCAGGACCGGTGGGGTGACTGGGTGGCTCCGGTGGTGGGGAGAGTGTGGAGGGGAGACAGGAGGGGGCCGTCAGGACACATGGGCTGGGGGTCAGGGGGCTGTAGTCAGCCGTGTGCCCCAGAGCAGAAGTCCCTGCTAGATAGAGTCAGGACCAGGGCCCACTCGCACTGACGCCTCCAGGGCGCCAAGAGCTTCAAGCAAACAAGGCTGGAAGCAGCAGCTGCGCTGAGGGCCCTGCAGGAGGGAGGGCGGGAGCCCAGGGCCTGGGCGGGGGTTGCGCGCGGCCTTTCTCAGGGGAGGAAGAGAGGACTAAAAGCCACGTGCGAGGCCACCACCAGGTAGGGGGGCGCGGGGAGAAGGTGGTGGCCGTGGGAGAAGCGGGGGCGTAGCCACGCGAGCAGGGTGGGCTCCGGGGCGGGGCCGGGTGGGGTTCTCGATCCTCTGGGTGCAGCCAGACCTGGCGGTGCAGCGGGAGCGCCAGTGAGAGGCGAAGGGGGCCTGTGAGGCAAGGGGGGGGCTTCCAAGCCCTGAGCATCTCAAGAAAACAACCATGAAGCCCCCCACCCAGGTGCCAGGCGCAGAGGCCAGGGGGGTTCTGGGGGCAGGAGCGGCTGATCTCCCTCAGGGGACAGAACCGCCTGCTCTGCCGCGCGGGAGGGGGTCAGGGACCCACCCTGGCCTGGGGCCCACAGAGCCCTGAGGACCAGGAGCTCGCCCCTGCTCCCAGCAGGAGGAAAGGAGCGGAGGAAACCCGTCCTGGGCACCTGAAGCTGGAACTGACTGAGTACTTACTGGATAGAGACCGGTTTAAACTGAGAGAGACTTAAAACTGGAGCAAAGTGAAAAGCTGTTATCCAGATAATGTAAGTTCTGTTCCTTGGGTGGGCCTGAAGAAGACTGGGTCAATTATGAAAATAGAGACAAAGCCATATTTCCTTTACACACTTTGGTTATCTGCTATTAATACCCACATGCGGGCCGGGCGCCCTGGCTCATGCCTGTAATCCTAGCACTTTGGGAAGCTGAGGCGGGCTGATCACTTGAGGTCAGGAGTTCGAGACCAGCCTGGCCAACATGGTGAAACTGTGTCTCTACTAAAAATACAAAAATTAGCCGGGTGTGGTGGCGGATACCTGTAATCCCAGCTACTTGGGAGGCTGAGGCAAGGAGAATCGCTTGAACCCGGGAGGTGGAGGTTTCAGTGAGCCTGTTGTGCCACTGCACTGGGCAACAGAGTCAGACTACCTCAAAAAAATAAATAAATAAAATAAAGTAAAAGCTGTGAATGCCCAACAAATTAGCTTTTTTACAAAAATAAGTGTGTACTTTACATATCTTATCTCTACTTTTTTAAATTAAACAATATATTGTGGATATTCATCAAAGCCAACACTTACAGATCCATCACCTTTTAAAACTGTTCCAGAGACTTCCATGATACGATTTTAATCTCATCAGTCCTTTATGGATGGAGGTTTAGATGAGGCTTATGTTTTCCCTTTTACAAAGTAATTCTGAAATGAACATCCTTGAATAGTGATCTTTGTAAGAATGTCTTCAGAATCAATTTCTAGAAGTGGAAATTGTGGGAACAAATGATATGTATATTAAATTCTGAGAGGTACTTGGACATCTTTTGATACTGGTGGAGGCTTTGGGAAGTTATTAAGAGAAGCGACGATGGAGGGTCAGGCCTGGGGCTGCTGGGGGAAAGGAAGTATTCTCCATTATTCAGAATGTTCCTCTCCAAGAATTGGAGCGTTGTAAGTTAAAAGTCTAATGAATTATAAGTGGCATATTTACAGAGTTTACACATTTCTAAATCCCAAACTGGATTTATAATATGATAGCAATATAGGAGTTTTAAGTTAAATTACATTTGATATTAAATTAAATTTCCTCAAAAACCCAGCACGGAATGTTTCCATAGGGCCAAGTTTGGCAAGAGTCTTTGGCATATAATCAATCAAAGAAAAAATAGATAAGTTGGACATCATCAAAATCAAAACCTTTTGTGCTTCAAAGGACACCATGAAAATAGTGAAAAGAAACTAACTGGTAGGAAATGTTTGCAAATCACATATCTGATACAGGGGTTGCATTTAAAATATGTATAAATAATTATTCCAACTCAATAATAAAAAGACAACTGAATTTAAAAATGGGCAAAGGATCTGAATAGATATTTCCCCAGAGAAGATGTACAAATGGCCAACAGGCATATGAAAAAGTCCTCAACATCATACATCCTCAGGGAAATGTAAATCAAAACCGCCGTGAGAGACCATCGCACAGTGACGAGGACGGCTAGAAGAAAGAAGACACATAATAACAAGTACTAGTGAGGATGGGGAAATGGAAACCCGCATACACTCTGGTGGGAATGCAAAATGGTGCAGTCACTTTGGAAAACAACTTAGTGGTTCCTCCAAAGGCTAAACATAGATCTCCCATATAGTGGACCCAGAGGTTCCACTCCTAGGCATACACCCAAGAGAAATGAAAACATACGTCCACCCGAAAACTTGTACATAAAGGTTCATAGCAGCATTCTTAATAATAGCCGAAAAGTGGACACAGTTCAAAAGATCAGCAACTGATGAGTGGATTAAAACAATGTGGTCTCCTCATATAACACGGTATTATTTTGCCATAACAAGGAATGGAGCACTATTACAGGCTGCAACCTGGATGAACCTTGAAAACATTATGTTAAGTGAAAGAAGTACAAAGATCACGTATTGTACCGTTCCATTTATATGTAATATCCAGAACAGGAAAATCTATATATAGAGAAAGTGGATTCATGGTTGCCTAGATGTGGGGGTAATGGCAAGAGGATGAGGGAGTGAGGGCTAAAGGGTCTGGGTTTCTTTGAAGGGCGATGGAGATGTTTTAAAATTGGTTGTGGTGATGATTGCACAGCTCTGTGATATGTAAAAGCCATTGAATTTAACATTTCAAATGGATGAATTGTATGATATATGAATTAGAACTCAATACAGCTGTTCCCAAATAGTCTTTCTTTCTTTACTTTTTTTTTTCTTTTTTTTTTTTTGAGACAGAGTCTTGCTCTGTCACCCAGGCTGGAGTGCAGTGGTGCAATCTCAGGTCACCGCAACTTCTGCCTCCCAGGTTCAAGCGATTCTCCTGCCTCAGCCTCCAAGGAGCTGGAATTACAGGCGTATGCCACCATGCCTGGCTAATTTTTGTATTTTTACTAGAGACATGGTTTCACCATGTTGGCCAGGCTGGTCTCGAACTCCTGACCTCAAGTGATCCTGCTGCCTCGGCTTCCCAAAGTGTTGGGATTATAGGCGTGAGCCACTGTGCCTGGCCCAAATAGTCTTTTGACAGGGACCTAATCATAATACAATGGGGAAAGGAGAATTGGTGATCGCTGTTTCCAGAAGCCCCCAACTTGCACCAGGATTGTTGCTAACGAGCTTCTCAGCTGTCAGACCTTAAAAATCCCAGATATGAGGTTGTTGCTCATTCACTTCCTCCAGCATAACTCCTTTCCATTCCACACAGCAAATGCCAGCCCAGGCAGACCAACTGTCCGAGAGAAAGTAGGGGACATCTTAGCCTTCTAATTCACATGGAAAATTTCCTGCCTCCCTGTTGTCAATTCCTGGCTGGCACTACGTGCAGCAGAGATGAGAAAAGCCACTTCCTTTGCATTCATCTGGACTGCCGTGCTTGGAGAACAGAGGAGCAGGCATTCTGGCTGAGGGAGGTGTGCAAACGTGATGTGCCAGTCAGAGACAAAGTGACCTGGCAAACGAATGCTCTGACAGCGTGCATCCCTGGCCATGTCCCAGGGATCCCAACATTTGGGTTGTTGTCCTTCTAAAGAGACACACATCTGCTTTTGAAAACTGTGCTTTGTAAATGATGAACTTGAGCAACGCAAAGAAAGGACCTAGTGAACATTTAAATTCAACTTATTTCCTTTTAGGCTATCTTGTAATGTTTGTGGAACACTTAAGCATTTAAAAATATATAGTTACATGCAGCATGCGTGTGCTGCTTTTACATTCTATCATTGCTTAAATATTCCAATCTTGGTGCATCAAAAAGGTCCTTTCCTTGTCATTTTCTTTCCTCTTTTTTCTTTTGTTTTGTTTTGTTTTTTTTTTTTGAGATGGAGTTTCGCGCTTGTTGTCCAGGCTGGAGTGCAATGGTATGATCTAAGCTCACCGCAACCTCCACTTCGTGGGTTCAAGCAATTCTCCTGCCTCAGCCTCTCGAGTAGCTGGGATTTCAGGCGCCCGCCACCATGCCTGGCTAATTTCAGTATTTTTAGTAGAGACAGGGTTTCACCATGTTGGCCAGACTGGTCTCGAACTCCTGACCTTAGGCAATTCGCCCGCCTCGGCCTCCCAAAGTGCTGGGATTACAGGGTGAGCCACCGCACCCAGCCCTGTCCTTGTCATTTTCAATGGCCATAAAGTATTTCATGGCACTCCATAATTTGTTTAGCTGTTTCCCCTGTTGTTTGTCTAGTTTGTTTCCAGTTTTATACCATGTGCAGTTGCAGCTGCTGTGTATTTATTTGTACATATTAGCTTTTCTCTTTGAAATTATTTTCTTGTAGTATATTCCCAAAAATGGGATTATCGGGCCAGTTTCATAGCTCTTGTTCCATTATCATCTGATCTTTCTCAAGAAAAAGAAAGAAAGAAAGAGAGAGAAAGAAAGAAGGAAAGAAAAAAAGAAAGAGAGAGAGAGAAACGCCATAAGAACCATCACACACGGGTGTGCTTCTTTCCTGAAAGTCCTGCCAGTATTGTGCTTTATTCTTTAGAAAAAATTGTGCTAAACTTAATAGACAGGAGATTGTTTTAAGTGACATTTCTGTCATTGCTGGGGGTTTGAAATACACCAACTTGGCGTGGGCCCAGATGTCCACAGGTCTGTTTTGGGATCTCAGCCCGAAAGAATGCAACAAACCACACCCAGAGGAGAATAAAGGAGTCAACTAAGAGGCAAGCCAGCCAGTGTCCGGCTGCGGTTTCCCAACGCCATGAGACTCACTGCAGGGAGCCTTGTACCTCACGTGTGACACACAGGTGATGCTCAGTGAATGCGGACTCCACATGTTTGGTCCCTGGGGGGAGACTCCAATAATTCTTTCTGTTGGTCTGGGGGTACAAACAGTAAGATCCTCCTTACCTTCTGGAAGGAGGTTGAGGGTGGTAGGCCCAGCTTGGATTTTAGGGAAGAGTGGGTTAGAATGGGGCTCTGTTGGTCTTATGGGGTACTCTGGGAAGCTATGCAGGGACTGGGATCTTGGCTCTGCCCCTCCTTCTCCCACTTAGGTTGTGCGCTGAGGCTAAGCCCCTCATACCTCCAGCAACATCTCCCCTACAGCAATGACCTCCCACCCAGACACAGGCAAGCTGCCTGAGTCCCAGGAGATCTGTGCGGAGGGAGGTTTTAAGCCACAGGATTCCCAGCTGGGTGCCTCCAGACAGGAGGTGGCCTCAGTTCCATGCATCTTTTTGATAGCAGATATTATTGGAGTCAGTGGAAGATGATCCTGACTGGAGAGCTGTAGATCCACTGTTGGGGGTTCTCACCTTCCAGCCTTCAGACCTGCTGTTTCTCTGTGGGGTTCTCGCCTCCCAGCCTTCAGACATGCTGTTTCTCTGCCTGGGTGCCTTCTCCATCTCATTCTTCTTGTTAAATCCTCTAATTTTGACATCAACTTTTGCAGGAAGCTCACTCCTGACCTCCCCTTCTGGGTTAGGAGCTGCCTTTTGGGCTCCCATAGCACCCTGCCCTTCCTCTTCTTCACACCTGTCGTCTTGGATCGGTGGTTGGAACCATGTTTGACCCATCTCGGTATCTGCCTTAGTACAGTGCCTGGGGCATGGCTCCGTTTGTTGAGAGAATGGATGAATATGTCACGGGATGAAAGGGTGAATTAATTAACCCTGATATTTACAGTGGCCACCAGGGCCTATGGTTTGTAGCAATCCTGAGTTGAACCAGCTCTTTGTGAAATCTCTAAGACACATGAGCCATCAGGCTCTCTTTACTCCAGAACTGCCCCGTGGAGATGGCTGAGACTGCCTGCCAAGTGGGGAGAAGGGAGATGCTCTGGGACCTGGCAGCTCTACAATTATCTTGTGGCTTTAGTAAAATTAGAATCATTTCTTCCTAACATACGTCAGGTTCTAGTTGTTTTTTCCAGCAACCTCAGCATCCCCTTACGGAATGAGGCTAGAAAATTAAAAATAAACAAAAACGATAAATCAAAACTTTGTTGTGAGGAAGCAAATTTTCTTTTTTTCTATGTCGGTCTAAAACACCCTTACAAAATATCCATGTATCACAATGCATTTTAGGTCCCCGAATCTTCTCATCACCACGCTTCATTCAGTTTAATTCACACACAGTGATGAGTAGCTCCTAGATTCTGGACACATGGGGAGCCAAGGGTGGGGTTTCCTGGGTTAGGGGTGAGTGCAGAAATTCTAACCTGAAACAATCACAGGAAATGCAAAAAACGAACAAAAAGTGATCTGAGCTGGGAACTGTGCTGAATGCTAGGTCTAAGAGCAAGAAGGGGAAGACAGTGGGTGGCCCAGGCCAAAGCTGTCAAGCATTTGGTTAGCAGCAGAAGAGAGGAAGAGGTGTGGGTGCTGCCAGGCAGTAGGAAGCTGCACTGTCAAAGCCTTTGTTTTGGCAGTGGTCACCGCAAAATGGTCTCAGAAAAGCCAACTATGTCAGGAATGGAAAGAACTTTCCAGAAAGGAAGAGAATATGGCCATTTCCTTCAAGAACTTCCTCCAACGGGAAGCAGGGACAGCAGACGTATAATCAGCCATGAGTCATAGTACCAAGAATGAACTGGTAAGAACAGATATGATTTTCCTGTCCATAACCACTTAACTGTTTACAATGATGACACATACATTGACAATATCTTTCTATTTAATGATTTAGACAAGATGCATATTAGTCTTCACTTAAGCAAGAGTTTACTTGTCATGCCTTTGATATTAAAGATGGTTGCAAAAATTACTTTTAATATTCAAAATTTTAAAGTTACACATACTCTGTGGAGAAGAGGTGAATCAATAAACTAAAACTTCTTGCAACAATGTTGTTTTGCAGAGTTTATAATTGTTTTAGTCAATTTCAGATTATTTAGAGGAATAGGTTAGGGGAGATATAAATTATAAATTAATAGTAAAAATAGAATCTCTTGATTCTACTATTTTCTTTTTCCCTTAAGTTGCAGCCACTTACAATTAAAATATAAGTTTTGTCAATATATCATAACATCAAAGAAAATGGCAACTACCTATTTCTCAGGCAACTAGATATTCTATTTACTATAATTATAATTTTCTAAAATACAAAGTTCTTCACACTGGGAATCATAGATGCCTGGACAGCTGCAAGATTTTAATTTTATATTTTTTATTTTAGTTTTTTTAAAATTAGCAATTCTAAGAATATAATGAGAAAACTTACAATGGTAAGTTATATTTAATATTTTCATAAAAAAGACTTTAAGTTTCTTAAGTCAGTGTTTTCTCAAGCTGGGGTTCATGAGCATATTATGAAAAACCTAAAAACTATTTCTCTGTAAATTCTTCAAGTTCAAGAAACACTAATACATATTCTTATTATTCAAAGTCCATTCTTGTTTGTTTTTTTTTTAGCTTCAAAACTAATGACACGTTAAAGCTGTATCTCATATTTTGTAGTATCTGCATGGCATTAAATGAACTCTCTGGTTGTTAAAGATTTACTTCTATGTTTATTTCTTAAAGCACTTTTGTTTTTCCACAGCAGGTCTTAAAATTGGCCAAGAAGGCTTTTTTTTTCCTTTTCTTTCCCACAGGATCATGATAGGAGTTGCATGAATCCCACAAGTGAAATAAAATACATTTATCTTTTCCTTATTATAAAGATTTATTTATCTTTTCCTATTTGTCTTGCAGTTGCCTTACCTGAGCCACAATAGATGCGGTAGACATGGGACACCTCAGAGATTTGATTTTTTTCATGCTCTGAAATTCATAGTAAATCTCATCATGCCACTCCAATTTCTACCCCCAAATCCCTGTCCAAAGTCCACAATCCTTGGTGTGACATGACTCATTCATTCATTTAACATTTCCTGAGTATCTAATGTGTGCAGACTTGCTCTGATGGGCTCTGGATTCACAGAGGTGAAAGGACAGATGCAATTCCTGCCCACAGGTGAGAAGGACAATGACACAAATGTGTCAATGATCACATTTTGGATTGTTGAGGTCATGGAATCCATAGTGACTGAGGAGCTGCGGCAGGAGGAGCTAACTGAGTTAGGGGCAGGGGTTTGTGAAGCTGGAGTCCATGAAAGCCAAGAAAGGGCTTCGTAGGAATAGGAAATGGTGGGGAGGAGGAATTACATTTTCTACTAACTTCAAACTGAAATTTAGCATTTTCTTTAATTATGAACGTGGGCAACAAACCATGTGGTCTAGGTATTTTGACACCAATGGAAACTACAGATATTTTCTATATGGCAGTTGTTGACTGCCATATAGCTGTTCAAATATCTTGAAATATTTACACATTTCACCACTGAGACACCATGGTACTTGGATACCCTTTGCTAGATCTTGTTATTTAATATGTTAATAGAGGACATCTATTACTATTTTTTAAGTGTTGTGATTACTGTATTTCAATGTCATTGGTTGCCTTTGTCATCCTGTGTATTTAACTTATGCATTTAAAAGCATGACTCTGAAAAGAGACTCATAAACTTCACAGAGTTGCACAAGGGGTTGATGGCTCAAAAAAGAATGAGAAGCCCTGAGCTCAGCCCTTGCCTTGTGGCTGCCACTGGCCTCCCCAGCCTGGGAATCTGCTGTGGCCTCTGGGCCTCACACATGCTGTTCCTTTGCCCTGTGTTGTCCGTTCCCTCCTCTCTGCTTGGCATTAAATTCCGATGGCTCCCATCATGCTTTGCATGGACATGAAACATTACCAACTTTGGGACGCCTCTCTGGTGGTGCCGCACAGGATATGTGTCCTAGCCAAGTGCTCAGTCTCTTCTCCCACTCCCTCCTCCCTCACCTCACACTTGTCACACAGCATTGCAGTTGCCTCTTTGCTTGTCTGCCTCCTTGAATGGTCTGTGAGCTACTTGACAGAGAATACCCCTCTTCTCCATCCCTGATCCCCCATGTGTGATGTGCTTATTACAGGCATTCAACACAAGGATACGTAATTCAGGAAGAATGGATGGATGGACAGATGAGCAGATGGATGGATGGATGGATGGATGGATGGATGGACAGATGGTTGGATGGACAGATGGATGGATGGATGGATGGATGGATGGATGGACAGATGGTTGGATGGACAGATGGATGGATGAGCACACGGATGGATGGATGGGAGGACAGATGGATGGATGGGAGGACAGATGGATGGATGAATAGACGGATGGATGGATGGATGAATAGGTGGATGGATGGATGGATGAAAAGATTCAGATACAGGTGCAAAGCATTTCACATGTACAATCTCTTTATTCAGTGTTTCTCCTCTTAGAAATGATATTTTTCTTCCAGCGAAGGTTGGTGGGAATCTTTGTGCTGATAATACCCACAGCTCTTCTCCCATAGCAGGATCTGAGGGAAACTTGGCAAGAAACACTGCCTCTGGATCCAGCCTCCCAGCCGCAGCCCCAGGTCGAGCAGGTGGGCCGGAACCACGGTCGCTGACCAGGGTATCTGATCCTCTCAGTCTGAAGGAAAGTGAGACCTCAGCACAAACGCCATGGATGACACAGCATGGGAGGGAGCGGCCCAGAGAGAGAAGCACCAAGCACTTGATCATGGAGGAGGAGGAGGAAGAGTGGGATCCATGGGCAGGCAAGACCTTTCCATGGCACAAAAAACAATTTTAGAAGTATCCAGTTGTATAAAGACTGGAAAAGGGCATCTGTTTCAGCCGGTGGACCACAACAAACCACCCACCCACAGATGAAACGCACTTTCACAGCTGCCTCTGAAGATGGGTTTGAAAAACCAAATACAAAATAAAAATAGCAACTCTCATTTATTGAGAGCCTACTATGCATTGAGAGACTTTCCAGTGCTATGCCCAATCTCACCATGTGAATGCTGGCACAGTGACTATCACTATTTTACAGACGAGGCGACAGGCTCAGAGAAGTCAAGTTGCCTGAGGCCACATAGGTTTAAGGAGCGGAGTCAGAATGTGAACCCTGGTCTTTCCAATCTCAGAGCCCAAGCTCTTCCATTTGCATTAAATTCATCTTTAATTTATGGGAAAGTTTCATCCTCTTGGGGGAGAAATCCATGTAATAATTCTGAAATAAGACCATTTGGACTTTCAAAGGCCCTTTTACCTCAACTGGGTAAAATAGTGTCCCCTTTGAAGGAGTTTCACCTGTGGGCTCTGCAGTTGGGTGGGGAAATCTGTTGACTTTGGGAGCAGCCTCTGAACTGGAAACAGGAGTATTACAGACAACAAGGAGATACATATACACATATATTTTTTTGAGACAGAGTCTCGCTGTCTCCCAGGCTGGAGTGCAGTGGCGCGATCTCAGCTCACTGCAAGCTCCGCCTCCCAAGTTCACGCCATTCTCCTGCCTCAGCCTCCCGAGTACCTGGGACTACAGGTGCCCACCACCACGCCCAGCTAGTTTTTTTGTATATTTTTAATAGAGACGGGGTTTCACCGTGTAAGCCAGGATGGTCTCGATCTCCTGACCTCGTGATCGCCCGCCTTGGCCTCCCAAAGTGCTGGGATTACAGGCGTGAGCCACCGCACCCGGCCGACAACAAGGATTTTATGAAAGAGAAGGCCATGACACAAAGTCTCACGGCAATCCCATAATTTCCTTTGCAGAGGAATTTAAGAGAGAAACCTCCTTGAGACGCGGTTAGTGCACCGTTTTCAAAAAACCTGAATGGAATAACCTGTTGAGAGAGCAAAGAGCTCCTGCGTTTGTGGCACACGGGAGCCTGGCAGCAGCAGGTGTGTGTCAGCGGGGGACCCAAGGCAGGCCTCCCCTCCACAGCCCCTCCCACACCCCAGACTTAGCCATGCTGGTGCCGGACATCCTGTGCTGCTTCGAGTTGTAACTTCACATCCTCCAGAGCTCCAGGCAGCACTAAAGCCTCTGGGACGCGGTCAGCTGCTTAGATGGGTTCCCAGGAAGGTTCACTGTTCTGGAAAGGTCTGTAAGCATGTGACCTGAGCTCCTTGAGGTTCAGGGGGCTGGTCTGACCGAAGCAGAGTTTTCCCTTTCCCAGCTCAGGAGGGATTTTCCCAGTTCTCCCTGTCGAGTGTCTGAGGGTAGTGACTCGGCCAGGCTGGGGGCTGCAGGTCCCGGAAGCCCAAGGCATGGATGCTTATGGGTGTTCAATTGATGTCTTTCCCATAGTTGGTTTCATTTAGGCATTGAATATGTATTTTCTGCCAAACTCGATTACACCTCAAGCTCCATGAAGGCAGGGACCACGACTGCTTTGTTAACTGTGTACCCAGGGCCTGGCCCCGAGGCTGGCACTAGATGCCCAACAAACGCTTGTGGAATGCGTGGCCAACACCTTAGCTTTTCTACAGTTGGTCTTTCTGTTTAAAGAGAAAGAACGAAAGTGACGGGATTGACACTGCGTTCTATGTAAATGCTGCTCCATGGAGTTGTGCAACATCAGTGCTCCAGGTAGAAAGGCACACAGCAAAGCTGACTCAGGCAATGGTACAAGTTCAAGTTTTAACTTTTGTGCCCAGAAAGTCCTCATGTTTCTACTCCTGGCTGGGCCTGGGATGGTCCCAAAGTCTTCAGGTTGATGTTTCTTTAAGGTCGTTCTCGGAAGCAGGACCAGAGTCCTGTTCATGAAGTCCAGGGCTCCCTGCGGTGGTCCCCTGATTGGACCCACCCATGGCCCTGCCTGTGCTCCTGCTATATCTACCCAGGGCCAGGCGTTTCCATCTTACACCTTCCCCTCTCTGCCAGCTCTCAGCATGCCTTCCAGGACGTGGCTGGTGTTTGGCTAATGTTTGCATGGAGTTCAGTCTCTCTCCTGGAGAAAAGGGCAGATATTCTGATGGCTGGGGCACCAGCTGGGGCTGTGGATTCCTGCTAAAACCCAGCAGCGCAGCCGAGGGGAAGGAGCCCTGGAATCTGAGTCTGGAGGCCGGGTCAGAGTCTTGACACTGATCCTCAGCTCACTAGAAAATGAAGGCACTGTGATGCCTGAGGTGTCGGCTGCCTCTAGGGTTCCGTGAGTCTCAGAGACCCACCTCTTCAAGAGTAGGTGCCAAGGCTGTCACTGATTTGCAATGATTTTCCCATGTGTTAACTGGAAACTTAAAGGAAACATTAGCCATGAGGGTTGGGAGCTTAGATTAATATTTAGAAAGGATTTACAAAGAAAAGAACCCAGTTAATCCCAAGATAGAGGTCTTTTCATTTCTATTTGTGCAGTGGGTGGAGACGGAGTCCCTGGCTCGGACAGTTCCCACAGCCTTCCCTGTAAAGCCCCTCTGTGGTAGCAGTTTCTAACTTTACAGTCACAAAGCCAGCATGTGCTTCCCATGGCTTTGGCCCCCACTGCTGGCAGATGGATTCAGGGTTCTGACTCTGGCCCGAGGAGGAGGCACAGTGCTTGCCAAGTGAGTGCCAACTTTAGCAAGCAAAGCTTCAGGACAAAATGGAGAGGCAACCATGACAATGGTCTCAGATCACTCTTTATGGCATAAAAGATTAAGGGGTGGACTTTGGTGTGAGACAGGCTTCATTCTTTGAACTATTGTTTGGCAAACTAATTGGTTTACTTAAGCCTCAGATTCCTTATCTGTTAAATGGAGATAAAGATGGTGTCTATATCAGACAGTTCTTGTGAGAATACGATAACACAGTTAAAGCTCTTAACCTAATGCCTAGCAAGCAGTAAGTGCTTATTAAATACTGGTTATTATTATTATGCTTTTGTTACGGTTTGAATGTGTCCCCTAAAGTTCATATGTTGGAAACATAATCCTCAGTGTTTAGAGGTGGGGCCTTTTAAGAGGTATTAGGTCAAAGGGCTCTGTACTCAGGGAGGACTTAATGCTTTTGTCTTGGGAGTGAGTGAGCGTGAGAGTGGGTGGTTAAAAAAGTGAGTTTGGGTCCCTTTTGCCCCCTCACTCTCATCCTTTCTTGCCCTTCTGCCTTGAGCCATGGCATGACGCAGCACTGAGGCCCTCACCAGATGCCAATGCCATGCTCTTGGACTTGCCAGCCTCCAGAACTGTGAGCCAAATACATTTCTTTTTCTTTCTTTTTTTCTTCAGATCAGACGGTTAATGTGCTGACATTGTAACAAGGTTTGAGGGTGGCACATCTCACGCATGCGTGTGAACACCCAATCATCATGCTCACAAACTACAAAAGGATCATGCCAAATACATTTCCGGTAAATTACCTAGTCTTAAGTATTCCATTATAGTAGCACAGAACAGACTGAGACACGTTATCCTGGCCTCTGTCCCTTGGTTGTTGCATGACAGGATGTTCCCTTCACTACCGAGAGCCGATGTCTCCTGTTATTTCTTAGGCATTAGTACCTTGACAGTTTGGCATAAAATCTCAGTTAGGGCCTCAGAAGACAGAGACACGAGATAACTAGGCTTTCAGAAACACTTCACCTCCACCCACTCAGCTATGAAAAGGGTTTGTTTCCTGCTCCTGGAAATCCACACATTCCTCCTTGCCAGTGTACACACAGGCAGAGATCAAGTGAATATTGACTAGGGTTCCCCTCCTTCCTCTCTTAAATGCCGTCACCTGAATCGGACTGAGGGCACCCCGGAGTCACTCACAGCAGAGTAATTATGTGGAGGCAACACATCCTGTCTATGTCTTCAGACCCCCACCCTCTGGACTGGGAGCTATTGGGCAGCAGCAATGAGGCCTTCTGCAGGGGTCTGCACACACCCCTCCAGATCTGTCCTGGCGATGGTCTGCTGGGCGGAACCCCTTCCACCACCTTCTTCCATTCCATTCACCCCTGAATGTCCTGGGCAAAACGTGTCAGGCCACGGGGAGGAACTTTCTGCTGGTGGTTCCCTAAAGATCCTCTGATGTAGGAAGCCACTACTGCCTGGAAGTTTAAAGTCCCAGTTTCCAGATAAGTACGAGTTTATACTTGTTTATATATTTTTTCCTTAGAGTCTCTGGTTGGTTTTTTTTTTTTTTTTCCTCCAATGGGCAAGAACTTGGACTTTTTTAAAATTCTTTTTTCTTTCCCCAAATGCTTTGATGAAAGCTTCAGGAGCATTCAACTAATAGATTGGCTGGTAATGACAAAATTAAATACATCAATTCAAGTAACTGGTAAGTGCCATAAATCTAAAAGCAATATATATTTTTAACCACCACATCCTAAATGTCTGTAGGCCAAGCTGGTCGTGTTTGGAGGATTGGAACAGAAAGACATAAGGGACCACTCTATATTTCAGACAAGTCACTTGAGTGAAACAGCAAAAATCAAGAGGTAGGCACCACCGGAGGTGGGTTGGCAAAATCCAGACCAGCTTGCTCTTCTGCCTCCTCCATGGCCTGAAGGCTGGGCATCAGTGGTGTGCCTGGGCATCAGCGGTGTGGCTGGGCATCAGCGGTGTGCCTGGGCATCAGCGGTGTGCCTGGGCACTGGGCATCAGCAGTGTGCCTGGGCATCAGCGGTGTGGCTGGGCATCAGCAGTGTGGCTGGGCATCAGTGGTGTGCCTGGGCATCTGCAGTGTGGCTGGGTATCAGCAGTGTGGCTGGGCATCAGTGGTGTGGCTGGGCATCAGTGGTGTGCCTGGGCACTGGGCATCAGCGGTGTGGCTGGGCATCTGCGGTGTGACTGGGCATCTGCAGTGTGGCTGGGCATCAGCGGTGTGGCTGGGCATCTGCGGTGTGGCTGGGCTTGGCTGAGGATTCCGAGGGGTCTCAGACCTGTGCTCCAGGCAGCAAAGCCAGATGGTCCAGTTCTCAAACTCACAAGCCTCAGCGTGTGAGAGAAGTGCTGGAGGGGCTTGCTGACCTGCAGAATCCTGCCCCCAGCTCCCGGGACCCTCCCCGGGATGTGCAGTGTCTCTGCTTGTCACGGGGATTTGCAGGACCTGTCTCACACGGCCTCCAGAGGCTGTCAACTTTTCAGGAATTCTGGGAGTTGGTTGTTAAACACAGCCATCACTGAAAATTGAATCATATAAACTTATAAATGATATGACAAGCAAATGAACACTCCAAACATATCCCTTCCTCATTATTTTGCTATTATCTATGTTCTTGAGGTTACCTACAACTATTGTATCTAGATAGCCTCACGTAATATATTGATGTTTCAGTCAACGGCAGACTGTGTATATGGCAGTGCAGTAAGATTTTAATACTGCATTTCCACTGCATCTTTTTTCTTTTTTTTTTCTTTTATTTTTTGAGACAAGAGTCTGGCTCTGTCACCCAGGTTGGAGTGTAGTGGTGCAATCTCAGCTCATTGCAACCTCTGCCTCTCAGGTTCAAGTGATTCTCCTGCCTCAGCCTCCCTAGTAGCTGAGATTACAGGCATACACCACCATGCATGGCTAAAATTTTTGTATTTTTAGTGGAGATGGGGTCTCACCATGTTGGCCAGGCTGATCTTGAACTTCTGACCTCAGGTGATCCGCCCACCTCGGCCTCCCAAAGTGCTGGGATTACAGGTGTGAGCCACCACAACTGGCCTCCACTGCATCTTTTCTATGTTTAGATATGCAAATCCCTATTGTGTTATGACTGCCTGCAGTCCTCAGTATAGTAATCCGCTGTATAGGTTTGCAGCCTAGGAGCGATAGGCCATACCATACAGCCTCGGGGGGAGGAGGCTAGAGCATCTAGGTTTGTGTAAGTCCACTCTGTGACGTTTGCACAATGACAAAAATTCCCTAATGACCCATTTCTCAGCATGTGTCCCCATTGCTATAGTCACCATTATATGACTGTATTATCTCTTCCTAACTCACTGCATACTCAGTGATTCCACACTGGTAGCCTGGAATTGGCCATGGTGAGAGTATTTCCATCATGGAAATTGGTAGAGGCTGTAATCCAGGGCTACCAACCTGAGAGTCGCTGTTAAACATTTAGCAGCACACTGCAGGCAGGGGAGGGGGGAACCCGAAAGTCGAGCTGGATAAGCTCCTCAGGTGGTTTCCATGCAGAAGCTCTGCTTGGAACAACACTGTACAGTATAGACTTAGAGGTCCAGGCCCAGGTACCTCTGTGCTCTGGGGTATTAGTCCACTTTCATGCTACTGATAATGACATACCTCAGACTGAGCAATTTACAAAAGAAAGGGGCTTAATGGACTTACAGTTCCATGTGGCTGGGGAAGCCTCACAATCATGGCAGAAGGCAAGGAGAAGCAAGTCACATCTTACATGGATGGCAGCAGGCAAAGAGAGTGAGAGCCTGTGCAGGGAAACTCCCACTTATAGAACCATAGGATCTCGTGAGACTTGTTAACTATCACGAGAACAGCATGGGAAAGATCTGCCCCCATGATTCAGTACCTCCCACCAGGCCCCTCCCACAACACGTGGGAATTCAAGATGAGATCCGAGTGGGGACACAGCCAAACCATATCACTGGTAAAGGAACTGAGGTGCTGCCTTCATGGCTCTGTAAATGACCCCATGACTTGCCCCACTGTGCTTAGCCCTATCGTCTGTAAAATAGTGATGTACCTAGTATCTACCCCCATTGTATGATTGTGAGGATTCAATGAGATAATCCATGTTAAAGTCTCAGAACAGTGCCTGGTATGTAGAAGGCTCTAGATAATTGTTACCTATTATTATGATCTGACAAAAGAAAGTTAATTTTGTCCAGCAGATCATCTTTTTTTCTTTTACATCGTTTTTTTTTTTTTTTTTTTTTTTTCTTATCAGGGTCCTGCACAGTCTTTGTAGAACATTTAGAAAATAAAAATAATCAAAACAAGGAAAAGAAAAAGCATCCATTTCTAGCACCTGGTGAATATTTTGGGGGGCCTTTAGCCTTCTAGTCTTTTTCCCGCACCTAAGAGATGTCATTCTTGATGCCCTTCTGGAAGGGGATGCTCTTGTTCGCCAACTCGTGAGGCTTCAGCAATATTTCCTCTCCCACTCCTCATGCTCAGACGCTCCAGGACAGCTGATTTTGTCACCATGATGAAAGGGTACTGGCAATGGGAATGACATCTATAGTGTGATGTTCTGTATTTACTTTATTATCATTTAGAAGGATCCTTCTAATCAATTTATTAGACAAATATTTGTTGAACACATAGTAGATACAAGGTATTGTGCTGTGGGGGTTGTGAGGGTAACAGCGTTGTCTTGTCCTTAATAATAAGGTCAATAGTATTAATAGCGTGAATTACTATTTAGTAGGGAAAGAAATATTAAGAAAACGGGAGGCTGAGGCATGAGAATCGCTTGAACCCCAGAGGCAGAGGTTGCGGTGAGCCGAGATCTGCACTGCAGCCTGGGCAACAAGAGCAAAACTCTTATCTCCAAGAAAAAAGAAAGAAAGAAAAATCAAGAAAAAATAACCCATAGATTTTCTTTTAATCAGATAAAGGAACCCCTCATCTTCACCTATTTATCAGAGTGCCAGGGAGGCCGGCGCCGGCTCGGAGGAAGGGCGGCTCTTCCTGGCAGCACTGCTGGGTGCTGCGGAGGGGAGGCGGGGAAGCCTGTGGTGTCCCGGCGTTCCCAGTGCCCTCCTCTCTGGATTCTGCGGCCTTCAGATTCAGCAGATAATCTTCCTGCAAGATCCCAAACCAAGCCGACTTCTTCATTTTGTGCTCAAACTGTGGACCCCGAGTAACCTGGCCCATTGCCAGAGAAGACCCCAGCGAGCGGGGCCTGGGGAGAGATGTGTATTGATCTCTCATGCTTAAGGGATTTTTAAAGGGTCATTTTGACAATGGAAGATTGGGCTTCTCCACTGACTTCGAATCCAAAGCTTTTGCTGGACCTCTCGGGCCTCTGCCTTCGACCTTCCTCAATCGTCTCTTGCAGGACCCAGGGTCCACGGTTCCTGTTGCCAGCCGATGAGGTGAGGCCGCTTACAGCAGCAATCTGGCTACAATTTGGCTTGAGGTGGCCTTGTCTGTGTGTTTTTTGTGCCCTATATGACGACAGAAGCTGAGCTCTCTGCTGGCAGCCGCCATGTGGGTGACCCACCTTGGAAAGGGACCCTCCAGCCCCCAGTTGAGCTGATGCCGCCTGGAGCAGAGACAAGTGGTCCCTGCTGAGTCCCAAGCTGCACATTCATGAGCAAAATACATAGAAATTGCCAGCTGGGCACAGTGGCTCATGCCTGTAATCCCAGCACTTTGGGAGGCTGAGGCAGCTGGATCACCTGAGGTCAGGAGTTCGAGACCAGCCTGGACAACATGGTGAACTCCCGTCTCTACCAAAAATACAAAAATTAACCAGGTGTGATGGTGTGTACCTGTAATTCCAGCTACTCGGGAGGCTGAGGCAGGAGAATTTCTTTAACCGGGAAGGTGGAGGTTGCAGCGAGCTGAGATCACGCCACTGCACTCCAGCCTGGGTGACAGAGCAAGACTCCATCTCAAAAAAAAAAAAAAAAAAGAGTAGAAATATGATTGTTGTTTTAAGTACCTAAGTTTTGGGATGGCTTATTATGGGATGTTTATCAACCCTTGCCCCGGACCAAGCATTTCTCAGGATGTGTGACTTTCAGGGCTGAAATCCTGACAATCCTGGGCAAACTAGGATGGTGTTCACCCTAAGCTTCAGTCTTCAGTTGGCTGACTTCTCCAGCTCTGTTTCTGAGCTATGTGTGTAAACCTCCATACTTTAGACGAACAGTTTCAAACAGAGACAATGTAGCCCTCCACACCCTGAACAAGGTGGTGGTAATTATGTCTGCTGGCCCAATTTCACCGCACCTGCACTCTGTAAGCGACCGAAGCAGCTGACTCAGGCACTGAAATGTGGGGGTGGGAGTCCTCCCGGAGCCCCATCCGGACTACCTTCATGCTTTCTGCTCCTGCCCAAGCAGACTCCTGCCTCAGGGCTGTTGCAGCTGCGTGTCTCTGCCTGGAACACTCATATCCCAGCTCCTTTGACTTCTTTGAGTTATCTTGTTTCCTGATGGCCTCTTTGTACCAATGTGAGCCCCATAGGGACCGGGCAGGGGTCGCATCCATACTGTCCAGCACTCAGTGCCTGCTCAGCAGGAGGGGCTCACACCTTTTTTTTTTTTTTAAACAGTCTCCCTCTGTTGCCCAGGCTGGAGGGCAGTGGCATGTCTCAGCTCACGGCAACCTCTGCCTCCCGGTTCAAGCGATTCTCCTGCCTCAGCCTCCTCAGCAGCTGGGACTACAGGCACGCGCCACCATGCCTGGCTAATTTTTGTATTTTTAGTAGAAACGGGGTTTCACTATGTTGGTCAGGCTGGTCTCAAACTCCTGATCTCGTGTTCCGCCGGCCTCGGCCTCCAAAAGTGTTGGGATTACCGGCGTGAGCCACCGTGTCTGGCCCACAACGTATTTTTTAATGCTGGAAGAATAAATGAATTGGGAGGGTGCTCAGAGGTTATGCAGGTCCAATACCCACCACAGCAGAAATCCCCTCCGTGATAACCCTGGCAGGTGATAACCTTTGGCTTAGACGCCTGTAGCAGGGATTCCATTAGGTTTTTAAAAAGCGTTTCACTGTGATATTAAGAATCATCTCCCTATGATCTTTCACACCTGCTCCCCAGGCCTTCATCACCCTGACTGCCTCCTGCAAGAGAGCTCAAGCTTGCCATATCCTGTGCACTGGTGATGAGGCCCAGACAGGTCTCCGGCCCTCTGGATCCGGGTATCTCTATGTGTCCTGAAATGACTTATTTCAGGATGGTGGGCACCAATATAGCCTCAGGAATTCGGAAAATTTGTAAAAATGAAGGAAGAGTTCATCTGGTGGCATAGTTTTTTCTTTTTAAACTTAAGATGATGGGAAAAGCTGAAGAAAGTAACACCTCAAATCTAAATCTTATGCAATCTTATCCAAAATAATTTGGATACCTCGGGATCCAGGTTCTGTCTCTCCGATCTCCTATTTAGAGACACCATAAAAGACCATCTCTGATCCTGGGCTACACTCCACTGTTCAACATGACGGGCAGTGGTTCTATTTCTCCAGGTTAGAACCCATCAGGGGAGTGGCTCCACCGTTAGGAACCTGTATGTCCTGTGGGCCCATCTGATTTCATCTCCTCTGAGCGGGTGCGGGATGCCCAGGGGCCATGCAGAGAGGAGACGGTGCAGCCCTGGGAATGTGGGGCAGGTGACCTCTTGTCCTGGCCTGTGAGGCCGGCCCTGTGTTCTCTGAGGGGTCACCCTCTGCAGAAGTATGCTCTCAAGGTGTGGCCTCAGCCAAAAAAACAAACAAGATGAAGCCTCCAAGTTTAGCTCCATTGTAGCTATTGTGCTTGTACCAGAGACTTTTGTCTGGGGGCCGGCAGGAATCTTGAAGCCTGGTGTTGCTCTGCGTAGGCTGCTGAAATGACAAGGGGACAGCTCAGCTCTGGACAAAGACACCTCCCTGGACGCTGAGACATCACGCTTTACCTCCAAGTCCTTAACGAGGATGGAGAAAACCACAGAGTGAACGCTGGAACTTCCCGGGATGTTCCCTTCCTCACCCAGTACCCCCCGCCATCAGCCTCAGTCCTTTTCATTTTAATCAGTCCCATAAGCCAGCCTCTACTTTTCAAAGGAATCTGAGGAACCTTCCTGCCAAGTCCCACTGAGCTCTTGCCACACTCGAGGATGTGGGCCAGGCTCTTGTGTAGGTTAAGGAAGTCTGAGAAGAATAGAGATTATAGGAAACAGTCTACCTTTCTTTACAAGGCCTTGTTTTGCATCCCTGAAATCTCAGATTCAGCTCTTACAATGAAGTCCTGTTGTAGAAAGAGCTGGCCTTTTATCACCACTTAAAATCTAATTAATCCATATTGAAGCACAAAGATTTCTGTTGTATTTTAGGGTGAGGGGTCATAGAGCCTTCTTTGTTCATCCTTAGACTTATAATCATCAGGCATTGGGGATATAATTTTACCAAATTGGAAGGTAACAGATCAAGTCCTTATCAGAAAGCCTAACTCATAGTTTTAAGAGAGTCCTTCGTCCTTTACATGAAACATTATATTCAAGAAGAACAAAAACGCATTTCAGAGTGCCCAAAGAGTTAATGACCACAGCTTATATTCCAGGCAGCATAGAACCAAGATCGTCACATTACCGTCAACCACAAAAGACAGCAGATCCTATAGGGGTGGCAAAGTCCTAAGACTTGTTGCAATGGCTTTAATCTTTAGAATAGTGATGCAATCTGTTGGGCTTTTACTATCTTTCCTGGGATGGATTTTATCCATTATTACAACTTATTTGCCACACTGGAAGAACCTCAACCTGGACTTAAATGAAATGGAAAACTGGACCATGGGACTCTGGCAAACCTGCGTCACCCAAGAGGAAGTGGGAATGCAATGCAAGGACTTTGACTCCTTCCTGGCTTTGCCTGCTGAACTCAGGGTCTCCAGGATCTTAATGTTTCTATCAAACGGGCTGGGATTTCTGGGCCTGCTGGTCTCTGGGTTTGGCCTGGACTGTTTGAGAATTGGAGAGGGTCAGAGAGATCTCAAGAGGCGACTGCTGATCCTGGGAGGAGTTCTGTCCTGGGCCTCGGGAATCACAGCCCTGGTTCCTGTCTCTTGGGTTGCCCACAAGACAGTTCAGGAGTTCTGGGATGAGAACGTCCCAGATTTTGTCCCCAGGTGGGAGTTTGGGGAGGCCCTCTTTCTGGGCTGGTTTGCTGGACTTTCTCTTCTACTGGGAGGGTGTCTGCTCAACTGTGCAGCCTGTTCCAGCCACGCTCTCCTAGCTTCGGGCCACTATGCAGTGGCGCAAATACAAACTCAGTGTTCCTATCTGGAAGACGGGACGGCAGATCCTCAAGTGTAAGACTCCGACGAGGCCAGAGATGTATCCTATATCAACCGTGATGACAAAGATCTCTTTGTTTTGTAGCTAAATCTGTGATGCTCACGTTTTCTCATTCAGTAACTATTTCTCTACAGTAGGCAGACCCACTTCCCTCTAAAATCTAGAGAATAATGAAGGAAAAATATTTCATCTAAAAGAAAATGATTATGGTAAGCATTATATAGGTAGAAGTGAAACAAGCTTCACTGATCTGGTTATTGAAATTAATGTGGTGGCTGTCCAGTATAGTCAGTTTCAAGCTTTAATGTGTAAATTTTGTATTAGAAAGCTTTTGTTGTTGTTGTTGTTGTTGGTAGTTAGAAATGATCATTAGTTTCTGTTTCCTAAAGAAAAAAACTAACAATCTGAAAATTTTAAGTGTTCTACTTTAGCAAAGCCACATGCTAAGCCAACCCCAAAGTGTTATTTCCACAGCAATGACTTTTTTCTTCTTTGAACAGAAGTGGTTTGTGTTTAGGGTATTACCAGGCACTCAGTGCGACAAGATTTTATGAGGCTGAAGAGTTTTCAGTACCTCGTGATACTCTCAGATTTAAAATACTGGCCAATCTCTTCTCTCGTCCTTTCCCTCGAAACCTTCGTATTAAAAAAAGAAAAACAATTCCAAAGACATTTTTCTTAATATCCAGATATTGTCAGGTCATTTGAATAAAAACTTTCCTTTGTTCAATGAAAAATCACTAACATGGGGATATATACTTTAGTGGTGAATAAACAGAAATACTGACTCCAACCTGCAGAGTCCTAATGCTGAACTCTTTCCTCGACTTAGAAAGTATATATAAGAAAAAAGTGTTTATGCACACAAGCGTAAATCTGACAGAAAGGCATGCAGTTAAATAAACTAGATATGTAGTTTGGTATTGCTTCAAATGCTGTGTGGTATATGTAGCCTGAGGAATTTCTGAAACACAGGCCCGAGTTAAGGTGTAGAGATATTTCTGATAAGATTGATTTATTTGGTTAAGAAATACTTTTCTTGAACCTATTTTTTAAAAGTAACACTCAGTATTACCATAACATGCACATTTGAAATGTGAGAACTATAAGAGATGAAAATCTGACAGGTGCAATTAGTGAGATACAAAGCAGGAGGTGTTGAACCAAAACCATCAGTTAAACATTTTGCATTCAGACTTAATTGTTTGTTAGAAAGGTTGGGAATAACAAGAAAGCCATTTTAACCTTAACAACGAAAGGAGGATTATTATCACTTAATTATATTTCAGTGACAAACTGCTTTCTGCAAAATCCAGCCCACAGGACACAAACACAATCTTGGCCACACCTTGGCATTACTGGTTTGCAGCATTATTTCCCTATCCTTTTCTGAAACCCATTCAACATGGAATCAAACAATAGCAACTCTGGCAAGAATCCTCCTATATACACAATGAAGAAATATTTCTGAGCTTCATAAGTTATAACACAAGTGTCACACTTCTTTTCACAGCAACCGAAGGACAGGAGTTTGTTTGGTTAAAGCTCTCAGGACATTATAATGGCTTTAGTATTTAGAACTGTGGCTCAACTAGCTGGAGTTTCATTATCTTTGCTGGGATGGGTTTTATCCTGTCTTACAAACTACCTGCCACACTGGAAGAACCTCAACCTGGACTTAAATGAAATGGAAAACTGGACCATGGGACTCTGGCAAACCTGCGTCACCCAAGAGGAAGTGGGAATGCAATGCAAGGACTTTGACTCCTTCCTGGCTTTGCCTGCTGAACTCAGGGTCTCCAGGATCTTAATGTTTCTATCAAACGGGCTGGGATTTCTGGGCCTGCTGGTCTCTGGGTTTGGCCTGGACTGTTTGAGAATTGGAGACGGTCAGAGAGATCTCAAGAGGCGACTGCTGATCCTGGGAGGAGTTCTGTCCTGGGCCTCGGGAATCACAGCCCTGGTTCCTGTCTCTTGGGTTGCCCACAAGACGGTTCAGGAGTTCTGGGATGAGAACGTCCCAGACTTTGTCCCCAGGTGGGAGTTTGGGGAGGCCCTCTTTCTGGGCTGGTTTGCTGGACTTTCTCTTCTACTGGGAGGGTGTCTGCTCAACTGTGCAGCCTGTTCCAGCCACGCTCTCCTAGCTTCGGGCCACCATGCAGTGGCGCAAATGCAAGATCATCATCAACTGGAGACAAGAAACACCAACCTGAAAAACTAAGCCAGAAAGGACAAGCGTCTGCTGCTCAGGAGACGCTTGCTCAACACTGGATTTGGTAGGAGGTCCTGCTCTAGTCATCTCACTGTGCTTCTGATTTTCGAAAATGCATTTTTTCCTGTGGCTATTAAACTATAGTTTCTTTCCAAGACTGGTAAACTATTTTTATCTTCTACTCTGAGATCAAAACCAATCAAGACTTAATAGTAATGACACCCATTACTGTGGATGAGTGTTCTCAATTTTAAAACAGTGATTGCATAGAAGTGGTGAATAAAACGTTAATCTGTATGTGTCTTTGAAGGTGTTATTCATATGGAGCGGAATCATCTGGCAGATCATTGACTTCTTTCAGGTGTTTAAGATAACCTAGTATAATAAGCCTGAGCTGCATATTTATTTAAAATGCATGACGTCTTATTATATAAAATAATGATTAGCTCTTTAAAAGCTTTAGAGGTGAAAGGCGTAGACACATCATCTCCTGAATCAGAGACCTGTGTCTCTATGGAACCTTTTCTCAAAAGGCAGCCACATTCAGTCATGCCTTCTAAACTATGTCAGAAGCAGGGGGGTGATCTTGTGTTTTGGATGATTCAAGTAGGCTCTGGCACACAGACGTGCTTCTGCATCCTGTGCTCTGTATTTCATGGGCAGCGTTTCTGGCTTCCCTGGCACTGAGCAGTCTGTGGGGGGCAGGGCAGGGCAGGGCAGGACTGGTGTGTGTGTAGAGAACCTCCTGGGATGGCTGTCTCTCCGTGGAGCACGCTGCCAGCCCAGGCGGAACGACCACAGAGCACATACTCTGGAGCCCTTCATTTTATTTGCACAATGAAAAGACTTCGTCCTTTTTTATCAGCAATACATATAGTTCCAACAAGAACTATTCATCACAAACTGCTGGCTTGGGGATTTCTTCGTGAAATATTTTGTATTTGCTTGGTACATGGTTCCAGGAAACTCGTGTGTTTGTGCCAATCAGGGAAATAAACTGAACAATAAGCTACACGGAAATAGACTATTAGGCAATATGTAGCTTTGTTTTTTGTTTTTGTTTTTTTAAAAACCGACTGAATTTTTTTCCACCCACAAACACATGGAAAGTGCAGAAACCAAAGTTAATCTATGTGATGTATTTGCATACGTTTACAAACAAGACAAATTAAAACAGAAACATGTTCAGAATTTAACCTGATTAAATATTAAGTTCAGTCCTGAGCTTTTGATATTTAATACAATATAGATAAAGCAATAGCAAAAAATTTTAATTTATTTGATTTGCATGCTACAGAGATTTAGCTAAACTTTGTTCATTTGGCTAGCAATATCCTTTTTGTACCTGTAACACTTAAGATTCTGATATACAAAATTGTAATAATATAATGATAATTCAAACTTGAGAACTAAATATTACATTCTTTTTACCCTGTGCGAATAAATTCTACCTTTTAAAAATAGTATTTATAATATTAAAATTCGTATTTGTCCATATGGTTTTGTGATCAAGTTATTAAAATGTTTTGTCACTGTGAATCATTTGGGTTAGTACAAATATGACAAGATTATTAAAAGCTGCCTATAAATACATAACACTATTGCTGACTTTTAAAGTGTAGAAAAAGGATTATATTAAAATAAGTTCATCTCTCATGTTAGAAATGAGGAAATTTTGTGAAATACAACAACCAAAAGCATCTTGGTCACAACTGCTAACTACCAGCCTGAGACAGATTTTATTCTTTAATACTTGTCTGAAACTTTTTGTATTACAAAAAGTCAACAGCTAATCTGATGAAAGACTTATAAAGCTGTAAATATTCCAATATAGTCTCTTCTGTGTCAAATATTTAAAAATGGCCAGAATCAAACTATATATTAAACAGAACATAAATAAGACTGTAAATAAATAAATGAAGAAAATAAAATCGTACAGAACAACTACACATAATTCTATAGACATCTTCATGGTCAAACTAAGACGCTGAAAACAGCTCACCTTCATTTACCTCCACGTTAAATAAACTTCTGTCTTTCACACTGGACCTCGACAAGGGTGAACTGTATTCTTTTTCTAGTTTTCCTTAGTCATCTAATAGAATGAACTGGGCAGTCTTAAAGGACTGTACTCAGTCAATTCACTAGGCTGGTTTTTGTTCAAAGTAGTGTCTGCCATGTCCAGTTATGTCTTCAGAGAAATTTGTATGTTAAGTGGTGGGACATTTAGGAAAAAATAAAGTTCTAGGCTCAGAAGTTGCTTAATTTGAACTTCGATTCCAATAACATGAACTTTCTAAAATATATACAATTGCTTTCAAGAAAATAAAAATTCTTGCTAGTGAGCATTCTAACTTAGGAACACAACTTTTTTGTTCTTTAAGGGGTTCCTTTAAGACGATTTTGGATATCTTTAAAAAAATCTATTTTATTTGCCATATTAGATGGCTAACCCCAAATTGTTTCTGAGTAATAAGTATGGTTTAAATGGTCTAAATATTATATATTTTAAAAGCTTGATGCTGGCAGAGCTGCACTGAGGATATGTTTTTTAAGACGTGCCTGGGTTGGGTAAGGTGAAATTCTAAACTGGAGGACGCATTAGTCAGTTTCTCTCTCTAAACTTGTTCATCCAAAAGTCATTTCATAAACAATTTAGCTTATACTTCAAATTAATAATCCCCCCCGGCACATTCTTCCCTTTGCCTCCGAACTATTTACCATAAATTATAGATAGAATCCCCTAAAAATGAGAGCTATGAAGCAATTTCTACTAAATGTTAGAAATCTCTTGATAAACTCGTTTGTTTTTGGCAACTTTCATTCTATCAAGACATCTTTTCCCCTCTTCTTGGTTATACCAAATGAGTGCCGATGCGTTTCTCTCCACACCTCCAGCTTCCTCTGTCCTTAGAACACAGGGCCACCACTTGGCACCATCCTTAGATTTAGGGCAAAACACTGGTGCAAGCCAGAAACTCACATTTGAACACTTCTGCAAATTCAGGCTGAGTGAGAGAAACCAGCTGCTCATTTGATGAGCTTATTTGTATCTCTACATGGCTGGTGTTCTTTCTTCTCCTTGCCCTCAGTGTCATGAATCCCAAGATCTTTAGTGTAGCCAAGAGCAGTGCTCCTTTGTATTCTTATTCTTAAGATAACTTGGTAGTTTATATTTTTGTTTTCTTTAGAAAAATATAAAAGGACAAAAAGGAAATCGTTTTAAGGAAACCAGGTGTTGCTGCACAGGTGATGGCCATGAACGCAGCATCCATTTTGGGTGGACTTTGGAACGCTGCACCCCAGCGACTGCTCACACTCTCCTCGCCAGCGCACAGATACCACGTGGCGGTGCTGCCATCGGCACGGCCTACTCACAGAAACACAAAGGAGAAGCAAGACCACCTGCTGAACCAAGTTGTCTCTCAACAGTCGGCTCAACAGTACACACGTGGGGTAGTACTGCCTCCATTCCGTGTTTACAAAATAAAGCCCACTGGCAATGCGCACATTCTGGGCAACATTTGTGTACCAGATTATCCCATTTTTCTTATCTGATTTTTTCTTGTTTAAGCACATAAAAATTACACTCAAGATACTTTAAAAATTAAAATGTTGAAAATCTGACGTGAAATAAAAGTTCTTCAAGAGTTGACAGTTATGTTACCAAAAACAACCAAACACCAAAACAAAAAAACAAATCTTCAGTCTTTTACCCTCCCTAAAAAGCTGAACAGATGACAAAATAATTTCTTAAACCATGTAATCACACATCGTCAGCCGGCAGGGACGGGATGCTTATCTTTGCTCTGGTGAAGTAGGCAATCTTCTCCCTAGAGTTGGGGTGAGAAATAAATTGACTTAAATATGACGCTAAAAATACTCTGGGACGATTAAAACAGTCCCCAGGGCCTGCAGCGGCAGTGATGTCTCTACAGGCACAGGCAGAAGCTCTTTTCCTTAAGCAGAACTCCGTCCATGTACAATCAGGAGAGTCTCTGCCTGCTAAAGGGAGGGCGTCAAGGAGAACAGCAGCTCTGGCTCACGGAAGTCACCTATAGACCACGCCAGTAAGCTCCCTTCAGGGAACTTCCAACAGAAGACAGGTTTTAAACTAGTAGGGGTCTGGTCTAGGATGGGTGCTTCCAAACTAGGCAGTGGAAGACTCAAAAGGCCCAAAATCCTACGTGGAAACTTCTCAGTAACCTCACAGAACAGTACATAATACCAGGAAAAGTCTTTAAAATCGATACCGTGCTGAGGCAGGGACAACCTGATGAGTGACACCACGACTCCAATGAAAGGAGAAGGAAGAACTCACTCTCTGAAAGGCAGTAACTGCCCTGGTCCCGGAGCAGCAGAGAGGCTGAGACAGGGCAGAGTGGTGTTCAGGTGAGGAGAGTACTTAAAAAAAAAAGACAAACAGTACGTCTATTTTCCTACAGAACTTCACACTGTACATTTATGCCGTCAGCGCGTATTTCTTGAGGGCATACGACATGCAAGGGGCACACTGGTAGCTGAAGAATCAAGCACTGGCCCTCCTTTGTGAAAGAACAGTCCAGATGGGGGAGGAGGCGCAGGCTAGAAACCAGAGCCGTGGTGAGGATGTTCTGAAGACTAAGGAAGGACAGAGAAGAGGAGGAGTGGAAACACAGGACAGGACACTGGAGCGAGCTACTGCTGCGAGCAGCGTCCTTTACATTTGTTCACTTCCATAAGAGGAAAATGAGAACGAAAATCGCCCCGAGTGTGGGCGTGATGTCAGCAGAGGCCGTAAGGCGCAGCTGGCAACTGGGGTGTTTAAAAATACCCGCACTAGTTGCCAGTGCCTGCATTTGAGATATTTCATATAAAATTGTTGATTTCTAACTTCTCTTGAAAAATTAGAAGGCCAGGGACCATCAGGCTCCTGATTCCAGGTGAAATAAGCAGCTGGGGTGGTGCCGGGCAGAACGCCCCAGGCCCCACCGCTGCCCATCTCACCACCCCAGGCCAGGCACCGGCAGCCGCACAAATCCCACGCCTCCAGCGCGGCCTGTCTCACCCTGTCCATCTCATCATTCTCATCACTTGCCTGGTGATATAATGGCTTCGTATCTTAAGGGAAGCTGGGAATGTTCATGGATTCTTTGCTTCGGGCTTCAGCAACAACTGCTAGTTGTGTGACTTTCCATGCCAGGCAATGCTGCTTACTCTCTAAGTGACCACAGCAACAGGGGCATGGATGGACTCCCCTCACCTGCAGTTCTAAAACCCAAGGAGTGGCACTCCCTGAAAGTCACAAATGTGATTATTTAGCAGAAAAGAGGGCGGAAAAACCTCTCCACTACAAGATGCTGCATAAAAATGAAGGAGCTGTGAGCCCACTAAGGCACACTGCTGCTGCCACATGGTGCGTGGCCCTGCCCTCCCGCCTGGCACTAGACAGCGTGCCAAAGCTGTCCCTGCTCCACCACGTGACCTAGCTTCCCCACACTTCAAAAACACTCGCTTCTTCCAGGCTTCTCCCCTTTACACCTAAACGCTTTCCAAAGACTCGTCTATACAAAACCTCAACCAAAACCCAATAAAAACCCAGTAGGAGCAAACCTTTCTGCTGAGCTCCCTCCGACGGGGCTGAAAACATCTGCTGTGCTCACCAGGGATCCTGGGTGCACTTTGCAGTTCTCTCCATCAATCTCCTCTCCCCATCCTCCAGCCCCAGGCTCCTGGTTCTCCTCCGACCTCTCCGGCCATTCCTTCTAGTATCTCTTTTGGGGTGAGCCCTTCAGTGACTGGTGCCCACCAGGCCTCCTTTCCCAGTCACCTCACATTTTCTGGGATGTCTGGTCCATTTCCACTGATGAGACCAGTGCATTGAAGATGAGCACTCCCATTTTTTAATCTCCATCCTGGCCCCTAACCCTGGCTTTAGATTTTTATTTTCCCTTGTCTGCTGGTCATGGTTACCTTGCTGGCCTGCTGGCATTGCCTGGTGTGCCATGGCAGAGGTCAGCATCCTCCCCACACCCCTGCTCCCCAGCGTTCTCCATCTCAAGCGCTGGCACCATAGGACAGCCACTGCCCCCCATGAACCTCCCATGAACCTCACAGGCCACCCTTACCCGTTTCTCCCCAGCCCACTCTCCACAATGCCTGATATCTGCCCCACATAGAAGCCATTCCCATCATTTGGTTTTGTGCGTGGAGAGCCCTGCTGGCTGCCCGATCGGAAACCGCCAGCGGAAGCCTCTTGTGCACAGCTTCCGAGGCCTGTGCAGTCTGAGCCCAGTTCTCCCAGACAGGCTCGCCAGCGGGCAAGTCCCCATGCGCCAGAGCTTGGCACTGACTTCTAAGGTCTGTGCCTCTGTCCGTGCTGTTCTTCCTGCCTCAATGTCCCACTCAAAACTGCCACCCCTAGGTGCCTAAGGAGCTTGCAGCCATCCTTCCATGATGGGTTCTCTTATCATCTCCTCCGCTGGTGCCCGCAGCCCCAGCACCTGCCCCATACGGATTGAGGCTCCTCCCACATCTCTCACAGGTCCCTACCCATACCTTTAGTGAGCTCTTTCCACACGCACTGCGATGACCTGGTTACCTGCCTGTCCCCACTACAGCCTAGAGCCCCCGAGAAGAGCAGAACACACATGTTCTTAGCCTCCGCATCTCAGGGCCTGACAAGGTGCAAGGTTTCTGGGGCTGCCCAAGGAATGTCTGTGAAATGAGGGAACAAAACCCCAAAGATGTCTGAGTTTTCTGTACCTTTGTATCCTGGGTTGGAAAAGTCCAATGAGATGTGCCAACAGCTACTAAGAGCTGGGGACACCCTGGGTTCTTGAGGGGAGTTAGGCTCTCATCAGCCTTTAACTCTGCCAGTCACATTTATCACCTCAGGTGCAAATGGGAAATTACATATTCAAGGCAGGGAACACAGGATTTCTGTCTCAGATCCTAGTATTAACTTTCACTGCACTGAGGTGAATTCCTACACAATCAGACCACATGAGGGCAACCCAAAAGCTGTCCTGGATGGGGCTATTCACCTGAAGGACTGCACCTGCCGAGGCACCTTCTGGCTCTGCTCCCGGAGCCGACACACGTCCTTGGAGACTTGCCTCATCAACTTCTCTGCATTCAAACCTTGCTTCTGCTCTTCTTTGGACTGTTCGGCCTGGAAAAGGGAATAAAAATGTAAGAGAAACACAAAACACTGATGAGAAATCCCTGGAGACAACCTATGAGGCTTGAAAGATTGTGACTAAAGTCAGGAGGGCAAGCAAGACAGTCAGTGGGCTGGTGTCCTTTACATCACGCGTCAGGGGCCAACACCCACGTGACCAGCTCATGCTGAGTGGGAGCATATGTGGATTTTGGGGTAAGTTCATTTCAATCACATTTTAGAAATCGAATTACACAGGTAATATGTGACAATTTTATTACATCTGAAAAACCTAAGAACTCTTAAAAATGAAACAGAAAATTACTCATAGCACGTTTTCCAAAAAATACCTACAGTTAAAGAATGTTTTGGGCAAATACACTTTCAACATCTTATTTATCTTTTTGACCCTTTTTTCTAACTTAGCCATTTAAAAAGCTGTTTATTAAAGTAGAATTTACCAATCAAAAAATGTGCACATATACGTGTATAGCTCAAATAACTTTTACAAATTGAACACACCCATGTCACCGGCACCGGATGAAGGAGAGGACACTCCTGTTTCCAAGAAGCCCCCCTTGGTGCCCTTCCAGCTCTGCCCAGGGTTCCCAGCATTCCGACTTCTAACGCGCCTCTTCTGTCCTTGGTATAGAGGAACAGTAAACAGATACTCTTTAGGGTCTGGCTTCTCTTGCTCAACATTATGCTCACGAGAATCATACACACTGTTATCTGTAGTTGTAACTCACTTTCCCCACAGCTGTATAATACTCCACTGTATGACTTTACTACAATGTATAATCTGTTAGTAATAATGAACATTTGGGTACTGTGCATGAACATGTTTTAAAATAAAAATGTACCAATGATATTATATTAAAAGTTGCCTTTTCATTTCATTCTTTCACTCATATCCATTCACTCATTCATTCACCCAGTCAACAAATATTTGTGGACTGCCTTTTAAGGAAAGGTGGTATAAGTGGGTGAAGAGCAAACACTCAGATATATGGCTTGGGGTCAAATTTCATTTATACCACTTACTAGCGATGTAAATCTGGGCAAGTTGCTTGACCTCCTGGTGTCTTAGTTTTTCCATTTGTAAACTGGGAATAAGTACTTACTTCAAAGTTGTGAAGTTTAAATGAGTACATACACATGTAAAGTACTTACAGCAGTACCCAACACATCACTGAATATACTATTTCAGAATGAAGCTATCACTGTTGCTTTTTTTTTTTTTTTAAACAATATGCCAGGTTCTGTACTAGGTGGCAGGGTTATAGTTGTGAACAAAACAGGTGAAGTCCAGGCTGGGAGGCCAAGGTGGGAAGATTGCTTAAGGCCAGGAGTTTGAGACCAGACTGGACAACATAGGGAGACACTGTCTCTATGAAAAAAAAAAATTAACTAGGCGCGATAGCATGTGCCTGTGGTCCCAACTACTCAAGAGCCTGAGGTGAAAGGATCACTTGAGCCTGGGAGTTTGAGGCTGCAGTGAGCTATGATCTACCACTGCACTACAGCCTTCATGACAGAGCAAGACCCTGTTTCAAAAACCAAAACAAAGAGAAAAACAAGTGAAGACCAGTGGCAGAGAAAAACAACAGCAAAGAACAGAAACTGTTTAATAATTATTAAAAATCAACAACATATTGTATTTTCTCAGGTTAAACCTTCCTCACATAACATTAAAAAACATAGTCTATTTATTAGAGCAGTTTTAGGTTCATAGCAAAATGGGTTGGAAAGTAGAGTTCTCATTTACTCCCTGCCCCTACTCATGTACAACCTCTCCCACTATCAGCATCCTCCGCCAGCCTGGTACATCTGTTACAATCAGTGAACTCATATTGACACTTCATTATCACCTCAAATCCATAGTTTATATTAAGCTTTGCTCTTGGTGGTGTACATTCAATGGGTTTTGGCAAAAGTGTAACGACAGGTACCCACCATTATAATATCATACAGAGGAGTTTCATTGCTTTAAAATTCCCCTGTGCTCTGCCTATTCCTTCCTCTTGGTGTTATGCATTTAAGTTTCCTCCATGTCTTTTTCCTGGCTTGATAGATAGCTCATTTCTCTTTAGTGCTGAAGAGTATTCCATTGTCTGAATATACTAGTTTATTTAACCATTCACCTACTGAAGGACATCTTGACTGCTTTCAAGTTTTGGCTATTATGAATAAGGCTGCTGTAAATATTCATGCAAACGTTTTCATGTGGACGTAAGTTTTCAACTCATACCAAGGAGCACAACTGCTGAATAGTATGTAAGAATCTGCTTAATTTTATAAGAAATCTACAACTGTCTTCGAAAGTGCCTGTATGATTTTGCATTTCTATCAGCAATGACTGAGAGTTCCTGTTGCTCCACATCCTTGTCAGCATTTGGTGTTGTCTGTGTTTTGGATTTTGGCCACTCTAACAGGTGTATAGAGGTATCTCATTGTTGTTTTACTCTGCAATTTCTTATTGATATATGATGTTAAATATCTTTTCACGTGTTTATTTGTTATCTGCTTTGGTGAGGTGTCTGTTCAGGTCTTTTGCTGATTTTTAAACTGGGTGTTTGTTTTGTATTGTTGAGTTTTAAGAGTTTTTTGTAACTTAGATAACAGTCCTTTATCAGATATAACTTTTACAAATATTTCTCCCAATGTGTGGCTTGTTTTCTCTTTTTCTTGACAGTGTCTTTCACAGAGAAGTTTTAAATTATAACAAAGTCCAGCTTATCAGTTATTTCTTTCATGGATCATGCCTCTGATGTTGTGTTGTATATGAAAAGTCATTGCCATACCCAAGGTCATCTAGATTTTCTCCTAGGGTAACTTCTAGGAGTTTTATAGTTTACATTCGACATTTAGGTCTGTGATCATTTTGAGTTAATATTTGTGAAGGGTGTAGAAGGGTCTATATCCAGATTCATGTTTTTTTGCATGTGAATAGATATCCAGTTGTTCCAGCATCATTTGTTGAAAAGAGGATCTTTTTTGGATTTATTTTCTTTGCTCCTCTGTCAAAGGTCAGTTGAATATAGTCAGCCCTCTGTATCTGTGGGTTCCACATCCATGGATTCAACCAATCATGAATTAAAAAATATTTGGGAAAAAGTGGATGGTTGCATCTGTACTGACATTGTTTTTCCTTATCATTATTCCATTAATGACATTATTATTACTACATTATACTGTATTACTACTGTCATTAAATACAGTATAACAATTATTTACATAGTATTTAAATTATAATAGGTATTATAAGTTATCTGGAAATGATTTAAAGTATATGGGAGGATGTGGGTTATATGCCAATACTATATCATATTATATAAGGGACTTGAGCATCTGTGTCCATGGGGAGTCCTGGAACCAATCCCCACTATGGATGTTGAAGGATGACTGCACACTGAAGAGAGTCGATCTATTTCTAGGCTCTCTATTTTGATTTGTCTGTTTTTTCACTAATACCACACTGCTTTGATTACCATAGCTTTACAGAGTCTTGAAGTCAGGTAGTGTCAGTCCTCCAACTTCATTCTTCTCCTTCAATACTGGGTCTTTTGCCTCTCCATATAAACTTTAGAATCAGTTTGACTATTACATAATAACTTGATGGGATTTTGAGTGGGATTGTATTAAATCTATAGATTGATTTGGGAAGTACCAACATCTTGACAATATTGAGTCTTCCTATAAACATGGAATATTGTCTCATTTATTTAGTTTCTTTTAAATTTTCTTTCATCATAATTATGTAGTTTTCCTCTATAGATCTTATACATATTTTGTTAAGATTTACAAGTATTTCACTTTTTGGATACTAATGTAAATAGCATTGTTTTTAACTTCAAATTCCACTAGTGCATTGCTGGTATATAAAAAAGTGATTAACTTTTGTATAATAACCTTGTATCCTACAACCCTGTTATAATCACTTATTAGTTCCAAGAGTTGTTTCTGTTTGTTTTGTTTTTGGTCAAATCTCTCAGGTTATCTACATGGACAACCATCTTATGTGTAAACAAAGACAAACAAAGACAATTTTGACTTCCTTCCCAAGCGGTATGCCTTTTTTTTTTTCTTTTCTTATCGCATTAGCTGAGATTTCTAGTGTGATACAGAAAAGATGATGTGAGGGGGACATTTTTACCCTGTTCCTAATCTTAGCAGGAAAGCTTCTAGTTTTTCAGCATTAAGCATGATGTTAGTTGTAGAGTTTTCTACATGTTCTTTAAGGTCTCTTCTATTCCTAGTTTGCTGGGAGTTATTTTTAGCATGAGCAGGTGTTGATGTGATTACAACAATTGATTTTGAATGTTAAATCAGCCTTGCGCACCTGGGATAAATCTCCCTTGGTTATGGTATATAATTCTTTTTCTATATAGTTGGATATGATCTGCTAATATTTTGCTAAAGATTTCTGCATCTATATTCACAAGAGGTATGGGTCTGTAGTTTCCTTGTCTTTGCCTGGTTTTGGTATTAGGATAATGCTGGCCTCACAGAATAAGCTGAGAAGTATTCTCTTTGCTTCTGTTCTCCAAAAGAGATTGCAGAGAATTGATAAAGTTGTTTCCTTAAATGTTTGGTAGAGGCCAGGCACTGTGGCTCATGCCTGTAATCCCAGCACTTTGGGAGGCCGAGGTGGGCAGACTACCTGAGGTCACGCATTTGAGACCACCCTGGCCAATGTGGTGAAACCCCATCTCTACTAAAAATACAAAAATTAGCCAGGTGTAGTGGTGGGCACCTGTAATTCCAGCTACTTTGGAGGCTGAGGCATAAGAATCTCTTGAACCTGGGAGGCGGAGGTTGCAGTGAGCTGAAATCATGCCACTGCACTCAACCCTGGGCGACAGTGCAAGACTCTGTCTCAAAAAAAAAAAAAAAAAAAAAAAATTGGGTAGAATCTACTAGTAAATCCATCTATGCCTGGTGCTTTCTATTTGGGAAGGCTATTATTGATTCCATTTCTATAATATAGATAGGTCCATTCAGACTATTTCCTGGCAGACTATCTTTCAAGGAATTGATCCATTTCATCTTGGTTATCAGAGTTGAGAGCATAGAGTTGTTCACAGTATTTCTTTATTATGCTTTTAATGTTCACAGGACCTGTAGTGATGTCTCCTTTTTCATTTCTGATGTAATATAATTTGTGTCTTCTCCGTTTTTCCTTACCCTGGTTAGCAGTTTACCAATTTTTTTTTTTTTTTTTTTTTTGAGATGGAGTCTTGCTCTGTCACCCAGGGCTGGAGTGCAGTGGCACGATCTTGGCTCACCACAACCTCCCCCTCCTGGGTTCCAGTAATTCTCCTGCCTCAGCCTCCCAAGTAGCTGGGACTACAAGTGCATGCCACCACACCTGGCTAATTTTTGTATTTTTTGTAGAGATGGGGTTTCACCATATTGGCCAGGCTGGCCTCGAACTCCTGACCTCGTGATCCACCCGGCCTCGGCCTCCCAAAGTGCTGGGATTACAGGTGTGAGCCACTGTGCTCAGCCCAGTCTACCAATTTTATTGATAATTTGAAAGACACAGCTTACTGACTTCCTGTTTCTAATTCCATTCATTTCTGTTCTAATGGTTATGATTTCTTATCCTTAGTTTGCTCTTTTTTTTCTAGTTTCCTAAGATGCAAACTTAGTTGATTGATTTTAGTTCTTTCCTTTTTTCTAGTATATGCATTCAATGCCATAAATTTCTTGCTAAGCACTGTGTTTGCTGCATCCCCCAGATTTTTTTTTCTTATGACAGGAACAGACTTTACTGGTTGTAATGAGAAGTGCAAGAGAAGAGGATGCTATAGTTCCTGCTTCTGGGGCAGTGTCCACAGACTCACTGGCTGTCCTCCAAAATCCTACAAATTTTGATTGTTTTTTCATTTGGTTCAAAATATCTTTTAATTGTTCTTAAGGTTTCTCCTTTGACCCACTTGTTATTTAGAAGTATGCTGTTTAATCTCCAAGTATTTTGGAATTTTCCAGCTACTTTTGTTATTGATTTCTAGTTTAATTCCACTGTGGTAAAAGCAGACAGTGTAAATATATATCTTACGGCCTGGACTGTGGTCTATATCTTGGTGAATGTTCCAAGTGAGCTTAAGAAGAGTGTGTCATCTGTTGTCATTAAATGAGTAGTCTATAGATGTCAATTATATCCAGTTAAGTAATAGTGCTATTGAGTTCAACTATGTCTACTGATTTTCTGCCTGCTGGGTCTGTTTATTTCTGACAGATGATAATAATGAATTCATTCACTTCTCTTTGTATTTTTTTTTTTTTTTTTGCCTCATATATTTTGTGCTGTTAGTCACACAGATATTTAAGAATTGTTATCCTGGTCGGGCACAGTGGCTCATGCCTGTAATCCCAGCACTTTGGGAGGCCGAGGTAGGCGGATCATCAGAGGTCAGGAGATTGAGACCAGCCTAGCCAACATGGCGAAACCCCGTCTCTACTAAAATACAAAAATTAACTGCGTGTGGTGGCGGGCGCCTGTAATCCCAGCTACTCAGAAGGTTGAGGTAGGAGAATCACTTGTACCTGGGAGCCTGGGTGACAGAGCGAGACTCCATCTCCAAAACAAACAAACAAAAACAAATTGTTATCCCTTCTTGGATAATTAATCTCTTTATTATTCATTATGTCATGCTCTTTTTTTTTTAAACTGGATAACTTTTCTTGCTCTGAAGTCTGCTCCATCTGAAATGAATATAGCTACTCCCACTTTTGATTAGTATTAGCATTGTCTACTTTCAGTCTATATGTGTTTTATGTTTAAAGTGGGCTTCCTGTATACAAAATACGGTTGGTTCTTTTTTGATCAACTCTGACAAACTGTTTTTTAATTGGTGTATTCAGACCACTGATGTTTACAGTGACTAATGAAATAGCTGGAATAATATCTACCATATTTGTTACTGTTTTCTATTTGCTGCCCTTGTTGTTTGTTCCTATGTTTGTCTTCTACTCTTTCACTGCCTTTTGTGGTTTTAATTGAGGACTTTATATAATGTCAATTTTCTCTTCTTTCTTAGCATGTCATTTATAATTCTCTCTTACTTTTTCTAGTGGTTGCTCTGGAGTTTGTATTATACTATCCAAATCTACTTCCAAATAACATTATACCATTTCATGAGTAGTACAAGGTCCTTATAATAACAAAATATCCCTCATTCTTCCCTCTTTTCCCTTGCATCATTGCTGCCACTCATTTCACTTATACATAAACATACACACACATAAGTGTATGTAACTTACACTGTTGCTATTACTCAGAACAAATTATTTATGTGATTAAGAATAAGAAAAAAATCTTATTTTACCTTAATTTATTCCTTTTCAATACTCTTCCTTTGTTTATATAGATTCATGTTGCTAACATATCATTTTCCTTTTCTCTGAAGAACTTTTAACATTTCTTGCTAGGCAGGTCTACTGAGCACAAATGTCCTTAATTTTTGCTTGTCTGAAAAAATATTTGTTTCTCCTTCACTTTTGAAGAATAATTTTGTGTTTGGGTACAGAATTCTAGGTTGATTTCTTTTTCCTCTTAACAATTTAAATTATTGCATCCCACTCTCTTCTTGCTTGTACAAAGATTTCTCAGGAAAAGTCAGATATAATACTCACCTTTCTTCTTCTATAAGGAAGTTTTTTCCCCTCTGGCTTCTTTCAAAATTTTTAAATCTTTTAATTTTCTGCAGTTTGGATATGCTTAGGTGTAATGTTCTCTGTGTGTCTATATTTATTTTGCTCGATGTTTTATGAGCTTTCTGGCTCTGTCGTTTAATGTTTGACATTAATTCGGAGAAAGTCTCAGTCATTATTCCTTCCAATATTTCTTCTGTTCCCTTCTCTTTCTTCTGGTATTCCTATTACACACATGCTACATCTTCTGTAGTTATCCCACAGTTCTCGGATGTTCTGTTCCTTCTTTTTTATCCAGTCTCTTTTTTCTTTGCTATGCAGTTTTGGAAGTTTCTATTGACATATCCTCAAGAGTTCAGATATTCTTTCTTTAGTCATGTCCAGTCTACTAGTGAGCCCATCAAAGTTATTTTTCATGTCTGTTAGTGTTTTTGATCTCTAGAACTTCTTTTTGATTCTTGCTTAGAATTTCCATCTCTCTCCTTATGATGTCCATCTGTTCTTGCATATTGCCTACTTTTTCCCTTACAGCCCTTAGCATATTAATCACAGTTATTTTAAATTCCTGGTCTGATAAGTCCAGCATCCCTGCCATATGTGAGTCTGGTTCTGATGCTTGTTTTGCCTCTTTAAACTCTGTTTTTTGCCTGTTAGTATGCCTTGTAATTTTCAGTTCAAACCCAGGCGTAATATACTAGGTGAAAGAAATTCTGGTACACAGCCTTTAGTGTTGTGGTGGTAAGATGGGGGTAAAGAAGGAAAGTGTTCTATAGCTCTGTGAACAGGTTTCAGTCTTTGAGTAGGCCTGTGCTCCGGGGCTATGAGCTTCACAAGTGCTTCTCAGTCTTTCCCCTCCTAAGGTGGAACAGAGTATCTAGGATGGGCTGGAGTTGGGTATTCCCCTTCTTCCACATGGAAGACTAGAGGGGGCTAGAGTTGAGTATTTCCTTTATCTGAGAACACAGTTTCTCCTGAGGACAGGCCTTGCTAAGAAGAACAGAATGCTTTTGTATGTTTCAGTTGGCTACTTTTTCCTTCCTCTGCCAGAATCAGGAGAAGACTTTTCTTCGACATCCATCGTGAGGACCCAGTCAAGCTCCTGGAAGTAAAACTAACACAAGCGTGGAGAGCCCCCGACTTCTCATGACTGGGTACTCCTGCAGTTTTTAACTCTCAGACTTCTCTGTAGTGAGCCTCCAGCAGTATGTTCATTACAGTTTAGGTTTTCTTACCCCAGTATTGGTTCCTGCAGAGGTCACTGCTCATAGATTCTTGCTCCAGTAAGTTGTGATTCTTCGTTCTGCTTGCCTGTCTCTCCAATTTTGGGGATAGTAGTTTGCCCTATGACCTCACCTCTCTGACTGATCTAAGAAGAATTGATTTTTCATTTTGTTCAATTTTTTACTTGCTGTTAGATTGAAGACTTCAAACTGCTTATATATTGGACCAGAAACCAGAAGCCTGTAACTTTTAATGATTTCATAACATTCCACTTAGTAGCTACAGCTTAATTATCTTAACGAACCCTCTACAATTACCTATTTAAATTATTTCTAGGCTGCAGTGTTCATTCAAGTGGGATTTGACATTTAAAAATCTTGGTAAGTGAACATGTGGCTATATTAGATTTGGAGATAAATAAATGCAGGCATGTATTACATAGTTTAAAAAACTCTCCACAATAAGCCTACATCAGTATATTCATGTAACTGTTTATATTACTCCATTATCAGGGAAAAACTAGTGTTAATTTGTACTTTGAGTTTTAAAAACACCTAATATTGTAAAATACTGAATAAAGCTTCCCTGATATAAAATCCAAACTTACGTTTATTTATGAGTAAGTATTAAAAAGACAATTCTTTAGCTATGTAAACAAACTGTGAAATAGAAAATAAGGCTTAAATATGAATGTGTGACTTGTTACTCCTCCTACATTCATATTAGAAAGTTATGTAATTCACAGTGAGGACTGTCGTCATGGGGTAAAGGGGCCACGATGACTCTGTTCCCCATTTGCTGTCCTTCACCCAAGGCACTGACTCCCTCTTGTAGGTAAGCTAAGAGGTTGCCTAGTTTTTCACTTAGGATATGGCTCAAGGTTTGCCTTGGTGGCTGAGATGTTTATACTGGGCCCAAAAGCTTCAGGAGGGCAAAGGATGTGCCTGTTTAACATAATTCATAAAGGCTCAAGTGCTCAATACAATTTTTGAACCAGTAGTTTATTTCTGACAACTGCCTATATTTGCAGAAGTTACTTGCAACGTTGTCTTACAAAAGGAATTAATTAAATCAAATGGCTGGAGACTTCATTATATAATACATATACACTTAACGAGGGGGAGTGGTCTCGTCTTAAATCAGTCTTGCCAATACATACTTAAAAACAGTTGTTATCTCCATCTGACAGATACACAAATCCTTTTTTTTGTTTGTTTGTTTTTGTTTTTTGAGAGGGAATCTCGCTCTGTCACCCAGGCTGGAGTGCAATGGCAAGATCTCAGCTCACTGCAACCTCCCCACCTCCTGGGCTCAAGCAATTCTCCTGCCTCTGCCTCCAGAATAGCTAGGACTACAGGCGCCTGCCACCATGCCCAGCTAAGTTTTATATCTTTAGTAGAAATGGGGTTTCACCATGTTGGCCAGGCTGGTCTTGAACTCCTGACCTCAAGTGATCTGCCTGCCTCAGCCTCCCACAGTGCTGGGATTACAGGCATGAGCCACTGCACCCAGCTGCTATCTGACAGACAAACAAATCTAATTTAATTTAGTTGATTTGTGTCTTGAGGGACAGTGAGGCCTTATAAATAAGTGAGTTGACTTCTGTCAATGTTTTGGAAAGCTGCTTTAGGAGAAGGCATATTCTGAGCAAAATCTCTGGTGTGAATACATGGTAACTTTTCTGTTCACTTTCCCTCCCAGTTCTCACCGGGGATGTTGGGGAAACAAGCGAACCAGCAGTGGTTTGAGAAGCTGCTTCTTGCTGTGCCTGACAGAGACAGAGAGAGATCGACACCAACTCAGGCCAGAACCATGCAGCTGACACACAGAGGTGGAAGAGAAAACAGCTTAGGTAGAGGTCTAAAGGTGGTGGGCAGCCCGCGCCTGCAATCTAAGTTGATGGACAGCCCCATAATTGGGATCCTTCCAGACTTGAAAAGCCAACTGCTTCCGTTATAACCTAAGCAGTTAGAAACAACAGAAGGAAATAAGACTGGTGCTGGCAAAAAGGGCAATTAAGGACCTTGTCATCCCACGTGCATCCATGTTTCAGACACCTTTAAGGCCAGGAAATCAAACAAGGTCTTCGGGCTTAAGAAACATGACAAAGACAAGATCTTTGACTATGTTTCACAGCCAAACTGATACTATCAGCAATTCTCTTACTAAGAATTTATGCTTTAGGAATACGAGTGTGACCAGAAAGGTGCAAAAAATATGCATAAAAGTGTGTGTTTCCACATTGTTTATAATAGAACATTTGGGAAATTGTTATTAGAATAATTAAATAACTGTGATATAGCTATACAAATGAATGTATTAAAATAATGAGTTACAGTAACATTTACTAATATGGAAAGCTATTCATCACATACTATTCGAATTAAGTGAGGGAAAGAAGCAAATTTCAGAACAATCTATCTTTATGACCCCATTTTTGTATAACTCTTTCAAATAACACTAACGCACACACATTGCATAAAAAATAGCTGGAAGGACATACACCAAATTGTCAACAGTGGTAACCTCTGGGAAGTACAACTCCAAGAAGGACTTCTAGTTTCTGCTTTATATAGTTCTGCATCACCTGAATTTGTTTTAATAACCATGTGTTACTTAAACATTTAAAAAAAATTAAAATATTCTCAAAGCAAAAATATCCTAAACTCACTTTAAATTTGCAAATAAAAATACTGTGGCACTTTGAGGAAAGATGAGATTTTACAAAAACTCTTTATTCAGCAAATACTTATAAAGAGTAAATTATACTGAAACTACTTTATGGAAAGCTAAATAACCCACAATGGGGCATCCTTAGTACTTTGCTAATAATCATCTACTGCAATAAGTTTTGATTTTTTTCCATCACACAGTGTCTTTTTCCAGGTATTTTTTTACTGCCCCCCCATTTCCTCACCCTGTTTTGAAAGATTTTGTCTATAAAAGCAGCCTATATTTGTTAAGTAACAGTTGTCTCTTGATTACTTTGTAATTGATGAGATAATTTAGTGGCCAGTTGGAGCTTGTGAATTTATGTGATTCAAATACAAGGGTGACAAATGTGATAGTTACTTTGTGAAGTCCTATCTTTATTAAATGGGTAATTTTTCATTAGGTCCCAGATAAGGAACTGTTGACTTAGTACACACTGAGAAATGACTTCTACCTTGCTATGGTATATCAAATTACTAAATTAGTAAATAGACTAAAAATTTTGCTGCTATTCAAATTCTTTGTGAAATACCATAAGAAAAAAAATCACTCTTAAAACAGACATCTGTTGACTGATTTAACAAGAGACATATCAGGAAAAGACAGGGAAGGAACTGAATCATGCATAGGTAAGGTAAGAAAATCTAACCTACTTTTCTTACCTAGAAGTGATTTTATCCGATAGGAAATAGGACAGGCTCACAGGCTCCTGTTCCGTCTTTGCCACCTTCCACGTGAATGGAATGCAGAGGTCTATCCTACCCCTTGCAGAGAACTCTTTTGGCAGTCCCTCTAAGTAGTGTAATGGCTGCTGACATTTTCAACTTCCAGCATTTCTATGGTGACTACAAAATTACTTTGAAACTTGCCTTTGTCTTACAAAAAAATAAAGCTGACCAGGCAACATAGGAAGATATTTCCTTCCCTGCTGAATAAAAATATACTTTACTGAAGACTGTATTTGTCTCTATGTTTTTATATTTATATCTGTATCTATACCTATATCCTTCTCCAAAAATTAGGTGGCAAAACATATAGAATGATTATCAGCTGCTAATGATCAATACCACATTTTGTAGGCAGTTAAATCTCATTGCTGAATACTTTACTGTAATCATTAAGATTTTGTTGAATGCAGTGTATTAATATATTTGGCATAATTTTTAAAACAGATCTAACTTTTAAGAGTGTTAACATTTGCATTATTTTAAGCTTTACAAAAAGTCTAGCAGTTCTGTAGTCTAGCACCAGAATTTTGGCATTTTGACAGGGAAACACTCTATGGGGAAAAAAAAAAAAAGAAAGAAAGAAATTCCTGCTTTGTAAGGACCATGAGGCTCCTCTGGAAGAAGCCCAGTCCTCTCTCGGCATGCTCTGCCCCTCACCCCAAGGAGTCACGATAAGACGCCTGGCTCACGAGGCCTGGGAGACACTTCGTACGCTGCGGACTCCAGAAGGGGTGATTCACCTCCAGTTTACATGATGGGAGCCCAACCTGCAGAGAGGTCCAGTGATTTATTCATAGTTGTGTTAAGAAGCCTAATGGAATAGAAAGCACCATCCGGTCTTAATTTACAGTCCTGAGCTTCTTGCTCTGCTTCCTAAGGGGGTTTTACAATACACGAGGATACTAAATAAGATTCTGTTTTTTATTCTGAACTACAAAACAGACTTTGGATCACAAAGGAGGAAGGTTATGGAGTGTGACCCTGAGACCTGACAGTTTTCGCTGACAAGGGAGGCAGATCCAGGATCTGCTGCTGGCTTTGATTAACTGCTTTTCTAGGAGCCATATTTTTTATGGCAACTGGCAGACTCGTTGCTCATCGTTAGGCACTTTATGGTCATCTTGCTGAAAACCTCACAAATCCCCAGTACCACAGGGAAATGATGGAGATGAAAGGGCAATGTGTGAGCGTGGCAGAGTTAGTGTGTGTGTGTGTGTGTGTGTGTGCAGGTGCTGGTGTACCCATGTGTATGTTAACAAATGGCTGTGGAAGTGAGGAGGAAGCAGGTGAGGGAAGTCAATGGTTATCATGAGTTTCTGTGGCTATAATGAAAGGCACACAATGGAAAGTTTGTATTTTCACAAAACTGGTTTTTGCAAATTTCAGTGGTGAGAAAGGTACACAACTCAAACAGTTTATATCCACAGAGTTGGTAAAAATAACGATAAAAACCCTCTGCACTAGGGAGAATCAAATCATTTTGAAAGCAGGATAAATGCACCTTGTTTTGTGAGCTTTTTTCACTGTTGCTTGATGTGAAACTGCCAGTAGTAGAAGGAAGCAAAAATGGAGGGGCAGCGGGCTTGGCATCCGCTACGGGTTGAATGTTTGTCTCTCCAAAACTCATGCTGAAATTCAATTGCCATTGTAACGGTATTGAAAGGTGGCACCTTTGAGAGGTGAGCAGGCCTGAGGGCTCCGCCCTCATGTGTGGGTTTAATGCCCCAATCAAAGGGCTTTTTTGGGAGTGGGATCTCTCTCCTGCCTCCTACCCTCCACCATGGGATACCACAGCAAGAAGGCCCTTGCCAGCTGCAGCCTCTGGATCTTGGACTTTCCAGCCTCCCGAACTGTGAGAAATAAATTTATGTTCTTTATAAATTACCCAGTCTGTGGCATTTTGTTATAACAGCACAAAATGGACTAAGACAGCATAGTTTCTTCCAGTGTGATAAAAAATCCGCTCTGCATAACCTGTGTAAGACTGCACTCTGAGTATCCTGATACGAAAAAGCTTCCAGGAATCACATTTCACCCGGGACTTCAGAATTATCAAAGTGCCACATGTACCCTCAAGGTTTAGTTCCCTTAGGCCATGCGGACTTCAATTTCCACAAATCTCTCTGAATCCCTATTTATACTGAAAGCACATTAGGCTTGATTTCAAATAGATCACAAAATTCTGTAACTAGAAGGGATCCTGGTGGCTATCCACTTCGATCCTCTTAATTCATATATAAGTACATAAAATCCTATTAGTGCATGGGAAAAACATAAGCCACAGGTATGCATATTTTTATAAGGCTGGTTTGTTTTCATTTACCTATTTTTTTTGGGAAGAAGAAAGGAGTTGTAAAGGAAAGCAACGGGGAAGGGTAATGAGAAAGCAAAGCCACAACAGCATCCAAGAAGATCTGACTCTGTCGCCACAAGCACTCATCGGTCTCCTGGCCTTGCTGTTACAGTCTCTTTTCACTTGGACCCTAAACAGGGACCTCAGGTATATACCAATGGCTCTTTCCCTGGGTAACATCAGGCTAGCCAAAGAGCTTTGGCCCTATCATGTGTATAAAAAGACAGCATTTTGTATATGAGGTTCAACTCCTCTGACAAAGGAGTTTTATACTGAACTGTTAATGGCATCCCCAAGATGTTCACAGTAGTGATCTAGAAAAACAATAGCAATGGCATGGAGAAAGCTGAATACAATTATTAAGACTGTCAGCTTTTACTAGCCCTTAATTTTTTAGATGTATCTTCACGTTTTGTTAAGCTGAAATTTTCTTGACAAGAACTAGAAAACACATTCTCATTCACATTCTCATTCTGAATAAGAGACCTCTAACATGTCAGCTCAAATCCTCTTGACCTTTCCCAATGCCCTTGCAGTCATCAACTCTCTGAGGGGTCTGGTGGACTTCAGGAGGGTACAACTAGTGTCTCCCCTTATGTCCTTTCTCTGGTCCCTGCCATGGCTTTTCTGTTGAAGCCAACGTGTGCCATGAGATTGTCTGGCAGTCATATGTGCACATGGGTAGAACGATTCTTCCTCATTTCTCCTCTGAGGGATGACTGTGAGATGTGGTTAGCATGGCCTGTGGGTGCTGGTCCCAAGGGAGCAAGCAGGCAGCACACTAGTGGCCATCTCCTCCGTTGTCTCTCTTCAGCTCCCCGGGCTGCACCCTCTTGGTGAAGCAGTAGAACAGAAGTGTTTATCCCAGGCCGGGCGCGATGGCTCACACCTATAATCCCAGCACTTTGGGAGGCCAAGGTAGGCAGATCACCTGAGGTGAGGAGTTCAAGACCAGCCTGGCCAACATAGTGAAACTCCATCTCTTCTAAAAATACAAAATTAGCTGGGAGTGGTGGTGCGCACCTGTAGTCCCAGCTACTTGGGAGGCTGACGTGGAAAAATTGCTTGAACCCGGGAGGTGGAGGTTGCAGTGAGCTGAGATTGTGCCACTGCACTTCACCCCGGATGACAAGAGTGAATCTCCAAGTCAAAAAAAAAAGTGTTTATCTCAGGCTCTACCATGATCATAAGAGAAAGATCCTTGGGATCTTCTTTTCCCTCATTTATCCTGGTATGCAAACTAATTTTAAAACCAACTAAGTACTGGTTCATCAGATAATAAAGATCAGAAATCCTCTAGGCTAGCTATGGTGGCTCACACCTGCAATCCCAGCACTTTGGGAGGCCAAGGAGGGAGGCTTGCTTGAGCCCAGGAGTTCGAGACCAGCCTGGGCAATACAGTGAAACCTGGTTTCTACAAAAAAAACAAAAAACAAAAAAAATTAGCTGAGTGTGGTGATGTGTGCCTGTAGTCCCAACCACTGAGGTGGAAGGACTGCTTGAACCTGGGAGGTCGAGGCTGTAGTGGGCTGTGGTCACACTACTGCACTCCAGCCTGGGTAACAGAGAGAGGACCTGTCTCAAAAAGACTCTTCTATTAAGAAATAATTCCTTTTTTTTTTTTTTTTTTTTGAGACAGAGTCTTGCTCTGTCACCAAGGCTGGAGTGCAGTGGCGTAATCTCGGCTCGCTGCAAGCTCCGCCTCCTGGGTTCATGCCATTCTCCTGCCTCAGCTTCCCGAGTAGCTGGGACTACAGGTGCCCGCCACCATGCTCGGCTAATTTTTTTGTGTTTTTAGTAGAGAGGGGGTTTCACCGTGTTAGCTAGGATGGTCTCGATCTCCTGATTCACCTGCCTCGGCCTCCCAAAGTGCTGGGATTACAGGCGTGAGCCTCCACGCCAGGCCTTAAGAATAATTTCTAAGCAAAATCATCAATGCAACCTATGTGAAGATGATTTTAATCATCATCAGAAACGTATTATGAGGCCAGAATTATGCACAGGTATCATTTACTGATTAAACAACTGTAAACTAATATAAAATAAAGCACTATTTTACAAAGGAGAGTTCTAAAGTGTCATTCTTTTTCAGACAGTTTCCCAATGGAACAAGGCCTGCTTGTATCCTTCACTGGGCAAAACAAAGGAGATCCTGGCTCTCTCAAATGTTTGCACTCTTGATCCAAATTGAACAGTCCCATGATCTTCAGATTAATCCTGGGTTGTTCTGAGCCCAGCGACCAGTTTTCACACCATCTAAGAGAGTACTGCCACGTGGGTAACAGAAGGCCTGTTTTGTGAGCAAAATACATCCAATGTGGCATTAATGTTACCTCTACTGGCAAGGCCAAGTCCACCCGGCTTTGTACTCAAGTATGTTGGGTTGTGTTGACATGTTAAAGAATCAAAACCCTCACACAGCGATGGCAGCACCTTTATGAAGACACTGGCTCTGAGGCAGGCACAGGAAGGGACGGCACCCGTCAGGTATGTTAGCCAGCATCATTTTTAGGCGATGCCCTGCAATAGGAATAACTAAATGCTGACAATTAGGAGATGAAAGTGAAAAATACCACCCGTGTCACACACATGGTTGCACTGAATGAGAGAGATGACAGCTCCAAAAGAGGTCATTTACAAGGTAATTTAGTTCAACTTTATAATGTGTCTGAGAAGCATGCCTCACATTCCTATCATTATTTCTGTCACTGAGAACAGAATGATAGGTCGGTATGATAGGGATGAAAACAAACAAACAAGGGGTGTCAGGGATCTTGGCACCCCAGGAAGAATGAATTGGGCACTTTTCCCCTCGCACTGTCATTCTTTTCCTAGATCACGGCTGTGAACATCGTATGAGATGGTGGGAACAAAAACAGCAGAAAACTGTTTCAGAACAGTCTGTCAAAAGCGTTGAGGGTTGATTTCAAAACTGTGTTGTATATAAGGTCTCTAAGAGATACTGATTTGATCTGATAATATCCATAGACCCTGATATTCCTGAAACTTGGTCCCAGCGTCACCAAGGCACAACTGGACCAAGGGCTCTCTGAGGACAAGGCAGAGGCCCTCACATGGCCAAGCTACGCTAAGGCCACAAACAGTGTGCACCAGTCAGATTCTCATCACGTTTTCAGGCTGTATTGTTCTATTCACCACTAAGCCCCAGGGTGAAATCCTCTATGCTAGTGGTGAGCAGGAGGCAAGCAAAACTCAAAGAGGGCTAAAATCACGGCTGGTCAACAAGATGAGCAGCTTGAATGAGGCAAAGGAGACTTCTGCCAAGGTTGGATGGAACATCTACTAAGGCACTGTAATACCAAAGAAGCAAAAGTAGCCTCACTGCTTCCCTGGGGAGTTGACACTCTAGGTCGAAGGCAGCATAGGAGTTGGAGAGGAAGGATTTGCATTAGGAGGTGTGTTTGTGCTTTTACAGAAAATATGTCTGCTCAAGTTTCCCAAGGAACTCCTTCTTAATTTTTTTTCCAGTTGGAAACAAACACACATTCTTGACTGGCTCATTCAGGGACAAATCATTAAAATGAACATGTGTGCCTCAAATATCAACTCTGACTTGACTGCCAATTTTCAGAGACTCTGAGCAACGTGTCTGCCCTGATGATTTCCTTGGGTTGTTGGGTTCCAGACTCCTTCTACTTTATATCTACTTTACTTAGAGCAAATGCAAAGATTTCTTTAGTGTAGAAGGAAAACAAAGGTCACCCTATCAGTCCCCAAACCTTGAATCATCCCTCAACAACAGTAAGAATCTTAGCAGAATTCTACAATGAAACACAATTAAAAAAAAAAAAAAACCACTCAGGAAAATATATTTATGATACTTTTACTTTAAGAAGGTCTTGATCTTCTTTTTCAATCAGTATTAGCTTACTCTTTGGATCTGCCAGAGTCTCTCTCACTTTATCTCATGAGAAAATGTCTGGCGCTGGGGACTGGGAAGGAGCCTCTGGCTCTAGCCATGGTCAGTTACACTACTGCCACACTGTCTTTCCAGAGAACACTCTAGAAACTGCACGGTTCCCCTATTACTTATGTATCACACATCAGTGCTCCACACAGATACCATCCTCATCACACAGAAACGCTCCATACAGACATGTCTGCTTCTGAGCTCTGTATTCATGCCATGACCAATCTCTTAATTCCTCCACAAATTCCTGCTATTTTAGCAGTTTAATAAATTCGTAGGGCAAGTCCCTCTCCTTGTTATTCTTTTCCAAAATACCTTGGCTATTCTTTGACCTTTACGTTTTCATTAACTGCATCAGTATCCATGAAGAACCATGTGCGTATTCTGCTTGGCATTACATTGACTCTGTGGCACATTTTAGGAAGAACTGGCCGTCTCCACAGTGTTAATTCTTCCTCTGTATCAGCAATTGGCACACTACGGCCTGCCGCCTCTTTTTGTAAATAAAGTTTTATTGGAACGCAAATACATCATTTAATTACATTTTATCTATGGCAGAGCTGAATAGCGGCAACAGGGACCATATGGCCCAGAGAACCCAGAATATTTAACATTGTTAATATTTAGTTATAATACAGTTACATTATATTGTAGTATAATTTGATATAATATGTAATATATGGTCATTTATAGGAAAAGCTTACTGACCCCTGCTCTACATGGATGTAATAAATTCTCCATGAATTTGCTTTTACATTAATTCTCAGTAGGTTTTGTAATTTTCTTTATACTGTACTGTTTATTTTTGTTAAATTTATTGATATTTGATATTCTTTGATACTGTTGTAATTATCTTAATTAAATGTTCTAGGTGTTTCTGGTTGGTGTAAAGAAATGCAACAGACTTTTGGATATCATTCTACTCACCCATCTTGCTAAACTCCTACTATTTGTAATAACTTACAAATTTTTAATGTATGCAATGTCACCTGTAAATAATGGCAGCTTTATTTCTTTCCAATCTTTTCACTTCTACTTTTTTTCTTGCCTTATGGCACTGTTTAGGAACTCCTAACACAATGTTGAACAGAAGGATAGTGAATGCCTTGTGTTTGATTTTAAAGAAAATGATTCTAATGTTTATCTATTTATGATCATATTTACTTTAAGTTATTCTTTATCAAGTTGAGGAAGTTCCTGTCTCTAACTTACCGGGATTTTTAAACATGAAGGAACACTGACTTTTCTTAATATTTTTCTGAATCTACTGAGTTGGCCAAATGATTTTTCTCCTTAATCTGTTAAAGTAATGAATTATATAAATAAATTTCCTAGCATTAAAAATATTCTTAGACATTTCGACAGGGTCAACATATATTTTTTTAATTCATTGTTTTCCAATATTAAAAAACCTGCCAGGCGCAGTGACTTATGCCTGTAATCCCAGCACTTTGGGAAGCTGACACGGGTGGATCACCTGAGGTCAGGAGTTTGAGACCAGCCTGGCCAACATGGCAAAATCCTGTCTCTATTAAAACTACAAAAATTAGCTTAGTGTGGTGGTGCACACCTGTAGCCCCAGCTACTTGGGAAGCTGAGGCAGGAGAATCGCTTGAACCCGGGAGGCAGAGGTTGCAGTGAGCCAAGACCATGCCACTGTACTCCAGCCTCGGTAACAGAGCAAAACACCGTCTCAAAAAACCAAACCAAACCAAACCAAAGAAAACTTTTGTACAATTCAACATGGTCAACATGTATTATCTTTTTAATACAGTGTTAGATTCTATTTACTAACATTTTTTAGTCAGGATTCTGGCATCTACATTCATAAATGAAACTGGCCTGGCCTGTGATTTTCCTTTTGATAGTATCTTTGTCTAGTGTTGGCTTTAGGGATGTTGATTACATAAAATTAGTTGTGGAAGTGTTCCCTCTTTTTCTAGTGCCTGATAGAGTTTGTATAAAATTGAGATAATTTCTTCTTTGAAAGTGTGGTGGAATTTGCTTATAAAGCATCCAGAACTTATATTTTCTTTGTGGATAGATTTTTAATCACTACTTCTACTTTTTTAAAAGAGCTATAGGATTTTCCATCCTTTTTATTCTTTCCAAACATCCATTCTAGTATATTTTCCTAGACGTATGTCCAAATTGTAGGCATATACTTTTGATAATATTCAATTATTTTTTCCTGTCACTCAGGCTAAAGTTCAGTGGGGTGATCACAGCTCACTTCAACCTCAAACCTCTGGTGATCCTCTTGCCTCAGTCACCAGAATAGCCAAGACTATATAGGTATATGCCACCATGCTCAGCTAACTTAACTTTTTTTTCCCCCATGGGATCTTGTTATGTCACTCAGGCTGGTTTCAAACTCTTGGCCTCAAGCTGTCCTCCCACTCTGGTCTCCCAAAGCACCGGGAGTACGTGTGTGTGTGTGTGTGTGTGTGTGTGTGTGTGTGTGTGTATGCATTTATTTTTTCATTTTTCATAACTGATTGATAGGGTATCACCCTGTCATCTAGGCTGGAGTGCAGTGGTGCAATCACAACTCACTGCAGCCTCTACCTCCTGGGCTAAAGTGATCCTCCCACCTCAGCCTTCCAAGTAATTGGGACCAAGTAATTGGTGCATGCTACCATGCCTAGTGAATTTTTTTTTTTAACTTTTTTTGTAGAGGCAAGGTCTCCCTATATTGCCCAGGCTGGTCTCCAACTCCTGGGGTCAAGTGATTCTCCCACCTCAGCTGTAATTATTTTTTAAATCTCACAATTACCTGTAGTTCTGTCCCTCATTACTTTTATAATATTCTTTATTTGTATATTGTCTTCATTAATTTTGCCAGAGCTTTGTCTGTTTTTCCTTCTGTTTTTTGCTCTACTGAGCTTCTCTCTATGTAATGGAGATTAGATAAGTCAAGAAAAATGAAATACAGTAACAAGCAATTTATGGATGAACCTTTGCATGATAATATTAAGTAAAAAACTTAAGTCCCATAGTTTTAGTAATTATTGATACCTGGAGATTGAGAATTTCATATCATGACACACTAGAAACGACCAACCAACCAAAGACACAAAGTTCTGTTTGCATCTATAGTTGTCAAACTCCAATTCAGCTTTCGAAGGCTCTGACTCAAAAGAGTCAAAGACTGTGATGCTTCTCCATGACATTAAAGTGGGTCAAAGTCAACCAAGAGTTTGAAATTACTGCTAATGTTGAGTTAAAAACTCGAGAGTAAAAATGATGGTTACTGAGGTTACAAACATAAGCGCAGGTCATTTCTGCTTAAAATTCAATCTTCTATTTCATAAGACTACCTTCCACATGCTGTGACTCTACTCTCCTGCAGGCTCCTGCCCACAGCCCTCCACTGTCTGGAGCCCATCTGGACCTTTATTAATGGACAGTCCTGGGCCTCTCACCCCTATGAAGCTCCACTTCCCACTTTAAAAGCCAGTTCAAGTGCCACCTCCTCCATGAAACCTCTCATGACCTCTCCAGGAAGCACTGCTCTCATGGACCTGGAGTGTCTGGCTCATCTCCTTTATGAAACCAGGGCAGTGTCTAATTATCCGGTATCCACTGCTGTGGCAAATGTAAGGCCTACCATTGAACTTCACATTAAGCAAACACTGAAGTCCTACTGAATGTGAAGGTTTCCTTCTATCAGGTGGGATAAGATACAGATATGAAATACGTTTTGTTGCTTAAAGTTTCTTTAAAGATTACTGGTGTCAGTTTGATTCTTGAAATTCATTCATTTAGTTTCTGAGTTCCATCTAGGATCAGTAGCTCCAGTCAGCTGAACGATTCAAACTTTCCTGATAGTACTATACACGACATGATCAAATAACAACTCTGGGTCAAAAATAGCAGTTTATATCATAGATAACATTTTCTGTTAGTTTCAGGAAGTGTCTAATCTATTTTATATTCCCATCCAAAGGGACTGAAAGAAAACGTTTTGACATTTGTAATACTAGTATTTCAGCTATATGGAAAATTCTATTTGCTACTACATATGGATATGAATACACACTTTTAAACCAAAATATAAATTCTACTCTCGAGAAAGTCAATCAATTTCATATGTATGCAGATTCTTGAAAATTTCAGTTATATTTAGGTGTCAAAATAATGGAAATAGTTTCTTTAAAAACACTCTTGTGTTTTTTTTGTTGTTTTTTTGAGACAGAGTCTCACTCTGTCGCCCAGGCTGAAGTGCAGTGGTGTGATCTCAGCTCACTGCACCCTCTGCCTCCCAGGTTTAAGAAATTCTCTGTCTCAGCCTCCTGAATAGCTGGGATTACAGGTGTGTGCCCACGCCCAGCTAATTTTTTTGTATTTTTAGTAGAGACTAGGTTTCAGCATCGTGGCCAGGATGGTCTTGAACTAACCTCATGATCCACCCGCCTCAGCCTCCCAAAGTGCTGGGATTACAGGCGTGAGCCACTGCACCCGGCCAAAAATACTCTTTTGTAATAAGTGATTTCATCTTTTTTTGGTATAGCTATTTGTAGGGTGAAAAGTAAGGGAGAATGTCAATAAACAAAGTGTAATTTTTCTTTAAGTTAAGAATGAAAGTGAAAATTTAGTAGCATTAAAATTAGCAATGTATTTCACAACTGATGTGGTTAATGAACCTTAAAAAGACATCCATAGAAAATCCAAACAAAATGTCTCACTTATGCCAAAAGTTATACTGTATTTATTTGCCAAGTCTTACGTTGAGATTGAGAAAAATCTGGAGGAGAAATTATGACTACTTACCACTTCCCCCTTGGCCACGCCCTCACTCTTACTGGCCACACCCATCCCCTGCTGCCACACCCACTTTCCCAGCTTCCTTGTTCCTTCAACATTTTCAGTTTGGGAAAAAAAAGAAAAGGGCCTATAGCAGTGGGAAAAATGTGTTCCAAATGTGTTCCAAGCTGTAGTAAAACATCCAAAGACTTACGCGCAAAAAAGAAGCGTAAGTTGGGTACCTTCTACGTGGCATGCTTTAAAAAAGATGTAAGCCCCTCCGAGATGACAGACCCTGAGCTGTGTACCTGCTTCTCCGCTTGCTTCAGAAGCTTCTGGAACCTCTCGTCCTCCAGCACGCCTGGTGGAAGGTCAGTCTCTCCCTGAGCTTTCAGTTCCTCCAGCTTCTGACGCAAGTCCCTCAGTGCCTGCAGCTCATCATTGAGGCGGCTCTGCCGGGTCAGAGATGCCTGAAGGTCCAGTTCTAAGTCTAGAGATGTCCGTACTGGGCATTCTTGTGCTGTTCTTCTAAGGACTGACTGGCAAACCGTCTGGATAGTTAGAAACAGAATGATGAACACCCTGGTTATACAGGCAGTGGTTACCCGCTTTCCCTCCTTCCTGGTGCATGATGGATGGTGCTTCCTTGCGCCCTAGAAGCCAGGGCCTAAGGGGCAGGAGCAACTTGCTCTGGCCCATGGCAGGTGAGTTGCAGAGACGTGCCTTACTTCCGGCAGAAGCCTGTCAAGGCCAGTGTGAGAGGTGCGCATTTCTGTCCCCTGCTGGAGGGAGAGCAAAGAACCACAGAGGGAGGCTCCATCAGCATGGGCCCTGGGTGAGAGCAACACGGGGCAGGGCCTCCTGCCAACCTGCAGTGAACCAGTAGCTGGGCAAGAAATAAACCTTTATTGTTTTATACCGCAGAGATTTTTAAAGTTGTTACCATAGTACAGCCTGGCTTACTTAGCCTGACCAATTGATTACATGAAGCCTGCCTCGTGTAATAAATAAATACATTGCAAGACACTTCTGTTTCCTCCATTTCAGGACATATAACTCTTATCATATCCATGACAGTCGGCCTGAATATAGCTGGACAATGTTGCTAGGTTTTGACTCCCTAATTAGAATGCTTAAATTGAGTTGCCTTCCTTGATTTCCCATTGTGTGCTACTTACTTTCACCACTGAATCACCATGGCTCTTCCCAGGGGCAATCTTAACCCATTCATCAAGCAATAATTATTGAACATATATGAATAAACGTCTGCTGGGGCTGTGCAGGCAAAGTACTAGGAAGAGAAGACACAATCTCTGCCCTTGAAGACTTCGACTGCAGAATGACATGAGACCTTAAGCGAGAGGAAGCTGTGAGTGAGCGCAGGAGTGCACAGGGAGTCAGGGAAGAGGATGGATCACTCAGGGTCAGGGCCCATTCACTTGAGGAAGAGATTTTAAACAAGGCTGGGTGAGAGGTGAGACTGTACCAGCAGAGGGGAACAAGGAGGTATTTCTTGCCTAGATTACTGGCAGACAGAATGCAAAATAAGTGATTGCTAGTAAGAACTGTTACTATTTGATATGAGTGAGGAGGGACTCAAATTTGACAAGTATTTTAGTCTGAAGATCTGGAATAATGGTAGTGCTCATGCCAGGCAGAAGGGAGGGGCCTGTCTGTCCCTATTCTGATTTCAGAGCCTTAGCCCAAGTCAGAATCACTCTTACTGTGTCCTCCTGTTCTTCCTCCACATCCAGTACATATTGCATGGTCTTGTGTAACATTCTTATTTTTAGGTTCCCTTTATTCAACCTCTACCCTCTCCTCTCTACAAATGCATTACTCAGTAAGAATCATCTAGACACACATCATCTTTGACTGTATTACTCACTGTTCAGAATCAGAAATCTTTCCTAGCTGTCATGCACACAGAGCCTAAGGACTCCATATACAAGAGTCTGCTGGTAAATGTTTAATAACTGGCTCTCTCTAGGAGAGAAGAAAGCACTGATTTGCAGGGTTTGCCAGTTTCTATGTGGCAAATACTCCTACCATCACCATTTTCAAGCTATGACTGTGATGTGCCACTGTCACTCCGATTTAACTGGCAAGAGAAGAGCACAACTGACTCTCGTGAGCCAGCATGAGGAGGGTGCAGCACACCACTGCCGGTGGGTACCCCTCTAACCTCATCACTCACACACTTGGCGCTTTGCTCTTCTATTCAGGCGAATCTTTTACTCATCTTTGCAGATACTTTTGTCCTCATACACCTCTATACCTTGCTCATGCTGTAATTCTTAAAGCAGAATACCATTCCTCACTTGTTCCTATCAAACCATATCTGTCTACTTTTAAAAACCATTTAAAACCATCTTCTACACACGCTTCAGGATTAACCTTTGTCTGTGTCAAGTAGTCCTGATCACTAAGTTTATCAGTAACCCAACCGTTTCTCAGCTCCTTGATTCATAAACACTTTTGGTTAATATTTATCTGAAGAGTGAAACTATCCCTGAGAGTATGTGCTGCTTAAGAAGACAAGTGACTTAGAAAGGAGTTGAGAAGACTTTTCACACAAGATGATAAAAATTTGGGTGCTTTTAAAGCATAAAGTTTGGTAATCTGAAAAATCGACATCTCAGAATTTCCTGAAAATCATGACTGCTGAATAAATGCCAGCACATCTCATCTGCCTCTAGAAAAATGAAATATGCTTTTACACCTTTCAAGTAACTAGGAAGTTAAACCAGGGGCACCCACTGCTGCCTGGCCAGGCATCTCTCACTCTGCACATGGTGGCATGAGACCAGAGTGGCCCTGGTGATGACAATGCTTCTGATTTATCCTCCCCGCCTTCATGCCTGATCCTCCTATCCACAGTGCCAAAGCTGTTAGCAGAACCTGACAATCCTCATGTCCTGTGTGTCCCTGCTCCAGTATCATTTTATGCCACCTACTCACAGCATCCAGTATCCATCACACCCCCACCCAGCCCCAAAGCTACCATTTTCTTCTTGAAATTTTATTCAAGTGTCGAGACCCCCCACCCCTGGCCAACTGAGTCTTTCTGACTCTCTCAATTAGATGGGCTCATTCCCTATCGTACCCGGCACAGCTGTGACAGTCCTGTGTGTGCTGCGTCCTCCTCTAGACCATGGACTCCTGAGGGTGCGAGCTCTTCGCCATCGACAGAGCTCAGCACATGTGGTGGTCTGTACTCACCAAACCACACATTTTAAGCCAAAATGATCACAGTAAACAAATATTTTCCTTTAGTATTTCAGCTGTTGGCAAGTAAACAGGCATTTCTGAACTACCTCAACAGTCCAACCTGTTAATTCACTTATTCTCTTAGACTTATCCTTAAAGCTCATGCAGAGACTCATGACCTCCAGGAAAATGCCACCTGAGCTGCCCACCCACATTAGTGTGAACTTTCTAAAGATATCTGTTTAAGCAAGTAACGAAAACTGTGTGTTCCTCCTTTACCAGCGTGTGTGTCCTTCAGAAAAGGTACCAGGTCTTACACCCCTTCCCACAATCGCTCAAGACCTGGACATGGTATGCAGTGTCATCAGAAATGTGTTCTACCATTGTCTGATACCCCTGCAGGCTCAGCAGGCCCCTTTTCCAGAGATACTGAAACTGCATTTCCAGTCTTAACCATCACAGGTTCCACACCAATGATGAATAAATGCCCTCACAACCCCACATCTCCACAGCAGCCATGGCATCTGCGTCTCTGTGCATCCCAGTGGCTGCATTCAGTAGGCCAAGTGCATGGAGCACTGACATTCATTTCGTAGTTCTGGAGTTTGTGCTGCACAAGTCACAGTTCTGGACTGGTCCAGGGACAGTGGGATGTGACTGAGGGAATACATACCCTTTTGACCCTCAAACTGCGGCGTTCGGTGGAGTTTCTCACGAACAGTGATTTTTTAGCCAGGGTTGAACTGTCACTGTCACTCCGATTTAACTGGCAACAAAAGATTTAAAAAAAAAATCACTGCATATCAAACAGAGTGCAAGCAGAAGTTTGGGATTGAGACGTTTACCAAGTAAAGCAGGTAGCGATAGTTAAGAGTTTATTTTTTTAAGACAATCCCCTCAAATAAGTTTTTCCTGTTCTGTTTCGTTAAATAACTTCATTTTCTTAAATTATTTATTTATGTATTTTTTTTTTGAGACAGAGTCTCACTCTGTCACCCAGGCTGGAGTGCAGTGGCATGATCTCGGCTCACTGTAACCTCTGCCACCCAGGTTCACACAATTCTCCTGCCTCAGCCTCCCTAGTAACTGGGATTACAGGCGCATGCCACCATGCCCAGCTAATTTTTGTATTTTTAGTAGGGATGGGGTTTCACCATGTTGGCCAGGCTGGTCTCGAACTTCTGACCTCAGGTGATTCGCTCCCCTCAGGCTCCCAAAGTGTTGGGATTACAGTCATGAGCCACCATGCCTGGAAATAATTTAAATAGCTGCCTTTTGGTAGTGGCTATCAAAAATCATATGTTTAAGCTACTTATATATATTTTTTAAATAAAATTATCCTTTGTATTTTTAGCTAATACATGGTATTTGTTTCTTTAAAGAAAGGTCTGCACAAAGCACTGAGCTCAAGGTCAGAGCTGAGACAGTCTGTGCTATCTAGAATGCTCTCAGCCCAGATAGCCCATGCCCACTGTCTCCTCTGCTTCAAATCTTTACTGAAATGCAGCCTGCTCTGAATCCTGCGTATTACCCCCAACCCCCTGCACTACTGTTGTCCATGGCATTGATCCCCTTCCAAGATACTTCACAGCTTGTTCATCATATTTACTGCTTGTGGTCTGGCTCGATTCACAGGAACGTAAACTCTACAATGGCAGGGCTCTGAGTCTCTTGTTTCTAAATGAATCCCAAGTATCTAGGAAAGTGCTTAAAAGCAGGTGCTTAATAAAAACGTGTTGAACTGAATGAATAAATTTAGAATTTAAAAAGGATTTCTAACCCAGTTTATAATATTATGTCTGTCTTACTAGATAAATCAGAAATACTTCTAGAAGCAGAATTTGACAAATTGATACAAATCTCATAATTTTCTTCACAGAACTATGGATGTGATCAGTGTTTATAAGCATTATTAAAAGAGGATTTTTGCTCTAAAATGCAATTCACAATTCTCAGTTCAACAAGACTAACATGGTTTGAAGGACACAAGATATAGAATAGAAATATACAGACCACATATATCTCAAAAAACCACTTTATGTTTCTAAATACAGACTGAAGTCCAAATAACGTATGAATACTTGGCACTCCGATCCTTAAACTTTGCTTACTTGCCAAATAAATCACATTGCAACCAAGGAGACATTAAATTTGACGGCAAAACAAACAAACTGAAAAGGAACATAAGCATGTGATATTCTACATCTATTTTATGGCATTTCTAGCATTTGTAGTTGTCATGTGAAGACTCCCAGTGCATAGTCTTCTCCTTTGCAGGCCATTCCCTACCAGCAGGGAAGAAGCTGCAGTCCCAGAGCCTCGCCGCGAGCGCCGCCACCTTACCCTGCAGATGTACTGGCTCCGCTCTCCGGGAGAAAAGGTCTGTGAGCGCACTATCACGCTGCTCCTCACAAAGGGATGCTGTCTAGAGCTCAGGCTGCTGCGCTCTTTGGGGCGAACTGCCATATTGTCACTAGCGGCTTCATCAGTGTTTGTCTCTTTGTCAACCTATAAGAGAAGTTAACAGCTTGTCAGGAGCTGAAAGATGTGTAAACATTATGCTCCTTTCTTCTAAGAAAGAAAAAATATCTAATGTTACAACAGAGACTCATGGAGCACTATGGCCACTCCTAAGAGAAAGGCTTTGCATTACAGACTATAGTACTTCTGAAGTACTTCTGGGTTGAATTTCTCTTCAGTTTTCTACCAAGAGTGGCTTTCTGCTAAGTTCTTAGGAAGTTCTGCACAGCGGGCAGTGTGAGTTCTTGGGAAGTTCTGCACGGCAGGCACTGTGGTATCTGTCCAACAAGCACCATAAATAGAGGTGCTGCCTCCACAAGGTCGAACATTAGAATGAAGGTTTAGATTTAAAATGATTTTATAAAGAATCCTATTTGGGTATATATCATCATTAAACTTTATTCAACTTTCTGATTACACTGTTTTCCAAATAAATGATAAAGATAATTAAATATAAGAAAATGAAATATACCACCAACTTGTAGGTTTAAATAGAATATGCAATTATACATGTATAAACATAATTGTTGTGAAGCTGAGTTGTATTTTTACTGGATCTTTAGAAATGGAACAAAAATAAAACTTAAGTAAAAATGGAAGTTTCTCAAAATACAAACTCAGTAGGCACAGGCAGATGTCTGTTTTTTATCTTATAGGTATAATTTGATTCCAAACCTGCCTCTTGATGAAAGTTTGCTCCTTTGAGAAAGGAAGTTCTTAGGGCATAATATTATTTTCTCAGGAATACAAAATTATAATTTTCTAAACTCTATTACTAATATCCCCAGTGTGTGGGCATCCTCAAAGCTTGAAAATATTTTCCCCATATGGGGTTGAGAGTCTCAATACATCTCTCACTTAACTAGCAAAGTTACTTGTTTAATAACTTGGCTGGCACTTGTGCCTAAACTAAGTCACCTGTCACCTTTCCAATCAGGGCATCGCCTAACCAAAATGAACTTTAAATGTTTACTTCATGTTTGAAATGGAAATAAAGCTTGCTACATATACGGAACTTGACACAAGACACCCTGTTATTATCCAAGGAATTCAGAAAATACTTTTAATATTCACAGAGTATTTATAGAGATTTAAAGTAGCTAGAACTATTTCTCTTCTTATATATTCTCCAAATATAAGTGGAGAATATTTTGGGCCCATTTTAAAACTTTAAAGCATTTATGATGCTTCTCAGAGCCTGTTCCCACACACGCCTTTCACGATCAGCTTTCGGCACAAAATCCTGACACGGAACTTACACCTAAGGAGACAGGCACGCATCTCCCTAGTCCACATGGCGCCTGTGAGGCATCAGTTTTAAGACGGAACAGTGGAATAGTCACCAGTGTTGGTGTTCCAGTAGGTGGCTGACTTCTGAGGTCTTTGGCACAGTTGTTTTCTTTCCTGTTCCTGTCTTCGTTCACCTCAGGCACACTAGGGCATGAACTTAAATCTTCTGTACAGTTACTGTCCTCTGGCAATTTAACTTCAGCCTCTTTTTCAGCCACAATTTCGTTAGAGGCCTCTCTCAGCATTGTTAGCCTATGGTAAAACAAAACAAAAAAAAACACACTTTTGGTAGGCAGGCATGCTCCATGAACACGCAGCCTGGGCATGCTAAGTTGTTATCTGGGAAACGAACAGACTCACATATAATGAGCCAAGCCATTTCTTTGGCTGGGTTTTTTAACTAAATGTCTCATAAAAAATAAAATCCTCACTTCACCCTCTAGTAACCTGTAGCAAAATCACCATAATGTGGTATTAAAAAGTTAAACTCATGAAATTTAACCTAATTTCTAGATATTAAAATAGACATATTCTGAAAATTACATATAGAGTTTAATGTTTGTTAGCATTTAAAAATATTGACACTCACTACAAAATAACTTGGTATTCGTTGTTCATTTATTGTACAATTAATCATATAATAGAATGGAGTCACTCTCAGCTAAGAGTGAATAAATAAGTAAGGATTTTAAATACTCATTTTATTGAGTGTGCTCACGGTCTAGCAGGGAGAATCCTATGTTAAGGAAGTTTTTCTTCTAAACTAGCAGAAGACTCATTTTTAACAAAAGCCCTGGCACGGGCTGAAGTGGCATTTTAAGTGGTGTAAGTGGTGCTCCAGAAGATAAATACCGCTTATATGGAATATATAAAGCAGGAGTACTAGGATGGTTTAGAACATCTCATACTCTGTTGAGTTTCATGTTCTCCGAATGCAAACATTCTTTCCATTGATAACTAAATGTTCAGCTTTAATTTGTCTGGTGACATAACGACAAACTGGCACAGACTAGTTAATAAATGTCTAGCCATGAAGTGAACATAAGGGGAACCATTAATGACTACTATGAGTTATAAATTTCTTTGTTTACATAGTAAGTGTACTGTTTGGAAATATGTGTGAAACAAATTGTATTTTACATATATGAGAATTACTATTTAAAGATACTATAATGAACCTTATAATCACTCTCATATATTCATATTTATTTGTTTTGCAGAGCTGTGACTTTTATTCACTATGAAGGACTTTTGATAAAGACAAAGTATATCTATATCTTTTTACATCACAGTAGAAAGCTATTCCTTCCAAATGTCCATGACTGCGTTATTTATGATATACCTTGTCACTCTTAAGTTTCTAAAAAGTTTTCTATATACACACATACAAATGCATGCTATATATGTATACGCACATGTGTTAACAGTAGTTCAACTGAACATAACAGTCTAAACAACTATATATCAAAAATTAACTCAAACGATTTTACATATATATTTAATGAGTGAAATATTCACTCAAATTTGTTTTAAGAGAAAACAGTACAATCCAGGAAGGATAGCTCTTTATATATATATGAACCTGGACAAAAACTGTAATAACTTCCCTCTCTGCCCCCCTTTTTAAAGGATTGGGTATGGATAAAGGGAAGGACACAGAAAAAGAAGGTAAGAGTGGTAACAAACAGAGAAATGAGTACTCAGAAGTTGTTTTTTAAATACCTGCTTTGTCTTCCTAGAGCCTAAATGGTACTTACAGGTAGTTAAAAGAAAAATAGAGTCACTTTTAAAATTATAACTCTACAATAAGCTACCATATCTATCAAAATCAAGTTTAGACTTAAAAAAAAAAAAGCTCAGAAAATAGTGTTTTAAAATTACTCGAAACAAGAACAAAGAATCTGGCTAATGTTTTAACTTTGCCCACAATCTTGCCGTTACTTCCTTAACTCTCTAATGACCAAGGACAGACTTTTCCTAGCATAGCTTCCTGAAGGTGCAGTGCATTCCATAATTCTGGAATAAACCATGAGCCTACAAAGGTTTCATTGTAAGATGTGTAAACACATCATCTTTGAGTTCCCAATAGCAAAAGGAAATAACTGTTTAACCAGTCTCCATCTGGACCCCTTTGCTCTTCTTGTCCTGATTCTTCTTCTTCTTCTTCTTGTGCTAATTCTTGTTCCACAGCTAACAACTCAGCTGATGTTCTTGCAAGTAAGGCTGACACTGCATCCTGGAGAATGGAAAGCATATGGCAATTAACATCATATCCTTGAAGAAATGATTTAAAAACTCATCAGAGGTGAATTTACACTACTATCTGTAAAGAAGATTCAACTCTCCTGCTGAAAACAAATATGAAAGCTGAATAAAATAGAACCCCAAACAAGCAAAACCTCTCAGCTGTTTTAAAGCAATGAAAAGCAACAAAGGCAATCAGGACTAGAGGGCCAAGATCCCAGGCAGAACAGAAATATAATAAGGTGAGCCATTGTCACTCTTTTCCCTTAGGGTATTTGTCAATTCTAGTGGTGAGGTACACAGGCTAAACAGACTGTGGCTGCCTAGAACAGTGACAATGTCAGTAGGATGGGAAGACTAAAATTGAGTTCAGGACTACCAAGGCAGTCAACTCACAAGAGGTTAGAGAAAATGAACTGTAAAGTGAGCTCAATATTCTGCATGATATTCCTGTCATGGCATTGGCCATTCTTAAGCTGCCTATATGCAGAACAAGAAGCTGAGAAACAAAGCAAAAAAACAGCTGCTATCAGGTTAAAATAGTAAGCAGATATTTCCATTGTGCCATACAGTCTTATGAAGAGCAAAACCGGAATTCAGGTCCCCACATAATTCAGGTAAGCTACCCATATTGTCATTTGCCTTTCAGAAGAATATAAAATCCTCTCTGGAGGAAGATATCAGTCAGTTATCCTCATACGTAATATCCAGTATTTCATTAGGACCTAAAGAGTGAAAGTCAAGAGAAACGATAGCCAAATAAGGCAGACCCACAGATGATCCATACACTACAGGCACTGAGAAAAACATTTAAGTTTTTATGAATAATATGCTCAAAAAATTGAATGAAATGATAAAGAATTTCAGTGGTATAAACAAAAAGAAAATCACATTAGCATATCAGAGTGAAACTGCTGGAGAATCTTACAAGCAGTAAAAGAAATAATGCTATATGACCCAACCATTAAGTCATCCTCCAAAAGCTCCACGGAATCAATGGAAGCTAGATGACAATAAAATGATATTTTTAACATGTTCAAAGAAATAACTGCAGACCTAGAATTCTGAATATGCAGCAAAAAAACCATCCTTCACAAATGAAGTTGAAATAGATACTAACAGGTCTATAGTAAAAGAAATATTAAAGGGAATTCTTTGAGCAGAAGCAAAATGTCTCAAATGGAAGCACAATAATGCAGAAGGAAATAAAATATAACAAAAGGTAAAAATGTGAGGAAATCTGAATGAATACTAATTGTCAATGAAACAATAATAATATCTTGTGAGATTCAAAATATATGACAATAATAGCAGAGAAGGAGGAAAGGGTATAAAATGGAGTTAAAGTCTTTGAAAATCTTTGCATTGTCTGGGAAAAAGTAAAGGAATTGATTTATGGTAGTTTTTAATAAGTTAAAAACTCATGCTATAATCTCCAGAGAAACTGCAAAAAATAAAAGACTGTAGATCTAGTAGACGGAAAAATGAAAATTTAAAAATAATTAATTCAAAACAAGGAAAGAAAAAGAATAAAGATGGAATTAAAAGAAAACAAATAGGAAGATAATAGGATCAAATCCAAATATATCAATAATAGCATTAAAAGTAAGTGAGCTAAATATTTCAATTAAAAGATGAAGATTTTAAGACTGGATAATAAATCAAAACCAACTACATATTGCTTATAAGTAGAATACTTTAAATACAGTATTTCAGAAAGGTTGAAAGTAAAAGGATGAAAAAAGATCAACCATGCAAACACTAACCCAAGAAGGCTGATATGTAGCTTTACTAACACCAGACAAAGTAGATTTTAAAACAAGAGGTATTGCTAGAGATAAAAAGGAACACTTCATAATGATAAAAGGTTCAGTTGAACAGAAAGATGCAATGCAATGCTAAAGGTAAATGCTAAATTTACTTTACCTAATAACAGACTCAAAAAGCAATACTTACACGTCTAAATAGACTGAAGTACAGAGATAGAATTTGTAAACAAAAACTTACACACACAAAAAAGTACAGGACTGGATGGCTTCACCTGTGAATTCTATGAAACATTTACAGAAGAATTAATACAAATTATTCTCAAACTCTTCCAAAAGGTAGAATGCTTTCTAATTCATACTATGAGGCCAGAATTAGCCTGATAAAAACCAAAGCTATCACAAGAAAACTATGAATACAGACACAAAAATCCTCAATGGAATATTAGCAAACTGAGTCAAACAACATACAAAGGATCTACACTATGACCAAGTGAGATTTATCCTAGGAATGCAGGGTTGGTTTACCACTTGAAAATCAATTAATACATTATATCAATTGAATAAAGAACAAAAACCACATGACCATCTCAAGAGATGCAACAAAGGCATTTTACAAATCCAACAGCCTTTAATGATGAAAAGCAGTCAACAAACTTGGAAAAGAAGATCTTTTCCTCATTCTGATAAAGGACATCTATGAAAAAGCCATGGCCAAATTCATACTTAATGGTGAAAGGCTGAAAGCTTTTCCACTAAGATCAGGACCAAGACAAGGATGTCTGCTCTTACTACTTCTTTCAATATTGTTTGGGAAGTTCTAGGCAGGGCAAATAGGCAAAAAAAAAAAAAAAAAAAAAAAAAAGAGAGAGAGAAGAAAAGAAATAAAAGGCATATGACTGGAAAGGAAGAAGTAAAATCACCTCTATTTGCAAACAATATGATCTTATAGAAAATCTAATGGAATCCACTAAAAAAACTATTAGAATTAATAAATGAGTTCAGTAAGGTTGCAGGATACAAGACAAATAAAATCAACTGTGCAACAATTAAAAATGCAACTGAGTAAACAGTTCCACAGTGGCTGGGGAGAGTAGGGAGGGTGAGGAGGAAAAGGGAAAGGTTATTCAACGGGAATATCAAGTTACATTTAGAGAGGCAGAATAAGTTCTGCTGTTCTAATGTCCAGTAAGGTGACTGTAATTAACAACATTGTATTATATACTTCAAAACAGCTACAAGAAAGGATTTTGAATGGTCTCATCACAAAGAAATGATAAAAGTTTCAGGTGATGGATTTGTTAATTTACCCTGATTTGATCATTACATAATGAATACATGTACTGAAACATCACACTCTTTCAGTGGGTCCTCAAACTTTGTTTTAAATGATTAAAACATTTACATGATAAAATATCTGATATAATTTATTGATTATCAAGTGTTAAACCAACCTTGCATTCCTAGGACAAATCTCACTTGGTCATGTATAGATCTTTTTTATGCTGTTGTATGGGGCCATGATGAACAAAACTTTTAAAGGCCTGGTTCCATTCACAGTAGCATCAGAAAGAATAAAATACTTAGAAATAAATTTAACAAAAGAAGTCGCACACTGATCATTTTGTAGTTCCTAAGTGTGATGATTAGGTTTTCATGCTCATGTGTGACATATGCCTCCTTCAAATCTCATTAGGACATCAGCACATTACCCATCTGACATAAAAATAAAAAAGAAAAATGAAAGAAATGCAAACTTTGACTCTGAAAACTATGAAATATTATTGAAAGAAATTAAAGACCTAAATAAATGGAAATATATCCTATGTTCATGGATCAGAAGACTTAGAACTGTTATGATGACAGTATCTTCCAAACTGACCTACAGGTCCAATTCTACCCCTATGAAAATCCTGGCTATCTTTTTTTGCAGAAATTAGTAAACTGATACTAAAACTCTTATGGAAATGCAAGGGACTCTGAATAGCCAAAATAATCTTTAAAAAGAAAAACAAAGTTGGAAGATCCACACTTCCTGATCTCAAAATGACTACAAAGCTATAGTAATCAAGGAAGTGTGGTACTAGCTTAAGTACAGACATACGGATTAATGAACAGGATTGAGAGTCCAGAAATATAAACCCTCACACTTGATTTTCAACAAGGGTGCCAAGATAATTCAAGGGGAAAGAACAGTTTTTGCAATAAATGGTGCTGCGACAACTGCATATCCACATACAAAAAGATGAAACTGGATCCACATTAACAACTCAAATGAATCAGAGACCTAAATAGAGGACTTTAAAACTCTTAGAAAAAGACCCAGGGGTAAATCTTTGTGGTATTAGTTTAGGCAAAGCAGTCTTAATTATGATATCAAAAGTACAAGGATTTTTAAAAAATTGATAAACTGGACTTTTAGGAAAATTAAAAACTTTTGTGCCGTAAATAAAACCATCAACAAAGTGAGAAGACAATCCACAGAATGAGAGAAAATATCTGCAAATCATTTATCTGATAAGGGGTTTGTATCAAGAATAGGTAAGGAACTCTTATAACTCAATAATAAAAAGATAAACAGACTGGACGTGGTGGCTCACGTCTGTAATCCCAGCACTTTGGGAGGCGAGGTGGGCAGATCACCTGAGGTCGGGAGTTCAAGACCAGCCTGACCAACATGGAGAAACCCTATCTCTACTAAAAATACAAAATTAGCTGGGCATGGTGGTGCATGCCTGTGATCCCAGCTAATCCCAGCTACTCGGGAGGCTGAGGAAGGAGAATAACTTGAACCTCGGAGGGGGTGGTTGTGGTTAGCCGAGATTGTGCCATTGTACTCCAGCCTGGGCGATAAGAACAAAACTCCATCTCAAAAGAAAATAACAATAAATTAAAAATAAATAAATAAACAATACCTTTTAAAAATAGACAAAGATTCTGAAGAGACATTTCTCAAAAAAAAAAAAAGATATACTAATGGCCAATAAGCCTATGATGCTCACCGTCATTAGTCATTAGGGAAATGTCAATCAAAGCCACAGTAAAACACCACTTCACACCCACAAGAATGGCCAGAATCAGAAAGACAGATAACACATGGCAAGGGAGAAAGTGGAAACCTCATACACTGCTAGTGGGAATGCAAAATGGTGCCAACACCTAGGAGCAGTTTGGCCATTCCTCAAAATATTATACACAGAGTGACTATACAACCCAACAATTCTACTCACATGTACATACCCAGGAGAAATGAAAACATACGTCCACAAAAACACTTGTATACAAGTGTTCATAGCTGCATTTTTCATAATAGCCAAAAAGTGGAAACAACCCAAATGCCCATCAGCTGATGGACAGATAAAATGTGGTACATCCACAATAAAATATTATGTGTGAATAAAAAGGAATAAAATACTAATACTGCAACACCATGGAGGTACCTTGAAAATATTATGCTAAGTGAAAGATGACACAAGAGAACAAATATTGTATTATTCCATTTACATGAAATGTCCAGAAGAAGCAAATTCAGAGACAGGGATTAGTGGTTGCCTTGTAGCAGAGATTAGTGGTTGCCTTGGGGGAAAGAGGTTAGGGAGAACTGGGAGTCTCTGCTCATGCACACAGGGCTTCTTTGGTGATGATGTCAATGTTCTAATATTAGACTGTAATGTTGGTTGCATGCACAACTCTGTGAATATCCTAAAAACCACTGAATTGGGTGCTTCAAATGGATAAACTGTCACACTTTAAATGGGTGAAATGTATGACATATGAATTTTATTGTAATAAAGCTATTTTTAAGAACTTACATAAAGTGTGACCATTATAAAAGCATTCTTAAGGATAAAAACTCCATTTTGCCATCTTGTATGCGTTGTTTAGTGTCTACCACAAGCCTGGGCATGTGATCTAAGATGTACCATGATGTTTGTTTCCCTTTCACCCCCACTACAGTGCCTACTATAGTGTCTCACACACAGTAGATGATCAATAAAACACTGTTGTTTAATTATCTGACTTTTGCTTAGGAAATGCCTTCCTCATAATCTAAAATAAACTTGAATTCAGTAACAATATCCACAAATGCCAAATTCGTGATGAACGGCCTCACAAAAGGACCCTTTTTAAGTTTTTTTGAAGTACTGTATTGAAGTATGGTTGCTCGCTACAACCCACCCCCCATTTTTTTGAGACAGGGTCTCTTTCTGTCTTCCAGGCTGGAGTACAGTGGCGTGATCATGGCTCACTCCAGCTTCAACTTCCGAGGGTCAATCGATCCACCCACCTCACCTTCCCCAGGAGCTAGGACTTCAGGCGTGCACCACTGCACCCAGCTAATTTTTTTGTTATTTTTGTAGAGACGGGATCTCGCCATGTTGCCCATGCTGGTCTTGAACTCCTGAGCAATTCACCTGTCTCAGCCTCCCAAAGTGCTGGGATTACAGGCCTGAGCCACCATGTCTGGTCCTTACAAAAGTATTTAATAGAAAATATTTATGGCTATTGATGTTACAAATGAAAAGCTAACACACTGTTTTGGCTTAATAATTTCAAATTTGCAAAATATAAAAGTGCCAAATGTATAACCTGACAGTGGAATCAAACAATGTGAACACGATGCATGGAAAGTATATATTTAAATTAAAAGGTTTTTTCCATGATCACTTAAAACCAGTGAAGCCTCTATGTCAAAGTTTATTTTTATAAGGAAGTGTGAGCAGAAAAGAGTGCTCCTTTTACAAACCATATTTGAAACAAAGCCAAAGCTGGAAATTAACTTTCTTTTTTTATAGGAAGCTGGGAAAAACAAAGTTGTGAAAGGAGAAAAGGAAGGATAGTGAAAGTGATAAAAGCATGTTTTTTTTCACTGGTCTCGTAGCATTCCATATTTCATATTACTTTCATATTATGTATGTATTTCACATTACTTTCATATTATTCTCTAATTTTGACTCACCAAGTCTATAGAATCTCCTAACGGCTGGTTTGGTTGAAATACAGAGTCCTCATTTTCTTCATTCTTTTTGCAAGGCATTTGCTTGGAAGGAAGCAAGTTATACCACAGAGTGAAAACCTCACTGGAAAAGGGTAAATCTGCCAGGCTGATCTGAGTTCCAGCCTATGTAAGTGAAAGAAAACAAAGAAAAAAAATAAAGAGGAGAGAAAATAAAATGTTTAAGTTAGTATTTGTTCTGATAAAGATTATTGAATGAGCTTGTTTTAGGGTAAAAAAAAAATGCAATTCTCCTGACATAAAGCATTGCTGGATTTTTTAAAACATGGGGATATGTTATATTTTCAGCTGTGACTAAATAATAACCCCCCACCTAAAAGTTAATCCTGGGATTAGTTTGTGAGATACCATTTTGCAAAGACCTAATGACTAAGCATGCCCTTTATGTAAATGTGAAATTATTATTATTATTTTTGAGATACAGTCTTGCTCTGCCTCCCAGGCTGGAGTGCAGTGATGCGATCTCAGCTCACTGCAACCTCCACCTCCTGGGTTCAAGCGATTCTCCTCCCTCAGCCTCCTGAGTAGCTGGGATTACAGGCGCATGCCACGACACCCAGCTAATTTTTGTATTTTTAGTACAGACAGGGTTTCACCATGTTGGCCAGGCTGGTCTCGAACTCCTGACCTCAGGTGATCTGCCTGCCTCAGCCTCTGAAAGTGCCAGGATTACAGGCATGAACCACCGCGCCCGGCCTCATAGTACTTCTTATAATATGCTGTAAAGGTGACTTGATTATTACTCACCAACAACCCATTATCCACTGAAAAAAAAATAAAAACTCTACTTTGGTTCTTGAATAAGACATCAGATAGCAACAGTTTTCTCTAGATACATAAGTTAGTAGAATGGCAAAAAAAGTAAAGGATAAAGGCTTTCATATTCCACCAAATCACACAGAGACAAAATCTAAATTAAATTACACTCTTCTTTAAGGCTATCAATTAACACGTTTATGAACTTTGTTGGAGCCTCTGACATCTATTATACTAAATATGACATCTATGATACTAAAGCCTTTCTGATAGCCTAACAAGTCTGTTATCTTTGCTTCTTTCTAACTTCATTGTCAGATAATATTATCAGACATTTTTCTCAAGAAAACAAGAAGAAAAATTAAGAAGAAACCTACTCCTCTTAAACTTTGTTCATCATGAAACATGTGTGTTTCTGTGCTTCCCACTGTACTGCAGAGAAAAGCTCAACTGGAGACTCACATTGTTTTCTGAACACATGGGCACGTCTCTAGATGCCTGCATTTGAACACTTATGTAACTTTACTGGGATGTAATGGTTTTCTGAACACATGGGCACATCTCCAGATGCCTGCATTTGAACGCTTATGTAACTTTACTGGGACGTAATGGTTTTCTGGTTATTATGCACAGCAGCGTGTTAAACTCACAATTAGTTAAGTGTGAAGTCTTCTGCTGTAGCATTTAAATATCGTATTGCTCTAAACAGTAACACCACATCTTCCCAAAAGCTCCAATACTGTGGTGGGGGAGAGTGAGGTGAATAAGGGTACTATATAGTATTCAGTGGTCTTGCTGAATTTTAATTTGTAACAGTGAATTATGTGGGGATGTCATTTTGATATCTGGCTTTATCGTTTATAGTTGTGTGACCGTAAAATATATTACCTCTCAAACAGCTCCTTATCTGAAAATAGGGGATAATCATCCATTTCATAACCAATCTTTCATCGGGTTGTCATGAGGATTAAATGAGATAATATACACACAGCACTCACACAAAGCTTGACATTGGCACTGGGAGTGGTAAGCACACTCCATGAGTGATAGCTGTCACAAAAGTAAAGTTCTTCTGTGGTTAAAAGCTAGAAATAGAAAGCAGCTTTTATAGAAAATCACAATTTATAAGCAGTTTTTAAAGGTCTGGAATAAGAGAATAAACAGAAACCACTATTTCAGAAAAAAATGAAAAAACACTAGATGTTTCCCAAGATGTTGGGCAGGTCTGTAGTGATTCCTAGGGCTGGCAAAATAGCAACTACTATATTCTCAGACCATCCAATCGTAAATGTTATTTGATAATGGGAATTATGAAGAATCCTACCAGGCATTCTTCCCTTCGGTGTTGACTGACACAGCAAAGATCTACTCTCAGTGTCTTCTGTTGTAAAGCTGTTTGGGAAATGGCGACTCTGAACACATCATTGAATAAAATGGATTCTGTGGGCGGATGAACTTTTGTGCGAAACAGACAGCTGACATCAGTTGAGGAAGGAAGAACGGCAACCCTAAAATATCTGCAAAGAACAAGAATAAAACGGATTTCATAGGTACTTTAATTTTACCAGATTCACAGCTATCATTTGAAATTATCTGCAAAGCAAGAAAATGAGGGATCATGGAGTTCATGATCAATCTAAAGTGTTGCTGCTATCACGGGTCCGTGCTCAGCTGCATAGATGCTCTGTTCTGAACCCACCCAAGCTGACTACGCCCCTGAGCATGCAACGGCCCAGCCTCCACTCACCACGAGACTGCAGCAAAGGCACATGATAGGAAAGTGAAGAGGAAGAAAATCCACAGGGCAGACGAATTTAACGTCCCACCTGCCCCATGTACAGCCAATTCCAAAATAAGTTATTTCTGAGCCTGGGAAGGTAGGAACACACTAAGTAGATACTGGTGACTTTATCCCACAGAATCCTCATCCTGAGTATTAAACAAGAGATGCTGATGATCACTTCCCAGGAATGGAATACATTATCCTACTAGAGAAAAAGAAAGGCTAAGTAGCATATTGTTAAGAAAATTTAAAACAGATGAAATAACAGTTCAAAAATATCACTGTCTAGCATCTCCAAAGTCTGAGATACGACAAACTGTTTTAAGAGTCTCTTGCCTTGCAAAATTCAGAGGAAGAGTTACAGAAAAACAATAACTTCTAATACTACTTTAAAGTGACTTTTCTGAGCACACATTATATGAGGACCCACAATTCTTAGAAACAGCGTGAGGTAACTTCCTTTAAATCCCAGAAAGAGAATACCGCTAAGTCTATCCCTCCACCACCATTTCCAGGCTTGTCTAATCTGTATTCTAAAACATGTCTTTCTCCATTAGAAAAACTGTAATTCAAATGCAGAACTGAGTAATGTCATATTATTTTGTATTTCATATCAATACTAATTATGGAGATTCCACATTGAAGACCTAGTGGGCCTGAGGCCCACTGCTGTTGATTAAAGAGCCTTAATAAGACACAGCTCACTGTCCCTGGGAGGCTGAAGATTCAGCAGAAGAAAATCTTTCCTCTGCTTTCGTGGAAAAGTAATAAAGAAGGAGTGTATTAGAGTGGCAATGGAGGGAAGGGATCTTCTGTTTCTCCAGCCATCACACCAGCGAAGCCTTCCGTACCAGCGGCCTAACCACTTAAGTGATTTAAAAATGTTTCCACATTTTAAAAGTGAGATTTTACACAGTTAAGAGCCAAATATACAAGGGAAAGAAGGTAAGGGTATGCTCTCTCTCATTCTGTTGTGGGGGTGGGCGTGTGGGGGGGCATATCTCTACAACCTGGAGTCCAGCAAGCGACTCACAAAAATACCGTGGCTGTTGTCAGCCAGAGGAAGCATAAACTCTGTCTGTCACAATTAATAATCAAAAAATTAACTTTTGAAGTTGGGGAAGAAAAGAACAATTTTAAGACTATCTCATACTAGCTGTCACGTTTAGCAGTGTCATTATTTACGCCAAGGCTTTTACATATGGGTTTAAGGAAAGATTGCTATACGTGTCAGGAAGGTTCGCACCAACTAAACGCGTGCCTGCACACCAGCTGGGGAGCCGAAGAGCAAATGTCTGCTCGTTGGCTGGGCTGAGTATTTCACTGGTCCTACACCACACGGGTATCACCATGCCTCCAGAAGGGACTTGGTGACACCCTATGAGGTAAGTGAGAATGGCTGTGATGGGTTTAGTTGAAGGAGAGCATATTGTAGGTGTGCCCTTACGGTGAGTGTAAAGAAGGTGTGTGTTCTTGGGGTGTTCTGTAGTTTTCTCCTGAAGTTGTGCATTGTTTCTCACTGTTTATTGTTTCAATCTCTGGTAGACTTGTCTTCTCCGTGATCTGCTTTACTGAAAGGCCATCAATGGCATGCTCCAACATCACAAGTTATTTACCGGTAGGGAGAAGTCACAGATTATATCAAGCCAGTCTTCCTGGACACTGCTGACTGGTGTTTCTCATCTCAGGCCTGGGAAGCAGGCTGTCTGTGTTGATCTAGGCACTTCTACGTGATGCCTGCTCTCCTCACTGATCTCACTAATGATGTGGACAGCCCACGCCTTGATTCAGGAAGTTCTCTAAGCTCAACTCTCTTCCTAGAATCCTATCCTACCTCCAATTTTGATGCTTGTCAACACATTAAAATCTACTATCTCACCTGGGCTCGGTGGCTCACACCCGTAATCCCAGCACTTTGGGAGGCCAAAATGGGAGAGCCCAAGGAGTTCAAGACCAGCCTGGGCAACCCAGTGAGACCCCATCTTTACAAAAAAAAAAAGAAAGAAATCTACTATCTCTATTCTTCTGTTGTTGAGTACATAATCTCTACCTAGTTCTTTTTCTCTTAGATCCAGTTTCTTCTTTCTGATGATTATTGGAATGTTAGGAGGTGAATTTACAAGTAACTCTGTAGGAAAAACATGAAGGACTCTTAAATTTATTCTATTAAAAGTCCTATCACTAAGGAATATACTCTATCATTAAGGAAAACATTCACCTGGCTGGGTATAGAGTCTTGGGGATCATCCCTCAACAGCTCTTTTTAAATTTCCAAAGCCTTACAATGCATATTCAAAATATTATTAAAATCCACTTCTTACAGGAAGTTTCAATGCAGAGTGGACATGTATATTCTGGATTCTATGTCTGACGTGCTAAGTCGAAATCTGGATTCTTCCTGGTACTGTCCAGCCATGAGCCCTTCAGAGTCCCTGAAACTCTGATGTCAGAAAATGTTAATGGTGGCGTCTAAGACTTCCAGACTTATCTGTCATAAGATTTTTAGGCTTATCTGTCAGGAAACAGTCTCTAAGCAATGGACTGTGTAGAATTATGTCATCAATTTGTTGGGATTCTTGGTTTGATGAAATGAAATAACTTAAGAACTCACTGGTCACAGGGAAGTAAATGCTTGATGATGAAAACATACATGTACCATGACAAAATGTTTGACTGGCCATGTTGTACTGATACATTAAATTTAATCACTACATTTTAATGTAAAAGATTAGAAAATTCCTTAAACAACAGTAGTAACAATTACACAATAACAAAAGTTTTACTCCTATTTCAATCAAATTCCAAAACAGCATAAAATAGTATTTCTGGTTGCAAAAAAAAGATTAAAAGTCTTGGCTTCTACTGTTAAAAAGAATCAGTTGAATAAGAATTAAAACTCAATAAGTCTTCCTCACATTTTCCTTTTTATCTTTGTCTGCCATTCATTCAGACATGATCAGCCCCGTTATGTCTTTTCCATATCTTCATTTTGATGAACTGCATGATTACAGTGTAAAATTCTCTTACATGGAAATTTTTAAGTTCCTCAATTTGATCTTCACTGATTTTACTTACACTTTTGAAGTATGAGGTATCAAGAAGGCATGAAGGTTTCGGAGCTGTGCTATAATCACCATGAAACTTGAACTTTTTGCATTGTATCTGTCAAAAGAGAGGCTAAATGAAGTCAGGAATCACCACAGGCCGCTTGCCCCGCACAGATGTCAGAACTGCTCCTTTCCCACACACGTTCCTTACCTGAGTCCTATCTGAACCTGGGCGGTCTCCACAATGGCTACGTCCTCTTCACTGTATGTGACATCTTCAATTTCACTAGGCCTATATGGACAGGGAGTAGATGAACAGTTAATTAATGGGGTTACTAATTGTTATGGTTACAGTTTGCCACTTAGCGTTCTGAATGAAAATCCGAATTAACAGCACTCCTATGCCCTCCCAGTGGAACGGATCCCAGTGAAAGCTTACTGTTTTAGAGGCTCTTTTCAAGAAGAGTTCGCCTCTGGGCTTTAGGGCAAAGCCTCTCTGATGACTACTTTCCTTATTACTAGAAATATACCACACCCTAGAGACATTCCAGGCTTTCAGAAATACACATGAGAAGCTTCATGTGCCAAACAGAGTCTGGTGAATTCTTCCAATATTCCCATTAAAATCAAGGTTTTTAAATTTTAAAGAGTGTCATTTGCCTCTGGGTACACCAATCTGTTGATCATTTCCATGGCTAAGTCATTTTTGATATACTGAAATTTTCAGCCACATCACTTCTTTAACGGCTAAAGTCCTTACTAAGCCAAAGAGTGGACTAATGGTAGCAGTCCATTTACAGCATATAACCCACACCCACGGCGAAGGAGATTTGCTGGAGCTACAAGCACCCCTGCTGAATCCTTACTGTTTCACAAAAGCTTCATAGACCCCACTGTCTCCAGCCACAGACTCATCAGATACAGCAGCCGACACACAAGTGGTTTTCTCCCCAAGCAAGTGGATCACTCTTCTTTTTGGTAATGATTTTTCCACATCTATGGAGGGGAGGGTGAGAGCTCTAATCAGAATGTCTTATGTGGAAAAGTTAAGCATTAAATACATACAGTTTGGTCATGAGCAATCCAAAATAAGATATCCTTCTGGGAGTCAAGGATATTAATATTCAAATCTACAGATGCAAACAATTCAAGGCACTATGACTTATAAGATTCCTGGGACGCCAGTTATTTCAGTCATTACTTGGAAGAGAATATGGTTTTTCTTTGTCCTGAAATATTTTAAGGGAAGGGATGAATTACACAAATTCTCATTGGTCCTTAGTCTCTTTCTTTCAAGCATTCACTGTAGTTTTCATATATTCAGGAATAGGAAATGATCTATGTCCCTCAAGGTGACATTTCTATCACAGAGAGCTTCTAGCTACTCAATGGATAAGTTTCCACCTCCTTTGCTCTCCCCTTCTCCCCACATGCCATATTCTACATCTCCTGTGCTACTATTCTAACAGAAATTAAGAAAAAATGTCTTTGACTTACAGGAACTCCTCACCAGCCAACACCATGAAAAAACGTTTTGTGCTACTGAATCTTTAGCACCAATGGTCACTTAACTTTTATCTTAACTCATATTCATACACCAGCATCCTGCAGTGAGCAAGGAGCATTCATTTAAGGCTGTGCTCTGTACTGTAATGAGCTGCAAGCCTGTGGTGCTCTTTCATCCTCTAGTGAGGGAGAGAGAGCGCAGGGATCTGTATTGCTATGCATTTCGGCCCCCTTCTGAGTCGTGACTTTCCATCTTGTTAAGATGTTTAAGTTTTAAGGCTTCAGATTACAGGATTGATTGCTGCATTTTCCCTTTTATTTCTGGCAGTGGGAATGCTTTTTCCTTGATGATGAAGTGCCTTCTCTCTGCCCACCCCCCTTTGTGAGGGGTGAAGGTGATGACATGATTTATTGATTACCCCCAGGAATAACCATAGCAGCCTGAAATTGACTTTGACAATGACAGTGACTGACTGTGGAAGGCCTTCGTAGTTATCCCAACGTGGTTGGTGTCATGCAGCAGGGATTGGCACTGGAGAGCAAAGTTTACATAAAAGGGACTTGACTTTACCTGCCTAAGCCTCTAGAGCACTGAGGGAGATGACAAACGTCCCTGATAGGGAACCACCACCCCCACATGCAGGGCAGATGTCCCCTGAAAAAAAGTGCTGGTAACCTGAAGATAATTCATCTTTCTTTTTTTTTTGAGACAAGGTCTCACTCCTGTCGCCTAGGCTGGAGTGCAGTGGTGCAATCTCAGCTTGTTGCAGCCTTGACATCCTCCTGCCTCAGCCTCCTGGGACCACAGGTGTCCACCATCATGCCCAGCTAATTTGTGAGAATTAGTCTTTACGGTTAAATGCATGCTGTCACTTGTTTTTGGACATGCAACTGAATATTATCTGCAATCAAAGTTCTTGGATGTATTTTCTCTTAGGGTAACTTTTTAACAGCAGTTTTCTAATATATGCATTTAAAAAGTTAAAAACTGTTTCACAAAAGATTCAGAGATACCTGTCTCCAGCCACAAACTTTTCAGACACAGCAAGACCCAAGTGTCAGGAAAAAGGCATGGGCCAACCAGAGACATTCGCAAGACAGGACTCCCAGACCTCAGGATTACTGGGTGGGTGACAGACTTTAGGCAACTTTTCCCCTCATCACTCTCTCCCCTCTTCTCCAGCATCCAGCCTCACTTACTGCCCCTCCAAACTGACTGAACATTAGAAGTGGTCAGTAGATACCACTCCAAATACAGGAAGAGCAAAACTAGCTTGAAGGGTCAAGAGATGTAAGTTCAAAGCACAGGATGGAACACGGGCACAGAGAACATTTCACTTTCTTCTCTTTCTTCTTCTCATAGCTTTCCATAGTTTATGGTAAGAATTGTGTTTAGCCAGAGTTTATTACTTATCATCATCACTGTCACAGAGTACTAATAATTATCATGAACTGTGTGCTGAGTGCCAGACATGGTTAGGTGCTTCACATGTATCACCGCATTAATCCTTCAGCCTGACACAAGGATTACTGTAGCAACCCCATTTTGCAGATAAGGAACCACAATCCTGAGAGACTAGGTAGTGTGCTTACCCAAACATGTTGGTGACTAAAGTGTGAGTGGAGGCTTGGCTGGTTCCAGGAGTGGTATGCACCCCCTAACACACACACACACACACACACACACACACACAACCATACTCCTTCCCAGAAGCAGTGGTGAAGGCCCCACACGGCTTTCTGTTTCTTTGGGGCCATTACGTATGCACCATTCCCCTGGTTATTTTCTTTGTGGTTATTTCTATAACCTGTTACTTGTAGCTTTGACATCTGCCCAGGAGGGGGCGCACAAACCACACAGATGTCTCATGGGCCCTCCCTCTGCCCCAGGCCACTGGCAGGGCACAGCACTTGGGTCTTCAGTATTTGAAACCACAGAAACACGGTGGATTTGTCAATGTCTTTACACATCTGAATTGGCCAATCGATTACTTAGAATTCTTAGGACCATACATACAAATAAAAATGCTTCTAGGAACAGGAAAAGAGCACTTCTAAAGAGCCCTGCCCTCTTTCGTCAGTAAAACATGTAGCTATGAACAGGACTCCTCTAGACTAGCACGGGGGCTTTTATTTCACATTCTGTCTCAAGCTAGCTCTGGAACAGATCCTCCTCCTCAGACCAACAGTGATCATCTGCCAACAAGAGTACCATCTTGTGCTCTTTACAATCACATCTAACATATTCAAAGTTCCTGCCTTGCAAAGGAAAACAAACAAACAAAACATTATATTTTTCCTGTTTCTGTCTTTTTGAATACAAATGCAGGCCTAAGAACTCCAATCTCTAGTAATCTCTTCCCGGGGCTGCAACAGTTCACCTGGCCAGAAGGTGGCAGGGTAATACCATACACTGCAACCTGCTGCTCCAAATTAACTTTTGCCAGAAAAGGAGAGTCTGGCTTGAAACAAAAACTGTATTTATATAGAATTCCCTCAACAATCTAAACACTGAACCTTGGTACTAATTAGCTAGTATGTTAATTGCCTTGGTTTTAATCTGTTTTAGGCCAACTTTTAAAAGACAATCCTCTTTGCCTTGCTATTTCAGAACCGGAATCTATTTGGAAATATGAAATGGGTTCACAAAATACGTTCCTCGTCAGCTACCACACACAGAGTGTCTCTGGACAACTGAACAGGTACTAAATGATTAAGTCTATTAAATAGGGAAGGTGATTTTTATTTGATAATGAAAAATATCTAGGTATATAAGTAAAAACTCCTTCTTAAATGAAGCCAAAACAATTACTCAAAAGAAAGAGAAGGGGAATCATACCCTTTTGTTTATATGGAAAAATAACCCTCCAATCATCCTCCTTAAAATCACCAAGAGGGAATACATGAAAGCAAAGGGCTGCATTTACCTGCAGTTCCTTCATATAATGGCTCACCAGCACATTCATTAAGGTCTTTATCCTCTGAAAGAGACTGGGAGGCTCCTCCTGAATCAGAATCCAGCAAAATCTGATTTTCGACAAGGCCGATATCTGCAAAATGGCTACTCAATTCACAGTCTTCAAAGTCAGCAGAGAACTGATGGAGAGGGGCATCACGAGAAGACAAGGGAAACGTGCCTTCCAAAACCAAGGGAGAGCCTGGAGGAGACAAGGAGGAAAGGGAGGACCTCGAGGACAGGGAGGCCACAGACTTGGGGCCCTCAGCCAGCGGAGGAGTGTGGCCTGTTGCTGCAGCTGCCACCCCACAGAGTCCACTCTGGCCAGGCTGGCTGGGGGACTTGACCACCTCGTTTTCATGGATGGTGGTAATGGGTCCGGAAGGAATGTAACCACTTTTCTCTTGCAGAAGGAAGTCCAGTTTATACTGATAATCCACATCTATCTGATCACTTTGACTGCTGTAATAGAGGTCAGTGGAACTGAGGGAGTTGAGTGACCCTCTGCTGGAGGTGTTCAGAGAGCCCCGACTTGATGCCAGGGAACCCAGGCTGCTCCCAGATGACACGGACAGGGTGCTGGCAGAGAGGCTGAAAGATGAAAAGCACACACCATAAAATCTGCTACAAAATGGAAAACCTATCACAATCCCTACTGGCTCCTTCAGATCTGCAGAGGGCAGAAACCTGTTAAGAATGGAATCAATGGCCAGGGACAGAGGAAATCCCTATCACGGCCACGTGTCAGTTAACAACCAGGTCGAGTTCTGAGAAATGCATGTTAGGTGATTTCATCACTGTGCAAACATCACAGAGTGTACTTACGCAAACCGAGACGGTACAGCCCACTGCACACCCAAGCTATAGGGTGTAGCCTATTGATTCCAGGCTGTGTGTGCAAACATCACAGAGTGTACTTACACAAACCGAGACGGTACAGCCCACTGTACACCCAAGCTATATGGTGTAGCCTATTGATTCCAGGCTGTGTGTGCAAACATCACAGAGTGTACTTACACAAACCTAGATGGTACAGCCCACTGCACACTCAAGCTATATGGTGTAGCCTATTGCTCCCAGGCTGTGTGTGCAAACATCACAGAGTGTACTTACACAAACCTAGATGGTACAGCCCATTGCACACCCAACCTATAGGGTGTAGCCTACTGATTCCAGGCTGTGTGTGCAAACATCACAGAGTGTACTTACACAAACCTAGACGGTACAGCCCACTGCACACCCAAGCTATAGGGCGTAGCCTATTGCTCCCAGGCTATGAACATGCACAGTAGTTGCTGTTCTGAATACTGTAGGCAATTATAACACAATGGTAGTATTTGTGTGTCTAAACATAGCTAAACTAGAAAAAGCACGGTAAAAATACAGTATTATAATCTTATGGGACCACCATCATATATGCAGTTTGTCCTTGACAAACAGTCATCATGTGGCACATAACTGTATACCATGTCTATGCTTCTTCACTAACCTTTTCAGCCTTGCTCTCCAAATACTCTTTAAGTAGCTAGTAGTAGTATTAAACATTATCCTCCTTTTGCAAAAATAAAAAGAATCAAATACTTGCTGATAAGTTTATTTGCACAGACATCTAGAAGCCACTTTGTGATTAAAAAATATTGAAAGAAAAAAAGAGAAACAGGGCAAAAACATTAATGTAGATTTTTATTTTTTTTTTAAAAAAAAGCTTTTTATTTTTAGAGAAAAGAAGGCAAGCTAATAAAAAGAAAGAAGTCACACAAAAGACCCTTGGTTTCGCTCATCTTTCCTCTTTGTGTGTCAATGTGAGGAGTGAATTTTTTTTTCATCAATATAAGGAAATCTATGGCTATTTGAAGGCAAAACTCCCCCGTTTTCCCTTTTTAAAAAATGGGGCAATGGGAAAAATGTGTTATTTTCCTAAGTGTATTGACAGCTAAAACATATCTTCTTTCTATAACATATTTCAAATGTATTCCAAATATGACACTGGGTTCATGAAAAAGAAAATGTGACTTTAAATCTGATCACTCAAATATTAACTGTACTAGTATAATGATTTTATTTACTTTTAAGTAGTTGGAAATAAAGTGAAAAGTAATCAGAGATGAACAAGAATATGCCTGAATGTATTCAAAGTTTTCCCCTCAGAAATCTGATAAGCTCACCTTTTAAGTTGTGAATGCAAATAAGTAGTTAATCTAGTAGTTTCTTCAAGTTTCTGTAACAGCTCTTTCCTTCTCTCTTCCAATCTCAATCTAGGAAGAAAAAAATTATTTTCAAATGATTATAACAAAATATGAAAACTGAAAGAAAAGAAAGATTCTTATTGTACAAGCATTACAGATCGCAAGGGGAAAATGTGAATGGGCTCCACAGGCAGAAGACAGGACACTCAGCAAGGAGTGTCAGAGGCAGAGCTGCACACAGCCAAGCTGAAGAATGGGGAGAGAGCATCATGCCCAATCACCAATGTCACTGAGAATTTAAAATTGCTGGTAGTCTAGAATCTTTTTAAATGGGTAAATAACATGGTCCTTTGAGTTGGGGAAGAAGATTGAGGAGGAAACAACCATGAAAACAAAAAAACTAAACAAAGACTAAGAATCCTGACACAGATCTGTGACTTGGGAACCCTTTCCTAAAACATTTCACAGCAATAGTAAAGGTCACCCTAAATACCGAATTTAGTAACGCTTGTTCCAACATAATATTTGGCGATAACATTCCCAACCCTAATTTGATAAGAATTTCAGCAATTAAGAAACAATTTTAGTCCACATTACCACTGTGGGCTAATTTGGGCTCAACTGTTTAAGGAAGAGGATGAGCTAAAAGTGATTTCCCTTCCAACCCATAGCACATCTCATTATCTGTGTCAGATTATCATAAAATTTCACCCACACTCAGCTGCAAAAGTTTTTTTTTTTAAATTAGAATACAGCATTATAGAACTGTATACTTGAATAGTAAGTCATTTTAGAATATACTACGTACCCAGGGATTTATGCAACTAAGAGTCTGTGTAAGGATAGCCTATGTCATATGAAGGTCTTTAGACATCATTGAAATACACTAGTTCAGAGTAGTGAGCAGCAGAATGGAACTCAGGAAAAGGGCATCTGGGTTTCTCATCTTGATTTGCAGCTTAGTAGCTGCCTATCCTTGGGTAAGTCACTGAATCAAGGGTCTTCCTTTTCTAATCTGTAAACCGGTGACTATAATTCCCCTGTGTCTCCCTGGCAAGGCTGTTAAAGAGATGTATGGGGAAGTACTCGACAGAGAAGAAAAACAAATCTGACTTGTTTAAAGCCTCCGCATGCCCTGCAAAGTGGTGATATAGAAATTAGCCACTTTTCTTTGGAGAAAAATAAAATTTCCTTAATTTCGAATCTCTTTGAAATGTGATATATGTTTCTGGCAGTAAGGAAACATGCCCATATTTTGTTTATAGGTATCTATCCCTTTGATGTGTCAACACCGCTATTCCATTGTATGTTACACTAAAAAAGTAATTCTTGCCATTTTCTTTAATACTTCAAAAGCGTGATAAATTCTTAATTCATGGCTTTCAAAGGTGTATTTTTAAAAGCAGCAGTCATTTAAAAAATCTTTCAAATATAAATAAAAACTCAACAAGGAAAAAAGTAATATGAAGTAGACTAACTGAATTAAAAGGTGCACAAAGGTCTGAAGAAAGCCCCAAACTCTACTAAAATCCATGTCTTCTGAAACAAGAGAAACACTTTGGAAGTAAGTTTTAAAACTCAATATTGCTTTTATTAAAATGAAGCCTTTTCCTAGTGCTTTCAGGGGGCACCAGGATGACGTCAGAATGTGACCCTGACCCAGCACTTTCAGTGCTGCCCCTCCCCCATCACTAGGGAGCGTCCTCAGCCTTCTCCAGGTGATGCTCAGCAGCTGCTCTTTCAGCCCTTTAATGTCTGCTTTGAACTACAGGTGCCTGTCTTTGTGTTCTTGTTCATATTTCCCACTTGGCTCCTACAATCCCAGAAGGCAGACACCAGCAGCCCTTTCTCCCTGCAGTGCAGGGTGCACTGGCCAGTCCCTCCGTTCTTGCTGGTGCTGAGATGAAACCTTCCCCGGGATAAGCATGAGGAAGGCACTGGGGAGAGGCACAGAAACCCTCCTAGTGGGCCGCAGTTTGTCTCTGATGTTATCATCAAAGCCTCTCCTAGTGACAGCCCGAAGTCTTCCTCAGAATCCAGGTGTATTGCATGTGAAACGCCCTCCCCACCTTCCCCATAACCAGGGGTTAGAAGAAACTGCAGACATCAGCCCTCTCAAAAGGGTGCATACCTGTCTCTCTGAGTTCTTCTCCAACTCCTGCCTGTTGGTCTGCTGGATGAGAAAGGGTTTCCTCTACTTGGCCCTTAAAAGATTCCTCCCCCTGGCCCAGCTGTTCCACATCCCCTTTCAAGCTGCCCTTTGTGAAGTATGGGCCTTCACACCTGCCCGTCTCTGCCCTGAGTGCCCTGCAGGAGGGAAGCACAGCCTGGCTTCTCCTGAACTCAGAAGTCTGCACCTAGGGAAAATGTCATGTCATCTGTAGAAATAGGAAGTCCCTTTTCCATTCAAAACTAAATGACACTCATGTCCCCACCTACTTGCTTTAAAAAATTTTTCAGAAGCAGTGGCAAAATCATTCAAATAATTAAGAAACAATTAAAACGTCTTGGCAATTACAAGGCAAATCCCCAACATTTGTGAGAAAACAAGGAGCAATGTTAAGATCTTACCAGCTATAGAAAAGCACAGAGTTTAAGGAATTTCAATAACTGCGCGGAAAGAATATGAAAGATGCATAGAAACACCTTCCCTGCATGGTTTTTTTCATTTGTGAGCAATTTCTCTTTTGGCCTAGCGATCCTCCACCATGAGCACCTCTTTCCCACCACCAGGTGGCGAGCACGGTCGCTGCCATCAGGCCCAGTGGGCGACACTGCAGCCCTGCAGGGGCAGGAACAGAGCCGGTCCGGGGGCTGTAGGATCACTCAGAGACTGAAAATTCATGTGAATCTAGCTCCTTCAGAGACCAACGTTCAGAAATGACTCAGAATCTTGCCAGAGGTCACCCCTGAAATAATGGGGAACCCCAAATATAAGTGGAAAACAGGAAAATGTTGGAGGATACGGCAGGTAGCTTTCTTTGACAGTCATGTAGGTGCCAAGAAGAAAAGGAAGGATTTGGGGTTGGTGGCACACAATCTGTTCTATGAAGAAACTGAGTTTCACCCAGCAAATCCTACTTCCTAAAAGCAGCTCTGGCCAACCCCGCTTTGACACGAGGAGACACTGCTGGCAAGGGCATTCTCCTCCCTCTTAAACTCCTGGAGTCAGTGCAACAGCAGCAGTGAGCAGAGCAGAAGCCCACACACAGTAGGAAGACACGAAAGGGTGAAGCCATAAGAAAAATGCCAGAGCATGGGGGAATAGAAAGCAAAACCATGAACAGCAACAACAAAACCCAAAGCCAGATGAGGTTGTATCTATTTGGGAAAGAAGGATTCAGTGTTCCCAATGGCGGTAGGTTCTGCTCTTCTGGACACGTGAAATACTGAGTCACTTTGGGCATCCCAGGATAGGAGTTAGAAAGTTTTAAGTTGATCAGGCGAGAATGTCTGAGTCCTGCAACCTTCGATGGCAAAGTAAGTATGAGGATTCGCCTTTGGCCGTAGACTCTGATAAGGAAACTAGCATCCACTTATTTGGAATAGTAAACGACCTGGCTCTTCCAGGTAACTCAGAAAGTCAACATACTGCATATATAAATTCCATGTTTCCCTTCCTGCCAACATGGGAGACAGGGCCAAGCCACTTACTCCCCAGATGACACAAACCCAGTTTCTCACTAAAGAGATCTCGCTAAATAGACAATTTTTTGTATAAGTATCTTCTAGCTCCTCTTCCTAATGAGTTCAAGCCTACTGTCTCTGGTGAGGTTTGGGCTTTTCGTTAATAAATAAATAAATAAATAAAAAAGGAAAAAGCCTCCTATTTCTGCTGGAATTTTGAGCTACTGTGTGTGTGCAAATGGTACTTAGGAAAAAGTCAAAGTTTAGGTTCTTAGGAACAAACTGTTATTTTTTAACGCTATATCATTAGGCATTTTTTGGAAGCTCTACTCCTAATAAAAAAGGCAAGCAAGACACCACTTCAATAAAAGCTGATTGAGACAAACAAATATGCTCTCTTTCTCTGCCAGAACAAATCTGTTTGTAAGTCCTTCCTAGATTCACCTACTACAAAGTAGAACAGCTGAGATGGACGTGGCACATTAGACAGGTATGATTATGTACAATTTTATTAAGTGCTATGTAGTAGTATGAAACATCATTGCTTTTATAAATGGGCCACATAAAGGCTACCCGTTTCATCATAGCTACCGAAAATCAGTAGCTAGAAACTTTAGGTATACAAATTTAGACATATCAGGGTAAGTCAGAAAAACAACAACAACAAACCAAATTAATTCTCCTTGCCTTCTTACTCCTTTTGTTCCTTTTGGTCTTTGTCAGATGGGGCCTTGCTTTGCTGGCCTGGCTGATACTTCCCTTAGGCTGACCCTTCAGTCAGCAAAATTAAGACAGAAAAGCCAGAACAAGAAGGGAAGAAAAGAAGGGGAAATGGAGGCAAAGATGAGAATTATTAAGAGGGTAGAAGATTATAGTTCAGAGGCTTTTCCTTTTGATACGTTTTCATGTTCCCTACAGCTACGACACTGAGGTTGCGTGTTACCTTGATCAACATTTTAACCCACAGACGTCAACTCCACTAAAATGGTTAACCTTGGGATGGGTGAGTCCCCATGCTAACACCTAACTGGGAGTGTCAGAGACTTTTTCCTCTCTCCCTCCCCCTGCTTTTCAAATGTTTTGATACTATGTAGACATGCAATCCTAAACATTTATTGAGGACAAGGAATTAGAAGGCAGGAAGCCAGTAATTTTTTTTTTTAAGCAACTGGATTATGACCAGGTGTTTTAAACTTACTTCCAGGTCACTTGAAATTATATCAATGTGAATTTCGTTCCCATTACTCTGAAACAGGCACTGCTCTTTACTGGCTGGCCTAAATGATGTATATGCAGTGGTTCTCAAGGGCTCTCTGGTCTGTCCTGCAACAGGCATCCAACCCTTTCTGCCATCAAGGCCTGGACACAGGCTCCTAGGCAGATGCGTTCATGTCAAACCGACACACAGAGGTCCCCTCACTTAACATTACAGCTTATCTGTTTACAGAACTGGATTTTTTAAGATGAAATAATCAACTCACACCTTCCCACAGAAAGATGGGACAATTGCCTACAGTATTTTCCTTTACAGTTTCACCTGCTTCACAGGAGGGCTGCAGCTGACAAACAAAATGCAAGTGAGTACGTTGTGACCTGTTAGGATATCACAGGGAGGAAGCTGTCTTTTCCTTGTGAAATGAATAGCAATAAACTTTTGCATTCTTGTGAGTAATAAAACCCAGAATAGGATGCTTCAGTGGCTCTAACAGTCTAGATAATTTTTCTTATCAGAGTGCAATAGTTTATAGCTATTGTTATCAGACTTCATTAATGATGTACATTCCTGGTTTCATGTAAGCATTCCTTAGTTATTCAACATCTGTCACAGGTTTTGCACGTTCCTAACAAACACAGAACTTATCCTGTGGGGCATTAGGATGGCGCACTTTACTGCTCTACAGAAAGTCCATTTGTGCTGTTTCTCAGTCCGCTAAGAACAGATGCAGTTGAGATTTCCAAACCCAGGGAAAAGAGTATCCAGTTAAGCCACTCCCACAAGAGTTAAGCTGCCGTATTTCCCGAAGGAAAACAAACCTCTCGGCGAGAGCTCTGCTTGGTGCCCCCCTCACCAACAGCAACTCTTCCTCCAGCCGCTGCCTTTCGGCTTCTAAGCGTTCCAGTTCATCTTGGGTACGTTTCTGTGGGGTGACGAACTGAAGCTCTTTCAAAAGTTCTTCTTTTTCATTAATCAGCATCAGTTTTTCCTTCTCAATATCCAGTGCCCCAGGCCAGGCCTCACTGTCCAATTTTGACAGTTCAATTTTTAAGTTGGCCATACTGAAAAAAAAAGATAAAAGAGGTATGCACATACTTAAAACTCCTGAGAAAGGTAAACACAGCCTAAGCCAAATTTGGGTTTGACACGCTGTCCAGATTTTCCTAACCTGACCTTACCAGAAAGGGGTGTGGTCTACTGGTGAGAGGCCGGAGTGGGAGCAGCAGCCTTGCACGCCAGTCTCTGGGCCTGACTCCACACTCAGCTGTCACCCACTTCTTTCCCCCATCTTTAAAATGTGAGTGAGCACACCCAGTTATCTGACAAAAGGGTGAAGGCCAAGTACACAGAGGCTTCAAAAGGTGAGTGCTCTGGGGGCCACAAGAGAGGCCAGCCCTGATATGTGACTGCCTGTGTAGGTGACAGGAAAGAAGACTGGGGTGGGGGGGGTTCCCTTTAAAAAAACTGAGGTGAATGATATCTGAGATGCCATCACTATACATTTTATTCCAATGTGTTTAGATGCTGTCCGCTAGTAAAATGGGAACCCCAGGCCAGGCTGGACAGAGACTAGGGCATTAGTAAGTCAGGGAAGGAGAGGGCATCAAAGAGAGCAGTGGTGTGGCCAACTGGTATGAAAGCAGTTGGGCCGGTGCAGTGGCTCATGCCCATAATCCAACAAGCAGGAGGATCACGGGAGGCCAGGAGTTCAAGACCAGCCTGGGCAACATAGCAAGACCCTGTCTCTACCAAAAATATTTTTTAAATTTTAAAAATTAGCCAGGTGTGGTGATGTGTGTGCCCGTGGTCCCAGCTCCTCGGGAGGCTAAGGTGAGATCACTTGAGCCCAGGAGTTTGAGGCTGCAGTGAGCCATAACTGTGCCATTGCACTCCTGCCTGGGTGACAGAGCAAGACTCTGGGAGTCAGGGGTTGATCCATCAAGGCTCCCCCATCGGAGGGAGCAAAGCCCTGGGAGAGAGAGTCAGGGGTTGATCCATCAAGGCTCCCCCATCGCCAAAAAGAAGGGGCAGGGCTTGGCCTTCTCCCGTTCACATTCTCCTTAAGTTGCACGTGAGCCTCCTCCCCATCAGCGCCCCGGCTGGTGTACAAGCCATTTACTGAGCAGTCATTGCACCGACACTTTATACATTATTGTGCTAGCCCTGTGGTTCCTCTGTACACAGCTATTTGCAGGCAGCATATGGTAGACCTTCACTAGTACAAGCAGCTGGTGTGACACCACTGGAGCAACAACAGGTGCTGAAGTGATACGGACAGGGACAGGAGAAGGAGGAGGAAATGCACCAAAGGCAAACCTCACTGGTTCCATAATTTTGCCTGACCCCAGATTTCTCTTATGTCGAGAGCTTCATCACACTTGGTAGAGTCAACATTACTCCTGACTCAGTACAAATGTCCTAACCACCCGAGTCAAATAACTTGCTACGTGGCACTGTGAAGACAATCAGGACATGGTTCTTTTGACCATAAGGACAAGAGCTCAGTGAACTATGAACTCCACTGATGTTTGCACATGGAATTTATGTTTGTACAGAAAAATGTTGGATGATTACTTTGGATATTGTTATAGTACACGCCAGAATATGAAAAATAGAAAAATAATTTTTTCCCATTTTCATGGGAGAATTTGTAGAAGGCAAGAGAAAAGGTGAATGAAAAACATAATCAAGAGCAAAGATGGAAGCAGATCCATACCTTTGTGTGATGAGTTTCTTGTTCTAATTAAAAATAAAATTGCCATCTTACTGGCACTGGGTATGCAGTGTACTTCTGATTTTTCTCCCACTGTCTGCACTTATGATAGATGTAACATCAGCTATTCTTCAGCTTTAACCACAAACCCATAAACAACTGTCTCAACATACTAGAAAATTAATCATCAAAATGCTAAATAAGCATGATATTATTAGCTTCATTAAGCACATAAAACAAGGGCTGGAGGGGAAAACAGATTTCAGAGAAACACAGCCTGCCTCTTTACTTATTCAGAATTGAAGAGGAAAAAGCATTTTCAACATATGCATAAGCGCTTGAGATTCACCTTCTCATCAGCATCACTAGTAACTTTAAAACAAAACCCTAAATGGCATGGCAATGCAACCAAGTGGGGAAAAACCAATGTCTGAAGTTTTGATGTGATTGAATTAACCAACGGAACCAAGAACAACAACAGAATACAGGAAAAAGAGCCGCCTGTTTATTATTTGTGTGATCAGACATTAGGCAGGTCTTAAATTTTATTTTAGAAGGGATGTGCCAAATTTGGGGAGCAGAATATGAAGAAGACTTCTGGAAGCACCTAGGAAGAGAAATGCGATGTGAGCTCCAGATAAAATTAACTTAGAAGTCAAAGGAGGGGTGAAAGCTGAAGTTGATCCATGGGAAGCAGAGTCAAGCCCGAAAGAATGCAGGGGCATAAGGCCCACTTCTCCAAGACTGCTTCTGAGTAATGGCCATTCTCTTTCAGAAAAGCAGACCTAAATGATGGATTTGTCCACAGCCCAGCCCAGGTGGACATACAACAAGAGGACCACTGGCACTATCTACCAAAAGCTGGCACATCACTGGGCCACAAAACCAGAAGTTGATCCTCAATACTTATTGAAGGGAAGGCACTAATCTGGGCACTGAGAAGGGGATAATAAAGCCTAAACATTTTTCCTAACCTGAAGAAATTTAGAATCTGCCAGAGAAAATTTAAAGGCATTAAAATTAGCTGAGTAAATTGCTGTTCAGATTGACTAAGTGACTTGTTCAGGTTCACATGGTTAATAATTTGTGGAATGAAGTTTAGCTTTCTTTCAGGAAATGAGGAACCAAGTAATATTAAGAATACAGGTTACATAGAGGTGAATAGTGTATTTATTTTACTTTGTTAAAGCCAGATAACCTCTACGGACTACGGCTAATTGCTTTTAAATCATCACCAATAATAAGGAATATACTTCAATATCTGGTTCTCAGCTGAGCTTTTCATGATCATGGGGAGAAACATGATAAATTCCTGTTTCTTGCAGGATGACAATGCAGTTTTTCCCAATGTCCTCCTAAATAATAACCCAATAGCATTTTAAAGCTCTTATGAGGAAAATAATGAAATCAAATGCATCAGTATAATCCTTTCCCTCATAATAATGAGTTCTATATTATAAAAAATATTTGAGTCTATCTACTAGATAAGGATGGTGAAGTCTCTTTTTTTGTTTTTGTTTTTTTTTTGAGATGGAAGTTTCTTATGTCTCACTCCAGCAGAATCACAAAGTAAGAAAAAGATAGCACAGGGATAAAGAAAAGTTTATGACATAAAAGAGAGAAATAATCTCTCTTTCTTTTCCCTAAAGTAAATCCATTGGAACTGACACCTCAGCGCCTTCAAGGACATTAGCAGTAAGACTTCCCTTCAAATCAAAGGAACATACTTACTCGCCTTAGAACTCCTCAACAGCTATTTAGTCCTATACCTGAACCACTGTATCATATTTCCATCAAAGCAACCAATCGTCTCACTTTTAATTGAGAGTTAAGTATTGTACCAACTCAAAGCTTCTTTTTTCTCAGAAGAGAAGGGGGCAATTTCATTTCCACACTTCTCATTAATTCTCCCTGTTCTTTAGCCTTTGGTGGTGGGGAGAGCCGGGGGAAGAAAAGGTAGACCAGAGAGGAAGCAGCCCTTACACGCTAAAAACCCAAGGGTGGCCTTGGTAAGAATGTATGGGGAGTGCCCAGCAGATGTCACCGCAGGAGTAAAGATTAATTCTGGAAAAGGAAATGTTTGAGCCATGCACAAAACAGCTTCTCTGTCATTACCTTCTTTTGGCTTCTTCATACTGTAGGCTTAGCCTGACCTTTTCAGCTAAATTTGATCTACTTCTCACTCCAATCTAGTGGAAAAAAGGAAAAAAGTCAATTAACTCTGCTAATGAATGAAGTAAATTGCTTTTGTTTCTAGGAAGTATGTGTAATTGAAAAGTTAAAGAAGATGGTACTGAAATTGGGAAACACCAATTTAAAAAGACACTTATTTTATTGTCTCAGTAGGGGCAAAACATTTCTTTCAATTCAAGCTGATCTGTTTTTCAAAGACTCTAACATTATTTTCTCTACATGTTAAATTCAAGATAAAAAATATCCTGATATTGTAAATACCAAGGTAAATGTGTCTGGTATCTTAGAGTTTATGAAGGGTGTACAGGTCAATAAAATTTATGAACTGGAACTAATTTCTTTGCCTTTATGAGCCTAATTTCTAGCATTTAGCTTTCAACTGTACAAAATATAAACTAAGTTCAAAAATTAATTTTCAAATAGGTAAGCCCTACTGTTGATTTCTGTTTTACTTTCACAGCACATATTTCAAAGCAGCATAAAAGAATATGAAAATAAATAGGAATGTATTGAGAAGTAAATACTTGCTAATGGCATCCCAAAATGGAGAAGGTAAAATAGTTAACAATAGCCAAGCCACATTAAATATTTAAATGGCAGATATAAATCACAGATCAAACATTTTAATATAATCAATTAAGATTTACAAAAACAAGTTTTCTTATTAGTCTTAAAAGGCATGTTTTTCTGTTTCTCATTGGCGTAATGTTTATTTGAAAGAACCTAAATTTCCAAGACTCTAAACGTAATAGGAAAAAGTTAAATTCTCACATGCCTCTAGCCTTTCAATGTGTCTTTAAAGGAATATAGCATGAGAAAGTTTGAACAAAGCTATTCATATGGAGAAATCCTGACACGCTTGGCACCTAGATAGAAAAGACGAGGCTATGATTTTTAAAACTAATCTTATGAGAATGAAACACTGAATGCACACAGCCAGAATCCAAGTCACATATACTTCTGGTTCCAGTTCACCATCCATATTGCAAGTAAGGCCCATCAAGGACAACACTGGGCCAACTCTTCAATACAGATAACTTACATCTCCGGAAATGCTTGTTTGTGACCCGGCATCAAGGGTCTGTCTGGAGAGAGATAAATGAGAGCTCACAGGACTAGATCTCAAATCTGGCTCAGATCTGCCAATGTTCTGATCCAAATGAAACCGCTCCTGCAGCTTAGCAAGACTCTGTTCAGAAAACACAAAGTTTTTCATAAATTAAGAGAGCAAACCTTCCCTACCAGGTGAAATTAAAAGGAAAGAGATAATCTCAATGGAAAAAAAAACTACTTTATTTAGTAGGTACTTACCACTTTATATAATTGAAAAAATAATAGTAGGATATAATTTTGCACCTACATACGTGACTTCAGAAGCGAGATCGTATTAAACCAGTTGTCTTATCTTTCCCAAGATAGCATTTTCCTATGAATGGTATCTTTAAAATACATGCATGTCTTATTTTTAAAAATTTCATTAAGAAGTTGCCTCTATTTCAATAGGAACCCACTCACTTTATGCAACTGAAATTCTGGAAACACAGTATCTATAATGTAATCTCTCATTTTAGATACAGTAAGAGAATTTCCTACTTTGGAGACTTCTTCAATTATGCCATTGTACATCTGGACAGGACCCAAGAGATTATTTAGCTCACATCAACGTTAGGGATTAGGAAACTGAGGCTCAGAAGTTGCTAATGAATGGCACAGGCATCAAACAAGCCCATCTGTGTGTCTACTGCATGGCACTGCCTGTGGTGACATGTTTGGCTTGGTAAAGAGAATAATCAAAAGCAAATGTGCCTGCTGTGGGCACTCAGGTTTAATATACTGTGTTTACTTTAGAGGGAGGATATGAACAAGTGAAAGTATTGAAAAGGAAAGACTAATTGAATCACTTAAAACAGTAAAATGGAAACCCTACAGTAATACTAATAAAATGATAAGAAATGATTATTATCAACAAAAGAACCTGTATTTAATCCTGATATTTAAAATTTTCATGATTAGGAGGAATTAGAAATATCAGAGATCAGGAATTTTTTACCTTTCTCTATTTTCTTTCAAAGGGATATTAATACTCTCTCTCTCTCTCTATATATATATATGAGAGGATAAAACATAAATGGTCACATCAAATAATATAGAAAAGAACAAAAAAACCTTTTAGTGACCTTGTGCAAGTCTTTTCTATTTTTCCATCTATACAGTGAAAAAAAGTCAGTGTTCTTCAAACTTATCTGTGATGGCAATACATTCAATCAATTTAGCAGGTTGTTACTAGTATTTTTTTTTTAAAGAAATAGAAGATACTAGAAAATAAAATCGGAGTACATCACCAGCATTAAGAGTACGCATATTTCTGTGAAATTCATTTTGAGTGTATATGTGTGTGTGTGCACGCGCATGCACACCTGTTTATCTATAGGTACACACAATTGTGTGTTACTGGGTTTTGATGTAAAATCTATTTCTTACTGTGGTCAAAGAGGTTTGAAAGTCACAGAAGATATCGAAAGTCCCTTCTAACTCTATTGTCAATCTCTGCATCTACTAATTAATTATTCTATGTACTTTAGTAACTAAAAAGGAATCTAATCTTTTAATTTAATCGGGCCTGCAGATGAATCCAAAGTTTATAGGAAAAATGAAAGATGACCTAAAATTGTTGAATTAGAAGGTTCCAATGTAAATTTGCTCCAGTTCTATTAACTTTTTTTTTTTAAAGGACCTATGACATGCATTTCTGGAATTACTGACTTAATCAGCAAGACAATTGCAGAACAAAACCAAAATACACACCAGCGAAGTCCTGCACATGTTATACATATGGTAAAACCACATTAACCCAGCCTGCCTGGGCTTAAACCACAGTCTTGCTACTTACCAGCTGTATGACTTTAAAGAAACTTTAATTTTTCTGTGCTGTAACTTCCTCGTCTGTAAGCTGAGAATAATAATAGTGCCTACCTTTAGTGGCTGTTGTGAGGATCAAGGGAATTACTTATATGCAAGGCAGTTAGAAGAATGCCTGGCACAAAGTCAGTATTTATAAGTATTTGCTGTTATTATTGTTGTCTTTTCTATTAGATTTCTTCTTGCAAGTAATGCAAAATTATATGGATCCAAGAATATTTATCTATATTCAACTCATATTTTGAAAACCAACATCAAGTAGTTAACTATGGTATTTAAATGTAGATGTTCTATTGAGAATGTAAACATCATCAGTGACTCTAACATTTTCACAAAGATGCGGACTGAATTATTCCTCAGCTAAGTAAGAACTCCAAATATATGAAATAAGAATTCTTAGTGTTTGTGATAATTACGGGATGGACGGAAGGAGAGGAAGAGAGACACCCTTGTATTTGATAAGTATAGATATTCAGAATACTGATCACTTAATGGCTATTTTGTTTTTTCTACACATGCTGCTGGATCACTGGGAGTGAAGACCCACAGGCTGAGAAGTGAACGGGTTTAGTCAGGGGATCTACGGCCATGCGCAGCTTTCCGAGGGTAACTGTATAGGCATCCCCCAGCTGGGTCAGCACTCCCCACCTCTCAGCTGGCACCCCAGAATCAACTGGGTCGGAAAACTTTTCTAAGCTCCTCACATAGTCTCATCCCCAAAAGGCAAGCCTTCTACTTACTGATGGCAAATGACATATCCCTTGTGTATCCTGGGCTGAGAATTCTGCTTATTGGGGTCCCACAGGAAGTTTTCAGTGAGTTTCAGGGTGCACCAAGATGTTAATCTCCTTACATGAGCTCCAGGCCCCGCCACCCACTATCTCAAAGGCCATCCAAAGGCTGTTTACAACAAAGTGTACAGTCACTTGGAATCACTCTGCTCTGCTCCAAGGCAGCAGGCTACCTTTGTGCCTGCAACCATCTCCGCAGGGCCCATTCTGCACAAATGCGGCTGGGGTGGAAGGGGTCACCCAGACTCTCAGGGAGCACTTCTGCCCCAGTAAGAGTTTCTGGGGGCCTCAGAAGGTAGAAGTTTGGCTTAACAAAATGTTTTACAATGTACCTGCATCAGATCTTGTTTTTCTTTTTCTCCTGAGCTAATGGCTTTTCTGATAGATTTTAGTTCTGTTAGAATGGCTTTGGCTTCACTAAGTTCATACCCGCTCTGGCCTCCAGACATTTTTTTATCAATTCTGTGAAAAGAGAAAAAGAAAGAAAAAGTATCAAAGAATGATCGCATATAAGTTAAACAGACAGTAGGAATTGGTTTCGGAATTGTCTAAGTTGGATGATTATTTCACTTCTGACTCTCATATACCAGCAATCATCTTTTCAGGCGGTTACTCCTCATTTCTCTTTTTTTTTTTTTTTTTTTTGAGATGAAGTCTTGTTCTGTCGCCCAGGCAGGAGTGCAAGTGTGCGATCTTGGCTCACTGCAACCTACGCCTCCTGGGTTCAAGTAATTCTCCTGCCTCAGCCTCCCAAGTAGCTAGATTATAGGCACCTGCCATGATGCCCGGCTAATTTTTGTATTTTTGACAATGATGGGGTTTCACCGTGTTGGCCAGGCTTGAACTCCTGATCTTGTGATCCGCACGCCTCGGCCCCTCCTTTCTCTTTTAATCACAGGCGGCTAAGATTTCTCCCATCCCTCACTTCAAACCCAGTCCATTTCTAATCACTTTCAGGTTCAAATAAATGCATGTCTTTTTGCCTTCAACCTGTTTGAATGATCCCACTGCTGGCCGAACCCAAATCTTATCAAGTGCTGATTCTGATCTTCACCCAAGAAAGGTAAAAGACATGGGCAAATGCTTTAGCAGAAGAACACAGAGGCAAGTAACCTGCCACCTACTTTTACATAATGTTTTGCTGTAATTTCTGTGCAAAACCTGGCACAGGGCCTGCAGCTTGTGAGGCCTTTAATAAATGGTTAATACACAAATTATTATGTATATTAGTGAGTATCCTATAATGTTTGGATTGTGTGGTTAGTTTCTTATTTCTCTCTCTCTCTATATATATATAAAATATATAGTATTTATTCTGCTTTTATGAAAGTTATGAGTCAAGATAAAATTGCTTGACTTGCTGGATGAGTTCAAACTTAGGAAAACGGCAGAAGGGCAGTAGCCATTTCTCAACTCATATTGAATAAACAGCTCTTCAATGAGCTAATTTATTATTCCTGCAGAGCTGCTTACCAAGTGTCCTTACAGTTTACATCGTCACTTTAGGCTGGAGGATTTCATGTAACCTAATTCTTTGTGTTTGAAGGGCCTAATAAAATTACCTAATTCTTTTTTAAAAAATAGTTTCATGTACTCTTCATGATCACTCTTCTCCTGGTCTTCCCCAGCGACCTGTGCTGTCTGGGATTCACTATGAATTCAGCATGAGTTCTCCTTGTGGGACATATGGCTATGCCTCTGCCCTAGCCAACAACTCTATACACGTTCTTAGACATAGTTTTGGTCTTATCCAGAGTCTCCAGAGAAACAACACCTACTGAATCAGAGAAAACAGACTCTGAGCTCATTTGGTTTAAAACATTTAATAATTAATACTTATTTGCAATATGAAAGGTATAATCCGAAAAAGATAAAGCAATGTCATCTTAATCACTCTTCCAAACAAAGTCCACTCAAACAAGTGCAGTTTGTAGATAACGTATTTCCCCAAGTACTGTTTTAGTCACTACCTTATGCTGCTCAACAAGCAATTAAAGACTTAAGAACCTAAGAAAATAAAATAAACTTGATCATAAGATCATCTAATAATAAAGTACAACCAATCAAATCACAGATTAAACACATGCACGTGTGCGTGCACATGCGCACGCACACACACACACAGACACACAATGTTCAGAATGGGAAGGGCCCCTAAAGATCCCCTAGACACTTCTTCCAAATGAAGAAGCCAAGGGAGAAAGTTGATGCAAATTTATACTCCAAATTGCACAGACACTTAGCTAGTAGGGGAACTATCCTAAAATGACAGATTCAGAACTGGGGCCCTTATGACTAACACATTTAGAATATCTGATGGGACTAGTGAAGTACTTTGAATATCAGCTAATTCCATTCATTTGGGAAGAGATTTATCAATGGAATTTCTGACTTTCTTAAGTATTATATCCACCAACTTAGCTGAGGAAATCGCTTATTAAAACAAATGATATTTCCAAATATAGCATTTTGGCATTTTCAAATGTAGCACTTCTTAACTAAAAATAAAAACTAAAATGTGGGATTTCATAAAATAGGTAGTAATAGGGGTATCTGAACTTGCGTCAAAGTGAACTTCTAAAACTCAATTTCTTCCTGTTAGCGTAAAGTCTTCAGAATTTAATGATAAAACAAATCTTTGATTCAGAAATAAATATAAACTTTATCATGTGAAAATAAAAGCAGGTAAGCTGTTTTCAGAAATAAACCTTAACATTTAAAAAATAAAAGCAGGACTGGTTCAAGACCGCTAATTTAAATTTCATAGAGCTTTGACCACATGAAAATCTCTTGGCTGTCCACTGCTCAACAGAATGCTAAATATGAAGAACACGGCTCAGCTTTCATCGTGGAACGCTTTTTGCTCATTTCCTTTTGCCTCCTTTGAACTTCTCTACTTTACGTGCTGCCTTTTTCCTTTATTTCACTGTTTCTTGTTTTTCTCCTCTACTTTTCTTTTCCCACTTTTTCTCTTTTGACACTAACTTGCCATAAAATTAACCGAAATAGAAGCATCATTTGCTGACTTAAAGTATCATGCTTTTTGTTCTTAATATGAGAAGTGCCATTTTTTTTTCTTAAAATTTCTTTTGGAAGTTCTTGACTTGAGTGTGCCCTATAACTCATTTTCACTCAATATATTAGTCTCTTCTGAAAGAGAAAAGATGTTCATTTGCATTCCTTCTCTGGAAAGTGTATACCCTGAGAACCAAATTTTCACAGAATCTGTATATGCCTGTGACTTGCTGTTTCATCACTAGTCTATTTTCCAATTCTGAATGCAAAATGGAAACAGGCATCTTCCTGGTAGCCACTGACACATATACTACACCGCTGCTTACGCCAAAGTCAAATCTGGGACCACAAACTGAAATGAATAACGTAGAGAATAATGCCATATTTGTCTATCCAGCATAAAACTATTGTACCAAGTAAAATGAAAGCTCAAGTTTAAATTACATTATAATTCCAGATTCAACAAATATATTCCATTCTATTGTAAATAAAAGCTACAAAAGCCTACAATAAGATTCTATTGAAATCTTTTCCTGAAATATATTTTCTGTCATAGCCACAAATATAAATCCCTTTATAGTATCAAGAATGTGGTTTCTTAAAAAGTCCGGCTGCTGGGTTTGATTGTTGCTCATTCAGCATTTTAGTGGTATGGTGGTTAACGCTGGAATAAAAACAGCTTCATTTGGTCTATAGTAAAGGTACACAGGAGGGGTCTCTGATGTTAGATACCATATCTTTCCACTCTTGGTTCAAGGGATTAGAATCATTGCAGGAGAATGTCTGAATTTCTACAACAAATGTCTATTGTTTTCTTGTGGAATGTTATTGACAGATTCTTAAACATGCCTTAGATTCCTATAAAAATTGCTTGCAAGCAAACTGCTTTGAAACAATACAGCATTGTTACATCAATACAACAAAGACAGCAAGTTTGGCTAACCTTTGATCCCAAATGGTGATGCGAGTTATAATTTCATGTGCCTTAAGAATGTGGAACATACGGCTAAACACTTCATGGCACTCTTCAAAGTCTGTTTTTTCTCCCCACCCCCACCACAAAGCCCTGCTTTATGTTGATAAACAATTACTAAATAACGCACTTATGTCATTCGAGTTCTGCTCGGTTTTTTGGAGAGCTCTGCAACCAGCTGAGGTTCTTACAACATGGCTGGACTTTAGAAGCACTTGGGATCTCATAAAATATACCTGATATAGAGACTAGAAACATTATTTTTCTAAGCACTCTCCAGATTATTCTAATATGCAGTCAGGTTTGAGAACCACTGGGATGGGAGCATCTGAAGGAATATAAGGGTCATGATTATATGTGGTGAGCAGGAAAAAAGGAGTCTGAGCGATAACAGCACGTGTGAAATTAGTCATACGTCTGACTGGTGGTCAAGAGCAGCGCCCGGGTATCCCAAGACATGACTAGTCACCCAAACAAGAACAACCAGTTTGTTTGTCTGGCCAGTGACACACAGGATCTTTAAAGGGGGTCACCCCTCACTGCTTGGAGCATCCCAAATTTCCGAAGAGCAGAAGGCAAAGTAAGATTCCACAGGCAAAAGGAACACAGCTGGGTACTTTCCAAAGAGGCAGCACCTGAGACCAGCTTGGCATTCCTGAGGTGCTACCAAGGGAGATGCTGGGAAGAACATGAAACCTGCCTGAACAGGAAACTGACCAGGGACATCCCTAGAAATACTGCACCACACTTGGAGACACCAAGCAGGAGGGAAGTTGAACCTCCGCTATGTGGTCATGTGGCTGTGAAAACCACGGACTGTTTCTCTCCCATGAGAGACCCTGTGGAGTAGAGTCTGCAGGATTGGAAAGTCTCAGGTGTGCCTGTCACGGTTTGGACAGGCTGGGCCTCAGCAGCAGGGAGAACAGTGGCTTTCAGGGGCCAGGAATGGGGAAGGGATATCCTGATCCTGTGACCCTCTGTCACCTCCATTTCCACTTAACCTGGCCCAGCTTAGGGCTCTGCTAATGGCCCAGCTGACTTCAGTAGCAAACGGGAAAGGTAGAGGAAGGCAGGAAGTGAGGCACGCACTCCCGGTCCTTTGCTGATAATCCTGACTTGCTCTTACTCCCCTGCCATCTGTCAGGGTTAGACTCCAGGTCATCCCTGGGGCTGACAGAGAGAGACAGACAGGCCTCCACCCGAGGGCCCAGGGCAGCTGCAGGCTCACATAGGGGTCAAGTAGAGCTAGCCCAGCCGAATGTGGAGAGGAATTTCTTGTGCCTAGTCTCTCAGCTCGGTACCACAATCTTAGAGGAGGCCAGCAAGGGTCCAGGAGATCAAGGTAAGACAAAGGCTTTTCACTTTGGTTTCTTTGGATCTCCAGTGATTAATAAAAACTTTGGAGCTTTTCAAGTGTATAGATCTTTCCCAAGTTTGTATCTGTTAGTTGATTGCTTGGTTTTCTTTTGGTGTAGAGCTCTGAACTTTTTACTTTATGTTTCTCTGAAAAAGCTCTTATGTAATCTGTACTTCTATTTTCTTTGTTTTAATATTAGTTGGGAAGCTTACTCTAAAGTTGATTCAGTATTTTCATACTCACTGCTGCAATGTTTCAAAGCCTTGTTCTTTATAGAGCAGTTCTTGCTTCATCTGTGAGAGTTCTCTCTTTAGCTTTTTAACCTTTAAAGAGAAATCAACACAAATATTAATGTTTGCAAATAATTAGCCACATAGCCTATTGTTTTAAAAGATAATAAATTAGTAAACGATTAAACACATAAACAAAGCCATTAGTTAAAGTAACATTTACTTTACCAGTTTCTCCTTCACATAAATTCTGTGGAAGGCATATGAATAATGTTTAAAACTATCAGTGATGTGTATTATTACTACTATTTACCTTCATTACCTTGCTTAGCAACATTCTTATGAGCTGGACATCATCATTGTCTCCAGCCAAAATGGGCAGAATAAGAACTCCAAGTCATGGCATCTCTATAAAAGTGTGTGTTTTTCCTTCTCACTGTGACAAGCGTCACTGCCCACCTCCCTATTCTTCGGATGTCCCGGCAGTTCCCTCTGCCTGGAAAGCTCTCCCCAGATCTCCAGCAGTTGACTCCCTGTCCCTCCAATGCTAGCTGAAATGTTACCTTTTCAAATAGGACTTCTCTAGCTCCCTGTCCCTGCCACGACTCTTTTATTTAGACCAGAGTATTTTTCAGGAGCTGAAATTCTCCATGTACACTGTCTGTCCTCCATGGGAAAGTAAGCTGCAATCCCCCAGCTGTATCCTGAGATCTACAACCATGCCAAGCAAACAGCAGATGATCAATAAATATCTGTTGTCAAACTGATAAAATATATTTTTCCTGTTGTCAAATACATACTTTGGTAATAACAATTCTAAAATTTGACAGATCACAAAAGCAGCACATGCCTGGTTTAGTCACAAACTAATAAAGATCTTCACACGAGGGCTAGAAACTTACTTCCATGTATTAAGTTAGAGCCTTAAGTGTTTTTTTGTTGTTGTTGTTTGTTTGTTTTTTTGAGACAGAGTCTCGCTCTGTCGCCCAGGCTGGAGTGCAGTGGTGCGATCTCGGCTCACTGCAACTTCTGCCTCCCAGGTTCAAGCAATTCTCGTGCCTCAGCCTCCAGAGTAGCTGGGATTACATGCGCCTGCCACAACGCCTGGCTAGTTTTTGTGTTTTTAGTAGAGACGGGGTTTGACCATGTTGCCCAGGCTGGTCTTGAACTCCAGGGCTCAAGCGATCCACCTGCTTCGGCCTCTCAAAGTGCTGGGATTACAGACGTGAGCCACCGTGCCCAGCCAGAGCCTTAAGTTTTAAACACATTCTGTTGTGCAATATTTTAGTGTGCTTTTGAACTTTTATGTTGATTTATTTTACTCATTCCACAAAAAGGTATTGACTCTTTACTATGTGTCTGGTGCCGGGCCTGAGTGTGAACAAAACAGACATGATCCCTGCCCTCAAGGATCTTACAGACAATGGAGCAGCCATATATTGAGCAAATAATCAGCCAACAAAAGAAATCTTAGTAATTACAAAAGGTGCTCTAAGTTCAGGATACTTAGATATGCCAAGAGAACAGAACCTCATTTAGTCTGAGGGCTTGGGTGGAGACTGTCTGAAGAAACAATGTTTCAATTGAGAGGGTTAGTGGGGACTCACTTGGTAGAAGGGGTCCTCAACAGGAAGAGCTTGTGCAAAACCCTAAAGGGACAGTGGGGTGAGGGGGTATTCAGTCAACCTCTGGAATTTAAAGAATGCCACGTGGCTGGATTACAGAGAGTGGGGGTGGCAAAAGATGGAACTGGAAAAGGACTGATACATAGATGCCACATTGAGAATTTCTCAATCTTACTCTAAGAACAACGAGAATCAAGGAGATTAAAGCATGACTTGCTTTATGATTTTAAATAGTCACTGTGACAACGCTGTGGGGACTGACCAGAAGTGCCGCAAGAGTCCATCATGCCAGCACTGTGGGCTGGCATGTGGGCAAGAGCCAGAAGAGGAAGATACTTCAAAGGGAGAATCAACAGGACTTGGTGATGGACTCAACGTGGAGGGTAGGGGAGAGCATGTGACCAAAATCACATCAGGATTTTGGCTTGACAGCTGGGTGAATGAAGGTGCTTTCCTGGAGAGCAGGACAAAATGTGGAAGAAAAGAGGAAGGATTTTCTTTAAGATATTTATTTCTGTGATGCCCAGGAGACTTCAATGGTAACTAGAATATGTAGACTTGATGTTCAAAAGTGTCTGGACTAGAGATAGATAATTTAGAGTCATTGGCATAAAGATGATATTTTAGGTGCATAAGAATAAACAAGATTACCTAAAGGGGGTGTGTATTGAAAAGAGAAGAGCGTTCAAGAGCAAGCCTTGGGCATCTCCATTATTCACATATCTACTAGAGGGAGAGACAAAATACACTGTGAAGTAGTGGCAAGAGATGTAAGGGGGAAAAAAAGGGCATCCTAGAATACAGGAGAACAGTGTCAAGAGAGAGACCAGGCACTATGAGGAACACCATGACAAAGACAGGAGCAGTGGAATACTCATGTTTGCATACCTTTAGGCACACTGCTTTGGACAAAGCAGATATTCAATAACGTATCTGTTGAGTTTACCTGAAGGTTTATCAGTTTGTGCCCTTATGTACTTATATTAGGGAAAAGAAATACAATAATTATGTTTCAAGGCCCAATTTATAACTATAAAGAGTTATAAACAGTGCTACTGGAACTCAAAGGAAGAAAGGATTATTTATGGCTTGGGGATGAGGGTGGAACTCCTTGAGAAGGCTACCTGAACTGGATTTTAAAGGTGTTGTAATGTGAATTAACAGCAATGAGCTCATTCACAGTATATCACAAAAACATTTCAGTTTTAATATTAAACTATATCATATCAAAATAACCACAGCAATCAGTAGCTCATTCTACATATATTTCTATTTAGGACAGCATTCTCAAGCGCTTTTTGCCAAAAAGACAGCAACACTTTTATCTTTTGGGGAAAAAAAAAATCAGTCCAAAAATTGATAGCACTTATATATCTGAGCTAAAACCTGCTTTACCTTTGAAAATACAGTTTGTTACAACAGCAACAAATAAAACAAAATACCTAGGAATTAACTTAACCAAAGAAGTGAAAGATTTCTACAATGAAAACTATAAAACAAGCTTGCCCAACCCACGATAGCTTTGAATGCAGCCCAAGTTCGTAAACTTTCTTAAAATATTATGAAGATATTTGCTTTTCTTATTTTTTATTTTTTAGCTTATCAGCTGTTGTTAATGTTAGTGTATTTTACGTGTAGCCCAAGACAATTCTTATTCTTTCACTGTGGCCCAGGGAAGCCAAAAGATTGAACAACCCTGCTATAAAACATTGATTAAAGAAATGGAAGAGGACACACAAAGGTAAGATAGACCATGTTCATGGATTGGATGAATCAATATTATTAAAATGTCCATACCACCCCAAGTAATCTACAGATTCAATGCAATCCTTATCAAAATATCAAAATCCTTTCATAGATACAGAAAAAACAATCCTAAGATTTATATAGAACCAAAAAAGACCCAAGATATCCTGAGCAAAAACAAAACTGAGAGAATCACATTACCTGACTTCAAATTGTTAAAGCAAACTAAATATGGCCTGAGAAGGACTTCATACTTCTATAATTGAGATCTCGTGGATGAACTGTAACCTAGCTTAATAGCCAGACAAAATTGAAAACCTAACAGTATATACCTGTAACAATAACTGAGTGTTGGCCAATCCCAGTGGCCATACTTCAACCCCTCACAGACTGCTGAATGTTCAAACTGTGTTCAAATAAGGCAAATGCCAAGCTGTAACCAGTCTCACTGTTGCTGTACCTCACTTACAATTCCTGTACGTCACTGTACGTTTTTTGTCTTTACATTTGTTCTGACCACAAGGCACTCCCGGAGTCTCTGTGAGTCTGCTGTGAATCTGGGGGCTGTCCGAGTCACAAATCGTTCATTGCTCAATTAAACTCCTTTAAATTTAATTCGGCTGAAGTTTTTCTTTTTTCCAAATTATACAACAGAGGCATAGTAACCAAAACAGCACACAACTGTCATAAAAACAGACACACAGATATAGAGAACCAGGAAACAAATCCACAAATTTACAGTGAACTCATTTTTGACAATGGTGTCAAGAACACATATTGGGGAAAGGACAGTCCCTTCAGTAAACGGTGCTGGGAAAACTAAATATCCACATGCAGAAGAATGAAACTAGACCCCTATCTCTCTCCATATACAAAAATCAAGTGAAAACATTCGATTAAAACAATGGTGATATTGAACCCATTTAGAAATAATGAATTAAAACAATTACTGTATCTTATTGACAAAAAATAGAAGTCTTAAAATCATTGGATTGCATGAGGTAAATATTATACAAAAAATCATTTGGATTATGATGATAGGCCAATTTAAATTTTTTTAAAAATTATTTAAGACATTCTTTATCTTGAAGAGCTATTAGTACCCCCATGTTCGCTGCAGCATGATTCACAATAGCTAAGATACAGAAATAATCTAAAAGTCCACTGACAGATGAATGGATTAAAAAAACATAGTGTGTATACACAATGGAATATTATTCAGCCTTTAAAAAGAAGGAAAGTCTGCAATATGTGACAATATGAATGAACCTTGAGGACATTATGGCAAGTGAAATAAGCAAGTCACAGAGGGACAAATACTGTATGATTCCACTTATGTAAAGTATCTAAAACAGGCTCATAGAAGCAGCAGCAAAATGGTGGTTGCCAGGTGATGAAGTGTACAGAAAAGGCAGAGTTGCTACAGGAAATAAAGTTTCAGTTATGCAACATGAAAATTAGTCTAGAACTCTGCGGTACAACATTGTTTTTATAGTTGAATATAGTATACACTTAAAAATTCTGTTAAGAGGGCAGAGCTCATGTTAAGTGTTATTACTACAATAAAAATTGAAATTCAAAAAACGTTGACCTGACACACTTGGACTCTCCTCTGTTTAGGTGATATGAGTGAAGTTTTATTCTATGTTGGGTGACAATCACATAGGAAGCTAACCTGTGCTTTCTTTGTTCCCCACATTATTTAGTGTACCTAAAGTTGGCTATATGCTACTGTTTTTATTACACTGGGGAGTCTTCTTAATGGACAACCAGAATGATTCTTAGCTCCCAAATACCGAGATGGCATTTTATGAACTATCAAAAAGTTTGCTCCCATAAGTCAAATGAGTATTTCCAACTAGACATTATTTCTGGTTGTTTTGGTTTTATCGGTATAGTGTTAATTAGTAGTTCAACAACAACCTTTCTTCTTTTGAACCACTTGGCATCATTCTAGCTACTGGAGGATCACTGTTTTCACTCTTCTGTTCTCTAATGCAGCCTCACATGTAGAACACAGAATGTGAAAACTAATGTCCTTAGATGATAACTAGAAGATTAAGCTAATGCTGACCTACAAGCTTAGCACAATGTAGACTCAGCTAGGAAGCAATAATGAGAGCTAAATTTCTAAGTGCTTTTAATGTATTCCAATCACTGTGCTAAATAAAAATACCCATTTTCAATCCGCCAACTACTCTACTAGATACAGTCTTCATTCTCATTTTATTGGTAAAGAACCTGGAACCTACAGAGGAAAGGTAAGTAACCTGCTAAAGGTTACACTGCTATCACAGTCTATCTAGAACCCAGGAGAACTTCTAAAAATACAATTTAAAAAGTTTTGTTATTAATGGCATAATACATGTAAAAAGAAACTAGAATTGAAGCAAAATGACCTAAATAAAAACTGTGACCCTTATTCTGCCTTAGAAACTTCATTATTCCTGTATCCCACTGGAAATGAAGACATGAAAAGTCCACAATCCCCAGAGTCTGTGTTTTCTCTCACATTACTGAACTTAACTACAGCTGTAGCTAACCACCTAATTTTATTCCTAAGGAGCCAAATCTCACAACCCAGAGTACTAAATTGGAAGCAAGAGCCCACGGTTTCTGCACATTTCCCACTGTCTACACTGACTACGCTAAAGCAACTGATATTTTACATTGATTTCAGTTATTTCTGAAAACCAGGAAGATACTGTGATTAAACGTGATAAGTATAACTGAAAATCACAGAGTTTCCTACCGCTTCTTATAATCCTAGAGTCATAGGTTTTATTTTAAAAGAAGGGGAAAGAAGATGGCAATGAAGGAAAAGTAAACTCTGGAAACCTATAGACCTTAGAAAGATCACAAGACAGACAGGTTTCAAAAGTTTGCCCTAAAAGTGAATCTTGCAACATTAAAGCTCTAACGAGCAAAATGGTATTTTACTAATGACCACCTTCCCTTTTCACCATTTTCTCCATTGTCTTGCAGGGAGCTCCTTAAGCAAGCCAAGAAAGGGCAACTGTCAACTTGCTCCTTCTGGAAATCCTTCTCCTGACTACCCACTTCCACCTTTACTGAAAATCCTCATCACCTACCTCATCTCTGAAGTCACCTTCAAAGAAAATAAGAAGCCAACTCCAGAGAGACAGTCAAAGAATTCAGAATAAAACAGTGTTTGACTTTCATAAAGCGTAGAGGAAAGCAGACTCCCAGATGCTGCTGGAACCATGTATGACGGCTAATAAATGGAATTTGTCGTCAGAAACAAGATGGCTAAACACAATGTATTTTTTAAAAATCTTTTAACAACAATAAAAAGGAACCATGTATGACGGCTAATAAATGGAATTTGTCATCAGAAACAAGATGGCTAAACACAACATATTTTTAAAAAATCTTTTGTTTAACAACAATAAAAAGGAAATAAAACAAAAGCCAATGAGAAAAATTACATAAAACATTTATGAAAATACTATCTCAAGATACAAATAACAGATAAATATTAATATATAGAAGGTCAATGCTAGATTTCCACAAATAATTAAACCAGTAAGGCCGGGCGCGGTGGCTCACACCTGTAATCCCAGCACTTTGGGAGGCCGAGGTCGGTGGATCACCTGAGGTCAGGAGTTCGAGACCAGCCCAGCCAACATGGTGAAACCCCGTCCCTACTAAAAAATACAAAACTTAGCCGGGCGTGGTGGCAGGCGCCTTAATCCCAACTACTTGGGAGGCAGAGGCAGGAGAATCGTCTGAACCCAGAAGGCAGAGGTAGCAGTGAGCTGAGATCAAGTCATTGCACTCAAACCTAGGGGACAAGAGTGAGACTTCTCTCAAAAAAGTTTAAAAAGAAAAAAAAAAGAACCGGTAAATTACCACATGACCCAACAATTCTGCTTCAAGGCATATACTCAAGAGAAATGGAAACCTATGTCCATACAAACACTTGTACATGTAGGTTCACAGCAGCATTATCCATAATAGACAAAAAGTGGCAAAAACCCAAATATCTGCCAACTGATGACTGGATAAATAAAATATGGCTGGGTACGGTGGATCATGCCTACAATCCCAGCACTTTCGGAGGCCAAGGAGGGGGACTGCTTGAGGTCAGGAGTTTGAGACCAGCCTGACCAACATGGCAAAACCCCATCTTCACTAAAAATACAAAAATTAGCTGGGCGTGGTGGCATGCACCTGTAATCCCAGCTATTCGGGAAGCTGAGGCAGGAGAATTCACTTGAACCTGGGAGGCAGAGGGTGCAGTGAGCCAAGATCGCGCCACTGCACTCCAGCCTGGGCGACACAGAGAAACTCTGTCTAAAAAATAATAAAATAAAAATAAAATAAAATAAAAGTGTATTCATATAGTGGAATATTATTTGGCAATACAAGGAATGAAGTTCTAATACATGCTACAACAAGAACGAACCTTGAAAACATATGCTAAGTGAAAGAAGCCAATCACAAATGATCACACAGTATAGACGCCATTTATATGAAATGTTTGTAACAGGCACATCGGGAAAGACAAGAAACAGTGGTTGTTCAGGGCTCAGAGGATGAAGAAGAGAGGTGTGGGGAATGGGAAGAACCACTAATGGGCACAAGGTTCCCTCTAGGGGAAGGGAAAAATGTCCTACAGTTAGATTGTAATAATGGGTATGTAACTATGAATGTACTAAAACCCATTAAAATGTACATTTTAAATGGGTGAAGTATGGTTTCTTAATAAAGCTGTTAAATTAAAAAAAATAAACTAGCAAATGGAAATACACATGGTAAAACATTTTTTAAAAAATCACCTACTAATAAAGACAAAATAGAAAAGCATTGTATCATTACATACCAATTAAACTAGCAAACATTAAATACAAATAATAAAAATATGGTCAAATGGTTTCCTATTTCAGATGCACATCCACAACCTTTCCAGTGGTGTGTCAGGCCGACATGCTCTTCTGTCTTCATTCCATCACCTGGATACTCTCTTCCTTTCTCCCTCATTACTCTCCCCTTTTTCTCTCTATTGAGGCCACATTTGACTTCAAATTGTTTCTGGAAGATCCCACATGTTCTCCTGTGTCAAGACCTGTATGTATGCTGATTCTTCCCCACCTGACTAATTTCTTCATCTCTTCTGTCCAATCTTTGCTCAAATTTTGCCTTCTCAATGAGACTTCTCCTGAACACTTATTCAGAGCTGCAACCAAACTGGGTGTGGTAGTGTGTACCTGTAGTCCCAGTTACTTGGGAGGCTGAGGCAGGATGATCACTTGAGCCCAGGAATTTGACTCCAAGCTGGACAACACTGCTGTCTCTCTCTTTTTTTTTTTTTTTTTTTGCTGTCTCTTAAACAAAAAACCAAAACAATAATAACAAAAATCCTGCAACCAGCTCTCCTTCATTCCCCATGTCCTCTTCTATAGCACTCATTCCTTGTTGAATCAATTTTTAAAAACATGAAAAAAAGTTGAATTTATCAAAATGCTTTCTCTGGGCCGGGTATGGTGGCTCACGCCTGTAATCCCAGCACTTTGGGAGGCCAAGGCGGGTGGATCACTTGAGGTCAGGAGTTCAAGATCAGCCTGGCCAACATTCTGAAACACCGTCTCTACTAAAAATACAAAAATTAGCTGAGTGTGGCAGTGCACGCCTGTAATCCCAGCTACTTGGGAGGCGGAGGTACAAGAATCGCTTGAACACAGGAGGCAGAGGTTGCAAGGAGCTGAGATTGTGCCACTGCATTTCAGCCTGGGTGATAGAGTGAGGCTCTGTCTCAAGAAAAAAAAAGCTTCCACTGTATCTATTGGAATAATTAATAATTTCCCTTCACTCTGTTAGTACAGTGAATAATTTTCAAATCCTAAATTGTATATTCCTAGGATAAGCCCACTTATATATAATTGGCCATTATATATAATTTTAAAATGTTGCTGTATTTAGTTTACAATATTTTGTTTTGGAATTTTGCTTCTTTGCTTGTGAATATGGTTGGCTTATATTTTGTTCATACAATCTTGTCAGAATTTGATGTCAAAGTTGTGCTAGGCTAATCTTGAGGGTTTCTCTGGAATTTCAATCATGGTAACAGGGCCATTCAGATTTTTTCCATCATCTCGAATCAGTTTTGGTTAATAATATTTCAATACAAAGTTAGTCATTTCACTTCAAAATTCAAATGTAATAGTATAAATTTTCTCATGCCTCTTTATTTCTTAAGCATGTTTTCATTCCCTGTACTTTTTTATTTGTTCATTTTCTCTTCTTACTTTTGAGTCAGTCCTGAGAGATATGTCAATTTTATCATTCTTTAAAAAACCAAAATTTGCTTTTGTTGATCCTTTCTTTCATGGCCATGTTTTCTATTTCGGTAATTTTTACTTTCTTTTTTTTTTTTTTTTTGACACGGAGTTTCGCTCTTGACAGTTGCACAGGCTGGGTGCAATGGCGCGATCTCGGCTCACTGCAATCTCTGCCTCCCAGGTTCAAGTGATTCGCTTGCCTCAGTCTCCGGAGTAGCTGGGATTACAGGCATGAGCCACCGTGCCCGGCTAATTTTTTTATTTTTAGTAGAGACGGGGGTTTCACCATGTTGGTCAGGCCAGTCTCGAACTCCTGAACTCAAGTGATCCATCTACTTTGACCTCCCAAAGTGCTGGGATTACAGGTGTGAGCCACCGTGCTCAGCTGATAATTTTTACTTTTAATTTTATTTATCTTCTTCTACTGGCTTTGGCTTATTCTGTTCTTAGGTTGACTACATTGTTCATTAATTTTAAGACTTTCTTCTATAAGCATTTAAAGCTTTAAGTTTTTCTCCAACATTTATTCTAAACTATTAACTAAACTACAGACTTTTTAAAATTTCCCCAGATTTTTCACTATTGTCCTTTTTTATTCAGGTCCAGCCTAGGTACTACAGCGAGACCCTGCCACTCTTAAAAAAAACAACAGGAGGCTGGGTGTGGTGGCTCGTGCTTCTCATCCCAGTCTAATCTGAGAGGCTGAGGAGGGAAGACTGCCTGATCCCAGGGGTTTGAGATTGGCTTAGGCAATGCGGCAAAACCCCATCTCTACAAAAAATACGCAATTTACCAGGTTGTGATGGAGCGCACCTGTAGTCTCAGCTTCTCAGGAAGCTGAGGTGGGAGGACTGCTTGAGCCCAGCAGGTGGAGGTTACAGTGAGCCGGACTGAGCCGCTGCACTCCAGCCTGGGCGAAAGAGCGAGACTCTGTCTAAAAACAACAAGAACAACAAAAACCCAACAGAAAACCACTTTATTCAGCAGTTAAGTCTCCTTAGTTGCCCCCAGTCTGTGACAGTTCCTCACTTTCTTGTCTTTAATGACCTATTCATTTCTGAAGAGCACTAGTCAGATGTTCTATAAAGTGTACTCCAATTTGGGTTTGCCTGATACTCTCTCATAATTAGACTGAGATGATGGATGCTGGAAAAGAATACCACAGAGGTGACACGCCCTTCTCTCCCAATGATGTATGAGAGTATACGCTCTCCACATGACTTATCCTTGGTGATGGAAACATTCATCAGTTGGTTACAGTAGGAGCTGCCAGGTTTCTATAGTAAAAATCAGCTGTTTTTCCTTTCCATACTCTATTTGTCAGGAGGTACTCACTGGAGCCAGCCCAAATTCAAGAAGAAAGAGGTACCAAACTAGCAGACATGTTCAAACCACCAGAGTCAAATAATACAAATTTGAGGGGAGACACTTTGAAGCGATGCAACTATCCTCTTTTTCAAAGTTTCACCCACTAATTTTAGCAAAGAATATACATATATGTTTGACCCATTATTTAGAAGTGTATTACTCTAGACTTCCAAATTATTTAGCTTAAAAGTTCCCTAGAAGTACAACACAGAAACTGAAAATAAAAAAACTCTAGGCATAGCAACTCAATGAGTGTCCTCGAAGTAGAAACACCCAGGGAAAGGCCAACAGTTGAAGAAACAACACATTATCAGAATCCTAGAAGCCATTCTTGTGCCCCTCCAAATTACTAAACCTTCCCTTTTCCCTAAAAGTAACCATTATCTCAACATTTAGGCCTGTAAATAGTTTTGTCTTTTCTGAACTTAATATAAGTGGACTCATACAGTGTGTACTCTTTTGTCTAGCTTCACCCACTCAACACTGTGCTGTTGCATGCAGTTGTGTACACTGATCCGCACTGCTAGATGAGGTTCTACCGCACGACCATATACAAAGCGTTCATCCAGTCCGCTACAGACAACATACTTCCAGACCTAGGCTAATTCCAGACCGAGGCTACACACTACAACCACTCTGTTCCAGGGTGGGGCTGCGTGGCAACAGGTGTGCACACGTTCAGCTTTATTAGGGAAGGCCAGTTTCCCACCAGCAGTAAAGAGTTCCAGCTGCTCCACATCCTTAATAATGCTTCATATTGTTCGTCTTTTGGATTTCAGCTCTTCTGAAAGGTGGGAAACAGCTTTGTTGTTATTTTTTAATGAATTTCTAACAGGTTTACTACAGTCAGAGAATGTGGTCTGACCAATACTTTTAAATATACTGAAACAAGTCTAATGGCCCAAATGTGGCCAGTTTTCATGAATGTGCTAAATGTGCTTGAAAAATATTTTTGCTCCCCATTTTTCCCCACCCGAATACAGCATAAGATCCATGTTGTATACATTAATTAAAGTTTATCAATCACGTGTATTTACCTATTCTATACTGTTATTAATTTTTTAATCTGCTTAATCTATCAAATACCAAAAGTTATATTGAAATCTCTCACTATGATTGTGGATTTTCTGCCAATTTTTGCTTTACATATTTTGGGGCCCACATTTTAACGGACATATTACAGATTCAATGGTCTTTTTTTTTTCAGTAAAGCATTTTGCCATAAAATCTATCACTTCTGACATTAACAAAGCTTCAGTTACTTATTTGTGTATACCAGCTTTTTTCTGGTTAGGAATTGATTGGTATATCTTTTTCTTCCCATCCTTTTAACTTTTCTGTATCTTTGTTTTTAGGTGTCTCTTTAAGTATCATATCGGTAGATTTCTTTCCAAACCCAGTCTTTTAACCGTTGTCTTTTTAACTAGAGCATTTAATCCAATTACACTTAATTCTAATTATTGATACACCGAGATTTACATTATTATCTTACATTAGACTCGTTTGCCCTGTATTTTTTATTTTCTCTCCTTCCTGCTTTCTTTAGTAATACAGTGAACAACTGATGCCGTACATTCCTCTCAAACTTTGTCTGAAAATGTCTTTATTTCACCCATATGCATGAAAGATGTTTTGCTGGGTATAAAATACTGATTAATGGTTATTTTCTCATAGAACACTGAAGGTATAAAAACAACACGATTGGTATGAAAAAATAAGCTATTGCTTGCTAATTTTGGACCTTTGCAAATAATCCCCCACCAGCTTTGATTTTTAATTCATTAAATGATTAATTTGTAGAAGTTCTACTTAGTTTGTTTCCGTATTGTCTTGATCATTTTCATGGTTATCTTCCCTACTTATATTTTCAATCTCTTTTATTTCTTAAAAACATGTTACACATGGATATTTCCTATTTTCTCTAACTTCTCAAAAATCTGAAGCATCTCAAGATCAAATTCTATTGTCTGCTTTTTTCCTGCCAGTTCTTTGTTCTCTGTACATCTGTGATTTGGGCTATGTGTTCATACTTTCCTACTGAAGGCACTAGTTGAAGGTGCATTACTCTGGAGAAGACGTGCATCTGCAAGTGACTGGAAGCACAACCGTCTTGTCACCGCTTCAACTGTCACAGCTAAGTGTTTAGCTTGGGCTTTTTCAGACCATCCAGGTAAGTGTGAATTCAGGGGTATCTGCTGGTGATAAATCCAATGGTCCCAGTGGTTTTTTTTTCTCTCCTTTATCTACCTAGCATTGTTGCTCTAGATAGGCAACCTTTCTTGCTGTCTTCAACAAGCAGCAGTGGTGGTGGTGGGAGGTATGCTAGGGTGGTTTGGCTGGCTGAATTCTAGTATTCTTACACTGAAGGTTTAGTGTCTGTGTGAGTCCCCACTTTATGCAGCTGGGGTCTGTCACCATAACACCAGGAAAGGGACACAATAGAAGGGAAAATTCACCTAGCTTATCAAATTTCCTCAGGGCAAAGCCAGCTTTAGTGTCCTACTTACTATTCTGAGTTCTGAGCCTGGTGTACAGTCTCTACAATATCCTTCTTTCTACCTTATCCAGACTTTTATTTATCTTCATTTATATTACATTCACAATTTTTAGTTATCACTAGAAGGAGACATACAGTGTGGACATATTGTCCACTGAATGGTTGGAGAAAAAAAGTCCCCTAATGTTGGCTTTTTGGTGCTTTCTCTCTTCTTGTGAAACCTGACAAAGCCTGATTTGGTGTGTTTGTTTGTTTTCCAGCTTTTAAATATTACAGAGCTATTCTATTGTACCAATTTTAAAATTTTCATTAATTATTGTCTTTATTTCTCCTTTCTTTCAGTTTAGTCTGTTACTTAAGTTTTTTAATGCAAAGCTTAGTTATTGTTAATATTCTTCTTTATTTAAGCCTATATAAATTCCCTACTAAAAACTGCTTTAGTTGTAGCCTACAAAATGTATACGTATTTTTATGACCACTTAATTCTAACTATTCCTATATTTCTATTTAATTTTGTTAACCCATAGATTATACTGAAAATAGTATGTGTAAAAGTTTCCTGTAGGCCAAGGCAGGTGGGTTGCTTGAGCCCTGGAGTTTGAGACCAGCCTGGGCAACATGGCAAAATCCTGTCTCTACATAAAATATAAAAATTAGCCAGGCATGGTAGTATACCACCTGTGGTCTCAGTTACTTGGGAGGCTGAGGCGGGAGGATCGTCTGACTCTGGGAGGCTGAGGCTGCAGCGAGCTGTGATTCCGCCACTGCACTCAGCCTGAATGACAGAGTCAAGACCCTGTATCCAAAAAAAAAAAAGTTTCACAGAAGAGTTCTGCATTTTTTGGCTTTTTGTTATTGACTTCTAACTTAGCTGGCATCTAGGCTGGACAGTATGCTCAGTATGATCATAATCCATTGTATTAATTTTTTAAGGGCAGCTTTATGACTAGCATGTGGTTAATTTTCATGAGTAATGGAAAGAAATCTGCATTCATTATTTGGTGGGCTCCACACACAACCATTAGACCAAGCTTATTAACTTAGTTGTTCTAATCTCCCCACCCCAATACAGCATAAGCTCCATGAGAGCAGTTACTTTTGTTTGTTTATGCTATACCTCACTGCCTAGAATAGTGGCTGAAATGTATCTGTTCTCTGCTACATCATTTGTGTAAAACAGTGTCTGGCATATATGAAGCACTAAATAAATAACTGCTTAATGAATGAATGACTAAAGGCTTCTCATCCTGTTAGTTATTGCATTTGATTTTTAAAATGTCTCACCATCAGGTTGGCTTTGTCTGCTACTCCCCATTGTTTTCTCAATCTTTTCTTTACATGTTTTGTGACTAATTTAAACGAGTCCATGATTGGACTTTTCACATTTAAATCACTGGTCCATCTGGAATTATTTCGATACAAAAAGTAAGGTACAGACTCACCTTTATTTTCTTTTCACCTTTATTTAATTTCTTTTAACATGGGCAAAGAGATATCCTTACACATTCACTGAATAATCCAGTTTTATTCTAATCATTAAAAAATGCTACTTTTATTATATTTTAAATTCAACAGGATGTTTCTGCCTATTTGTGGATGTTCAGTTCCATCGATCTTCCTATTTTTGTGTCACTATCACACTGTTGTGATTACTGGTAATGTATGTATTTTAAATATAGTAAGACAAGAACTTACACACAACTGCCAATTCAGTTGCAATAAACACTCATGCATATAGCGTGTGGTCTGCAAATACAACATCTTACAAAAAGAATCAGAGTTTCTTCAATAATGTCTGATTCCAGGTCTAGTGCAAAAAAAGTCAAAAACATCTTTTCAGGCCAGAGTAAAAGAAAACTTTCAGAATACTAGGATCAAAGGTATGAGGAGTCAATACAAAGAGGTTCCTATATCCCAAGACAGGAAAATTTGTGGATCAATAAGCATAATAATTACAATGACCTAAAACATATCAGTTATGTTTAAATCTGTGAGCACAAATTGATACTTTAAAACCTAAACAAACAGGCCAGGTGCAGTGGCTCACGCCTGTAATCCCAGCACTTTGAGAGGCGGAGGCGGGCAGATCACTTGAGGTCAGGAGTTTGAGACCAGCCTGGTCAATATGGTGAGATCCCATCTCTACTAAACATACAAAAATTAGCTGGGTGTGGTGACACATGCCTGTAATCTCAGTACTCGGGAGGCTGAGGCACAAGAATCGCTTGAGCCCAGGAGGTGGGGGTTGCAGTGAGCTGAGATGGCACCAGTGCACTCCAGCCTGGGTGACAGAGTGAGACTCGTCTCAAAAAAAACAAAAACCTAAACAAAAACCTCAACTGTTGGTTATCTCTGGCAGGTGCTAGACAGAGATAGGGCATAGCTTATCATTTCACCTATCTTTCCAATATGAGCTGAGGATCAGTAAACAACAAACAGAAGTGGTGATGCAGGGGGAAAGTTTCTCTTTATAGAGGCATTCCAACAAATAAATAAATAAGGAATGGTATACTTAAACTATAATATTTTTGCAATCCCTAATGAAATAATCAATCTAGACAATCATAAGTTGCTACTACTACAAAAAAAAAGAGACATGCACTTCCTGATGGATATATACAGCACAACCCATGATGAATGTCTCTGCCCCCAAAAAACTAGATCTCATAATCCTCTACATCTAATTAATAATTTACAGCAATTATAGGAACAAAGGAATTTGTTCAAGTACACCATGGGCATGTAAGACACAAAAATCAGACAGTGGGGAATTCTACAACTGACCTAGTTTTTTTTTTTTTTTTTTTTTTTTAAGTTACAAAGAAAAGAGGGTGATTAAAATTAGACCTCAGCTGGGTGCAGCGGCTCACACCTGTGATCCCAGCACTTTGGGAGGCCGGGTGGGCGGATCGCCTGAGGTCAGGAGTTCGACACTAGTCTGGCCAACATGGCGAAACCCCGTCTCTACTAAAAACACAAAAATTAGCCAGGCATGGTGGCAGCTGCCTATAGTCCCAGCTGGCAGGAGAACCACCTGAACCCAGAAGGCAGACGCTGCAGTAAGCGGAGATTGCAGCACTGCACTTCAGCCTGGGCAAGACTCCTGGGCAAGACAAAGTGAGACTCCATCTCAAAAAAAGGCAATAAATAAAAAACAAAATTAGACTTCAGAGGTTTATTTACCAACTGCAATATATAGACCATATTTAGACCCTGATTCAAACAAGCCAATAGAAAAACAAATGAGAAACATAAATATTGACAAGGCATTTGGACAGCAATAAAGAATTAGAGTTAACTTTTCAAAAATAGGACAGCAGTAAAGAATTCTAGTTAACTTTTCAAAAATAATAATGGCATTGTACTTTCTTCTTAGCTTTAAAAATATATGCTGAAATGTTTACAGGTGAATGATACACTATTTCAAATTGTCATCAAAATAATTCAGAGCGTAGGGTGAAAGTAAAAGATAAAATGGATGAGATGTGATGGAAATATGGGAGAAAATTATACTATTCTCTCTACTGATATATACTGCTTAGTATTTCCCATCATAAAGTATAGTCATGTGTCACTTCATCAGGTTACATTCTTAGAAATATGATGTTGGGCAATTCTGCTATCATGTGAACATCACAGAGTACACTTACACAGAACCAGATAGCATAGCCTGCTACACACCTAGGCCATTTGGCATAGCCTATTGTCCTAGGCTACAAACCTGCACAGCATGCTACTGTACTGAAAAACACAGGCAACTATAACATAATTGTAAGCATTTGTATATCTAAACATAGCTAAAGATAGAAAAGGTACAGTAAAAACATGGCATTATAATCTCATGGGACTACCATCATATGTATGTGGTTTGGTCATTGACTGCAGTGTCATTTATTTGGCACATAACTATACTTTTATTATTATTTTATTTTTTGAGACAGCATCTCACTCTGTTACCCAGGCTGGAGTACAGTGGCACAATCTTGGCTCACTGCACCCTCCACCTCCCAGGTTCAAGCGATTCTCGTGCCTCAGCCTCCCGAGTAGCTGGGACTACAGGTGTGCACCACCACATGCGGCTAATTTTTGTATTCTTATTAATAGTAGAGATGGGTTTTCACCACATTGGCCAGTCTGGTCTCGAACTCCTGGCCTCAAGTGATCTGCCCGCCTCAGCCTCCCAAAGTGCTAGGATTACATGTGTGAGCCACCATGCCTGGACACATAAATATATTTTTAAATGTAGGGTAAATTTGCTCTAGTAACATGTCCAGATGATATTCTGAAAATTTCTATCCTGTTCCCCCTCCTACACTCCCAAATTAGGATTTTGATATTGCATTCTTATATTGTTTCTATTTTTTAAAATATCTGTCTTTCATTTGTTAAAATTTTCATTTATATCCCTCAAAAATGTTTTACAATTTTCTCTAGATAGGGCCACTGTATTTCTTGATAAAAGTTAATTCTAGATATTTTATGATTTGGGTTTGCTAATGTGAATGTGATTTTATATATTATGAATGGCTATCATAGATATGTTAAAAGATTTTACATATATATAATACATATAGATTCCACTTACCTTATTAGTTCCAATAATTATTCATCTGAATCTTTTCCTCCCACATAAAAAATGGTATTTTACCCAATTTATAATAAACAGCACAAATGTTAAATGTACAATATGATGAGTTCAGACAAGTACATATAATCATGTACCGCTAGGACAACCACCAAAATATTTCCTCATGCCTCTTTATAGTCTATCCCTTCCTGGCCCCTAGCAAGCACTAAACTTTCACTGTTTTTGAAATCCATCCATGTTGTATCAGTAACTTGTTCCTTTTAAATTACATCTTATGGATATGTCACAATTTGTTTATCCATTTATCTATTAATGGACATTTAGGCTGGTTCCCAGTTTAGGCTAACAAGCATAAAGCTCTCATAAATATTTACACTAAAGTCTTTGTGTGGGTATATGCTTTCATTTATATTGGGTAAATACCTGTAAGTGGGATTGCTAGTATGTTAAATATATGTTTAACTTTGTAAGAAATCAGTAACCTGCTTCCCAAAAAGGTTGTACCATTTTGCATTCCCATAGCAACGTATGAGACTTCCACTTCCTAATGGCTTCCCGTTACACTGCTGTGGCTATACCCAACAAATGTTTATACAGTGTATTTTCCCTTTTGTTTAGTTCAAAATATTTTTAAATGTTCCTCATGTGCTTTCTTCCTTGGCCAATGAATTATTGAGAAGTATGCTAATATTTTTCAAGTATTTGACAATTTTTCCAGATATATTTCTGTTTATGTTGTCTAGTTTGATTCCACTATAGTTACACTCTGCATGAATTTGAGTCCCCTTAAATGTACTGAGACTTCTTTTCATATTCTACGGTAAGGATTACCTTTGTGATGTTCCATGTGCCCTTCTGCTGTTTTTAAATGGTATGTTCTATTTTATAAATGTTAATTGGATCAAGTTGGTCTACGGTATTGCTTACATCTTTTGACAGCATTGCTGATTATCTGGCTACATATTCTATCATGTCCAACTATAATTAGAGATTTGTCCTTCACCTTGCAGTTGTATTGGCCTTTATTCCAGGTATTTGAAGCTCTGTTAGTATGAGCATACATCTTTAAGATTCTTATGTCCTTTGACGAACTGATCCATTTAAAATTATAAAATCTCTAGTAATAGTCCTTGTTCTGAAGTTTAGTTTGATATTAATATGACAACTGCAACATTCTTTGGATTTGTATTTTCATGATATATCATCTTTAATATTTTAATTAACCTATCTAGGCCTTTATATTTAAAGCAGGTCTGTTGCAGCCATCATGAAATTGGGTCTCGTTTTAACCATTCTAATAATCTCTGCCTTTTAACTGGAGCATTTAGGCCATTTATTAATACACTTAGTATATTAGCTTTCTTATTGTCGTATTTTCTTCCTCTATTCTTGCCTTCTTTTCGGTTAACTAAATTTTTTCTAATGATTCCATTTTATCTCCCTTATTGGCTTAAAAGTGATACCTCTTTTTTTTTTTTTTTTTTTTAAGTGGATACTCTAGGGCAGGAATCAGCAAATGACAGCTCATCTTGTGGCCTGTTTTTTGTTTTTGTTTTATGGCCCACAAGTTAATAAAGGTTTGCAAATTTTTAACTATTATCCAAGAAAAGTAGAAAAAAAAGAGCAAAAATCTGCACCAGAGACCACACATGGTCTGCTATATGAGTTCACTGATGCTGCAGGACAAATTAACACAGAATTAGCAGCTTAAAATTAATTACAGCTATTTAATAGCTCACTAGGTTCTCTGGGTTCTCTGGTCAAATTATCACAAAGCTGCAATCAGGGTGTTAGCCAGGCTGAGTTGTCATCTGAGGCTTTGTAGAAAAACCCACTCCTAACTTCATTCTCACTGTTGGCAACATTCAGTTCCTTGTGGCTCTAGGACTGAGACTTGAATTCCTTGCTGGCTATCAGCCAAGGTCACTCTCAGTTTCTTCCCATGTTGGCCTCTCCCTCTGTAATCCAGCAATGGTACATTTAAACCCTCTTATGCTTTGACATCTAATGTCCTCCTCGACAACCAGCCAGAGAAACTCTGTCTTTAAAGGGCTTGTGTTACCTCCAATCCCCCAGAATAATTTCTCTGCCCCCCAGGATAATTTCTCTATCTTTAACTCTGCCATATTAAATAATGAATCATATTCAGCCTGGAAATTATGAAAGTCATGTATACTAGGAAAGGTGGGGGAGGTGAACATCTTGGAGGACTGGAAAATATTTAGAATTCTGCTTACTATACCTGCAACATCTAAAATATTTACTATTTGGATCTTTACAGAAAAAGTTTGCTCTAGTGTATAAAATATGCAGCCTACTGCCAATAAAAGTCACTACTTTATGAATAGTCAAAGTGCCTTAGACAGCATCCTTCCATTCTCCCCTATTCTTTGTGATATTTTGTCTTATATTTTGCTTTTAAATATTTTATAAGCCTCACAACATATTTTATTATCTTTGTTTAGGCATTTTTATTTAAAGAGGCTTCAAATTATTTAAAAAGTCTTGTATTTGAATATGTAAGATCTCTAACATTTTTCATTATTTTATTTAGTTCCAAAGTTCCATGTGGTATCATTTTCCCTCTGCTTGAAGAGATTACCTTTAACATCTAATATATTCCAGTTCTGCAGGCAATCAGTTCTCTTGTTTGTCTGAAAAATTATTTTATTCTTTAATTTTGTGGTAAAATATACATGTAAGATTTACCATTTAAGTATACAATTCCATGGTATTAAGTGCAACCATCATCACTGGTCATTTCCTGAACTTTTTCATTGTCTTACTGAAACTCTGTACCTATTAAACAGTAACTCCCCTTTCTCTTCTTCCTCAGCCCCTGGTAACCACTATTCTATTTTCTGTGTCTATGAAATTGCTTATTCTAGGTACCTTATATAAGATGAATCATATTTGTTCTTTTGTGTCTGACTTTATTTCACTTAGCATAACGTTTTCAAGGTTCATCCATGTTGTAGCATGTATCAGAATTACGTTGCATTTTAAAGCTTAATAATATTGCATTATACGTATATGCCATATTTTGCTGACATTCACCTGTGATAGACATATAGGTTGTAGGCAGGTAATAGTTAATTTCATGTGTCAATCTGGAGGATATTTTTGGATAAGATTTTTAAACTGGTGAACTCTGAGTATACAGACTGCCCTCCATAATGTGAGTATACCTCATCTAATCAGTTGAAGTCCTGATCAGAATAAAAAAACTGACCTCTCTAAACAGGCAGGAATTCAACAGACTGCCTTTGGACTTCATCTGCGCTGCAAGCTTTCCTGGGTCTCTGCCTGCCAGTCTTCAGACTTCATCCCCTTCATCAGCTTTCCTGGGTCTCCAGGCTGCTGGTCTTTGGACTGGAACTGTGCTGGCTCTCCTGTGCCTCCAGTTCGTCAGTCCACACTGCACATCTGGACTTGCCAGTTCCCACAATTGTGTGAGCCAATTCCTTTTAACAAATCTCCTCCGAGATTAGAAGGTATGTATCAAAATCTATATAGACATATATCAAAAAGTTAAATTTAGAATTACCTTGTGATCGAACAATTCCACTTCTGGATATATACCCCAAAGCACTGAAAGCAGTGACTCAAACAGATACTTGTATATCAATGTCCAACCTGTGTTAGTCAGTTTTGTTTTTAAGTAATAGCTTTCCTAGTAGGAGTGCAGTGATATCTCATTGTAATTTTGATTTGAATCTCCCTCGTGACTAGTGATGTTTATCATCTCTTCATACGCTTATTGGCTGGCCATTTGTATATCTTTTGGAGAAATGTCTATTGAAGTCTCTTGCCCATTTTTATACTGGTTGTTTTGCCTTCAATTTAAAAGACATTTTCACGAGGTATAGAAATCTAGGTTGACAGTTTTTCTTTTAGTATTGGTACTCTTGAAATATCATTCCATTGTCTTGTAGTTTGTATTATTTCTGATGAGGAGTCTGTTGTAATTCTTGTCTTTATTCCACTGTACATTATGTCTTTTTCTATGGCTACTTTTAAGAATTTCTCTTTATCATTGATTTCTGGCAAGATGATTATGACGTGCTTTGGTATGATCTTTTTTTTTTTATTCTGCCTTGGGTTTGTTGAATTTCCTATATTGATGGATTAATAATTTCAGTTTCTGCAAATAATTTTTGTGATTTCCTTCGCTGCTGTTTCTAGGAGACTTTAATTACACATGTCAAACTATTTGATACTGAACCACAGGATACAGATATGCTGTTAAATTTTTACCAGACTTTGTTTTCTCTGTGTAATTCATTTTGGGTAGTTTCTATTCCTGTGTCTTTAACTTCACTGATCTTTTATTTGGTAATACATAATCAGCTGTTACTCTCATACAGTTATTTTATTTCTGATATTGTATTTTTAATCTATAGAAGTTCCATTTTGTTTTTTAATATATTTTTTCTCCCCATTTTCACATTTTCCTTTACATTCTTGAGCATATGTATAACATGTTTTAACATGTTTGTCTGCTAATTAAATTGTACCTGTCATTTCTTCTTTTTGTTGTGGATCATATTTTCTTGCTTCTTTGCATACCTGATCATTTTTAACAGCTTTATTGATGTATAACTAGCATACAATAAAGTGCTTATGTTTAAAGTACATACTTTGATAAGTGTTGACACGTGTATATACACATTTAACTGTCAATACACTTCTGGAATATATCTAACACTCTCGAAGGCTTCCTGATGCCCTCTTGGTAAACTCTCTTTTGCCCCTCCACACTACCCTCATTCCCAACACACGTGAAAAATTCTGACTAGAGGGGCCGGGCGCGGTGGCTCAAGCCTGTAATCCCAGCACTTTGGGAGGCCGAGACGGGCGGATCACGAGGTGAGGAGATCGAGACCATCCTGGCTAACAAGGTGAAACCCCGTCTCTACTAAAAAATACAAAAAACTAGCCGGGCGAGGTGGTGGGCGCCTGTAGTTCCAGCTACTCGGGAGGCTGAGGCCGGAGAATGGCGTGAACCCGGGAGGCGGAGCTTGCAGTGAGCTGAGATCCGGCCCCTGCACTCCAGCCTGGGCGACAGAGCGAGACTCCGTCTCAAAAAAAAAAAAAAAAAGAAAGAAAAATTCTGACTAGATACTGGCCATTGTGAATTTTACATTCTTGGTGCTGGATTTTATCGTATTATCTTGAAGGATCCTGGACTTTGTTCTAGCACACAAATAAATTATTTTAAATCAATTTGATCCTTTCAATGTTTGCTTTCAATTTTTGTTAGAATAAGTCCAATGCAGCCTTAGCCTCAGACTAATTTGGTCCCACTACTATGGCATTACTCTTCTGATGTTTCTTTTCAAGGCTCTATGTCTCTATGCTGGTTGACGGAAACACAAACTATTCCCAGCCCTATGTGAGCTCCGAGAACTGTTTGTCCTATCACTTTCTTTCTCCAGTCTTATGGTATTTGTACCATGGATACTCAATCAGTATTCAAGTCAAAGATTTGAGGAGACCCTACTAGAAATCTCTAGACTGGCACTTGCCTGCTCTTGCTCCCTTCTGTCTCTGTAGCTCCCTCCTCTCTGGTATTTCCTCTATATTCTAGTCACTTCTCCGCCAATGAACTTTTCTCTTCTGTCTCATCAACTCATGCACGCCACTAGACTATGTTTGGGTCTTTCTCCTCATACTGCGAACAGTGCAATCCCAGGGCTCACTTCATCTGTTTCCTTTCAGTTAAGAATTACAGTCTTCTACTGTTACCTGAAGTCTGAAAACAGCTGTTTCCTAGATTTTGTCCAGTTCTCTAATTACCTGCTGTTAGAGGGCAATTCTTGTAGTAGTTAATCTTTCATGGGCAACAAGTAAGCTGGATCTTTTAAAATATATTCACACGATTTTGACAGCCTGAATTTTAGGCAAAATGTCTTCTTGTTGAGCCTATTTCACCAATATCACCTTCTCTCTAAAGACACATCTAAAACTGTCATCCAATTGATGAGTCTCGAATTATTCCCTTACATCTTGAAGGAGCTAAAATTCTGATGCCTTCATTAAGTAGAAGCTCAGAGTATTATGTCTACCACCCTCAGCTCTAGAAATAAATGTGCACCCAAGGACGCTAAAGATCGCAAAACATATGTAGAATAAATAGCTATTTCATACTCTCACTGCTTCACTGTCATGGCGTCAGGAGGTTGATTCAAAATTCAATGTGAACATGTTAGGTCAATGTATTTATTGTGTACATGTCAAAGAAAAGTACCAAAATATAAGGAAGTGTTGGTTTGAATGCATTCATTATATCTTTATCTCATACCATTCCACAAAGCTTAGCTCCTATGACCTTCAAAATATGAGCAAATGAGCTTTGTAGGCTTTATAGAATCATTTAAAATAGATCATTTATGAGTGATTATTTTCCTGTCAATCCTGTTTGCTCAGAATATATATTCTCTAGCAGGAAAAGTTAATTGCTTTTAATATTGTAAAATGCCACAAGCATTATGGATATAAGAGTATTTAAGAATTAGGATGTGTGGAGATTGACATGGTGACTTATCTAGGTGAAGAGAAACTAAATATCTCCTCCTGAACAACATAGTGCCAATAAATGATTTCTTTTTTAAAATACATATTTAGCCTGCAGTTTCATACCCTTCAAAGCTAGAAAAGGAGACCAAACTCATACAGAGATAGCAAGAGAAATAAAACATTAGAAAATCAATAAATGTGATTAAGTATTAAGATTCACTCTATTCAAATTCTGAGTATGCTTTTGAAAAAAGACACTACTGTGCTATACATTTTAATTATTTCAAGTTACTACCATGTCGTATTAGATAACACCAGTTCTTACATTAAAGAGAATCTCTCATTTTCTGTCTTGCTTTTTTTTTTTTTTTTAGCGAATGTAAGTCAAGTCATCTCATATTTCACTCAAAATTCACTGACTGTTGCGCTATTTTCTAACCCAACACTAACTACAATGGTCCTCCCTTATCCACAGTTTCACTTTCTGCAGTTTAGGTTGCCTGCAGTCAACTGTGGTCCAAAAATAGATGACTATGATACAATAAGATATTTTGAGAGAGAGAGAGACCACGTCCATATAACTTGTATTAAAGTATAATGCGATGACTGTTCAATTTTATTATTAGTCATTGTTGTTAATCTTCTATGCCTAATTCATAAGTTAAACTTTATCACAGGTATGGCTGTATAGGAGAAAACAGTGTACAATGGGTTCAGTGCTATCCAGGGCTTCAGGTATCCACTGGGAGGCCTGGGCCATATGCCCTATGAATAAGGGGGAGCTACTGTACAATACAAATTCATTTCCAAACATCCTAAGAATAACCTTATCTACAGTTTGGTGTTGCAAGTTAGCATCATTCTCTTTCAACACCTTAAAAGAAAGTTAAGTCACAGCTGAAAGAACTTGAAATGTAAGCTAAATTGTAAACGTAGTGTAAGAATAAGGATCTCTCTCATGTCTAGTCAAGAGAGAATATTTGTAGCAATTTACATTCTCCAAAGGCTTTTTTCTTTTCCTTTTTTTTTTTCTTTTTGAGATGGAGATTTGCTCTTGTTGCCCAGGCTGGAGTGCAGTGGTGCAATCTTGACTCACTGCAACCTCTGCCTCCCGGGTTCAAGCAATTCTCCTGCCTCAGCCTCCCCAATAGCTGGGATTACAGGCATGCACCACCACGCCTGGTTAATTTTGTATTTTTAGTAGATATGGGGTTACTCCATGTTGGTCAGGCTGCTCTCGAACTCCTGACCTCGGGTGATCCGCCCACCTAGGCCTCCCAAAGTGCTGGGATTACAGGCGTGAGCCACTGCACCCGGCCGGTATATTTCTTTTTATTTGAAAAATACTGATATTATTTTTGCTCTGTTAGATAATTGGCTAAAGTATCATATTTTGATGTGCACATTAGTCAATTACTTTACTCCTAGTTACAAACTGAACTTTAAATCTGACTGTCATTCTTTTAAATCTGTCTCCAAGATTACAAATAGCTAAGACTGTGGATGGCTTTTCTAAGTTCATCACCACTGCTAAAACGAATTCAAAGTGGGTCTATATTAACAATGTGTGAGCAGTACATACTTGAGAACAAAAGACAGTATACTGTTATTAATAACAGTGCCCCCTAGCCAGCTATGTGTTTGGAATGGTGTGTAAATAGTTTAACCAAAGGGGTCTTTGTTCTTCACTCTTACAAAATGAAAAGTTGTATTAAAGCACATGCAATAGGTACTCAATACACTTCTCAAATACATTTGTATTTCTAAAGACTTTCTTTTACATTTCTAACACTCGTTTTAACAATGGTGAAAATTTCACAAAAATTAGCCAAAAACTTTCTCCACAAAATTTTCACTTATTTGTAAACTTCGGTATTGTGTTATTTTAATAACGGCAATTGAATTTAAAGTTTCATTTGCATGAGAGAGTTTATATTTTAACCCAAGGTGACTATGGCCTAAGATCTATTATAAATAAATAATAAATTTTGCAGTAAAAACGTTTATATTCTTCTTCCTTAAAAAAATAGCTACTGAAAAATAGCTATTGAGATTTTCTCAAGCAATTAAACACCAGCTTTAAAAGTTATGAGTATCTTAATAAAATGCACTAATTCATTCATTTTACCATTTTCACAAATAAAAATAAGGTATCAGGAAGTACTGTTAACCCATTTGACCAAAGAGGAAACAAGCCCAATGGTCATCAATATCTATGTCCATAATATAACATGAAGCATATTTTAGACAGGTGCTTCTAAATACATGACTCCCAAATACTTGACCTACTAGTACTACTTCAGTAAAACAACTGAGGTACACCTGCTAATATTGTTGCAACAAAACATTAAAGCATAAAACTAGTGTTTGGCTATGCTTTAAAAATTGTTATTGTGACCAAAAATGCAGACAAGTACTCCAAGACACCAAAGCGATGAGTTAATTTATTCAAGAGTTACTACTCCTATGGCATTAATTTGTGGAAAGGATTTTAACAGAGTATGCAAACCAAGAAGGGTCAGATTATCAAAACCTAACAGACTCTGCCAAGTTACCCATCCACTTCTGAATGGCTGGGCCATTCCTAAAGTGTTACCTGGTCAAAATGGACACAGATACCAAAGAGTGCATCATCTGTGCCAAAGTGTTCAAACACAGCTCAAAACATCACAACAGCAACACAGTCCACACGGACCAATCTGCTATGGCGGCATTTCTAAAAAGGCATTCACACTGCCAGGAAGTGTTAAGCACCTGGGGACTAATGAAAGGGATGAAGCCAGTGTCGTTTCTGATCTTTAATTATAGTTACTTGTGAATATCTTGTCTTCTTTTTGTGAGGGAAGCACCTTCTTGAAGAGGGCGTCTCTCTCTGACTCATCTTTGTGGTCACAAAGTGATAAATATTATATGTTATATATAATATAGGCCTCTGATATTAAGAGCGAACTAAACCTGGCATAGAAGAGGCTTAATCTAAGAGATTCTGCTACATCAGAGGACAATTCTGGGGAAGGTGACCACTTGGGATTTCCTGTGCTACCCCTGACTGGGATGGGGCTCCATTTCCTTCTAAATGGTTGGTTTCATGAGATATCCTAATATGTTTCTGTTTCTAAATCCCTCCCTCAGTTTGCGTATTTCTTAGAGGATCTAAGTGTACAGATTAACAGCTTATTGTGGTTGTTCCATTTACAATGTGTCTTGCGAAGATAAGAACTACGAAAAGGATGAAAATTTCAGAGGGAAGTAATAATAACTTGCTGAGAAGTGCACAGCTCGAGTATTGGAGTTTATTGAGAGTAAGTTTTGACAGAAATGTCTTCATTTCCTTTTTTTTAAGATAAGGTATCTAGCCTAGTAGATCACAGAAACAAACACATAGACACGGTACAGAGATACAGTACCAAGACATTTGACAAACCATTGCATGAACAGAGAATTACGGATGGACTGACAAAGGGTCCAGGACACCCTGGAGCGGTATTTATTGTACAGTGACATAGAATGATGACTTCATAAATCAAGAAATCCAAACTAAAGAGAGGTTTTGCTTCCAGTAAGCTTGTTTGAAAAACCTTTTTCATACTCTTTTTCTAATAAGAAATAGAAAAATTATGAGAAAAAATCTATTTGAGGACACTCGAGAACTAAGACAGCAAGAACTTGTGTTAAAGATCCAAAAGAAGCCAGGTGTGGTGTCTCACGCCTGTAATTCCAGCACTTTGGGAGGCCGAGGCGGGCGGATCACGAGGTCAGGTGTTCAAAACTAGCCCGGCCAACATGGCAAAACCCCATCTCTACTAAAAATACAAAAAATTAGCCAGGCGTGGTGGCGGGCACCTGTAGTCCCAGCTACTCAGAAGGCTGAGGCGGGAGAATCCCCTGAACCTGGGAGGCAGAGGTTGCAGTCAGCTGAGATGGCACCACTGCACTCCAGCCTGGGAAACAGAGCAAGACTCCGTCTAAATAAATAAATAAATAAATAAATAACCAACCAAAAGATAAGGGAAGCTCATTGTCATAATCCAAACATGGCACTGTTTCTGCTTTTGAGGTATCTGCCCACACAACAGGAAAGGGAAAGGCTGGGAGTATGCAGTGACTGAGCACCTGAGACACAGAGAAGGGCTGGCAGCCCCACAGAGCTCAGGCACAGGGAAGAGACGCGAAGTTCAGCCTCTATCCAACAGAAGGGGCCCTGCTAAAACACCTCAGGAGTTCAACTGGGATTCTGAAGAGCTTTGCCCTAAAAGAAAAGGGAAACTGGAAATAGGCCCGCCCTTAGAGAAGGATTAAAGCCCAGGCTGCAGTCAGCTCAAATTATGATTATATTAAAATTACCTGCCCCTGGCCTGACTACCTAGAAGAAACAAAACTAAATCCTCTCTGGGATGATGAAGTGTTCAAAAATTACATATTAATGTGCAGAATTTGGGCAAGTAACTAAAAACAACTGAAAAATAATCAAATAGAAATTCTGAGATTAAAACTTTTTTTTTATTTTTAATAGAGATTATGTCTCGTTATGATGCCCAGGCTGGTCTTGAACACCTGGCCTCAAGCAATCCTCCCACCTTGGGATCCCAAAGTGCTGGGATTACAGGTGTGAGCCATTGCACCCAGCTTCAAATGTAAGTTTTTGAACTGAAAAATATAGTGTATTTAAGTTGAAGTCAATAATAAAAGAAAAGCTCCAATTGTTTGAAAATTAAGCAATGCACTCATATGAGAAATCATAAAGGAAGTTAGAAAATATTTTGATCTGAATAACAATGGAAATATAAAATTCAAAACTTGTGAGATGTAGGCAAAAGCCTGTGCATAAAGTAACGTAGAGACTTAGTGCAGACATGAGAAGGTAAGAAAGGCTGAAACCGTTTGGCAGTATCCGCTGAGATATGTACGGTCAGGTGCCACATGTTCACATTTCCCTGCATATAAGACGGTATGTCTCGCACTGCCTTTTCTACCGTTGGATAAGTTTAGATACACAAATACTTACCACCGTGTGTTATAATTCTAGGTACTGAATGTACTTACAATATGTACTTACAGTACTCAGTATAGTATCATACGGTACGGGTTTGTAGCCTAGAAGCAACAGGCTATAGCATATAGCCTAGAGGTGTAGTAGCCCTATCACATGGGCTTGCATTAGTATACTCTGTGATGTACGCAGGACAAGGGAATTGTCTAACAATGCACTTCTCACAATGTATGCCCATTGTTAAGTGAGCCATGGTTGTATTTTTTAAAATAAATTTTATTGTGTATATTTGAGGCTTACAACATGATGTTATGGGATACATGGAGATAGTGAAATGATTACTACAGTGAAGCAAATTAGCATATCTAGCAACTCACACAATTACCATTTTTTGTCACAAAATCTACTTATTTATTTAACAAGAATCCCTAATACAATACAATGTTATTCCCTAGAGTCCTCATGTTGTACATTACATCTCTAGACTTGTTCATCCTACGTATCTGCACCTTTTATCCTTTGAACCACATCTCGCCATTTCATCTCCCCTCACCTCCGCCCCACCCCCAAGTCCACGGTAACCACTGTTCTATTCTCTATCTCTGTATACTTGATCTTCTTTTCAAGAGTCAACATAGAAGTGTTCCACATATAATGCATGTATAATAGACATGTACATTAAGGCATAATTTTTAATAATCAGAAATTGAAATAAACTTTAATTTACATCAATATTACATGAGATAAAGAATTTATGGTATGTACACAAAAGTGGAACACTATATAGCAATAAAAATGAATGTGGATCTTGAAATGCTATTGAGCAAGGCAAGCCATCAAATTAATACATACGCTATCCAGTCTTAGGAAGTTCAAAGCAGGTGAAAAATTAACCCTCAGTGCTCATGAGGCCATAGTACCACCTTTAGGGAGAAGGGAAATGAGGAGAAATCATGGTAATAACCCAGTTCAGGACCTGGGTATTGGTTACATGAGTTTATTTACTTGGTGAACAGACTTCAATATTCCAAAAATCAAGGATAAATAAGCTCTGGCCTTAACATCAGTTTAGTTAAAAAGATTCAGGCCAAGATTCAGGAAACACCTTTCCATGAGGCATTACGAGGACCTCGTAAAGTCTGACTTCAGTTGTGGGCATCCTGAAATATTGGGTTGTCCGACAAAAGAGCAGCTTGGCTTAACTCTGAGGGACAAAACTCAGCACAATGAGGGAAAGCACGTTACAAGACTCAAATTTTGATTCAATATTCTAACTGCTAACAATAAAACTGCCCAATAGGCCAGGCACAGTGACTCACGCCTATAATTCCAGCACTTTGGGAGGCCAAGACGGGCAGATCACTTGCGGTCAGGAGTTCAAGACCAGTATGACCAGCCTGGCCAATATGGTGAAACCCCATCTGTACTAAAAATATTAAAATTAGTTGTGCATGGTGGCACACGCCTGTAATCCCAGCTACTCGGGAGGCTGAGGCAGGAGAATCACTTGAACCCGGGAGGCGGAGACTGCGGTGAGCCAGCCTGGGGGACAGAGTGAGACTTCATCTCACAAAACAAACAAACAAACAAACAAAAACCTGCGCAATAATGGAACGCACTGTCTCAATAATAAAGACTATTCCACGCTCTGAACTTGTTCACATCAAGGCGGAAGGGCCACTCATCGGGGGTGAGCGGAGTTTCCCACAGCACACGGGGTGAGAGCTGACCGCTGGAGCCCCTTCCACAGCCTTCAGACTCTATGCATATGGGTCAACACAGAACCACAATTTAAACCTCTTACCCTTAATCTTGTAGTGGAGATCTCAGCTTTTAAAATATCGGGATCATATTTAGTACTGGATGAAGATCCTGAGAATACTTTTATAGAGAAAAAAGAAAAACTAATTATTTACAAGTTGCATAACTAGTTCTCAGCTTATAATTTCTTGAAGCTGTACACGGGGAAAAAAAGAATTTACTGAAGCTAAAAACAAGATTTATGTGCTTCTGTGAATACTTGCTTTCTTTTTATAATTCCTTTATTGTCATTTATCAGACACCTAAATATAAAAAGTAATCTTCAAACCTCTACCATATTTTTAAACTCTGTAAAGAGAAACATCATTAAGACCTTGGAGCTTAATTTTCTTCTGGATTTCATACACACTACGTCCTTAGAGGACTATACTGCAGCAGTACTTCAGAGTTTTGCATTATCAAGGAATTTATAATTTAAGCAGAACTTCTGAGCTCATCACAGCTGCTTCTTTAAACAAAGTCAGCTCCAAATAATCAATCTGTGAGATGAGGGAGCGGTAAATCAACTCAGATGGTCAACAGAAATTACACTGTAGGTAATAGTTGCAGTTCCTCCCCACTAAAAATATTGTACAAAAGTAGCAAACAGGGCCAAATTACTTGCATTGTTCTGAAAAGGTAAAAATTAACTCGTAAATGCATAAAAGGCAACCTGGCAGAGGCAGGTACAGAAACAGAAGGCATGCACAACCCCCAAACGGGGATTATTTTATCTGGAGTGGGGGTGAGAAAATCCGGGGTGTGCCTTCACCTCTCACGGTTTTGAGAGACTCTTCCTGCTTAGGAGGGAAAAGGACTCAAAATTAAACTCCATAGAAATGTAAGTGGTCTTCTGTTATCTACAATTCGGTCTCCACTTCTAAAGTCTGAATAGACACACTGTACTTACAGCTTGTGCGAGAACTTGACTTTTCCTTATAGGCATCATTTAATCGCACGTATTCATCCAGGGCCAGCGCCAGCCTCTGTTCCTTCACATGGTACAGCTCCTTCTGTGTCCGGAGGGCATCCCGCGCCACAGAGAGGTAGTCCTTGAGCATCTTCTCCTGTTCCCCCCTCCATTGTTTTCTTGGATCTTCTATCTGTGTGGTTTCTGAAAACATTAGGTGGAGGGTATTTTTTAGAATTTAACTTTGTTTTCCGGATTGTTTAAACTTTAGGGAGTAGGCTAGCTTAAGTTCTTGTATCCTCTAAGGAGTTTATTTAGCTGTGCTGGAGTGACTTCTCCAGAAATTTTATAGTTTTATTTTACCCAGTCCCATCAATTTCCTTCCTCTTTCAGGTTCTCATCAACAATGTATTCTCACTATAAATCTGCCACATACGATGTTGTCAATCAGATCATTCCTTTCAAGAATTCTGTGGCTCCCCAGTGCCTACAGAATAAAAGCTAAGCTATTCATTCCAGCACTCAAGGTCCCGCATAATCTGGACCCAACCTACCTTCATTCACCTAATATGGGACTCTAGCCACACTGCTCTCTGCATCAGCTCTAATCAAAGCTGGTCTACTCTGCAGACCAATACCAGTCCATGAACGCAGTTTCATGTCCACAACAGTAAGGACAGAAATAGACAGAAAACATTTTGTAATCATTATAGCGATTTTAGTCAGTTATTGTTTATCTGTTGATAAACATTTTGCATTTCTTTGTGTATATACATTTTCACTTTTTCAGTAATTCACTTTTTCTTGTAGTTTACAAAAATATCAGTGAGTCCGCAGTGGATCTGAAATTTAAAAATAAACAAACAAACAAAACCCTGGTCCTGTTTACACAGGATGCTCTAGCCTAAGGCCCTGGTTCTTGCTTCTGCACTTCTGCAAACTACAATCAACCAGAGACTTTTTTTAAAAAAAACCCAGACCAGTTAGAGTTTCTGTGGGTGGAACCCAAGCACTACAGATTTGAAAGCTGCTCAGGTGATTCCAGTGAGCAGCCGAGCCCAAGAACCAGTGCTCTGCAACAGCATTCACACGCTGCCTCCTCCAGAAGGTGCCCCGGCCACCTCATCTGCAGGTCAGCCCTTATCCTCTGTCTTCCACGGCAGCTTATGCTCAGTTTATAAACTCCAAACACATTCTTTACTGTGTGGTGAAGCCACAGTAGGAGCCACAAAACGTGAAGAAAAACAAAAACAAAAGAATCAGATTACCACAAACACTTCATGTTCTCATATTTAAAAACTGACATATTTCTTGACCACACGTTGGGCCAAGGAGTTGGAGTGTACTGGTGTCCAGCACTGGGGTACCATGATGTATACCAGAGAATGGATAGTTTTGGTGATGGTTAGTGCAGGTTGGTTAAGAGACATCCCCCTGTGTCTGCAGACATGTATTGGATCCCTCTGCTGTGAAAGAAAGGAAAGTGGCCATGTGCCAGTAGAGGAAGGGGCTGAGAATGGGACAGAGTAAATAAAAGAGGCTTCCTGGATACTGATGTTCTATTTCTTTCACCCATCGAAATTACATAGTTCACTTCTAAAATATTTGATAAACTTTGTTATTTCAGTCTGTGTACTTTTCTGTATGTTGTATTCAGTAATACAATGTGTTAAAATAAAATAGAATAGTTCAAAGGCATAAAAACTATGGTATTGTGACTTACGATCTTGTCTCTAGCAGGACATTGTATCTAAGTGGATCCCACTCCCAACAACAGCAAACACAAACGGGATAATTTGGGACAAACAGAAGTATGGCTTTAATACAGAAAACACATGAAGCTTGATACACAAAAGATTAATAGAGATTTTTAAAAAACAAAGCAAAACACAAAGAAGGCCATGGTGGAATAACAGGGCCACAGTAAATAACTAGAAGAGAAAATATATGAACAACGGTTTTCAGATGTTGGACAACAGGTAGTATGAATTGTGATCTCTGAAAGAAGGGAAATGAATCCCATGATTATCCTACATTTCTGTCTGAAAGCACTTTTTGGACAGCAGTGCAAAGAGGGGTAACTGAAGCAGAGAAAGGAGGCACTGCTGAATTGAAGCGACAGGCAAGCAGACTTCATGGAAGCCATGAGAGGTGGAATTTGTAAAGCAAAGCACAGAAGTTCCAGAGACTGGAGAAGTTCCAGAAATTTGCACAGGGGTTACAAGAAGTCTGTGGGTGAATGCTAAGATGCACAAGGGGGACGTGCACAACGCCAGGCAAAGGACAACTGGGGTGCTATAGGCAGATAATTCCCTGAGCTCACACAGGGCTGTGACAGTTTCCAATTATGACCAGCCAGAGGAGAAAGGACACAGTGAACATCTAGGGAATTCAGTGGAGACCACAGCAAAGTTACACCTTAACAACAGCGCTAAATAAGACATAGAGTAAAGGCTACTCTGAACCTAACCTAAAGGACCAAACTGGTCAGCAAGTAACTTAACTGCCAGTCAGAAGAAAAAAAGTACAAATCTCCCTAAAAGGCACAAAACCTAGCACTCAATGAAACCAACAACAACAAAACCAACTTTATAATGTCTAGCATCCACTATAATGTTACTAAACATAACAAAAAGCACAAAAATATGGTCCATAATCAGGAGAAAAATCAGTCAATAGAAACAGATCTGGAAATGTAGAAATGATGGAATAAGCATAATCTAGATAAAACAGTTATGTTACAACAGAATAGAGTCCAAAAATAAACCCACACATCTACTGACTATTGTGCAAACAGTCAGTAAGCAGATGAAAGGAGACTCAACATCACCAATCATCAGGGAAATACAAGTCAAAACGATAATGGGATACCACTGCTCACTATATAAAACGGCTAGAATTTGAAAACTGACCATGTCAAGTGTTGAAGAGGATGTGGGGCAACTGGAATTCTCATTCATTGCCACTGGGAATCTAAAAAGGGGCAATCACTTTGGAGAAGAACTTAGCAATTACCATGCAACCCAGCAATCCTACAACTTGTTATTTACCCAAGAGATCCAAAAATATGTATATACAAAAAGACCTCTAAACAAATGCTCATTAACAGCTTTATTCATAAGAGACAAAACTATTACAGCTAATGGCTAAGCAAATTGTAGTATATCCATACAATAAACTACTACTCAGCAACAAAATGAAACAAAATACTCAACAGCAATATATAAGACTCTTAAACACAAGCTGAGTGAAAAGACGCCAGATACAAAAGAGCACACGCTGTATGATTCCATTTATATGAAATGTGGGCAAATGTAAAGCTAATCCAATGACAGAAAGTGGTTGCCTGGGCCCAGCAGTACTGAGAAGTACTTGTTACAACAGAGCAAGAAGAAAGCTCTTTTTGAGCGGATGGAAATGTTCTCTATCTTGATTATTGTGATGGTTACATGGTGTACACTTGTCAAAAACTCATGAACTGTATAGTGAAAATAGATGCAATTTATGTATTTGTATATAATAACAAAGCTGATTTACAGTTTATTATTAAAATATGCTTTACAAGGTTCAAATGAATGAATGATGATGACTGATGAATGTTAAAGAGAACTGAGGTATAATAATACCTCAGTTATAAAGGAGAAAGGGATGCTATAGGCAGACAAACGGATGCTATCAGAACAGCAATAAAAATCCTTTGCCACTATCAGCTGTTGAAAAGAGCACTGGTTAGGGAGTAAGGCCGTGTGGATTCCATATCGAACTAGTCAGATGTGAGACTCTAGGAGAAATATTTTACCTCTCTTACTCTCACGTCTCTTGGATGTACACAGAGGGTGAAATATGGACGAATATTTTCTGATGTAGCCTTTGTAGTGGACACTGTTGGTGTCCTATCCTGGTATTCTCGGGTCTTTCTGCCATGGTCTACTCTTTGCTGTTGATGGATGTCTGACTGCTCTAGAGCACTTCACTAACTCACCTGCAGCCAATGACTGACTAGTGAAGAAGACAGAAATAACTCCCAGGTAGAGCAAACTCTGAGGTAGAAGTTGTACTTTGGAGTCACCACAATCAAGTGGAGTCAGAGACTTCACAGAAATAAAACCTTCACTTGTTTTTTTCCCTCACTTTCTTTCTTTCCTCATTTCCTTAATGATTTATCCCGGGATTTCCTTCATAAACCACGTTCACTTAAATTCTTGGCTTAGGGCTTGCTTCTGAGAGAACTCAACCCAACGTACCCTTGTATAATCTATGCAAATGGAAATGAAAGAAGTTTGGTCTTGGACTGTACTTCTCATATCCTCCTGTGACGGCTCTTAGTAACATTGTATGTATGGGCAAGGCAGGGGAGAAATAACAGGAAGATTCACTCTTGAAAATAAAAAAGGAAAATAAACCTGTCATTAACAGAGAAATGTAACAGCAAGTTCTAGCAATCGTTTTCTAAGATTCTACTAGAGAACTGAATAAATAAGCTGCTCTGGTTATTGTAAAACATAAAATTAGATTAAGGCACAGCCTAATTGCCTCAATAAAATCATTTTTGTGCACCATTACTAACAGTACTCTTAGATTTTAAGCCCTTGATGTCATATCATACCTGAAAATACTTCCACAGCCCACTCAGAGTTCCACAACCCCTTTCCCAGGGGTGTAGAGAGTGTACATCAGTCAGCCCAGACCACACTGGAAACGAAAGGTGTGGATACAGAAGGACTACGGAACATACAAAAGGGAAGTGCTCCAACAAGAACCTCGGCATTTATTACTGAAAGGAGATGAGGAGGTTCCGAGGTGCAGGAGGAAGAAGAAAAAAAGAAAATGATACGGTAGCATTAACCTGGGTGGCAGAAAGGCTGAGGTACATGGATTGTGAAAAACTAAACAGGAAAAGGAGGGATAATTCTTCCTTCCTCCTAATACCTGAATAATTAAAATGACTCCACATTGGAATGTACATTGAGAATACTGAGACTCAGGTCGTAATGAAGTAAGGTTAAAAAAAAAAAAAAGCACATGAATCATTTGAGTCCTGAGGAAGTTTTAAGAATATGAATACTGGAAAAAAGAACTGAGATGTAATATCCCAGAAGCTAAGATCATAAACTCTATATTCAGTCTAACTGGGTTCAAATCCAGGTGTGTCATTTACAAATTGTGTGACCTTGAGCAGGTTCTTAAACCTCTCCAGGGTTCAATTTCCTCCTTTACAAAATGGAGCTAATTCAGGGGGCTGTTTGGAGGATTAAATGAGATACTGCAAAATACAAAAAGCCTTTAATGCTAGTAAGCTATAACACTGTCTCTGATACTCAGACTGCAAAAGCAAAGAAATTATAAAGTCACATTGCTTACCCCAGCCTTGACTCCAGAGAGCATCTGTGTCTAGAACTAAGGCTCCACAGATCACTCTGCACCCATGTTAACCTACCCTGGCTTGAACTAGCTGATGAAAATGGGATACAGTCAGCTGTAACAAATGAATTATATATACATATGCTCAACACCTCCCCTCAATCTGTGCACGTGGCAGCAACACTGGGGAAAAAGGAGTCTTGTAACTTAATAAATTATAAAATTATATCCACTCTGCTTCCTCTTCCCTTAGTGGAATTTGCACACTCCACCACATACGTATTTATACAAGATGTCAGGGGCAGATCAGCAGATGAGACTGAAAAACAGTCAACAAAATATTGCTTCTCAAAGTTTCTTAGTATGACACACAGTGTTGCACTTTCCATTTGTCAGTGGATGGCGTATTGATCATTTTTTTAAAAATTTTATATGTTTTGTGATGCTTTGATGTCTCAGGGGCCTTGCTGTCTGGGAAGAGACTGCCCCTCCCAGGGCTAACTTAATTCTTAAGATAGCAAATGACTCCCATGAGCCCATCCTTCATATGTAAACCAACAGTCCAAAGCCCATATCCCTAACCTCCTCTTTTATCTAACTCACACACCAAACCAGTATTTCCCCTGCCCTACATCACCCTCCAGGGGAAGACGCTGGACAACTAGAGACCATTCCCATAACCCAGAGTCTGCCGAAATTATTCAATCTAGCCAATCCTAAACTTGTTCAGACTTGCGTACCCTGTCTCACTCATTCCTTCCCAAGGAAACCACAATACAGGCTCTGGGCCATGATTTCTCCTCTGCTCCTTCTGCCTCCCAACCAACCCAAGCACTTCTCCACCATATGGCCCGGAATGGTGTACTATGCCCCCTTCCCTTGAGAACTGTAATAAAACTTCTTAACCTGCCTCAAAGTATAGAACTCATCCTCTAACAAACATAAATGTATGGTCTTGAAAAGTTTTCAGAACTGTAGATGACTCCCAATAATCCTCATCTCCTAGTAATTTATGCCTCTTGAGTATGGGATAGATCTGATGACTTGCTTCTAATGAACAGAACATAAAATAAGTGACAAGACATTACTTCTGAGATGAGGTTACAAAAGACCGTGCTGTTGTCTTGCTCACTCTCTCTCTCCCTGATTTTTCTTGGCTTTTTGACTCTAACAAAGCAAGCTGCCCCGCTGTGAGCTGTCCTGTGGAGAGGCCCACGTGGCATGGAACGAGGGAGGCCTGTGGCCAGCAGCCAACAAGGAAGTGAATCCTGCCAATAACCGTACGAGTGGCTTGGAAGCAAATCTTTCTCCAGGCAGCCGTGAGATGACTGCAGCCTGGCTGACACCTTGATTGCAAACCACCACAGAGACCCTGAGCTGGAGGATCCAGCTAAGTCTTGCCTAGATTCATGGCCCACAGAAGCCATGAGATAATAAATATTATTTTAAACCAGTAAGTTTTGGGAGAATTTGTGATGATGCGATACATAATTAATAAACTAATGAAATAAAGAGATAATAAAAATTAAAAATGTATGTTAAAAATCTGAAAAGTTCTCAAGTTATAATAATTATAAGATATGTACTCTCAGTTCTCTTTCAATCTTTTGAGGTTTCAGCCAATCATATTTCCCCCATGTTGGGGACACAGTATATTTCAATAAAATATTTGTCATTGGCTAAAATGCCACAAAACACTGACTGACACTTCAGTGAATAAAGTGCAATAATGAAGACGATAATAAACTTCAGCATTTGTCTTGGACAGGTCAGGAAAAACACTCCGGGAGACTGGTTTAAACACCACACATTACAAGAGGGTCAGTGGGAAGCATTCTCATCTCCGAAATATTGCACAATTCAAATACGAACTGCAAAAGACGGTTCCCAAGGCACCTTAGAAGAAGGCTTCATAAAGCAGGATTGTGCTTCATCTCCATCACTGTATTTGTAGAACAGATTTGTGAAGATTATTTTTTAAATGTAAATACTCAAGTATATTATACAAATGTGGTATTTTTTATTAAGACCTAGTGGCCTTGGGAGCTCATGGCATTACAATATAATTTGCTGTTTTCTACTATATCAAAGAAGCAATATATAATACTGTTAAAATGCCCTGTACCTCAAGGAATTCACATTCCATCAGTTTTATAGATGTGAAACTTTATAGGTAGAGAACACATATGAATTACAAGAGCTTATCATGGAAAATAATGTTAGATTCTTCAAAGAAGATTATTTTTGTCTATAAAGGATATTTATATTCTTCCTACTGTGCTCAGGAAGAATAAATCAAATGAATATAAGTAACTTTCCTTATCTTCCTTTTTATAAAGTATCTGCTGTATTTACTATTTGTTCATTAATTCCTACAGACAATTATTGACCATCTACTACAGGGAAAATAAGATATTCAGGCATCAACCCTCCTTCCAAGAAACTTGCAAAATGTAGAAATAGTGACATACATATATGTAGAACACGATTAGTGCCTCGAGTGGAGAATGGCTAAGTGCCATGGCAGTTTAGAGACAAATGGGTTTCTTCTGGCTGAAAAAGAGTCCAGTTCCATGGAACAGGCAGTAAAGAGGGCTTTGAAAGATTCCTGACAAAAGAACCTGGCCCGTTCCCTGCCCCAGCCAAAACCCCCGGTTACCCCAGTCACACCAGCCTTCAGCTGCACTGAATTTCCTGCATGTCTTTCCTCAAGTCTTGCTTTCTCTAGCCTCTTGAGACCTTGGAATCTACTTGCCGTCCTCCTTCTTCCCCACCCCCTTTTCCTCCAGCCTGGTTAACTCAGTCATCTCTTGGGTGTCAGCTTAAAGCACTTTCTCCAAGTAGCCACAGCCACACTCTTTAGGATGAAAGGCTGCTTCTTCATGCTTCCCCACATTCTCCTAGCATGCTGGTGGTCCTTTCCTTATTTCACTGTATGCTCTCATTTCTTTACCAATACTCCAAGAAGGACTAGCCTGTGATGTCTTGAATGTCCAGTGAATGAATATGAAACTCATTTTGTAAGCAATAATGTGCCACAGAAGGGTTTTATGCAAGTGCACAAAAGGATCCTTTTTTTTTTTTAAAGCGATGAGGTCTTGCATGTTACCAGGACTGCTCTTGAACTCTTAGGCTCCAGTGATCTTCCCACCTCACCCTCCTGAGTAGCTGGGACTACAAGCAAGAGCCACCATGCTCAGCTTCAAAGAATCTTCACTATATTCTACGAAAATCATCTGACAGAAATGTGAGGTTCTATTATCAATTGATATGATGGAGAAAAAAATTTTTTGATGAAAATTATACATTAAATGAAAAAGTTTATAAAACAGTATATATAATATAATCCCATTTGAGAGGTAAAATACATTTAAAGCTGTGTATGAGGCAGGGGCATTCCTTGTGGTCAGATTTAAGGCCAGTCTGGGCAACACAGAGAGATGCCATCTCTACCCCCCAAAAATAAAACAAAAATAAATTTTAAAAAACTGTGTATATGTGCATGCATGTATCAAGTCTGGAAGGATACACATCAAAAGATTTAGAATACTTAGTTAACTCTGGGTTGTATGAACATAATTTTTCTTCTTTTCATTTATCTATATTTTTACTTTTCTCCTATACACCATTACTTTTCGTTTGTTTGTTTGTTTGTTTTTGAGACAGGGTCTCACTCTGTCAACCAGGCTGGAGTGCAGTGGTGTGATCATAGCGCATTGCAGCCTTGAACTCCTAGGCTCCAGCAATCTGCCCACCTCAGCCTCCCAAGCAGGTGCGAGCACAGGTGTAAACTGCCTCCCAAGTAGGTGCGACCACAGGTGTAAACTGCCTCCCAAGTAGGTGGGACTACAGGTGCAAACTGCAAAACATGTTGAAAGGATCTATTCCCAAAACTGAACAAATCCTTTTATATGAAGTTCCAGAACAGACAAAATTAAGCTATGGTGATAGAAATCAGAACAATGTCTGCAGCAGTAGGGAGGGCTGACTGGAAAGGGGCAGGACAGAACTTACTAGAGTGACTTAAGAAGTTTGTACCTTGATGCGGGGGCAAGTTACAAAGGATTATACATACGTCAAAGTCCACCCAAAATACATGCTCAAAATCTGTGCATTTTTGTGTATGTAAATGAAACCTCAATTACTAAAAGAAAGAAAAAATAGCTTATAGTACAACTCAGACTCTACCAAAAAGTGATTTACTTCTGGTTGTATTAATAATATCAAAACCTTACAAACCATACCTCCTCATTTCCCTTCCAGTTAGTTACAAACATCCCTCGTTGATATCTATACCCCCACTCCACACATACCCACCAAAAGGTGAATGTGATCATAAAACACTTACGGCCTAAAATAACTTTTACTGTCAAGGTCAAATCTTCTACTTCTAAATATTCAATAGTGTTTGTTAGAAACGTGTTAAACAGCCAAACATTCCTTATTTAATTTTTTCTTTAAATAATGAGAAAATTATGCTGAAACTATACAATGTCAGAACACAACATATGTGTGGAACAGCTGTTTGAGAAGATAATACCGTTTGCTTCCTAAACTACTTCACAGGAATGTCTTGAAGATTAATGAGACAATGGACCAGATTGTTTTCAGTGGGTGAACTGTTTGCTGTTGGTAATTTGGGTACATCAGACCGCTAGAATACCATTACCATTAAAGCAAAATAGCAGACTTAAAATTTTATATTCTAATAGTGAAGTTTTAAAATATTCAAAATGGTGTTTTTCGACACATAATTTATACTTGAAATGTACTTTAATTCCTTTAAATAAGAACAGAAAGCTTTTGATTGCTGAGTTAAGCAATAAAGCTTTTCTTTTTAACCTTTTAAGTGTTTATCATTATACTAGTTGCCCAGCGATGAAAACAAAAGATACAGTCACTTTTGTTCCTCACAATTTAGTGAGGAAAACATACAAAAAATAGTATAAATGCAATATGACAACCCTTTTAAAAAAATTCCTATGCACTTGGTCCTCCAGAAGTATCTGGATGGGGCATTTGACCAGAATGGGACGGAGACCTGTGAGGCGGAGGGGTGGGTATCAGAGAAGGCCTATGGGAAGCAGTGGCACCTGAGCAGACCGCCCCTAGAAGGATGTGGCCTTCAGTCAAAAGGAGGGCCTAGGGGCTGTGCAGAGAGTGCTCAGGCTCGACTCCACAGATGCAAAGAAAGGTGGCCAGCCCAGGAGACACAGGGTACTCCTAGAGGTCTCCAGTGCCAGGCAGGGCAGGAGATGAAAAAGGAGAGGCCGAAGCAAGCAGACTGGGAAGAGCCTTCTAGCAAGGAAAGAACATATGCATCTGGACTCAGAAAGACTTAGACAGATGTGGCGGCCAGCAGCCTGAAGGAAGTAACTGAAGTCATCACCCAAGGAGGTCTGCAGCATGCACACAGCAGAAGACTGTTGCAGAAATCCTGACAGCAGGCCCCAGTGAAGAAGAAACAGGCAAAAGAAAGCTGGGCAGGTGCGGTCAGATATGTGAACAGTATGTCACAAAATCCAAAGAGTAGAGAGCAGGAGGGAATAACTCACAGTGACAAGTCACAGAGACGAGACTACAGTCTTGTTTGAATTTGACAGTTTGTGGGGTATATTAGACCCTTCTTGCTTTGTTATAAAGGAATACCCGAGACTGAGGCATTTATAAAGAAAAAAAAGAAAAAAAAAGAAAAGAAAAGAAAAGAGGTTTAATTGCCTCATGGTTCTGCAGGATGTACAAGCACAGCCCCAGCATCTGCTGGGCTCCTGGGGAGGCCTCAGGGAGCTTTTACTCATGGCGGAAGGCAAAGCGGGAGCTGGTACATTATGTGGTGAGAGAGGAAGCAAGAGAGCAAGTGGAAGAGGCTTCACACCTGAAACAGCCAGATCTTGTGAGAACTCATTACAGCAAAGACAGCACCAAGGGGATGGCGCTAAACCATCATGAGAAATCCACTCCCATGATCCAATCACCTCTGGTCAGGCCCTATCTCCAGCACTGGAGATTACATTTCAACATGGGATTTAGATGGGACGAATATCCAAACTACATCATGGGGTCTCAGGTGCCCTCAGCAAGAACAGGTTCAACGAGATGATGGAGAACAACGGAGGAAGTGGAGTTCTTGCAGACTACAGCTTTCAGCAAGTCTGGCTGTGAAGGGAAGAGGAGGCAACCACAGATGGCGATGGATTCTGGTTGAAGGACGGTTTTGAGAGGGTGAGGAGAGGGAGTTTAATGCCATCTGTTTGTATTTCTTTTGCAGTTTTGGTTTCGTTTTGAGAGTTTCCAGTGTTTATATATTAAGACAAAAGAATCATTTATTAATAGAAATGGTAGGAGAACATTTTAAAATCAGGAAATAACTAATAAAGACACCAAACAGGAGAGAAGGATGGAATAGGAAAGTTATTAAGAGGTATCTGTAGGGGTGGAGGTGTCCAGAGGAACGTCTCTTTCACTGAGAAAGAGGAGGAAGCCCTGAAGGTGGGTTTAGGTATCAAAGAGTTTGTAGGTGTTGAGAAGGAGGCTGAGAGGATTCCTTTTCTCATTATGGTACCAAGAGAGCTTATTTTTGTTGACCTAGGATGGCGAGGTTGGTTTCTGGTTTCTCAAATACTACTTTAAGGAAAGAAAGCTACACAATTATTCATCTAAAATAAGCATAAAAGTGAGAGTTAAATAGTTAATACATTTCAGATATTTCACTGTCTTGTTTATTTGCAATGACATAAGGGTGACACACAGTGCTTAAAATGAACTTAATTTTACCAAAATTAGTTCATTTCACCCTTACAGATGACAGTTGGTTATCAGTGACTGATACACAATAAACCTGGTATATACTAATACAGTATATCAATAAACATTTATTAGAAAACAGAAAATTAAAAGCTAACTTAAAAACACAATCACTAATTCTACATAGAACTTTTAGAAACTTTCAGGGAGAGAGAAAGAGTATCTCTACAAAAAAGTCACACTTCTTCTGGTCATATAAAAGAGGTTGAGGCAACAACTTGTAGAAACTATTATTTGTATTTGTGTTGAACTAATAATGTACAGTATACATGAAAGCTGCTTCCCAAACTGTGTATGACAGGTGTTCTACTGAAACAGATCACTAACCGTATGTGCTCACCAGACTTCAGAGTGCTTATGCTCCTTCCCGCCCTCCACCTCACCCGCCTGGAAGATGGTGCCTCGCAGCTAACAATACAGGCTTTTTTGGCCCCTTGAGAAATATATCATCTACCTACACAAGGGCAGCTGCAAGCCATCACTAATGAGTGAGTATCAAATGAAACACTTTGCTACAGTGATACTGTTCCTAAAGATACTACAGAGTACTGCATATACAAATTTTAAATATAAGAATAGAACTCAAAGAAAGAAGACAATGAGGAATAAATTCATTATGTATTCCCCAAAATCTATAAAAATAAAATAATTATTTTTAAGTGAATAAGCAAAATGAATGAGTATTGTATGCTACCATCTGAATAAATTTTTAAAGGAGTAGATAGAGAGCTAGATATTCATATAAACACGCACACAAACATATACTAATATATAAAAATATTTCAAAGTATGTGTTTTTGAAAGTCATTCACGGTCACGGTATCCTCTGCGCTAGACTTACCATGTCAGAGATGTGAGAGATTTAAAAGCTGTTAAAATGAGAGGTTTTTCCCTTCCAATGACACAGAAATCAGGAAACAGAAAAAAGGAAGAGGTTCAGGACCTTTCGCAGCTATGCTATGTCTTCCAGAGCCACTGATGAGGGCCAACCCCTCCCCAGTCTCAGCCTACAAACCACACTGTGCCAAGGCCCAAGTCTTTCTGTGGCAAAAAGCACACGGAAAGGAGGAGCCCTGTCAGAAGGTGCAGTGGCCATGGAAAGAGGAGCCCAGTGGCTCTGATCCCCACAGGCTCCCAGACCTGTGCTGGAGGAGAATCCTCGCTCCCCAGCAGGTAGGCAGGCAGGCAGGCAGGCAGGCGGGCAGGCGGGCAGGCGGGCAGGCGGGCGGGCGGGCGGGCACGCAGGCAGGCAGGCAGGCAGGCACACCCTTTCTCCCTCTCCGTCCCCATAAGGACAACTCTATGTACATGCCCCAAATACCAAGAAAGGCATTTCAGTTAAATGTTAGTCACTAAGAAAATGGGGTTTTGGAAATTCACTTTGTAACATGTTTATCCTTTTGTGCGCCTGTAGGTTTTGGGGGATTACTTTTCTGATATATTTGCTTTTATCAAAAAGGAAAACTTACTGTTGATGTGATCGATGTAGTAGACACCAATCTGAGGGTCAAACCCTGCTTCCCATCCCCACGGCAGCTCATCCCCAACACAATCAGCAAATGACAAGGGCTTCGTTAACCTACAACAAACCAGAATAGACACACCAGTGATTCTTTCCGTCAAACCGCATATGTCAAAATTCAGCACCCTAACCACAAGTGTCTAGGTTGCATTTAAAATCTTGAAGAAAAAAAAAACAAAACAAAACAAGGATAAAATACAGATGTGTATATCCAAAAAAGTAGGACAAGTCACAGTAACCTTTTGAAAGTTCACTGCTTAATATTTGGAGATAAATCTAGTATTTGGAGATAAATCTATACAATAAATAAATGAAGACATCCTAAATCAGGGAGAACGCCAAGCTGAGAGTGAGGAAGCCTGGGATCTAGCTCTAGCTCTGCAGTGAAACAGATACCCCATTAAAAAGAAAAATGTATCCCAGGATTCAAATACTGGTATCATGAAAATACTATCAGTAGTTTTGAGACAAGATCCGCATCAGGTTACATCAATTTCAGACTGGATGTTCATATATAAATTAACTAAACACTCAACTGTGAAGTCTACTATAAGTTCTCCTTGAGAGGAAGGACAATTTTTTTTTTAAGTATCTTGTACATAACAGTCACTCAACAAAATTTTGAACCAAACCAAATACATAAAGTATTCATTCATACATCAATGTGATCTCACCTTTTGAAATTGCTTTATACTCTCTCAAGACCACTTTTTCTTTAAGACACTTTCTCTGTAGGAGTTTTTCTCTTTAAAACGAATGAAGAAACTACAGTTTCCTAAGCAGAGTACAGGTTTCAGACTTAATTACAATACATTTTTTTTTCTCACTCTCTTGCATTTTGCTTTTGAGATTTTCCCTGGCTACTGGAGCAGCCATGGGCAGGTTAACACCACAGATGCCTTGCTGGAGGGTGGCCACCATCAGTCAACACATTTTCTAATTTAACTCACTGGCACCACTAGCATGGTTCTTACATACAAAATCTCCTGGAATCCCTTTTATCCATGCTAACGACTATCAAAGATCTCACGTTCAACTGAAATATAGGTCATTTTCAGAATTATATCATTCATCAGAATAACAAAGTACATCATCCACCCTTCAGAATGCTGAAGAATGATATACAAGGAGGAAAATTCTTTTTTTCCAGGCCTATTCTGCAATAGTCATCCAAGGACACAAAACAGCAATAGAAAGGAAGGATTTATTTTCCTCTCAACCTTCCTATAGCATGAAATCTCTCCTCCTAGAGATAGCTCCAAAGAAGACACTGGCCTTCCAAATCAGCTCAGCAGACAGAAGCAATAATGAGGGTAACCCGTTCTACCACTGACTCACTGTGAGACCACTTACTGGGCACCTCTTCCTACCTCAGTTTCCTTCTCTTTTAAGTGATGATTACACCCTCACATACTCTCCCTGCAATTTAACTAGCTCCTAAAATTAAACTCAGGATAAAAAGGAATTAACTTGGAAGAGCATCCGGGACGTTATAAGTAGTCAAAGTGTCAGATTATTAACACAAGCACATGTGAACTCTCTCATTTATCCCTCAGAGGAATCAAGTCAGGCAGCACAGCATAGAACTGTGGTTCTCAGAATATAGTTCTCAGAACCAGCAGCATCAACATCTGGGACCTTGTTACAAACACAAATTCTAGTTGGGCACCATGGTTCACACTTGTAATTCCAACACTATGGGAGGCTGAGGCAGGAGGATGGGTGAGACCAGGAGTTCAAGACCAGCCTAGGCAACACAGTGAGACCCTGTCTCTACAAAAAATAAAAAATTAGCCAGGAATGGTGGCTCATGCTTGTAATCTCCACACTCTAGGAAGCCAAGGTGGAGCATCACTTCAGCCCAGGAGTTCAAGGCTGCAGTGAGCCGTGATCACACCACTGAATTCCAGCTTGGGCAACAGAGCAAGACCTTGTCTCTAAAAAAAACTAAAATGATTTTTAAAAAATAATAGAAATACAAATTCTTGAGCCCTATTGTAGAATCAGAAACTCTAGGTCCCAGCAATGTATGCTTTCCAGGTACTTCTGCTCCACACTAAAGTGTGGGAACCACGGGCTTAGAAGTCAAGAGCTTGAAATTTGGCATCAAAGAGATCTGGGCTCAAATCTTTATTCTGCCACTTACTCACTATACAAACTAGAGAAAGTCATTAGCCTTAAAAGCCCTAGTTTCCTAACGTAATTTTTTAAGGGAATAGGAGGAAAGATTAAGTTTAGATGAGAACTAAACAGTATAACACCCAAGAAATGGTAAGCTTCAATATATGTTAGATGAGTAAAATGAATCTCAAACATGTTAAGCAATATGCCCAAATGTGGCAACTTGCCATATTCACTTTGTAAACATGGAGTATATTTGAACTCAATCTGAGTTCAAATGCAAAACAATTTATTCTTAGAATTGTGCTCAAATTCTGTCTTATATCAAAACTGTCCCAGAAAACTGATTTTTCTTTTGACAAAGAGTGAGATACCATATCAAAAATCCCTATACCCTATATACCTCCTTGTCTACATACATGGTCTCTTTGACGACCTCAATAAAGCAACTAGATAGAGCTCCTGTGCCAGGTCACCCTCTGTATCATTGTTTGATGATTCTCTTTCACTAACTCCACTATCAATGCTTTCTAAAAGGCACATGCATCCTAAAGAAATGAAGAAGGAGGAAACATGAGAATGGTAAGTTTAAGTGACAAAAGAGAAATATTAGACCAGCATTGCCCAGGCACCAATTCGATGTGCTTAAGCATGAGTACGGCAGGAATATACTTATTACTTTAAGAATAAGAAGTTATAAAAGCTTGAGAGCATGTGCTATGATTACAAGTTAATAGTAACTTGATTACATTTGGAAATAATCCAGTTTGTTCCACTAACTGGTTAGCAGATAAGCATTTAATTGTCACTGTTCTGAGACTACAATTACATCTGTAGGTATACATGTAATCGTGAACTCTGAAAAATTCAGAAGATTCCATTCCTAAAATTTTGAATATAAAAATCTCTTTGCAGAGTTCCCTCAAATATCAATTTAATACTTTATTTTCTATATATGGATAAACATATATATTTTCTCTGCACTCTATCAATAAGTAAAAGCATTACATAGATATTTGCAAATATTAAAATTTTAGGATTGAATTCTTATGCAAATTATAAAATATAAATAGACAACATTATCAGGTTCCAAACAAATTAAGAACCCAATTACGGTGCTATCCTGATAAAAAGAAAATACTACTATGATGTACTAAGAAGTTTAACACAAAGCAAAAAGAACTAACAGATGTATTCCAAAATTACAAACAATATAAATTAAAACAAATACAGTGAACTGAAATGTTAATTAACTTTTAAATTTCTTCTTCTTGTTGTACACAAGGAATTTCTTACACATTCAAGCTTTCTTTAAGTAAGTAAAAATGGATGGAGTTTGTTTTTGGTTGATTCCCTGCAAAGGAGCAACAACAAGCAACAACAACAAAATCCTGAAATTAACTAGAGTCTTTATGCTGAATTCCAGAGATTACTGTTTGCTTAAAAAGGTCTTCCTTTGCACTGTGCAAAGGAATTTCATATTATGAAGAAAACGGTAATTTACTGCAGCACTTTGCCAATGTTTATATGCAAAATTTAACTCTGCATGGTATTTCCTCTCCTTGCTGGCATTATATCATTCTTTCAAACTCATTTAATATTTATTGTCAACTCAAATATGTGTCCTATGACATGAGATGCCATACAGTGATGTATCTGTTTACTTCAAAATTACATGATGGTGAATACCGTGTGAGTACAAGCACAACTCCAAAAAAAACTGAGTTTGTACTAATTGCACTAAATGAATAAGCACTTGAAAAAAACATTTCAGGTTACTAAAACTCTTGCCACCATTCAGAGCATCCCATATGTATAGTTTAGCACAAACATTAAAGGTCTTAACAGTTATTTTTACTTTGTAGCATCTGTTCTCATTGTTTAGCTAACACAAAGCAGAGCTCATACTGTCAACTGCTTATGATTACTACAGAATCTGCTCACAGGAACATTACTGAATTGCTCTAAGAGAACAGAGAGGAAGTAAGATGTGTTTCACAACTTGAATTTTAAAGCAAGGATAAAGCACTAGAAATCTTTCCACAGTCCTAAAAGAATCTTCATTTATAAATGATGTCAATTAGTTCCCTCAAAATAACTTTTTTGTTCTTTTTTTTTTTTTGAGACTGAGTCTCGCTCTGTCAATCAGGCCGGAGTGCAGTAGCGTGATCTCTGGCTCATGGCAACCTCCATCTCCCTGGTTCAAGCAATTCCCCTACCTCAGCCTCTCCAGTAGCTGGGATTACAGGTGCCCGCCACCATGCCTGGCTAATTTTTTTGTATTTTTAGTGGAGACAGGGTTTCACCATGTTGGCCTGACTGGTCTCAAACTCCTGACCTCAGGCAATCTACCTCCCTCAGCCTCCCAAAGTGCTGGGATTACAGGCGTGAGCCACCGCGCCTGGCCAACAACTTCTATCTATCACTAGATAGGGAAACTAGCAACACAAACAGACAAAGGAGAATAGTAGAAAATGGTGGATAGAGGCAACAAGAAAAAAAAATAGCTTTTAGGAAAAATTATACAAACCACTTCGGAAGATAATGAGATTAGTTCCCTGTGTGTGAGGAAAGTAGCTTAAATTATTAGAAAGAAGTCATATTAGAAGGCCAGGCGCGGTGGCTCACGCCTGTAATCCCAGCACTTTGGGAGGCCAAGGTGGGCGGATCACCTGAGGTCGGGAGTTCGAGACCAGCCTGGCCAACTTGGTGAAACCGCGTCTCTACTAAAAATACAAAAATTAGCCAGGCGTGGTGGCACATGCCTGTAATCCCAACTACTCAGGAGGCTGAGGCAGAAGAATCGCTTGAACCCAGGAGGTGGAGGTTGCAGTGAGCCAAAATCGGGCTATTGCACTCCAGCCTGGGGACAAGAGCGAGACTTCATCTCAAAAACAAAAACAAAAAAAGAAAGAAGTCATATTACATAGAATTTCTAGAAAATAAACAGATATTAGAACAGGTCACAATGGGCCAGGTGCAGTGGCTAATACCTGTAATCCCAGCATTTTGGGATGCCAAGACAGGCAGTTCACTTGAGGTCAGGAGTCCAAGACCAGCCTGGTCAACATGGTGAAAAACCATCGCTACTAAAATTACAAAAATTAACCAGGCATGGTGGTGGGCATCTGTAATCCCAGCTACTCGGGAGGCTGAGGCAGGGTAACCACTTGAACCCGGGAGGTGGAGGTTGCAGTGAGCCAAGATTACACCACTGCACTCCAGCCTGGGTGACAGAGCGAGACTGTCTCAAAAACAAAATAAAAGAACAAGTCACAATGGGGAGAATCACCTCTTCCTAAAATCACTTTACCTAAAGACAAAAAAATAGACTGGGCAACATCTGGAGGCTCCAGTCTAGCCTCACTCCCCTATTCTTCCTGCCATGAGCCCTTTTAGGCATCTGGCGACTTATATTATTGTTTATTAGAACACTTACCCAATATTTTGAAGATCATTTTGTGACCTATTAATTTTTTCAGAAAGGAAAGAAATTTTATTAGTTGTCTATTATGTTCCAAGATTTATGCAAGGTTGTTTCATATGTTATCTCATTTAGCCCTAACAACAATTCTTCAAAATGGGTATTTCTAGTCTCATTTTTTAAATATATATATATATATATATTTATTTATTTATTTTTTGAGACAGAGTTTCACTCTTGTTGCCCAGGCTGCAGTGCAATGGCACGATCTTGGCTCACTGCAACCTCTGCCTCCCAGGTTCAAGTGATTCTCCTGCCTCAGTCTCCCGGGTAGCTAAGATTCTGGGTATACACTACCACGCCCAGCTAATTTTTTTGTATTTTTAGTAGAGACGGGGTTTCTCCATGTTGGTCAGGCTGGTCTCAAACTCCCAACCTCAGGTGATTCGCCCACCTTGGCCTCCCAAAGTGCTGGGATTACAGGTGTGAGCTACCGCACCGGGCCTATTATTATTACTATTATTTTGAGACAGAGTCTTGTTCTGTCACCCAGGCTAGAGTGCAGTGGCACAATCTCGGCTCACTGCAACCTCTGCCTCCCAGGTTTAAGCAATTCTCCTGCTCAGCCTCCTGAATAGCTGGGACTACAGGCACACACCACCATGCCCAGCTAATTTTTGTATTTTTAGCAGAGACAGGGTTTCACCATGTTGGCCAGGCTGGTCTCAAACTCCTGACCTCAGGTAATCCACCTGCCTTGGCCTCCCAAAGTGCTGAGTGACGTGAACCACTGTGCCCAGCCCCTATTCCCATTTTTTACAGACTTAATTCTGTATGTGACACATCCAGAATTTTGTGTTTTATGTGAAACATAAAATATGTGTCACAGAGTCCTGCGTTTTAGATCCTGTCTGTGTGCAGTGGGGGGATATAACAAGGAAAGGACTTGGTCCTTGCCCTGGGGAGCCAAGGTAAGGACAGCCAAGCAGATAACTAATTTGTCACACTAGGACTTGGCCAGGAAGGCCCTTAGCCTGGTGCAACGGGTTAGGAAGGAGACTGTTGCTCCAAGATTTAACTGATTCACCCAGTGCTACAGAGCTGGCAGGAAACATAACAAGGTAGCCTAAACAGGATCATTTCTTCAGATTAGTTCACATCATGTCTGCACCTGCTTGGGTCCTCAGACATTCTCCCCTCTATTGGTCCTAGGTCTGGTCATCCTGTAGCTGGCATGCATCGCCTGGTACCAAGGAGAACTAGTTTGATTCCTCCTCCACATGACAGACTTTCAAATATCTGAACACAACTGTGTTGTCTTCCAGGTCTGCTTCCCCAGACCCACACACCCCACTCCTCTCTACATGTTTCACATCCCCTCTCCAGGCTAGCCTGCCAGGCTCCTGCCCTTACCCCAGCCACTCCTCTCCACTCTGCAATCTCACTCCATCTCTTATTATCTGATATTTATCTCTTCTCATATGGTTAATTTTTTCTCCTTCAGTCTATAAATATATTCAATCCCCCCTACCCTAAAAAACTTTTCCTCAAACTTTCTGACTCTTCTTTTGACATTCACTTACTAACCACTCCTAACCATCCCCTCATCCTAACCGAGAGGCTGTAAACAGGAGGACTTTAGGAGGCCCTATCATAGAATTTCCCTTCTGCCACCTAACACTTAATCCTACAGTTACTTCATGAATACACTCTTGAAAGACAGTATTTGTGGGTGATTTGCCTTTGAAAAAGCACATGGCTCAGGCTGTTGGGTTTTGGGATCCAGATATGGTATTTGCAAAAGCTTCAATGCTTTCAATATTCTATGTTAAAGAAAAGGTCAAATTTTACATATAGCAATTATACTAACAATATAAAACACTTACTGAATGCTTATCATGTACCACACATGCTCTAATATACATAAATGTGTGAGTTAAATCCTCATAAAACTCTGCAAAGTAGATATACTTTTTCCATTTGAATAGCCTGTGCAGAGAAAAAAAATAAACACTCCTCTTCAAACAAGCATGTGTTTGGGTCACACACACGTCTCCCTCCAGTCAACATTTGTACTATAGGGCAGTGGTGGTTGCAAGCTCTGCTGCATAGGCCTTCACACTAAAAACCTTCACAATGTTGGCTCTGAATAAGTAAAAAATAAAGTCTAGTCACAAATAAAAGGAAACATAGCTCATGAAAAGCAGGACCAAAAAATTGAAAAATTACAAGTAACAGGAAAAATATACATCATGGGTATGTGCCTCTTAAATTACTTCAGTATTTGGCCAAAGATCAAAAGTCACTTTTGAAAAATACTTTCCTCTTTTTCACATGATTTGTAAACTGAATTGCAATTTCTAGGTAGAACTGTATGCTTTATGCTTTCTTAAATAGGAGGTTATAACATGATTCCAAGTTAATTGTTCACATTGTCTGACTACTTAAGCTAAAAAAAGTTGGTGCTAATGAGACCAACGTTGTGGATTACACCTCCCACAAGAGCTGTTTATCACAGAATCAACCTGAGAATGTTGGTTTACAGTAGCGGTTCTGAAACCTATTCGTGCATCGGATCTGACTCAACTGAAAGGCGTATGAAAACACAGACTGTTGGGGTCGCCCTCAAAGTTTCCGACTCAGTAGATTTGGGAAGGACCTGAGGATTTACATCTCTAAGTTCTGAGGTAATACTGATCGGTAAACTTCAGGGACCAGAAGTTCACCCTGAGTGCTATTGTTTGAAAGGCATAAATCAGGTTGGATCCCTAATCCAACCAGGTGACAGAAAAATGGAAAACAAGCTCAAGTTAAAAACAAACCTGGAGGCTTTACAAGTATCTCTGTTATGAAAACGACGAAATATTTAAACAGAATTAATGGCTTAACAGCCATCCTATTCGGAATAGTAGGACACTTCATTTAATTTTCAGTAAACATTTCCTTTCTTCAAAGGATACTTAACTAATTTGAAAATAACTTCAAGAGCGAGGCTTTCTTTTTCCTTCATTTTCTCACTTACATACAAATAGTAACAGTACTCAACATCATTAGTTATTACGGAAATGCAGATCAAAACCACAGTGAAGCACCAGTTCACACCCACTATGATGGCTATCATCAAAAAAACACAGACACAAGACATGAGTATTGACAAGGATGTGGAGAAATGGGAACCCTGTACATTGTGGGTGGGAACATAAAATGGTGCAGCCTCTGTAGAAAATGGTTTAGCAATTCCTCAAAAAGTTAAAATGGAATTACCATATGATCCCACACTACGACTTCTAGGTCTACTTCTAAAGGAAGTGAAAACAGGTACTCGAATAAATACGTGTGTGCATGATAACAGCAGCATTATTCATAACAGCCAAAAGGTGGAAAGAGCCCAAATTCCCATCGACAGGTGAATGGATAAACAATTGTGGTATATACACGAAATGGAATATTATTCAGTCACAAAAAGGACTGAAGTACTTACATACGCTACAATATGGATGAACCTCCAAAACATTACGCTAAGTGAAAGAAGCCAGGAACAAAACATCACATATTGTATGATTCCACTATATGAAATAGTTCACAAATGCATACAAACAGAAAGTAGGTTAGTGGTTGACAGGTGACAAGGAAAGGGGCAAATAGAAACTGTTTAGTGGGTACCTTGGAGGAATGATGAAAATGTTCTGAAACTACATATAGGGGTTGGTTGCACAACATTGTGAATGTAGTTAATGCCATTGAATTCATCATTTTAAATGGTTAATTTACATTAGGTGAATTTCACTTCAGTAAGTTGATTTTCAAAAGGAGTAGCAAGTATGTAATAATGCCAAGACTTTAAGTGAATATTTTCACAAAAGATAGTAAAACACATGGGAAAATGTTAAACATCACTAATAATAAAAACAAATGCCAACTACAATAAAACAATGAGGCTAAAATTTAAGCCTATTAAAATATCAAGTTTATGTTTTTTTTTTTTTTTGAGACAGGGTCTCACTGACACCGAGGCTGGAGTGCAGTGGGGTGATCATGGCTCAGCTCACTACAGCCTCAACCTCCCAGGCTGAAGCCATTCTAACACCTCAGCCTCCCAAGGAGCTGGAACTACAGGTACACACCAACATGCTTGGCTAAATTTCTTTTTTCTCCTTTGTAGATATGAGGTCTGATGCCCAGGATGGTCTCAAACTCCTGAGCTCAAGTGATCTGCCCTCGTTGGCCTCCCAAAGTGTGGAGATTATAGGTATGAGTCACGGCTTCCGGCTGTTTTGCTTTGTCTTAGTGATGAAACTCACTCTGGTGAGGATGTGGGGCATCAGCTACTTTCATTCATTGCTGGTGACTTTGTAACTCGATACAGTCCTTTTAAGAAACAATTTGGCAGTGTTAAAAAACCATTAAAATGTTGATTCCGGGTGGCGGAAGGGAGACCGTTAGGGAAAACAGCTAATGCCTGCTGTGCTTAATACCTAGGTGATGAGATGACAGGTGCAGCAAGCCACCACGGCACACACTTACCCATGTGACAAACCTGGACATTACCGCACATGTACCCCAGAACTTGGAATAAAAATATTTAAATTTTTAAAAATGTTAATTCCATTTAACCTAGAAATACTATTCTTGATTGTGTTGCAAGAATCTTGTCCCACATCCACAGGGATCAGCTGCCACCTAAGGCACCTACTCTACACTAGACTAGTGTAGCCTAGTCTAGGCTACACTCAGACTCAGTCTCTAGCCTAAACTCTGAGCTTCTCAAAGGCAGGGAGCCTGCCTTCTTCTCGCTCTCTAGCACGATGCCTAATGCTTATCTCATACACAGTCGACACATGGTAAATGTTGACTGAATGGAAGAAGAGTAGGAAGGCAGGCAGAAAGAAAACGTCCACTGTATCATGAAAGGATTGTAATTTATTCTTTCAAAAATGTTCTATTTACACAGAAGTGATAGTATGTGCACTTATTCAAATAACAATATGAAGGCTGGTATTAAGGTGTTAGTTGATACATATGTTTCCTGACAACAGAACAAGACACAAGAAAATCTTTCAACGCTGCATCAAAATATTTGGTCTTGTGATTTATTTTTGTTATCATTACATTATGTATCACAATGAATATCTCAAGAGAAAACAGACTTAAGTGACAAAGACATAACAGAATTTATCTCACGTGTTTCAATAATTCAGCAAGTTTTTAAAGTATTTTTATGCCATGGAAGAAAACAAAGTGGTCAAACAAACACTTTAACCTGAATCTCTTTTTCTCTCCTAAGTGCCAAGTAATGTTTGCTTGTCAGATTATCCGGTTTTGAAAAATAGTCTGAAATTTTAAGTGGCTATGCCAGCAAAGAAGGTAGGAGTGTTTGAGAGAGGCAGAGAACTTAAAAAGGATTATCGTCCAAACAAATAACAGAAATCCACCAAGGCTGCCTCAATTCCCTACCTGTAGTTCAACACACAGCCAGTACATTTCATGGTGGACAATAATTGCTCGTGGACGAAGACTAGAAGAGGTTTGAGTATTCAGTCTGGAGAATGAGCTCCAGTCAGGACAACAAAGAAATGACACATGGCACACACCTTTCTGAAGGGTCACAACTTCCCTTTCGAAGAGGTTAAATGATTAAAATATACCTATACTACTTTTATCAAAACTTAAGAAACTGAGAGGACTTTAAAAATCTCTATAACCTCTCTACATAGGAGTAATCCCAGTTAACAATATGATGTGTTTCACTCTAGGCTATGTTTTTAAATAAATATATACACATGTAGATATAATACTATGTATAAAATATACATCATATTTTGTTATCAAACTAAACTCTACATATACTATAATTTTCAATGTTGACTTAAAAATACACATTTTATACGTTATTAGATTCTCATTGCGAAGAATACAGAAAATAACAAAACAAACTGTTATTAAAGTCCTTGCTTCACTTTCCTGCAGAGTGACATCTATTCCAATACTTTGGTATTTTTTCAGTCCATGTATAAACTTACGTACAGTTGACTTATGAACAATGCAGGAGTTAGAGATGCCAACTCCTTGCACAGTTGAAAATTCTCATATAACTTTTGACTCCCCCTAAACTTAATTACTAATTACCTACTGTTGACCAGAAGCCTCACCAATACAGAAATAGTCAAGTAACATATTTTGTACACTGTATTATATACTGTATCCTTACAATAAATTAAGCTGCAGAAAAGAAAAAGTCATTAAGAAAACCATAAAGAAAAAGAAATACATTTACAGTACTATATTTATTGATGTTTTAAGTTTAGGTTATCTGTTTATACACCATGAATCGTCCATCTGAAATGCTGGAAACCTAAGCTGCAGTCCTCAATCTACCGTAGATATCAAGCAATTCAGTGTTTTCTTGTAAGGTCATTACTTTTTTCCACTTCTTGGGAGCACTTCCAGCTTCACAAGTGGCACTTTGTATGGGTCCCATGGTGTACTCGTTTGCGGGACTGCACTAAATACAATGAAAATACTTGAGAACCGTGAGAAATCACTTTTTACTGTGATATGCAATTTACCAGAGAGAGGAACTGCTCACACAGAGATGATTAGCATCACAGGGCACTTTAAGCAGATGCTCCCAACATTTGAGCTCACCACAACAACAGAAGGTGGCTATGCAATCATTACAGTAGTATTGTATATACTATAGTTAATTATATGCAGTTATGATTTAACACTGCCTCTTCACATTTGTTTACATTTCTCTCAACTGCAAATGACATCATGTACAGTGTGTAATGTGTGCATAAGGTCTGATAAATTTTAATGTCTTATAATGGTATGTATATTTTATGGCAGTACACAATAAAACAGTCTAGTATCTACATATATTTTATGCATTCGTGCCATAGGTTTTTCTTAATATTTTTCAACATTTGTAGACTATGTAGTTCATGTAAGTCTTTTCAAGTTGTGGGAAATCTCCCTGTCCCAGCCCCCGGCAGCCACTCATCTACTTCCTGTCCCTACAGATTTGCCCTTTCTGGAATTGCATATAACATCATACAATTTGTGGTTTCCTGTGTCTAGCTTCTATCATTTGGCAAAATGTTTTCAAGATATGCAATGTTATTATATAGCATGCATTAAGAATTCATTCTTTTTATTGCTGAATGGTATTCCACTGCACAGATACCACATTTTGTTTATCCATTTACCAGTTTACAGATAGATATATGGATTGTTTCCACTTCTAGCTACTATGAATGATGTTGCTCTAAATGTTTGCATCCCAGTCTAGCTTTTGAGAGGCAAAATAAATAAATAAATAGACTTCAAGCTTGGTGGGACTGGCCAGGTTTCAGAACATAGTTGGCATGAGTTACAGGCACAGTATTCTACAAGTATTAAACATCTAAGAAGAAAGAAATGTCAGCTAGTACCAACAACATCTTGTTACATTTCCTCATGAGTACAAGGAAATCATGAGAGAAGATGGCAAAGCGTAGAAGTACTAATTCACAGTTCAGAGGCAGGACATCTGCGTTGCAGATGCCTGTGACACCAACTACTAAAAAATCTACCAAAAGAAGCCCAGGAGAGGTCAAGAAGAAGCCAGTAGGCCTGATATACAGGTAGCAAAAATATCTTTTATACGTGCAGTTCCCGCCACCTGGAACATCTTCTCTCCCTCCACTTTTCCACCGTCCTGCCCCTTTTACAGTTTTACACTTAAACAATTGTCTTCTTCTAAGATTCAATGTCCTTAAAAATTAATTCAAACATCATCTTCTTGGGGAAGACATCACGTTCCCAAAGCTGTCACTATTTAGTGACACTGTTAAGCTTTGGAAGTATTTTCCTATTCAAATAGTTCACACTGATTACATTTGTTAGTTGACTTCTCTGTTCAGTTCACTGGGTTCCTAGTGGTTTTTTCATCTCTGCATGCCAAGCACATACATGGTACATAGCGGTCAATGTTTGTTAGAGAAAACCGTGAGTGAGTGATTTCCAGACAGACATTCCCTTAGAGGTCCAGATTTATCAGAGAGCATCTCCTTGATCATTCTACAGCAATGTCTCTAATGGCCATATCAAACAACTCATAAAAAACAACTCTTAACTTCCCCCTCACGACCACTTCCCCAGTCCCATTCCTCCCCCAAATTACCTCAGTTTGGAAAATGGTACCATCATCAACCCAGATGCTCACATCACGACCCGGGAGGAGGTCATCCTTGATGCCTCCCTCTCCATCAACATCCTGCAGGTTCACCCTCCAGAACACAGACTCATTTACAACATTTTTCTCCACTGCCACCTCTCTAATCCAACCTATTAGCTTCTCTTGCCCGGATTAACTTCCTAACTAGTTATTACATTTCCACTCTCATCCCTCTATAACCCGTTCTCCACACAGCAGCTGGTGGTCTTTTGAAAATAGTTTTTAAAATCTTACTTTTGCTGAAGTTACTTATCAGCTTAAGGAGATTTTGGGCTGAGACGATGGGGTTTTCTAAATATACAATCATGTCATCTGCAAACAGGGACAATTTGACTTCCTCTTTTCCTAATTGAATACCCTTTATTTCCTTCTCTTGCCTGATTGCCCTGGCCAGAACTTCCAACACTATGTTGAATAGGAGTGGTGAGAGAGGGCATCCCTGTCTTGTGTCAGTTTTCAAGGGGAATGCTTCCAGTTTTTGCCCATTCAGTATGATATTGGCTGTGGGCTTGTCATAAATAACTCTTACTATTTTGAGATACGTTCCATCAATACCGAATTTATTGAGAGTTTTTAGCATGAAGGGCTGTTGAATTTTGCCAAAGGCCTTTTCTGCATCTATTGAGATAATCATGTGGTTTTTCTCTTTTGTTCTGTTTATATGCTAGATTACATTTATTGATTTTTGTATGTTGAACCAGACTTGCATCCCAGGGATGAAGCCCACTTGATCATGGTGGATAAGCTTTTTGATGTGCTGCTGGATTTGGTTTGCCAGTATTTTATTGAGGATTTTTGCATCGATGTTCATCAGGGATATTGGTCTAAAATTCTCTTTTTGTTGTGTCTCTGCCAGGCTTTGATATCAGGATGATGTTCGCCTCATAAAATGAGTTAGGGAGGATTCAAAATCAATGTGCAAAAATCACAAGCATTCTTATACACCAATAAGAGAAAAACAGAGAGCCAAATAATGAATAAACTCCCATTCACAATTGCTTCAAAGAGAATAAAATACCTAGGAATCCAACTTACAAGGGATGTGAAGGACCTTTTCAAGGAGAACTACAAACCATAGCTCAATGAAATAAAAGAGGACACAAACAAATGGAAGAACATTCCATGCTCATGGATAGGAAGAATCAATATCGTGAAAATGGCCATACTACTCAAGGTAATTTATAGATTCAATGACATCCCCATTAAGCTACCAATGAGTTTCTTCACAGAATTGGAAAAAACTACTTTAAAGTTCATATGGAACCAAAAAAGAGCCTGCATTGCCAAGACAATCCTAAGCCAAAAGAACAAAGCTGGAGGCACCACGCTACCTGACTTCAAAGTATACTACAAGGCAACAGTGACCAAAAGAGCATGGTACTGGTACCAAAACAGAGATATAGACCAATGGAACAGAACAGAGCCCTCAGATATAATAACACACATCCACAACCCTCTGATCTTTGACAAACCTGACAAAAACAAGAAATGAGGAAAGGATTTCCTATTTAACATATGGTGCTGGGAAAAATGGCTAGCCATAAGTAGAAAGCTGAAGCTGGATCCCTTCCTTACACCTTATACAAAAATTAATTCAAGATGGATTAGACACTTAAATGTTAGACCTAAAACCATAAAAACCCTAGAAGAAACCCTAGGCAATACCATTCAGGACATAGGCATGGGCAAGGACTTCATGTCTAAAACACCAAAAGCAATGGCAACAAAAGCCAAAATTGACAAATGGGATCTAATTAAACTAAAGAGCTTCTGCATAGCAAAAGAAACTACCATCAGAGTGAACAGGCAACTTACAGAATGGGAGAAAATTTTTGCGGTCTACTCATCTGACAAAGGGCTAATATCCAGAACCTACAAAGAACTCAAACAAATTTACAAGAAAAAAACAACCCCATCAAAAAGTGGGCAAAGCATATAAACAGACACTTCTCAAAAGAAGGCATACATACAGCCAACAGACACATGAAAAAATGCTCATCATCACTGGCCATCAGAGAAATGCAAATCAAAACCACAATGAGATACCATCTCACACCAGTTAGAATGGCAATCATTAAAAAGTCAGGAAACAACAGGTGCTGGAGAGGATGCGGAGAAATAGGAACACTTTTACACTGTTGGTGGGACTGTAAACTAGTTCAACCATTATGGAAAACAGTATGGCGATTCCTCAAGGATCTAGAACTAGAAGTACCATATGACCCAGCCATCCCATTACTGGGTATATACCCAAAGGATTATAAATCATGCTGCTATAAAGACACATGCACACGTATGTTTATTACGGCACTATTCACAATAGCAAAGACTTGGAATCAACCCAAATGTCCATCAGCGGCAGACTGGATTAAGAAAATGTGGCACATATACACCATGGAATACTATGCAGCCATAAAAAAGGATGACTTTGTGTCCTTTGTAGGGACATGGATGCAGCTGGAAACCATCATTCTCAGCAAACTATCGCAAGAACAGAAAACCAAACACCACATGTTCTCACTCATAGGTGGGAATTGAACAATGGGATCACCTGGACACAGGAAGGCAAACATCACACACCGGGGTCTCTTGTGGGGTGGGGGGAGGGATAGCATTAGGAGATATACCTAATGTAAATGATGAGTTAATGGGTGCAGCACACCAACATGGCACATGTATACATATGTAACAAACCTGCACGTTGTGCACATGTACCCTAGAATATAAAGTATTTTAAAAAATCTTACTTTCAATACAAGATTTTAGTTTAAAAAATACATGAATATGCCCTGCTTGTAAAATATTAAACTATTGTGGATAATGCTACGTCTCTTTGAGCACCAGCTCTCATTCCAGTTCTCACACTCCTCTCTTCAGAAGTATCCACGACCACTGGGGCAGTATGTGTTCTTGCAGGCCCTTCTCTACATACAGCCTAGAAAATATAATATACTGTGCACATCGTTCTGAAGTTCATTCTTCTCATTCAGCAACATAATTTGTGAGACTTTTCCTGTTGCTACCTCATTTTTTACAGTAAGTTTATTTTTTTAAATTTTATTTTCTGTCACGGGAGCATCTTTTATAATAAGCTTAGAACACAGTTTAGCCTTTCCAGTATCGTCTGGTACTGATGATAGCCATTTTAATTGTATCCAAAACAACACTGTATTGAATATCCTTGAATGAGCCCTAACTTAGATACTGACAAGTATTTTACTCAGACACAGATTCATAAAGTTAACCTTGGAAAGCACCGCCTGCTATGCAGCTCCTGCATTAAGGGGACTTCGGGCCATGGTGCCTTAGCCTTAACCTGTTGTTCTCGGTTATGTGCCCTGAAGCCTGCTGCTTCCAAAGGGAGGGTTCAGCTAGATCAGACTGAGTCCTAGCTTCCATGCAGCAAGCGCCCTGGCACAGCTGCTGTCAGGGGAGAGTTATAAGAACTAACTCAGCCTTAATAGCTTGTGGGGAAGTATCTGGTGCTTCAGTTCCATCCTCTGATTTTTACCTTTTTTTTTTTTTTTAAAGAGATTCTGGGCAGCACAGGAAGACTTCAGGGACTTTAGGGTCTTGATCTACTGCCCAGGTTGGAGTGCAGTGGCATAATCATAGCTTGCTGCAGCCTCGAACTCCTGGGCTCAAGTGATCCTCCTGCCTCAGCTTCAAGAGTAAGCTAGGAATTACAGGTATGTGCCACTATGCCGGGCTAATTTAAAAAAAATTTTTTTTTTTTTTTTTTAGAAACGGGGTCTCACTGTGTTGCCCAGGCTGGTCTCAAACTCCTGGGCTCAAGTGATCCTCCCACATCGGCATCCCAAAGAGTTGAAATTACAGGCATCAGCCACTATGCCTGGCCCTGATTTTAACTTTTTTTGTAGTCTATAGCTATTGTTACATTTAGAGACAAAACAAATGAATTTCACAATAAATTTCAAAATGTTCATAATGTGAAGTTGGTGTTACTTCGGTATATCTCAACTCTTAATCTTGCCTGGATAAATGCAAGAAGAAAGTATGTTAGTTTGGCCACATGAACATTGAGGCTCTGTGGGATTTAACTGAACAAATGTCCTAATGCTATAGTGATGCTGTTAGTAGGGCCCGGTCTTTAACTAAGGGATCTCTACATAATTGACCTAAATGGAGTTACCCTCCAGGGTCCTAAAGTGAAGAAGAAATTCAGTTAAGCACGGGCCTTCCAGAATGTGAAGATCATGGAGGCATCTGGCCAGATTACTGGACAATTAAACCAAGTCTAACTGCTTCCCAAAAAAGCATTAGGAAGGTAAATGAGTCAGTCAGTCAGTCTCGGTGCCCCTGTAGCTTCTCAGGCCAGAGAAAAAGCACATACCAGAAAGCATGCTTAACAATTCAAAGATGACTATTTACAGACATCCAAAAAATGTATGCCCATGTTCATAAATGTTACTCTTTTTTTTTCCTAACATCATCTAAGGCATTTTAAACTTAGATTCAAGTTTTTATTACAGTCTGTTTCTACAAAATGTTCACTTTTTTATATATAATGTCTTTATTAAGAAGAGGAAACATCCTTATTTACTCTTGAACCTTGTTAAACACCAAAGGAGCTTCTGACCAAAGGTCCTACAATTTCTTTCTTTGATTTCTTTGTATTAAATTGTTTTCTATTAAATGTACAAAGGTTCTATTTTTATTGTCATAATCTGACTCTTTTGTGTTATGCATATATTTCACCAAGACCAATTTGAATTTTTTTCTAAACACATTTTTAGTGACCAAACGATTTCACAGAGCATTCATGATCCTCAGCCTTGAGATTTTTGACTTACATGATTATTTCTCTTTATTCTCTAGTTGACAACATAATACGAGCTAGAAGGAGACACTTGTGGAAGTCACATACTTATAGGTTGCTTATTACCCCAGCAGAGCTGACCAATGCATGAGTCTATCTAAAGTACTCACTATCTATCATGTCATACAGTTTATCTCTTTAATGCTATTACCATGTCTGAATTTATCTCCTTTATTGCTCTAGTCCTCCTTCCTACCTCCCCATGACTTATTTTGTCCACCACTGTAGTCCTTAGTGGCTAGAACAGCGACTGCTGCTCATTCATCACGTGTTCAATGAACCTATCTTCTGGTGACCACTACATCTGCAATGGTGACCTCTTCGACCATACACTAAGTCACGCTTAGCTTTTGCAAGTATTTGTTTTGCAGCATTGAAAAACTCCTCCACGAGGAGGGCACGGCGTTCTGCCCTGAGTCTGAGGCTGGTGTTGCTTGGCTGCAGCTGCCATTTGCCACTGATGATCATTCTTCTCTTCCCCTGTGAGAGTAAGAAGGAAAGGATGAAGTCTGAGTGGTTCAAAAAAATTAAAAAGTACAAAAATAAAAATAAAAGGGCTGGGCCTGGTGGCTCACGGCTGTAATCCCAGCACTTTGGTGAACCGAGGTGGGTGGATCACCTGAGGTCAGGAGTTCAAGACCAGTCTGGCCAACATGGCGAAACCCCATCTCTACTAAAACTACAAAAATAAGCCGGGCATGGTGGCTGGCGCCTGTAATCCCAGCTACTCAGGAGGCTGAGGCAGGAGAATCGCTTGAACCTGGGAGGTGGAGGTTGCAGTGAGCCAAGATTGCGCCACTGCACTCTAGCCTGGCGACAGAGTGAGACTGCATCTCAAAAAAATAAATAAAAATAAAAAATAAAAAAAACTCCTCATCCTGTCCCTGAGTACAATTAAAAGACAAACTGAAAGAATCACAGATTTTTTTAAGTTCCAGGGCTGGAATTTCAAGAATCAACAGAAAACTAAGAAATGTTCCTAAGCAGCCTAAAGAATGGTACTAACATGCCACAAATCAATCCCATACCTACTATTTGCTTTGCTATTTAAACATATGATTGAATTTTGATAGCTTCCACGGAGACTTTCTTCGGTGGTATTTCCGTGTGCTCTCTAGCCTCTATGTTCCTCTGGCATAGCACCAGATCCTCCAAGCACTAAAAATCAGACATATGGAATGTGAGGAATGTTTGATAACTATACTAACTTCAGAGATCGGCCCTTAGTCATAAACAAAAACGCATGCCCTTTGAGCTTAGACTCAAATTCAATTTGAAGCAAACATAAGTCATGAGGTTGAATGCTGGCAAAGTATGCAAGGTGAAGCGGGGTGGGCTAGGAAAACTCTAAATATAGTTCCTCATCACAGTGAAGACAAATACTGCTTCTTTATTTTAACTGAATGTGCAAAGCATTGCTTGGCTAAGTTTTAGCTTAGTAGCACCTGGGTTAGAAAAACAAACCATTAAAAAAATAAAATGTGCTGTTTCCCAGTGCTTTCACAAACATCTCCTTATCAGGGACTCATCTTTATTTATCCTTTTCTATGGGTGCTAGTTCTGTTCAAGATTAATTAAAAGCAAAAAATCAAGAACAAAAAACGATGCTTTGAGGAATTGTTCTAGTCTAAAAGAGAACCAGTTGCAGCATGTTTACCACAATGGGATCACAATTTTTAAGGGAAAAAAAGTTACAAAAGAATTTTTGAGGCCAGGCATGGTGGCTCACACCTGTAAACCCAGCACTTTGGGAGGCTGACACAGGCAGATCATTTGAGCTCAGGAGTTTGGCATCAGCCTGGACAACACGACAAAACCCCATCTCTACAAAAAATACAAAAAATTAACCGGGGGTGGTGGTGTGTGCCTGTGATTCCAGCTACTTGGGAGGCTGAGGTGGGAGGATCACCTGAGCCCAAGAGATCATGGCTACAGTGAGCCAAGATCACACCACTGCACTCCAGCCTGGGCAACAAAGACACTGTTTCAAAAACAAAAACAAAAAGATAAATAAATAAATAAATAAATAAATAAATAAGAAATTTTGAAACTACACAATTTATGCTAGATGTTAGATGATGTTAGATATGATAGATGTTAGATGATGTTATTTTTTTAAATTTTCACAGGTACGATAATTATAGTCCTGTAAGAGAATATTTTTGTTCCTGGGCAATGTATGATGAACTATTTAGGAGTGAAGGGTCATAATAGCTGTCTGTACCTTACTGTCAAATGTTACACTAAGAGAGAAAATATAGACATAAATAATATTTACCTTACATATACCATATATACGGGGAAATGTATGCCGAACTATTTAGAAGTGAAGGGTCATAATATCTGTACCTTACCTTCAAATGTCACAGCAAGAGAGAAAATATAGACATAGATATATTTATCTTACATATACCATATATACTTGTAGAATATTACAGAGAGAGAGAAAGAGAGCAAAAGAGAGAGAGAGAGGAGGAGGAGGAGGAGGAGCAGGAGGAGGAGGAGGAGGAGGAGGAAGAGGAAAAGGAGATAAAATTGGCAAAAAGTTAATTGTCAGATCTAAGAGCAGAATATATACAATGGTGTCCATTCTACTGTTTTCATTTTTTCTTATGTTTAAAAATTTTCAAAATAAAAATTGGGGAGGATAAAATTCATTATTAAAGAACTTCCAGTAAACACTACGTAGATTTAATATATGTGCTTACCTACATTCCCTCTAGAAAAGAGCAGAAAGGGGATTTTTAAAAAGGCATAAACACAAAAGGACAATGGGAAAGTCAGTGGATGAGAACAACAAAATTTGGGACAGTGGGGAGCAAACTGCAGTGTGGTAAGTGATTCAGCAGATGTGAAAAACAGAAAGCCTAGGTTAGTAACAGAGAAAGCCCAGCAGCAGATCAATTCATACTGCAAAAGTCTGAAATGGCTCAGGAATTCCAGCACCAAAGACTTCAGACAGAGGGTGTGACCATGGAGGTCTCGCCAGCAGTCTGTTAAGAAGCAGTCAGACCCCCCGCCTGCCTTTGCCCAACTTGCGCAGAAACAGGTTTATTCTCTAGAAAGACTTAATCAGATGGGCTGTGGACTTCCAGGTGGCTGGGACTGCTGAAAGGAGTATCTTATTAAAAAGAGGGAGCGTAAGAGAGTGTGCACACACTGAACAGCAAGCGTCCCAAGCCCTACTTCCATTACTCAGTTTGCAGAGCCCAGGAGCTGGGCTTACATATGTCAGGCGGGAGAATTGGAGGGTTTTCCTGGGAAAACTAACCAGACCAAGAGAAAAGAGCCACTGACATTAACATCTGGGAGTGCCTTAATGGAAACGCTGAGCCAGATCACTGCCACATGACTACCCCACCCACTAGTAGAGAGCTTCCAAACAGCTTTTTGTGCCTCATTCTTAAATATGACTGAGAGCTGTCTCAGTCAGGACAGGCTAGATAACGCTGCAATAAAAAACAATACCAAAGTCTCAGTGGTTAAAAAAAATAAACGTTTACTTCCCATTCAAGCCAAGTCCAAAGTGGCTCTGGATGAATCCCCGGGCAGCTCAGTGTGGCCCCCTCAGTGTGGAGCATTCCAGACTGCATCTTGGGTGCTTGTGGCATCTCCAATCTCGACACAAGCATCAATCACCCAAGTAGGGGAGATGTGCACATCACTTCTGTTTGCAATCCACTGGCCAAAACAAGTCACAAGGAGGCAGGGAAGTTAATCCTGTCTCCTGTGTCTGGAAGGAGTGAAGAACCAGAATGGTTGGTATTACTTATCTCAAATGCAAAAGCTAAGAATACTAGTCCCCCAAAATGAAAGCAGAAACTAAAACAACACTGAAAAAATAAAACTGAAGAATTCATTTCTTCAGAGATATTGAAGAAAACTTCAATTAGCATCTTCAGAGAGACAGAACAGGTTACCATCAAAATAGAAATATATGGCCAAGCACGGTGGCTCATGTGTGCAATCCCAACACTTTGGGAGGCCAAGTCAGGAAGATCACTTAAGCCTGAGAGTTTGAGACCAGCCTGGGCAACATAACAAGACCCCACCTCCACAAAAACAAAGAAATTTAAAAATTAGGCAGGCATGGTGGTGCATGCTTGTGGTCCCAGCTACTCAGGAGCATGAGGTGGGAGGATCACTTGAGCCTGGGAGGTCAGGGCTGCAGTGAGCTGTGACTGCACCACTGCACTCCAGCCTGGGTGACAGAGCACCCTGTGAGATGAGGAGGGGAGGGGAGGAGAGGAGGGGAGAGGAGGTAAATAAATACATACATAAATATTTGGAGGAAAGAATTTTAAAATTCCTGGAAATGAACAATATGATGGTAGAAACGATCTACTGACAAATTAAAAGATCAAGTTTAAAAAATTTCCCAAAGAGTAAGAAGGGAAAAGATAGGGAAAGTGAACAACCAATCTAGGAGGTCTAATAGGTGACTTGCATGAGTTCCAGAGAGAGAGAACGTAGTAAAAACAAAGAGAAAAATATTATCAAAGTACTAGTGCAAGAAAATTTCCCTAAACTGAATCTGAATGACACTGGTTTCTTGATCATATATGACCCACCTAGCACAATGGTTACAAAAGGCCTACATCAACGCCAACGCTGTGAAATTTTAGAATGTAGGGGCAAAAACAAAACCTAAAATCTTCAGAGAGGAATCAGGTCACAATGAGGGAACAAACAAATAACCAAAAAAAAAAAAAAAAAAAAAAAGCATCAGACTTCTCAAACACAACATTGGAAGCTACAAGTCAGTAAAGCAGTACCATCAAATTTTTACTCCAAATTACTTCCAACCTGGAATTACATCCCTAGCTAAAATATTAATCACATATGAGAGAATAATGGCATTTGTGCAGATGCAAAGCCTCAGCAAATCTATGCTCCCTTTCCAATGCAGCTCCACCAAAACAGAGAATAAACCGAGAAAACTGGAAGACACGACGCCAGAAAATGAGCACTCAACACAGGAAAATGACAAATGAAACCTGCAAGATGACAGTAAAGGAGGCCATTGGATGACAGTCTGCAGCAGTTACAGTGATTAACCAGGACAAACTGGAGATTAAGAACAGAAGGTGCAGGAGGTTCCAAACCAATAGAATACATAGCGTGTTGGAATGTACTGAAAGGAGATTTATAATTCTGGCCGCAAATTGGTAATAGGAATATAGAGAAGTAAGCCAATGGAAAAAAGAGATGATTATTAACTACAGAGAAAACAAAAGGAAATGCAATCATAGTACACCAGATAGGTCATCCATGAATAATATTTACATAGTCATAAAAATGTAAACATAGACTACTGATTTCTTTACAAGGTGACAGAAAACACCAAGAGGATGAGGGGAGGGAAGCGCGTGTACATGAGGAAGGCAACAGTAAGAAAGCTGAGTCCTCAACCAGGGCGGGAAGTCAGTTCTCAAAATCCAAAGCTGAAAAGTCAAGGTAGATAAAGTTATTTAAAAACACAGCAGCAAATACCAAAAGAAACTTTTAAATACGTAAATGTGGTTGACCCTAGAGAGAGTCAGTCAAGTGTGGAGGAGAGTAGTGGGTCACAGGACGCCTGTCTTTGCTTTGGGAACCTAGTTGAGTGTTTGTTAATCATTTACAGACACAACTTTGATTAACGTAAAGTTTTAAAATCTTCCACTAAGTTTCCAATTTTAATTTTAAAAGTCAGAAAACTTTCCCTACCATGTTTATTTGCTGATTTCAAATTTACCTCTAAAGAAATCTCTTAAAATTTTAGTTACATTTGCTCAGAGATTATGTAAAGTATATTTTTCAGTACTCCAAAATACACAATATAAAAATATGAAGATATTACCAATATAGACTTTTAGTATAACTAAACTCTAGTGAATCTTAAATCAAATTTTGAAACATAAATATTATACCTTGTTCTTCTAGCTTTCATTTGGAAATCCCAGTCAATATATTGTTAAAACACACCAAATAATATATATGAAAAGTATTCTATACAGAGTTAAATCACACCATAAATGTTTTCACTTTTATTTTTTAACCCTTGACCCTGCTCTCCATGAGGCTAATTGGAAAGATTGAGTCTAATTAGAAAGATAAGGCACATGCAGAAATGTTTATAACCTAAGGCAGTTCGCGTTAAGAACCCTGTAAACAGTACAAAGAAGAAATGAAGGCCGTTGATTAGAAAAGCTTCCTTATGGTTGCATCTGAAATAATGGATGTCACTGTAAGCTCTCATCAGTTACCTTCTCTCTTCATTTTTTCTTTTTTTGAGACGGAGTCTCGCTCTGTCGCCCAGGTTGGAGTGCAGTGGCGTGATCCTGGCTCACTGCAAGCTCCGCCTCCTGGGTTCACACCATTCTCCTGCCTCAGCCTCCCCAGTAGCTGGGATGACAAGCGCCCATCACCACGCCCAGCTAATTTCTTTGTATTTTAGTAGAGATGGGGTCTCACCGTGTTAGCCAGGATGGTCTCGATCTCCTGACCTTGTGATCCGCCCGCCTCGGCCTCCCAAAGTGCTGGGATTACAGGCGTGAGCCACCGCACCCAGCCTTCTCTCTTCATTTTACAAAGTGGAAAACCAAATTGATTTGAAGAAATTACTTTTTCTAAATGTCATAATAGGAGACTGAGAGAGGAGGATTACTTGAGGCCAAGAGTTCAAGAGCAGCCTAGGAAATATAGCAAGACTCTGTCTCTATTGGAAAAAAAAAAATTAATTAGCTGGTGTAGTCCCAGCTACTCAGGAGGCTGAGGCAGAAGGATCATTTGAGAAGTTCAAGGTTACAGTAAGCTATGACCGTGCTACTGCACTCCAGTCTGGCTGGCAGAGCGAGACCCTGTCACTTTAAAAAAAATACATAAATCACAACATGATGACCATTTATTTCTATTCCCTGTTATTTCTACCATGCTCTCGATAAATAGTACAAAAATCAACAGAAATGCAGAATCATGTCACAAAAGTGCATCTCAGCATCCCAGGCTTCCCAGGTTTCACCTTCAGGACTTTTACCTCTCTGTGCCAACCCTTTTGCAATACATGTTCCCAAACCTGCTCTCCTCAAAAATGCACTTCTCTTTACCCCACCCACTGTCCACGTACCCCACAGGCATCCTAATGACTGACTCCAGGACTTGAGAGCTGGAAAGTTTGTCCAAGGAAGCCCCTGAAACTGTCGTCAGGTGTCTGAAGAGCATGTTCATGCAAGGCTATGGAATGTTTTAGTTTATATACTTCGAGCCTCTGTGAGGCTGAACTGGTTAGCTGGACTCCCCACTATGACTCTAGGTGTCTGCCTCCTGAATCTGTTTTCAGACAGATAATGGGTCAAGCCTGACCCACTATTTTCTACAGTGGAAATCGATCTCCGGCAAAGGGCCCAGAAATTGTTATCTAATGCTTGTGCCTTTTCAGGTTAATAAGCATCTGGAATACTAATCGTCTCAGCATTATTTCTGCTATAGCTTTCTGTTCACTTTTCCCAACAAACCAACTATCCTTCAAGTAACTTGAAAACCTACTTTCCAAATAAAAGCATCCTTTGAATTATACCGTTCTTTCGAAGCTCAAATTAGTATCCATGAGAAAGTATTGATTTATAGCAGCTTCTCTACTTAGGTAAATGTCTACCTGATTGTTTATATTAAAGTAAGCTAGAAATCCAGTTTTCAAAAGTGTTCCTGCAATGAAAACATAATTTTACATGAATACTTATTTGATAATATAATTATTAGAAATTTAGTAATTCACTGGTTTGAGAGGAACTTGTAGCACTTTATTTAATGCTTCTTTATGCACAGTCTTAAATCTCTAAAATTACTTGCTTCCTTTAACATAAATACTATATTATATAAACAAATTAGGCTTATATGCATGAAGATATTCATCCTATTATTTAGGTATACCATGGTCATACCAAAATCATATTTTTTACAGGGTCTCTCTGATGGCCACCTAAAAATATAATGATTAAGAAAAACATGGCCAGGTGCAGTGGCTCACACATGTAATCCCAGGACTTTAGGAGGCCATGGCAGGAGAATCACTTGAGGCCAGGAGTTCAAGAATAGTCTGGCAACATAGTGAGACGCCACCTCTACGAAAAAAAAAAAAAAAAATTCTTCTAAAAGCTTTGAGTCCGTGTTACAGCTCTTTTAGAATTCTTCTAGCAGGTTTTCCAGTCTTCGATAAATGTGTAAAAAACACATGAAGCATACCTGTCAGTCCTTCCTCAACTTTTAACAGCTTTATAGCAACACATAAAATTTCAAGGAGCATCAATAATGATTAAGTAAAATTAAAAGTTTCATGTGCCAATGATTTGTAAGTTTATACCTAACTGATCAATTCTGTTGATTTTATAACTTCTGAATGTTTTTTAAATATGCACATATAAATTTTAGAGGCTGGGCGAGGTGGCTCATACCTGTAATCTCAGCACTTTGGGAGGCCCAGGCGGGCATCCCGACCATCGAGGTCGGGAGTTCAAGACCAGCCTGACCAACATAGAGAAACCCCATCTCTACTAAAAATACAAAATTAGCCGGGCGTGGTGGCGCATGCCTGAAATCCCAGCTACTCAGAAGGCTGAGCCAGAAGAACTGCTTGAACCCGGGAGGCGGAGGTTGCAGTGACCCGAGATTATGCCATTGCACTCTAGCCTGGGCAACAAGAGTGAAACTCTATCTCAAAAAAAAAAAAAAAAATTATAATACTATATGCCATAAAATGACATTTCATATTTAAAGACAGTTTTTAAACTCTTGTATTCACATGCCATAATTTAAAATCTTACTTCACTGAATGAGAATGGCATCTGTTGTCTTCATTTTTTCATTTTTATCCTTAACAATTTCTGCCACAGCCAGTGCACACAAAGGCAATGACACCCAGGGATGGAATGATTAGTTCCATCACAACTAAGTCAAGACACAGACATTGATGTGACCCCAACAAAAGTAAATAATGGAGTCTCCAAAATAAAGCTCTATAGTAAAGTTAAATACCCACTGCACAAGAAATCAGAGCATCTAGGTTCTAACCCCATCTCTACGAATAGCTTGCTGGGAGAGTTTTGACATTTAACAATCTGTCTGATTGCCAAGTTTCTTCTATAAAATGATAATGTTGACTCAAAGATCCAAAGTCAATTCATGCTCTAAAACTTAATGATTTTTTTAGGTTTTGTGACATTTCACGGTACACTGTAGTAATTTATATCTTATTTTCCCACTAATTTAGAAAAATACCTAAATGATCCTTAATTGGCAATGGGTCCTAAGAATTTTGTTTTAAATCCCTGTTATCCAAAAGAGCCCTTTCGTATATCTGGAAGTAGATACAAGGATCTTTCTAAATCTTAAAAAAAAAAAAAAAAAAAAAGTCAGCCGGGCACGGTGGCTCATGCCTGTAATCCCAGCACTTTGGGAGGCCGAGGTAGATGGATCACGAGGTTGAGAGATTGAGACTATCCTGGCCAACATGGAGAAACCCTGTCTCTACTAAAAGTACAAAAAAATTAGCTGGGCATGGTGGCACATGCCTGTAGTCCCAGCTACTCAGGAGGCTGAGGCAGGAGAATTGCTTGAACCCAGGAGGCAGAGGCTACCGTGAGCTGAGATCGTGCCACAAAGTGAGACACCGTCTCAAAAAAAAAAAAAAAAATCACAGGTTTCCATTGCCAGCTACATAAAATCAAGGTATCTAGTCTGGCATTCAGGATACTCAAAATTTGACCTCAACTCACCTCCCAACCCTCATTTCCAGTGATTCCCTTTCCTGTTCCCAAAGCTACAGTCAAACTAAACATGTTTTTTCTAAGTGCACCAAAGTGTTCCATCACCCATGTTTTTTGTTTATGCCATTTATCTTTACCTAGACTGTTCTCTATCTCCACTAAGCCAAGTCTTACCTGATTATCAAAGCTACGGGGACCATCCATATAATTTATCACACAAACTGGAATAATTTTGACCAAAAAGATGTTAATTGGATGGGACATTAGGACATCCAGAGCAAACTGGGGCTGACACAAGCAGACTGGGAGATATGATAGCTCCAGGCAAAGCCCAACTCAAATGCACATCTATCAGAAATAATCCCTCTCTCCCGTAAATATCTGCCACACTTTTCACGTGTATCTCTTCTCACTTATCATTTCTGCGTGTATTCAAACTATGTGTATAAAAGGCTTTATTCTCCCTAACTAGCTTGAGTCATCATTATCCCCACAATGTGTAGCATACAGTAGGTTCTCAACAAATGTCTAATAGATGAATTATTTCCTAGGTATGTCTAACTCCAGTATATAAAATTAGGTTTCCTCGAATCAGCACGTGCCTTTTACAAATCAACGCCCGAGTTCACACAGAGAAGAAACACACTCCGTGGCCATATGAAAGTTCTGTCTTCCTTAGAGATGTCCCATGTTCACAAACCACGGTGGTTTGTCCTGATGTGAAACTTCCGTGGTGCAAATGACAAATCCATATATGATGTCATACAGGCTGGGACAGAAACCATATTGCCCAACCACTCGGTGCCTTGGTAACAACTACATGTCTAAGCTCTGGTGCAAGATCTACAGAACTGTGTGCTTCTGATTTGTGAGGAGATCGTTCAGGAAAAGCGTTGTTTCAACTTAGAAGAGCTTTCGCTCTCAGGACACAGAGCTGAGAGATCACCTCTTTATCTGACAAGATTTTGACGACCCTGGATCCCAAAGCATTCGATCGTACCTTTCTTATGATATTGACTACCTTCTAGTTATATACTCTAGACACCTGAGGATCCAGGGCTGTAATCACTGATCTTTGTATACTTCAGAGTACACAGAGCAACAGACATCGTACATACTCAACAAATACTGGTTGAATTAATTTTAAAAACAAATGAGTAAATGACTCACGATTGTTCACCAACTAAGAAAGACTTCTCATGGTCCTGCCGAAGCATGTTTCAAATATACATGAACTCAGGCCTGCTTCACTCATGTATTCCAACTCCTTTATATGTAAAAAAATCCCGTGAGATAGATATAATGAGGCTCCACTTTACAAAACACTATGGTTCCCAAAAGCGAGAGGCCCCGTCCAGAATGAGCAGCCAAGTGACAGCCAGTTCTGGAATCGAGACATTCTGCCCACATAGGAGCACTGCAATGAACCTGACAGATATGGCACGCATATAAAGAAAACATTACAAGTTCAATGGCTATTCTCATCCATGAATGCCACAGGCTACAGTGGACAAATGCCTCAAATGCCTTACCCAATTCTATCAATTTCCCTGAAATCAAAGCAGAGGAAAAAAAAAGCTTTCATTAGCTGTGTCTTTCAGCCACTAGTACAGATAAAGCTGGCTATATCTGGGGGAGAGAGGAACACAAATGAGAGAAAAAAAGAAAGTAGGACAAAATTAGAAGTAGAAAGATTTAATTTTTAAGTTCTCATTACTAACGTAAGATCTCAATTTATTAAATTACATGTAGATACTAAAAGTATTATATCAGTGTAGCACTCTTCATCACAAGCACACATTAAAATACAGCTAGATAAACGTATCGAGTTATTCTGGGGACTCCATAAACGAGACACTTTGTCATCTGGAATGTCTACCTGAAGACAGACTCTTACTACAACAGAAAATCTTATGAACTAAACAAAACCATTTTTAAAAAATCAAACACTCTGATTTTTTGTCCAAGTGTATTTCATCACACCACATTCAAATTCCACAATATAAGATTTAGATGAAAAAGAAAAAGTTGCATTTGGTGACAGTCTTAAAGGTTCTTTGATTACCTATATAGTTTCTACATTCTTTGTAACAGTAATTAAATCTAAGCCTCAATGGGTTTCAGTCCTATTTGCTATGAGTCTGAAGGCATGAGAAGTATGTAGCATTTATATAACAGGAAATATCTAAAAGCATTCTGCTGAGATTTCCTTCCCCCACACCCCCTTCCACACCCATTCCTTAAACTGCCTTCAAAAGGCCTGCTGTGTTCTCTAAAAATTAAACACTAGTTACTAAAAGAAACAGTGTACCTATTTCTCAGCACATCTCCACTAAAGTTGTATTTAGCCTGGCTTAAATAGCTTCTCAAGCCTAGCACCTGACCCTTAATGCTCAAATATTTTCATGTCCTAGAGGCCAAAGATGCTTTTCTGTTGTTATCAGGGTGGAATTTAGGAGGAAAGAAAAGGCTTCCCAACTCAGCTCTCCATTCTCCACACACCAAACCCCAGTCAAGAGGCCCTTCCAAAGCCCTGACATGAATGTGTCCCTGACACTCCAAGTCAGAAGAGGCCCTTGTACCTCGTCTACCCTCTCCAACCCCCTACTCCCTGTCCTACTCTCAAACCAGAATGTTTGTGTTATGCTAGAGGTAATGATTGTTCATCCAGCTCTGAAATGAGTCTAACATTTACTATTAGTTATTAGTACCTCTGCAGCAGTAGTTATTACTCTTAGTTATTATTAGTTATCACTACCTCTAGTTTACTAAATGCCTAAAATGTGCCTTTTCTACAGTATACCATTGGTCTAGTTACCTTATGGTAACCAGAATGTGGATGTCACTTAACTGGAGGCTGCCACATGGAATTGGCACCCAGCCAACTATATTTTGCCTGGCCTCTTGAAAACATGTGCCCATGTCCTCAGAAGTCAAGCACTGCCCACAAATACCCACAAGGCCTGGCTCCACAAGGAGCATCCTCTTAACAGGTGAGTCAAGTAGGCCTGAACCCAATTCATTCCAGGACCCATACCCACAAGAAAGGACTTACTTCGCTGCTGCTGGTTTCAAAGCCATTCACATCACAAAGTTTTCCTTCAATAGTGTAAACTGTCTAAAGAGCTTCCCAAATTATTTTTAGCTTTTTTTAAAAAAGGTAGGATTTCCTTAGTTCTAACTTTCTCTGCCTTTTGAAGATCAATTCTTAATCTCTTTTCTGTGCCACTACTTTAAAAAAAAATATATATATATATATATATATGTGCACACCAAATCACATAATGCAGGGGACACTGACCTACGTTAAGTCATAACATTTTCCGAGTAAAATATCAGGGAGCTTAAGATCGTGCAAACTTCTTAAATGAAATCAGAGCAGAAGGCAAATCTCTTACATGGACCTTCTTAACTGCTGCTCACAGAAATTATTTTGTCCAAAGTGCAAGAGAGAATTTTAATTTCAGTTCCATTTTCTCATTATCCTCAAAAACTCTTAATAGTACCATTTTGTTAAATTGAGTCAATCCCAAATGAATAGAGTAATTCAAGAACTTGACTCAATTGTCCATAGGAATACTAATTTCATTTTATCTAAAATTAATATAACCTGGAACATTAAAGCTAGCCACTCCCATTAATCTTGCCACCTTATTTGATGATTCAATTCTATCTATAATTATGTTATACAATTTAAGGCACCCAATAGTTAGATCACAAATCGCTTTTGTATTATGACCTAGAAAATACCACCATCTCTTCACAAAATTGAAACTTCTAAATTAAATTTAATAATTTTGAGCACCATCCACATACAATAACACAATCAAGACAAAGGGTACTTCAAAGTAATTTAGCAATGACCTGTAACGTAGGTCAAGTCAAACAACCAAAATGAAACATAAAGGAAATAGAGACGGATCCTAAATTACACTGAGGTTATGCCCCAAACACTCATTGGTAGTCAGCTGTTTTGCACTCAGGTTATTCATTTGGTGATGCCCCCAAACCAGACCACAGAAGTCTTAACCTCACAGCTTATCTAAATAAAGTTCTCTGCATCCTCCCTATCACGTGACCAGTTTGTTTACTGGACTGATTTGTTGTTCTGTTCTTACTATCCCCTGTGGCTATGGGCTCTGGGCTTCTCTTCTAGTGGTGAAAGAACAGATTTCTCAGCTTCCAGCTGCATTCCACTGATGGATGGCTATTCTGGTAGCTGAGGGCAGGGATGAGCTGGCAGTGTGGGGTGCGGACTAGAAAGGGTGAGGAGCTACTGGCAGTCAACATCACCTTGGCACACTTTAAGTACTACACATCTCCCACAACACTTATTTTCTAATCTCTCTGGGGCCACATGAATGGGTCTGCCTGCTTTCCTTTTCCTGTTGCCACTTTTTAATAGTTCCAGTTTTTCCCCTTTATGGGTTCACTGAAGAAAGTCTTATAGCTTTGCTCTACCCTCTTTTTGTGCCTAATGGAAATCGCTGTTTTATCTCAAAGCTTTTTACTACTAGGCACTCATATAAAAGGGTTCCTTCCTTTGAAGTCATCTCATCTCACCAAGGCACCAGAGACAAGAACAAAAATGGAACACCAGGAAATAAAGATGCTTCTTGGAACACAAAAGAAAGATGAATACATTACAAAAGGTAAAGCCCTTGATAGGGCCTTGGGATCGTGGATGAGACCCTAAGTACACGTTCTAGAATAACCACATAACCACTAACCTAGATTAACCAGACAAGGGGGAAATGATGATGACGATGCTGGAAGGGGAAAAGGGGCCTCTGTGGGAAGAAGGAATGGGGTGAGAAGAACGGTTGAATGATACTATAATGGTAATTTCTCGTGAGTCAGACAACCTAAAATTCCTGCAAAAAAACAGCTGTCAACATGCAGATCAGAAAAGAGGGAAGATGAAGAAATGTCAGTTAGGGAGCAGCTGGAGTACAAGGTGCCACAGAGTAAAAGGTAGACTTCATTGTTAATAGGGAATACTACTAAGAGTCTAGGAAGAGTTCAATAAAGACAATAAAACGCTGGTGATGTTTGCTGAAGGAAAGTGATGGCAGGAAGAGGCAAAGAGTATTTATTTTTTGGAAGGGCAGTCCTTGCTTTGCGTGGTAGTGCTGCACCATAAAAATTACCTTGCAAGATGAACTCATGCAAAGTAATTTTAATAATTATGAGAAAAGAGTATAATTATTCTATGACCTTTGAGAATTTTTATCAAAACATTTAAAATTCTCTATAAGTGTATAGGCAAATGAAAAATATAGTAAAAATAGTATTTGGTACATTGCAATTTAAAACATTAGAAACATTGAGAATTAGGGTTTATTTCTTTGTAAAAAACTAATTAGGGGTAGTTTGAACAGGGTTTGCCTTCTTTGTTGTATAACTTACAATACAGAGCAAGTATCTTTTCTATATCTTAACAAGTTGCAGTACTCCTTCCTAAGTTTGGATTCATTATTAACAATTTTATTCTTTGTACTTTCAATGTCATGTATTATCTCCTTGAAAGTGAAGACATTTGGTAGCATCGCTTCCCCTGAGACATCTCCATCCTTCCTCATTTATGCTGAAAAATTTGCCCTCACTAAGTTCCTATGAGTACATATCTGAAGTCTTTCAAATGGTGGAACATTCACAAAGTCAACTACACTTAATGTGTTGCTTAATGACAGAGATACATTTTGAGAAATGTGTGGTTAGGTGATTTCACTGTGCGGACCTGATAGAGTGCACTGACACAAACCTAGAGGTGTAGCCTACTACACACCTAGGTCATATGGTAAGGCCTTTTGCTCCTAGCCTGCAAACATGTACGGCATGATACTGTATAGAATACCGCAGGCAACTGTAACACAATGGTATTTGTGTATCTAAACATAGAAAAGGTATGTAAAAATATGGTATTCTAACATTATGGGACCACTGTTGTATATGCAGTCCGTCCTGACTAAAATGTCCTTATGCAGCGTGTGACTCTGTTTCTTCTGTAACTATGTTCAATTCGAATTCTGCAAGGTTATCTGCACAGTGTGGTAAATGTATTGCCATACTGCACACACATTACTCACTGTTACTTCCTGCTATGATGCGTAACTGTTTTCTAATGCATGCTTTATGTCATATTTCTTCCAAAATTCAGCTACAGAAATGCATAATCTCTACTTGTAGCATCAATAATCTGTCTGAAACTCCATCTAAGATAACAGGCCTCAAAAGCCCAAATAACTCCTTGGTTCACCGGCTGGATTAATGAAGTTTCTGATTGTAGTAAAAAGCAAATTTTCGCATTTTCTTTCAAGTACTCAAGAGAACTGGGGTGACTCGCAGCATTATCTAACGGCAGTAGTTGTGCTCTAAAAGTTAAAATTATTTTGCCAACCTCTGGACAAAAACAGCTGAAACAAGTCTTGGAGCAATGGCAGCCCAGGATCTTTTATGTGCGTGCCAGTGACGGCTGAGACGCCTGCTTCATGATTAAGGGTTTTTTTTCTAATGCTCTAGGATTCTCAGATAAGCATAGGTTTTATTTTAAAGTTACCTTTTGTGTCGTCTCCTAATAAAAGAGCTGCTCTATCTTTAACTCCTTAAAGCTGCTTCTCGATCTTACATCTTCTGTGGCACAAGCTCCTGATGGAGTTGCCTTACAGCTAACCTCATCAATATTAACTATTTGAGGATCGTTATCATCACCCGCCGTAAATAATCCTTGGAATTTGGATGCAAATTTCCCACCAGCATCTTTCTCTGTGCTACAGCTTCACCTAACAGATTAATCAATTCACGCCAACTTCTGAATGATGAAGCTAGTCTTTACTGGTAGAATTTCCTCAATCTCAGTGTAATTACTATTTTCTTTCAATGTGGCAACTAACTTTAATACTTTGACCTTAATGCTAACCAAACTGGTTGGGATTTTTTTTTATACAGGCTTCAATCCAAAGTAAAAGTAATACTCCATTTTAGACATAAGCAGCTTTCTATTCCTGGTAAAATTTAAACTAAAACATAGTACGTGATTTTACAGTTTTTTATATTCATACGACTGATGCAATATGGTTCATACCACTGCTTCATGCAGGCCTACCTCTCATCCCATATTTGCTTTGATATCCATATTTTCAAATCTTCTGATCACTTCCAATTTCACTTTCAGCATTTATCACCTTTCATTTCTTTGCTGCACTTTCATCTTTGTTGGCCAATTCGTCTTTCAACTACTCATTCTTATAAAATGTTACGTGGGCTTATCAGTAGGTGATGCAAAGAGGCAATACAACTGCATACTTTGCTGTCTGTGTATGAACTGAATAACAGATGAACGGTGACAAATTACTGATAGAGTCGAAAAAGAAATGAGATGTGTCACTGATCATGATGCACATTTGTTACTTATGCAGGATTTGTGGACTGAAGGGCCAAAAGCAAAGTTTGTACTGTATGCAGTTAATAAACTGTGGAAGGTGAAATTTCAATCATGTTGCTGGGGGACTGGTGTCATTTAAGTAAACCATCATAACTGACATATGTGCACATCAGAATCAGGCAAAGTGAGGAATGCCTTATTTCATTCCAATACCTGCTCAAAAATTAGTTTAGGCCAATTTGAGCTAAAGATTTTCAATTTTTATTGAAATAATGAAACTTTAGGGAAAAGTAGATCCCTACACTGTGATCAAACATGGACAAATTCATTATACAAATAAGGCATACGAGAGGAGCAAAAGGAGTTATAAATTTTTGCTTTGAAATACATTACTCCATAAAATTAATGTGTTGTGATCAAAAATTTTTTTAAAAAGATAAGTTCAGTCAGGTGCAGTGTCTCATGCCTGTAATCCCAGCACTTTGGGAAGCTGAGGCAGACGGATCACCTGAGCCAGGAGTTCAAGACAAGGCTGGGCAACATGATGAAAACTGGTCTCTACTGAAAATACAAAAAATTACCCAGGTGTTGTGGCGCATGCCTGTAGTTCCAGCTACTCAAAGCCTGAGGTGGGAGGATCACCTGAGCTCGGGAAGTAGAGTCTGCAGTGAGCCAAAATCTCGCCACTGTACTCCACACTGGATGACAGAGTGAGCCCTGTCTCAAATAAATAAATAAATAAATAAGCAAGAAAGAAATTCTGAGAGAAGAATTTGAGTAGCAGCAGTAATGGCAGCTGTGCAAAGTCAAATCTCCCAACACCTTCTCCAAAAATATAAAGACAATTTTAAAAAGCAAGAACAAGTGGAACTACATAAATCCATGCCTAGTCAGAAAACAAAGGTAATTTCAAATTACCTGTAAGTAAAAAAGTGAACACCAAATTCTAGTGAACTACTATCAGTTCTGCTGTAATATCTGTTTTAAAAACACAAAATTTGGTGTTCAAATGTGATTAATATATTAGAGAACAATTTTAACAATTTAATAATGAGAATTTTGCATTTCTTTGTGGGTATTTTCATCTGCTGAGATACTAGGTGAATGCAGAAAACTGCAGCCAGCAGAACCAAGCTGGCAGGAATAATACACAAAACACACACAGGCACATGCACACGGCACACCTGGAGCATCTGCCAGCCACCTTGGCTTGCCACAGGCATTGTGAGCCACACCCATCCATCTAGTGCTAACTTTCCATCTGACATAAGATAAACCTGCCTGCATCATTTCAAAATAAATCACATGCTACAGTCTCCTTCCTATGCCCACTCCCACAAGCAAACTTCCCATCTTTTCCAAGGTAGAGTGCCATGTTTACTGGAATGTTAATGTATTTCTAATGATTTAACATGGGTAAAATGGTACTACAGTTTTTACTAGGTTTCTGTATTTTTTTTAATGTGTCATTGATGCTTTGAGTGTTGTAACTTGTTATGAGCTGACTTGTGTACCCCAAAATTCATGCACAAGTCCTAACCCCCAACATGATAACCTGAGGTTTAACTGTGTTTGGAAATAGGGCCCTTAAAGACATAATTAAGGTCAAATGAGATGATAGAGGTAGGCCTAATCCAGATTGACTGGCATTCCTGTAGGAAAAGGAGATCAGGACACGGGGACTCACAGAGAGGAAAGACCATGTGAAGACACAAGGAGAAGACAGCATCTGCAAGCCCAGGAGAGAGGTCTCAGAAGAAACCAACCCTGCTGACACCCTGGTCTCAGACTTCCAGCCTCCAGAACTGTGACAAGATACATTTCTGTTGTCTAAGCCACCCAGTCAGTGCTACTTTGTTATGGCAGCCCTACAAACTAATACACACCCCAAACCTCATTTTTCCCATAAGTGCTATGGTTTTTATTGTGCAATTTTGCATAGCACAATGATTTTCAAGAATGCATATGCTGCATTATAACAGAACTGACTGTATATCTCAAGTTTCTGCTATAAGCCCTAACAGGAACAAGAGTATACAGAGAAAAATGGAAGGGGAAGAAATAAGGGGGTGTTACATGTGGTCCTAAGATTGATCTAAAATCACTCTCTAAAAGACAAAGTCCATCTAAACGTGAAAATACTAAGGTGAGATGGAGGAAAGGGGGGAAGGTGCATCACTGCATACTACAGAAAAGGAACTTAAAAATACACCTTGGGACTCTAGGAGACAGTCCCTTGGAAAGGCAACTGTTTGGGAGAAAACAAAGTAGTCAGAAAAGGAGACCTTCTTTGAAAACTGCATGGTAAAGAAAAAAGAAGAAAAGGGGAAATTCAGAAGACAGTGGAAAAAAAAAATTTAAGTGACACAGCTGGGTGCGGTGGCTCACTCCTGTCAACCCAGCACTTAGAGAGGCAGACGCGGGTGGATCACAAGGTCAGGAGATCCAGACCATCCTGGCTAACACGGTGAAACCCCATCTTTACTAAAAACACAAAAAGTTAGCCAGGCATGGTGGCGGACGACTGTAGTCCCAGCTACTCAGGAGGCTGAGGCAGGAGAATGGCGGGAACCCGGGAGGCGGAGCTTGCAGTGAACCTAGATCGCGCCACCGCACTCCAGCCTGGGCGACAGAGCGAGACTCCGTCTCAAAATAAATAAATAAATAAATAAATAAATAAATAAATAAAATTGAGTGACACACAAGTCCTTTCCCCTTCCCATTTCTGTAAAGCATCCAGTAAAGCAACCACTAGAGGACACTGCCAGAAACCTGGCAGACATCCCTCAACAGACCAAAGTTAGCACCACGGGGAATGGAACCAAGAGACGTCATCACGTGCCCCCTGACACGGTATGTCGGGAAGGACACAAAATCACGTCCAGGGTCCATCTCCCAAAAATGCATGACCTGGATCTAATGTTTAAATATCAAACACGAACTAAGGAACCAAATAAATGATCTGTGTTCTTCAAAAATGTCAAATTTATGAAAAAGAAACACTGAGAAAATCATCCAGATTAAAGGGTAACAAAAAGACATCACAACTACATAAAACAGGTAAGCCTGAATTGGATGTAGACCAGGGGAAAGAAGGTCCTATAAAGGACAGTAGGGGACAATCTTGCCCAATTTGAATAAATATATAGATCATTATAGTATGATCACGTAAGTGAATGCCATTGTTTTGAGGTGAAGGGTATCATATCTGCAATTTACTCTAACACGGTTCAGAACAAAAATTAATGAGTATAAGGGAAGATATGTGTGTGTGTGTGTGTGTGTATAAAGGGCGGGAAGGAAAGAGAGCGAGAGAGAGAATGACAATGTCAACATGGTAAAATATTAACATTTGAAGAATCTGGGTAAAGGGTAAATGAGAATTCTTTGCCCTCTTTTTGCAACTATACTGTAAGTATGAAATTATTTCCAAATAAGAAAAAAGAGCAAAAGATAAATTGTACTTAGCCTTCCAATGTGTACTTTCTGGTCAAGTCTTTAATTCATTCACTGAGAACAGTGAGGCCACTGCAGAGTAGACGGGAGAATAAAGAACAAAGGTGCTGGGCGCAGTGGCTCACGCCTGTAATCCCAGAAGTTTGGGAGGCCAAGGCGGGCGGATACCCTGAGGTCAGGAGTTCGAGAACAGCCTAGCCAACATGGTGAAACCCCATCTCTACTAAAAATACAAAAACTAGCCAGGCCTGGTGGCGCACACCTGTAATCCCAGCTACTTGGGAGGCTGAGGCAGGAGAATCCCTTGAACCCAGGAAGAGGAGGCTGCAGTCGAGATCACACCACTGCACTACAGCCTGAGCGACAGAGTGGGACTACGTCTCAAAAAAAAAAAAAAAAAAAAAAAAGGGCCAGGCGCAGTGGCTCACACCTATAATCCCAACACTTTGGGAGGCCGAGGTGGGTGGATCACCTGAGGTCAGGAGTTCGAGGCCAACCTGGCCAACATGGCAAAACCCATCTCTACTAAAAATATAAAAATTAGACGGGTGTGGTAGCTGACACCTGTAATCCCAGCTACTCAAGAGGCTGAGGCAGGAGAAGAGCTTGAACCTGGGAAGTGGAGGTTGCAGTGGGCCGAGATCGCGCCACTGCACTCCAACCTGGACAGCAAAGCAAGATTCCATCTCAAAAAACAAAAATAAGAAAGAAAAAGAAAAAAAACAATACAATGGAATTGGAAAATCACAAGTGACATCATCTTAAAATCTCAATTCAGAAAACTTTAAAAATATTATAAACTTGTAAAGTAATCAGGCTCCATAATATAGACTGAAAAATCCCGATTTAAAACACCAACTTTGACAGATAGAACAGGAAAAAGGTACTACCACTTCTTCTTACAGGGGGTCTTGGCTCAATGACTCTGAGTGGATTCTCTATTAGCATAAGGCACTCACATACAGAAAAGGACTAAGTGAAAAGTCAGCATTACTGTATATAACATTTTCTTAAAGTACATCTTATGACTTTAAAGTACATGTAGTCCAACCAACTGCTAACAGGGAGAATAATGGAGTGACTCTTAACATAATCTCATTCCAATACCAGCACTCTACACACGCACCATTTTCACCCCTATACCATTATAGTATTGTCCAAATTCATCTCCTCCCTCCAGTCACGCTGCCTTTCAACCTCTCCAGCAATACTCTTCCAGATTCTTCATTCTAAAATACCCCTTCCACGTCACACTCCTTTAGCAAAACCCTTCAAAAGATATTTATAACATAAAGCATCAGGTTCAAGTTTCTTACTCTCAATATCCAAGACATCCTATCATTTAGTCTTCAGCTTCTTTTCCAAACTTCTTCTCTCATCTCCCTTCTGCCAAAACTGGCCACCACGTCTCTGCTGACCCCTAGCACTTTGCCTGCCAATCCTCAAAGCCAAAGGTGAGGCCAGCTGACTGCAAGAAGCCTGTCCTCACCACCTCAACTCTCTCTCTCTCTCCTCAGAAGATGAAGTCATTAGAACTAGATGCAAATAAATAAGTAGTAAGGCCGCCCTACCAAGTTCTAACTTTTCTAACTTTTTCCTTCATGTTTGAATGTCAATTATCTAACTTGCGCCCACAATGTCCCTCCTTCCTCTCATTGTTTTTATTGCTCCTGCTTTGTAGGTGCGCTAGCATGTGCTTATTCTACAATACAACGGGACAGAATAGCTGCGAGAACAAGGCAGTGTCCAAGGAATTTAGTGCTTAAAGAAGCATGAAAGCAAAACCAGCACTGAAGGATTGATATCTGTGGTCTGAGAGAGGGGCCAGAGTCCAGGTTAGGCAGCAGAGCAGTTCTGAGTCCAACCCACAGACGGGCACTGTGCTTGCAGCATACTGTCACTGGCTATACGACGTATCTGCTATTCTCCTAGGCTCCACAACTGCAGGTAGGGGAATGTGGGGGATGGCTGCAAGAGGGTGAACATTAGCAAATAATGCTACCATAGACAGAAGAAGAGCTTCATCTTAATCCAGTTCAAATTATTAAAATTTATAATGAGATAAATCCAAATTCGTGAAATGTTGCCACATCTTCAGACACAGTGGTAGAGTCTCTATGCAAGATGTAGCCATCTGGTTATAGAAATGTAGATCCTGCTGGTGAACGCAGAAATCCAACACCAGGAAATCACAAGGTTGTGCCTGACCCTTCCCTCCTCATTCAGGACAAGGACTTCAGGGTCATTACGAGATATTCCCTGGGGACCATGACCTTCAGGAGTGGCACATAACCCAAATACAGTTTTCACAAGTCAAGGTGATCACAGTAACACATTTTGAGCAGGTATCACTGGATCCTCATAATAAGCCTTTGACTAAGGTCCTTCTATAACCCCTACTGTACAGATAAGGAAACTGAGGCCCAGAGAGATTAAGTAACTTGCCTGAAATCACACAGCCAGTGAAAGGCAGAGCCAGGATTCCAATGCAGGCAGTCTGTGTGTCTCCAGAGTCCACAATGAACTCAACGACTACAAAAATACAAATGTGCTTAAAAAGATCAAAAAAGTTATGCATTCTAAAAATTAACCCAGAAGTATAATATTTTAATTGCAGTTTCTTAAATGCAGCCTAATTTAAAAGGAACTAAATGATGAATTAAATTTGGGGATTTTTGTTTGTTTGTTTGTTTGCTTTTTAAAGCTAGCAATTCATTGTTAAAAGAGCAAGTCCACTAATCATGACTATTTGGGCCAGGCACAGTGGTTCATGCCTGTAATCCCAGCACTTTGGGAGGCTGAGGTGGGTGACTGCTTGAGCTCAGGAGTTTAAGACAAGCCTGGGGAACATGGTGAAACCCCATCTCTATAAAAAATACAAAATTAGCTGGGCATGATGGCGCACACCTGTGATCCCAGTTACTCAGGAGCCTGAGGTGGACAGATCACTTGAGCCCAGGAGATCAAGACTGCAGTGAGCCGTGATTGCGCCACTGCACTCCAACCTGGGTGACAGAGAAAAACCATGTCTTACCAAAACAAACAAACAAACAAACAGAAAAAGACTACTTCCAGGGCAATAATAATTACTAAAAACTGACATTTCAATTGTTAGTTAAAATAACACATTAGTACGGTATGAATATTTTTCTTTAATAACAATATTTTTTAAATGGCACATATTTTAAATGTTTAACTATTTTAGTTACACGTATGAATTATACTGGCTTTTTAAACCAAAATGAAGTAAACACAAATTAAATATTTATAACATTTTAGCCAGATTACCAAATGTATCTGGTATGTGACACAGTCTTCACATTCCTTCACCTGAGAGGCAGTGAAGCAAAGAGGACTAAGTCCAGGCTTTGAAGCCCTACTTGAATCTCCTGTTCTGTAATCACAGATAAGGTATTTAACCTCTTTGAGCTTTGGTTCACTCAGTTATTAAATGGGTATAAATAACATCAACAGCCTGAAAGTCCTAAAAATAAAAACATATAAGACCATGTGCAGTGGCTCACACCTGTAATGCCAGCACTTTGGAAAGCAGAGGCAAGAGGATAGCTTGAGGCCAGGAGTTCAAGACCAGCTGAGGCAATATAAAGAAACTCTGTCTCTACAAAAACTACATATATTTTTTTAGTTAGCTGGGTGTAGTGTGATGTACCTATAATCTCAGCTACTACAGAGGCTGAGGCAGGAGGATCACTTGAGCCCAGGGATTCAGGGCTGCAGTAAGTTGTGTTCACACCACTGTACTCCAGCCAAGGTGACAGAGCAAGAACCCAACTCTTATTTTTATTTATTTATTTTTTTTTTTTTTTGAGACAGAGTCTCGTTCTGTCACTCAGGCTGGAGTGCAGTGGCACAATTACGGCTCACAGCAACCTCTGCCTCCTGGGTTCAAGCAATTCTCCTGCCTCCTGGGTTCAAGCGATTCTCTTGCCTCAGTCTCCCAAGTAGCTGGGATTACAGGCACCCGCCACCACACCTGGCTAATTTTTTGTATTTTTAGTAGAGACAGGGTTTCACCATGTTGGCCAGGCTGGTCTTGAACTCCTGACTCAGGTGATCTGCCGCCTTGGCCTCTCGAAGTGCTGGGATTACAGGCGTGAGCCACCACGTCTGGCCAAGACCCCAACTCTTGAGAGCAAAACTACATGTACTTGTGCACACACGTATGTGCTTTTTTTTTTTTTTTTTTTTAAGTTTTACTTCTTCACTTTTTTTTTTTTTTTTTTTTAAGAGGCAGGGTCTTGCACTGTTGCCCAGGCTGTGCAGTGGCACGATCTCGGCTCACTGCCACCTCCGCCTCCTGGGTTCAAGTGATCCTCCCACCTCTGCCTCCCAAGTAGCTGGAAGTACAAGCGCACACCATCAGGCCAAGCTAACTTTTTTTTTTTGTAGAGACAGGTCTCACTATGTTACCCAGGCTGGTCTCAAACCCCTGAGCTCAAGCATCCATCCCTCCTCAGCCTCCCAAAGTGCTGGGATTACAGGCGTGAACCACCATGGCGCGCTATATATTTTTTAAATATACATAGAACACCAGACCCAAAGGAAGAACTTAATAAATGTTAAATCCTTTTCTTTCTTATGAGAAACAAGGACAGATACATTGTCTCTCTGCATCTGTAAGTCCACACTACACTGATACTTTCCAGAATCCAAGAGATAAGCAATGTTTCTCCATACGCACTTTCGGTTATGAAACTCTGAGGTTAACAAATCCCAATTCTAGATTCCAATGTATATGGAGGCTTATATAAAATGTTTACTCTAAAATTTAATTTTTAAAATTGTTTAGTTTTTCAGCATGGTATTGGTACCAAGACAGATACATACACCAGTACAACAGAACAGAGGCCTCAGAAGTAACACCACACATCTACAACCATCTGATCTTTGACAAGCCCAACAAAAACAAGAAATGGGGAAAGGATTCCCTATTTAATAAATGGTGCTGGGAAAACTGGCTAGCCATATGTAGAAAGCTGAAACTGGATCCCTTCCTTACACCTTATACAAAAATTAATTCAAGATGGATTAAAGACTTGAATATTAGACCTAAAACCATAAAAATCCTAGAAGAAAACCTAGGCAATACCATTCAGGACATAGACATGGGCAAGGACTTCATGTCTAAAACACCAAAAGCAATGGCAACAAAAGCCAAAAAAGACAAATGGGATCTAATTAAACTAAAGAGCTTCTGCACAGCGAAAGAAACTACCATCAGAGTGAAAAAGCAACCTACAGAATGGGAGAAAATTTTTGCAATCTACCCATTTGACAAAGGGCTAATATCCAGAATCTACAAAGAACTGAAACAAATTTACAAGAAAAAATCAACCCCATCAAAAAGTGGGCAAAGGATATAAACAGACACTTCTCAAAAGAAGACATTTATGCAGCCAACAGACACATGAAAAAAATGCTCATCATCACTGTTCATCAGAGAAATACAAATCAAAACCACAATGAGATATCATCTCACACCAGTTAGAATGGCGATCATTAAAAAGTCAGGAAACAACAGGTGCTGGAGAGGATGTGGAAAAATAGGAACACTTTTACACTGTTGGTGGGAGTGTAAATTAGTTCAACCATTGTGGAAGACAGTGCAGCGAATCCTCAAGGATCTAGAACTAGAAATACCATTACTGGGTATATGCCCAAAGAATTATAAATCATGCTACCATAAAGACACATACACAAGTATGTTTATTGCGGCACTATTCACAATAGTAAAGACCTGGAACCAATCCAAATGTTCATCAATGACAGACTGGATTAAGAAAATGTGGCACATATACACCATGAAATACTATGCAGCCATAAAAAAGGATGAGTTCATGTCCTTTGTAGCGACACGCATGAAGCTGGAAACCATCATTCTCAGCAAACTATGGCAAGGACAGAAAACCAAACACCACATGTTCTCACTCATAGGTGGGAACTGAACAATGAGAATATTTGGAGACAGGGCAGGGAACATCACACACCGGGGCCTGTCGTGGGGTGGGGGGGTGGTGGAGGGATAGCATTAGGAGAAATACCTAATGCAAATGACAAGTTAGTGGGTGCAGCACACCAACATAGCACACAAAACTGCATGCTGTGCACATGTACCCTAGAACTTAAAGTATAATAATAAAAAACGTTTAGACTTAAAATCTTTTTTTTAAAAAAAAAACCTAATACTATATAATGACATCAATGTACAATGTAAAACTCTGATTTTGAGATTAAAATTGATGAACTTGGCTTCTGTGATGACCGTGAACTCTGCTTAACATGGAAATCTAACTCAGACTTTGATTTTGAGATTAAAATCTACGAACTTGGCCTCTGATGACCTGAACTCTCTGTAAGATGGAAATCTCTTCACCTAAACTACTGATGGCAAGCAATAGGACCAGATGATACTTAGTAGTTTCATATAGCAAAATAAGGTTTTAAGTCTCTTAACAAACAGGAATAGATCCAAAAACATGGGCAGCTTCACTGGGGAGGTACAGAGTCCATTCTTCTGAAGTACTCAATGAGGGCAACAGGCTTGCAGGCCAGGACCTCTCACTCCCTGTCCAACCTAAGAACCAAAACACTGTCACTGGACCTACGCCTATCAAATGGCCCTTTCTAGGTATGTTCAGTTTCTCAACCTCAAAGACGTCCCAGGAGAACCCCATAGCTAGTAAATCCCAGCATCCCAGAAGCCTCCTGGGTACCCTGTACTACTGGGTAACAAAGAAGCAGATGAAGAGAAATCCCAGTTTAAAGAAATATTTGAGCTAACAAATGAAAAAGAAATGACTGAATGAGATCATTGTTTTGCAACCCCATATTAATTCATGGATCTAGACAGTAGATATCAGCGGCTGCTAACATCTCAGACACTGTGTGCTTTCAAAATGTTCGTATACATATATTCTGAATGTGAGCAAATCTCTAGATCCACTATCAATTTACAAAAAATACGAATTTGCACAATGGGGATTCTATCAGCCAAAAAACAAGAGAAGCTATGGATTAAAAAAAGACTTAAAGATTTTTTTTTTTTTTTTTTTTTTTGAGATGGAGTTTCGCTCTTGTTGCCCAGGCTGGAGTGCAATGGTGCAATCTTGGCTCACTGCAACCTCCGCCTCCCAGGTTCAAGCAATTCTCCTGCCTCAGCCTCCTGAGTAGCTGGGATTACAGGCATGTGCCACACCCAGCTAATTTTGTATTTTCTGTAGAGATGGAGTTTCTCCATGTTGGTCAGGCTGGTCTCAAACTTCTGACCTCAGGTGATCTGCCTGCCTCAGCCTCCCAAAGTGCTGGGATTACAGGCATGAGCCACCGTGCCCAGCCAAAGATTTGTTTTTGAAAAGAAACAACAACCTATGGTATTTGTCATTTTGTCACCCAAGCATGTATTCCTAAAAAAAAAAAAAAAAGGCAAGGAAATGATTACCATAAAGGTCAGGATAATTACTTTTATGAGAAGGGGACTGTAAAAGGCTTCTGGGGTGGCTGGCAAAGTTCTAGTGTTCTGGTTGGTGTTAGGAGGGTATTCTCTTTATGACAATTCATTAAAGCCATACTACTTTGTATCCTGTGGATTTCTATGTTTTATTTTTTTACAATAAAAAAGACTTAAATAAGATGAGTGAGATTCTAAAGGAAATTCCGGATTATCCATTAAGCTGACTAAGTATGTACTGAGACACTTTGAACATCGGTAAATAAGGCCCTTCCCTACTACCACTACTCCAATTAAAAACAAAAAAAAATAGGATTTGATACTTTAAAAAGTCAAAATTCTGGCCTAAACCGATCCTCCCGCCTCAGGATTACAGGCATGAGCTACTGTGCCCGGCTGGGTCCATTCCCAATTGCTCATCTACACTAAATGCTTTTTCTAACTCATTCGGAACACCCTGGCACAGGAAAGACGCAGTTTCTTCTAGAAATTCCTAGTTGAATAAGGAAGTTCTTGCTGCAAGGAGCTCAAATTTGGGAACAGAAGTTGCATAGGAACATAGATCATTACCTTATGTGCTGAGAGCTATGGCAAAGATACATAGAAAGAAGCAAAGACATACAATCATTTTCTGGAATCCTGAGCCTATTTATGTCATTATATAGTGCCACCTTTAGATAGGAGGAAAGCCATTTCTGATTTAAGCAGAGAAACAGGGAAGGCAGTGGGGAACATATTCATAGAATTCAGTAAACATTAAGCTAGCTTAACAAGAAAATCAGAGATGGATCTCAATGTTCTTTACATAATATTAAAATGGGGAGAAGACATACAAGTAGTAGAATAAATACATTTACTTAGTTAAAATCTAAGATTCACATCTAATTTAAATAAGGTTAAACAGGCTTCCTAGTCCTAGTTTATTAAAATTCACTATTCATCAGCAATTATATAAATAAGGAATAATATCATCACCAGATGAAAACTTGGATAGTTTTTTAGCAGTATTTTCATTAGTACTTTATATCCCAAAAAAACTCAGTTTTGCCAAGTCAGGTATTTTTATATGAAGGGGAAAACGTGCGTTCCTAAAGTACTGTGAGAGAGCCACAGTCTCACACACTACATATATCTTTTGTACTCAAGAGGTAACCTAGAGTTTAAGGGTGGCTTTAGTGAGATCATTTAACAGCAGAGCTGTAATTTCACCGAGTTCTAAGATTTCTTATAACCTGCTTTTTTTTAACTACTCAAAACAAAAGGATTATTCAGTACAATTGCTCTAAGTATTTATTTTATAAGGGCTGTTCCCATTCAGTTTGAACAATGAAACAGAACGAAGGATGTTAGCATGTGCAAATACATCCCTTACCAGAGAAAGACATGTTTTACCTTATTGTTCTTCTATCTGCCTTGATATGCTTTTATGTTTTGTCTTTATGGCATTTCAAAACACAGAACTTAAATAATGCAGACAATCCTTTGTTTTAACATCACTCAAAATCTCTCATAACAAATTTAAAACTGAAATCCTAAATGAAAAAGGCCAGAAAGTTCTGTAACATTTCAGCTTGATCCTAAGCTTTTAAAATTTCATTATTTTTCAATATTCTCTTTTATGACATTTTTAAGCAAAAAGTTGAAGGGGTTTTACCAATGACAGATCTCTGAAATTCACTTGGTATAACTGTCATGTAGATCCTGGTGAATGCAGAAATCTACAATAACAACAGAGTGATCTGAGTGCTTCTCACCCACGACTGAAGGGAAGGCTCCCTCCGCTGCCTGAAGCTTCACCCTGTTGTGCAGCGACTTGTAGAGAAAACAATCTAAGAGTTACAATAAGGATTTGGCATTAACTCAAAAAACCAGTCATAACACAGACTAGCTGTGTAGCTTTGGGCAAATTACTTAGCTTCTCTGAGCCTCCACAGCCTCACAGAAAATAGAGATAGTATGACTTTTATGTTTGTGAGAAGTAAACGATGCTATACATATATATAAAAGCATCTGGGGTAGAACAAGAACTCAAAAGTTCCTATTTCCTTCTCTTTTCAGAAAAGTTGAGACTGGAGAAGAAAAGTTTGCCTGTGATACAGTGTAAACACAGAATTGTGGTCCAAGGACCAGCAGCATTGACATCACCTGTGAGCTTGTTGGAACTGCAAATTCACAGCTTGGGCCTCAGCTCAACCCAATAAATCAGAATCTCTGGGGATGAGTATAGGAAACTATTTTAACAAGCTTTCCAAGTGTTTCTTGAGGACATTAAAGTTGGAGAGCCACTGACCTAGAAAAACAAAATGGATCTATGCAGTACTCTCCCAAGATTAACTAAGGATCCCATTTTCTGATCCTTGCTTACCTGTCTCCTTCTCTGTTGGTCACTCTGGATCCTTCAATTGCCCAGCTGTGCAGATTCAACTTTTGGCTTCACTGGCTCATTTCTCAGACCACAGCTGGTTTCTACCCTTCCTGGCAGAGTCTTTTCCTGCTGACAACGTGGTCATTGTCACATTCCCCAGCCCCAGCCCCACCCTGTCATACAGACAGACATCTAAAGGGCTTAGTGTCCACCCAGGCTGTACACTGTGCACATAAGCAGGCCAGCCTGTGGACACTCAATTCCTGTGATCCTTCCCCATCCTGTCCCAGAAAAGGAAGTTCCAACCATCACTCTGCAAACCTATGGTACCTAGGGCATGAAAGAACTCCCCAAAACTCTGAATTCCATACATCTCATTGTCAAAGCTTTTCCAACAGGTCAAATAAGAAAGGTTTAAAAAAACTAGCAGTTCTGTTTACCATAATTGAGTCCACCCCCTATTGCCCTCAGCTATAGAGAGAGAAACTGATCTTCAGGTCCTGGCGATCCATATTCCTCCTTCCTTTTTTCCTCTGAAATAGTGCCCTCTCAAAGTCCAGTTCTACCAACACCTAAAGCCAACGATGAAAATGAAATCATGGTCCAATTTGTTTGACCCCAAGCGGCTGGCCTCTACTAACACATGCTCACCAGTTCCATCAGAACCCCACTCGGCATGAGCCCTCAGACCTGGAGGAAGAGAGGACTGGGACCACCATTCTGGCAATGAATTGTTGCAACTGCCTCCAAAACATAAGTCACCTCAACTTCTCCAATGGTGGAGCCAGGGTAAGCAAAAGCTGTTACTCAGACCTTCCTACCATCAATATGAGATACCCAACTAAAGAGTCTATTCTACATGCATCATAATAAATCCTTCAAGGAGACACATTAATCAACAAACTTCAAAACTTAAGGAATTGCAGTATCTCTGACAGTGAAGTCACAGTAATGGTCTCAAACAAGGATAAGAGATGAAGGCAGGCATGCCCCATAAACTACACCGGGAAACTAGGGTTACAGAAGAATATTTAATGAGACATAAAAACATCAATCTGAGATTATCCTTTTAGTTAAGTTCAGATCAAACAACTGTTCTGTTTCTCTGCTACTGGCTCTGGAAATATTCAATTTACAGTCTCACTACTGCTATGCAGGAGTGCTTCTATACTGATGTTTTTATGCCTGTCAGTTTTGCAAGGGGGAAAATAGTTCTTCTTCCTTATGCATTCAACTTCCTGAAGAAGTTGCTCCAGCTGCTTAGCAGTCCTCCTCTCTTTCTGCGGAAAGACCGCCCTGCCCTCTCCCATGTGGCTATATTGTGACCACTATGCCCAACCCATTCCCAGCAAGCTTGCTATACAATTATGATTTCAGTTATATAAAATACGCATGCAGGTAAATTGAAATTACAAGGTATTAAGCAAACAAAAATTATTTTAAAATATTGACAATATGGATTTTTTTTTTTTTTTGAGACAGAGTCTTGCTCTGTCGCCCAGGCTGGAGTGCAGTGGCCGGATCTCAGCTCACTGCAAGCTCCGCCTCCTGGGATTAGGCCATTCTCCTGCCTCAGCCTCCCGAGTAGCTGGGACTACAGGCGCCCGCCACCTCGCCCGGCTAGTTTTTTTGTATTTTTAGTAGAGATGGGGTTTCACCGTGTTAGCCAGGATGGTCTCCATCTCCTGACCTCATGATCCGCCCGTCTCGGCCTCCCAAAGTGCTGGGATTACAGGCTTGAGCCACCGTGCCCAGCCTAAACTCTTCTTTAATACTGCTGTTCTATCATCTTTTCAACAATAAAAGAAAAAATAATTCTAAATATATTTTCAAATAGCTTGAAAATAAATATCGCCAGGAATTTTCTTTTTAAATGCCATTTATATTCACTTACTATGAGGCACTTGTTATTCTAAATGTTACAAATGACACACATTTAACCTCTTTAACAACCCTATGAGGGAGAGAGGCAAAGAAACTTGCCACAGGGCTACAAAGTCCATAATCCACAGGGCCAAGATGAAAACCACAGTCTCAACCACGAGCCATGGTTGCAGCTGCAGCTGCTAAACTGATAACACCTTCTCTAACTCCAGGGTATCAAACCACTCTAAAGCAGCACGGGGAATTCTACGAGCACAGCAGCTCACCTATGGCTAGGCTTCCTTAGGGTGTGATTTTTGTCAGATTTCCACAGCTAAACAAAACCAAATCTAACAAGGACTAAGAAAAGCAAGAAAAGCACAGTGCATTCAAGAATGCCCTAGATGTTGCCATGACACTTTTTCCCTAGTTAGAAGTAATAATGTTTGCTTACAACATTATCTTCTAATTAGAATGCAACATGTATTTACAATGAACAACATTCTGTATACCATACACATCATTAAACAAATCTTGTCTGTTATAAACAATTAGTATGAAAACTACTGAACCCAGAACCTCTTATTAGTAAGACATATCGCGAAAAAGTAATGACATTTGGGATCATATATTTTCTCGCTACAAAAATTTCAATTAGTCCTGGCAGCCATGGACTTAATTATTACTTTCAAATATTAATTTTAATCTTCAAAAGAATGATTTAGCAGTGCTCCACAATTATAAAATGCCAAGCAGTTTTCTTCACCATAGTATATTTTAGTACTAATCTCTTAGCACTATAGTCTCTAAATCTGTAATTTTTTTCAACCTGCAATTGAAATTCCAAAATAGGACACTAAAGTTTCAGAGTAAGCAATTATTATTTATTCAAGTCAAATGGTCACATTTCACCAAACTATAATCTTACATTATCTCTGCAACTACTTCCTTTCAACACAGGTACAACCAACAGCAAAGGAAAAGCTCCCTGATTCAGACTAATGAAAAACTAATAAAATCAACTCACCATTTAAAAGAAACTAACTTCGTTATTTTTCAAATACTAGGTAATTCAAATGGGAGACACAAATCATTCAGAAGTTCTGAAGATGTGCAAGCGACGTATCAACTGTTCCCATTTAAACAGGCTTCTGAAATACATATACCTGAAGAAGATACTCAGAAGAGTTTATTACGATTTCCTTCTTTATTTCTCTGTATCCGTTATCTTAATTTCATATTCACTAGTAGTTTGGCCTTTCTGTTAGAAAAGAGCTGATTCTAGGAACATCAAGCCAAACTTAAATTAAGTCATCACTTAACTCAAAATACATCCCACCTTCAATTTTAGTAAAAGCTTTAAATATATTTTACTTAATATTCTAGAAGTAAAACTTAACATAATTCTTGCCTTAAAATGTTTGCGTGTATGTTTTTTGCAGGGAGGAGGTGAGACCGGGTCTGTCTCTGTTGCCCAGGCTGCAGTGCAGTGGCACAATCTCGGCTCACTGCAACCTCTGCTTCCTGAGCTCAAGCAATCCTCCCACCTCATGCCCAGCTAAATTTTCGTATTTATTATATACACGGGGTTTGCCATATTGCCCAGGCTGGATTTGAACTCGTGAGCTCAAGCAATCCACCCTCCTTAGCCTCCCAAAGTGCTGGGATTACAGGCATGAGTCACCAGGCCCAGCCAAAAAAATGTTGGTATATTATTAAGAACACATGAAACTTTAAAAATGATCATCAGAGTTCACTACTTTATAGCACATTTCTAATTATCCAAACAGGGTTCATCTATACTTAACAGGAGAGAGCTGACAAATGACTTTCATCTCTAGGCAGTTCTCATCAATTAGTAATGACTTCCTGGAGAAGGCTGTTGAGAAGGACTATGAGAAAGCAGATGCCATGACTGCAACGCAAGTCAGGAGTGTAGGGGCCACACCTATGCCATCACTGATAGTTTTTTTCTGGCAAAATGTCAAAGAGTTTGGCTTTCTTCTGACCCAAGGCCATGCTTGAGTCACCTACACCCAATATTGATAAATATGCAGAAACTGCTAAGTTAATTTTAATGTTATTTCAATAAAACATAATTTAAAAAGAAAATTAGCCTGCAAAAATGAGTGTCTCATCATGAATTCCAAAGCCAAATAAACATGGTGTGGGGACAAAGCTTGTTGCTACACCTTCTATCTGGTGATTCTCTTCTGACAGTGACAGGATGATGAATTTCACTGTTCATTCCTGACAGGAGATTGGATTTTCTCATGCTTCACTTTATATTGCACATTCTGGGAAGAAAACAGCATTTTTGTGGTTTTTATTTTATATATAATTTATGGAAGGAAGTTGAACATTTGTGTTTTGCTTTACAGGATACTGAACGGTAAAACCACCCAGCCCACACCCTAATGCCCTTGGGTAACATTAGCCTGCTGCTGAATGTAAGCCAGAACATACACCACATGGCTCTAGTCCAGGGCTTCTCATACTGGTGCAAGCCAGGAGTGTGCCTCGGGGCAAGGGTATTCAAATCCACAAGACAGACATGGCACAGCTCCCCAAACCACCATTTAAAACATTATTCCAATATTAAAATAGACACAAATATATTCTCTAAAAGAATACAAAATTGACATGAAGCTTTAGAAGAAAATGAAAAGATTACAAAGAAATGTTCTTTTTGGAAGGACCTACACACACTCTCTTTGTCAGGGTCAACCTTCTTTCCATTAAGAGTACTGTACGTGGGTTGAAAACTCAGCAACACATTACTCCATATTAGAGTGCATAAACTGAAAACTGACTCATAAATTTAACAGTTGTCTTGATTTTAAAAGGGGAGGTGTGGTGACCTAATACCTGTAACAACTTAGTCTCAAACAAAAAAGCATATTTGGGACAGAAAAATTTGTATTGCAGCTAAATCTGGACCTTATTCACATTAATAACAGCAATATTGAACATTTCCAGGCAATAAAATCCCAGAACCAAGGGGTGTCACCCTTATACTACTTGTCAAGAATATCCCAAGTAGGGGCCTCTGTGTTTGGTATTTCATCCCTCTGTCCAGAAAAGGTTCTTTTCTCACATATTTCCCTGATGAATGCCCATGCTTTCCTATCACTTTTCTAAAAGAGCACTCCAACCCACCAAACTGCTTTCCTCAACAATTCCCATACCTTTCTGTGTTTTCTTCACAGCACATAGACATTGAGCTATGTATTTATTTGTTACTTACTAACACGTGTCCCCTGCTATAGTCTATATGCCATGAAGGCAGAGCCTTGTCTCTGCTAAGCTTTTTGCTGTAGTATTCAAGGCTATAAGCAGTGACTAGCATATAGTAGGACAAATAGACACTTGTTAAATGACTATTAGATAATATCTATTTAGTTAGAAATGTAAAATAACATAAAGCTGTCACATATAATTCATAAAGATATCAGAACTATGAATCTACGTAATGATACACTTCTCAGTATACAGAAAGACCTACTCCCAGGGTGTTTGTACCTTATTTTAGCAACACACCAGCACCTAAAGAAATGCCAAATACTTTGAAATAAGTCTTTTGGTGATACAAAGGTGAATCTAGCCACTTGGTAACAATTTTAACTGACACTCATTAGAAGATAGTAGAGAAACCATCTAGGCTTAGAGAATGCTACATATTTGCCTCCTGGGGTGGTAGTAGGGTGCTGTGGGCTGAGTTATGTTCCCACAAATGTATATGTTGAAGCCTAATTCCAATGTGACTATATTTGGAGACAGCGTCTTTAGGAGGTATTTAAGGATAAATGAGGTCATAAGAGCAGGGCTTTGATCCCATAGAATTGGTGTCCTTATAAAAAGAGACGAGAGAGAACTGACGCTCTCCCCTTCCCAAGCACACACATAGTAAGAAAGGCCATGTGGGGACACAGCAGGAAGGCAGTCTCTGCAGGCCAGGAGGAGGGCCCTCACCCAAACCTCATCTGCTGACCCTTGACCTTGGACTTCAGAACTGGGAAAACATCAGCTTCTGTTATTTAAGCCATTCAGTCAATGGTATTTTGTTATGGCAGCCTGAGCTGACTGATACATGGAGAATAGAAATCAGACGCTCCTTAACAGCCTTGAAATCCTTCAACTCATTCCTCTGCCTATTCAGCACTCCCCTGTGGTTGCCCACGGATCTGTCTCACCCTGTGCTACTTTTCTTCGGAGCACAATTATCCAATTTTACTCCCAGAACAATACTATGCAGTGGGCTCATAGTACCCTCATTTCAGGAAACTGAGGCACAGAGAGGTTACACAGCTATTAAGCAGAGAGGTAAAAATTTGAAATCAGGCAGTCTGACTCTAGAGCCTATGCTCTTAAATTCAGTGTCTGGCCTAGAGTGAAAATTCAGTAAAGGCCGTGGCTTTTATTATAAAAACTATAAAATTACTAGTAAAGAGTGGGCACAAGTCAAGAAAGTAAAATGTATTTTCCCTTTTCCATGCTGTTCTTGTAAGGTCTTATTAATAATTTTATCTAGCAGTAAAACTGTAATTCTGCTTATTAAAAACAACGCTTCTTTATACATAGTAAAAAAATACTTGTTAAACCCAATATAGTCTTTAAAGTATTGAAAAGTTCTAATAGTTTATACTCCCGCATGAGTCAGTATCTTCCCATTAACAACACAAGGGCAAATCTGCTTTGTCTTTATCTATTGGCAGCACCAGACCACTCTCCCCTTGAAGCAGGGGTCTCAAATCTTGTGTATGAAAGAATCATTGCCAAAAACTGCTTGAAAAGGAAGATTTCCAGGCCCCACATCTAGAAATCCTGACTTAGTAGGTCTTGGGCAGGGCACCACAACAGGAATCTCCGCTTTTAATCAGCAGCCCACATGATTCAGATATACGTTGGACCAAGGTCACAGTTCACAGTGTACTCACTGTTTTAGAGTCATATTTGTTAAACATCTATCTTCCTCCCCACTGTACATTCCTGAACAGTTCTCAATCCCTACAACACAGTACACATTCATTCATTCATTTACAAGTATTTATTGAGCAACTATATATACCAGGGATGCAGCAGTAAACAAAACAAATTCCCAGGCTGGGCGCAGTGGCTCATGCCTATAATCCCAGGACTTTGGAAGGCGGAGGCAGGCGGATCACCTGAGGTCAGAAATCTGAGACCAGTTTGACCAACATGGTGAAACCCTGTCTCTAATAAAAATACAAAAATTGGCGGGGCGTCGTGGTGTGCACCTGTAATCCCACCCACTCGGGAGGCTGAAGCAGGAGAATCGCTTGAACCCGGGAGATGGAGGTTGCAGTGAGCCAAGATCACACCACTGCACTCCAGCCTGGGTGACAGAATGAGACTCTGTCTCAATTTAAAACAAAAACAAAAGCAGAAAACAATTCCCTGCTCTCAGAACTAACATTTTGTGGTTGCAGATGAGGGGGGTAGAGGGGCAGGGGTGAATGTATATGTGTGTGTGCTTACAGAATAATAAACTGTATCAGTTAGGACAGGCCTGGTTATTCTAGGACCACAAACAAGTTTAAGATCTCAAACAACAAAGTTTATTTCTCACTCACACTATCATATCCATCATGTGTCAACAGAGGGCTCTGTTCTTTGTGGTTGCTCACGGACCTTGGCAAATGGCAAGAGGAAAGAAAGAAGTACAGAGTGGTGACTTTAAGGTTTTTGGCCTGATCTACTGGTGGAACGCTGTTGACATTTACTGAGATGGAAAAGAAAGAGCCAAATGCAGGGGACAGATGGGGAGTTCATTTTTGGACATGTTTTGGATGAGGGGTCTACCAGACCTCAAAGTAGACCTGTCAAGTAGGCCATCATAGAGCCTGAAGTTTAGGCCAGCAATGTAAACTGGAGATTTCTGAGCATACAGAGGTAGAATTTAAACCTATGACTAGATGAGATCACCAAGGAAGTGTTCTCATTCTGCTGACCCCATCCAAATGGGAACAATGGCTGGATTTCCAGCTTCTACCTCCTGACTCCCAACTGAACCTTGATTAAAGGAAGCAGAAGAGTTACCACTGTGATCCTGCAGTCTGGGGTTACAAAGCAGCTGGTCCCTCCTAAATTTCTTGGCTGCTAAGAGACAGAATCAGTAGTATGTTACTGATACAAACCTCCACTACAGTCAACTGCCACTCTTCCAATTCCCACATCTTCTGCAAGTTTGACCAGAATTCAAGGCACAAAGTACATGTGATATCATTCTCTGCAAACTCATCTATCCAGCTGTTACCTGTAGTGCATCCCAAGTCTGACAAGAAATCACTGGGGCCGTGTTATAAAAATACATATGTAGAGACTATTTCCAGCCACATGAAGGACTAGATGCCAGACCAACAATCCTGCTTAAGACAACTAAATGTGTTACTTAAAAAAAAAAAAAAAAAAAAAAAAAACACTTGCCTTTGTCCATGAGCTAGCAAGAAAATAAAGAATGTTCAGGCCAGGAACTGAAAGCAAGCAGTAACCAGAAAAGGAAATGGGGCCCTAAAGGAGACTTTCCCCTAATTAGAGAGGGTGTCTATCAGGTTAGTGAGTTAGTGCAGGAGTCAGCAAACTTTTATATAAAGGACCAAACAATAAATAGGTTCAGCTTTGCGGACCATACAGTCTCCTGCTGAAACCACTTAACTCTGCCACTGAAGTACAAAAGCAGCCGTAGATAACACATAAAAGAATGGATGTTGTTGTGTTCCATTAAAACTTTATTTACAAAAAGAAAACACCAGGCCAGACTTGGTCTGCAGACCACAATGCCCGAACCCCTGAGCTAAGCATGAGTTTTCTTAATTAGGATCTACAACCGCACTCAGATTTGACCAAAGTGAGGAAACTAAACAAAACCCTACCATTATGTTCAGATGCCAAAGAGACTAGATGCTCTTATGATGGTAAATTAATACTCACGTCCATCCCAGAACCCTAGGAAACTGCAAAAAAAGAGCCTGTCTGAAACTCTGGCACAAAGGTTATAGGGGGAGGGTGGAGCCTACCTCCCCCAAGAATTCATAAAATCAATACAACTTCCAGATAGGTTTTACAGCCCAATTTTACCCTGTGTGGTGGCTAAAACAAAGCAAAGATAGGAATTTAGGTGATTCCAGACTGGCACAGCCCCTCAGCACCTAGAAAAAGTAAATATAAATCCTTTCTGAAAAAATCTATCTTTCGCCAGGCCTCAAACGATTAATACATACAAAGTTCTATTAAAAATAAGTAACTCAGCTCACAGTCAAAAATCACTAAACATACCAGGAAACAAAGGTAGCAAAAACAAGAATCAAAAGAAACAAGTCTGCATTATCAGACAGCAACAACAAGAAGTCAAGCAGTCATGTACCGCATAATGACTATAGGCCGGGAACAGTGGCTCGCGCCTGTAAACCCAGCATTCTGGGAGGCCAAGGCAGGCAGATTGCTTGAGTCCAGGAGTTCAAAACAAGCCTGGGCAACATGGCAAAATCTTGTCCCTACAAAAAATACAAAAATTAATCAGGTATGGTGGTGCACATCCATAGTCCCAGCTATTTAGGATCCTGAAGTGGTAGGATTGTTTGAACTGGAGAGGTCGAGGTCACAGTGAGCCAAGATCATGCCACTGCACTCCAGCCTGGGCAACAGTGAGACCCTGTCTCAAAAAAAAAAAAAAAATATATATATATATATATATATATATATATATATATGAAGAAGCTGAGAAATGCCTATCACCTAGGGATATCTTGATGGTCCTGACCTTATGCGGGCCTAGGCTAATGTGTGTGTTTGTTTTAGCTGTTAACAAAAAAGTTTAAAAATAAAAAAAATTAAACATTTTTAAACAAAAAAAGCTTATAGAACAAGGACACAAAAAATATTTTTGAACAGGTGAACAATGTGTTTGTGTTTTAGGCTAAGTGTCATTAAAAAAAGTCAAAAAGTTCAAAAAATTTAAAGTTTTAAAGTCAAAATGTTACAGTAAGTTAACATTAATTATTGAAGAAAAAATTGTTAATAAATGTAATGCAGCCTAAGTGTGCAGTGTTTATAAAGTGTACAGTAGTGTATAGTAATGTTAAAGGCCTTCACATTCACTCACCACTCACTCACTGACTCACCCAGTGCAACTTCCTGGAAATCCTGCAAGCTCCATTCATGTTAAGGGCCCTATACAGCACTTTTTCTACGTTTAGATATGCGGATACACAATACTTACCATTGTGTTACAACTCCTACAGTATTCAGTACAATCACATGCTGTACAGATTTGTAACCTAGGAGGAATAGGCTCTACCACATGGCCTAGGTTTTAGGTATAGCCCTAATAGGCTATAACATCTAGGTTTGTATAAGTACACTCTATGACAGCGGTGTCCAATCTTTTGGTTTCCCTGGGCCACACTGGAAGAAGAACCATCTTGGATCACACATAAAATACACTAACAACAGCTGATGAGCTTTAACAATTTTTGTAAAAAACTTTCATAATGTTTTAAGATAGTTTACGAATTCGTGTTGGGCTGCATTCAGAGCTGTCCTGGGCAACACGCGGTTGGATAAGCTCACTCTATGATGTTCACCCAGTGATGAAACTGCCTAATAACACATTTCTCAGAACGTATCCCCATCGTTAAGCAAAGCATGACTGTGTAAGAATTACCAAGCACAGACTATAAAATGAGCATGTACTATGTTTCCAGGAGAGTCTTAAAAATGAATAAAGAATGACCAGATTTGAAAATGAAAATGAACCAATGAGATCTCCCAAAAATAACATAAAATTAAAACTTCAAATAAGAAGTTTCACAGCAGATTAGACACAATCAAAGACAGAATTTGGGAACTGAAAGTTGCAACTGAAGTAACTATCCAAAAGGAAGCCCCAAAAGCCAAAGAAATGAAAAATATGAAAGAGGTAGAGACCATAGAGTAAGTAACATTTTTCTAAATAGAGCTCCAAAAAGAAGAGAGAGAATGGGAGAGAGGCAATATGTAAAGAGATACTGTGTAAAGCCTTTCCAGAATTCATAAAAAGAACACCTATCTACAGATCCAAGAGGTCTAGTGGATCTCAAGAAGGATCAATAAAAAGCAATCTATACCTATACCTACACACATCAAGCAGAAACTGAGGAACACCACAGATAACAAGAAAATGTTTTAAACGGAGCGAGACCTGGTCTCAAAAAATAAAAGGGGAAGGGAAGAAAAGAGAACAGAAAACTCATTTAAAGGAATTTAACATACTGTTAGCTGATTTTACAAAACCAAAAATAAAAGCCTGAAGGCAGTGGAATTATATCAACAGTGTACTGTGAGAAAATAACTGTCAGCCTATATAACTCAATATTTAGCAAAAAATCTGTCAAAAATGATAATGAAATGAAGACATTTTCCAAGAAAAATTGAATGTGCAACCAGCAGATCTTTGACAAAAGACACTTGAAAATGTATGCATTAGGGAAAGAAGGTGGTCCCAGCTGGTAGGCTTGAGTTGCAAGAAGGTATGAAGAACAAGAAAGTGGCACGGAAGTGACTTACACACACACACTGTATAAAACATTAACGCTCTTTTGTCCTCTCTCATGTACTCTTTCTACATGTGTATCTATATACATACACAATTAAAATACTGAACAAAAGTAGCATGTAAGTTGGGAAAGGATACTTTAAGTACTACAATGTTCTAGACTTGTCCTAAAGGAGGATAAAGATACCAATTATTAATAGAATCAGAAAAAGGTAAATATGAACCTCATCATTTCTAGGGTAACCACCAAAAAAAAAAAAAAAAGCAGCAGCAGCAAACTTCTAAGCTCGTAGAGAGAAAAATTAATCAATCAACTAAATAGGAAGAAAAGGCAGGGGAAACAAAAAGTATAAAATGACACAGTAGAAATATATATGAACATAGTAATAATTATAATAAACGTAAACTAAGTCGTCCAGTTAAAAAATAAAGATCAGCCGGATGGGGTGGCTCTCTCCTGTAATCCCAGCACTTTGGGAGGTCGAGGTGGGTGGATCACTTGAGGTCAGGAGTTCGAGCCTGGCCAACATGGTAAAACCCCATCTCAACTAAAAATACAAAAAAATTAGCCGGGCGTGGTGGCATACACCTATCGTCCCAGCTACTTGGGAGGCTGAGGCAGGAGAATCGCTTGAACCCAGGAGGTGGAGGCTGCAGTGAGCCAAGATCGCGCCACTGCACTCTAGCCTGGGCAACAGAGTGAGACTCTGTCTTGAATTAAAAAAATAAATAAATAAAGATCATATTAGACTAGATTTTTTTAAATGTAAATATATCATGTTCAAAAGACACATCTAAACAACGAAAATAAGGAAATTACTAAAAGTTAGTGTACTTATATTAATAATAGAAACAATAGATTCTAAGGCAAAAGCATTTTAGAAATAAAAGTTATTACATAACAATAAAAGGGACAATTCAGCAAGAAGATGTAATAGTTCTCAGTTTGCAAGTACCTAATATCAAATTATCATACAAAACAAAAATCATGAGAATTATATGAAAAAATTCACAAACTAAAATTCACAGTGAGAGAGACGAAACAGACAAGAGGCAACAAGATAAAACACCTGAGCAATAAAATTAACAAGTGTGATCTGATGCATACATATAGAACAGTTGTCTGTAAAGCCAGAATGGTACTTCTAAATAGTTAGGGGTAAAAGAAAATGAACAATTACAAACTTTGTAAAACTAAATAATAAAACGCCACATCTAAAAACATATGAGATTCAAGTAAAACACAATGTACTTAGGTTTATTATCTAATAAGCATAACTTTTAAAGAAAAAAGACCAACATCTATGATGCTAAGCATCCCTTTTAAGAGGTTCAAAAAAAGAAACAGTAAAATCAACCCGAAGTAGAAGTACAGAAATATTAATAATAGGCACAGAAAATAATGAAACAGAAAGCAAACTATAAAAAAGATGAACAATGTCAGTGTCAAAACTTAGTTCTTTGAAAGGATAATAAAACTAACATCTAACAAAAGCAAACAAAAAGAATTGCCAAAAAAAAGCAAGAGAGAGACAATAGATGTTGTATAGATTAATCATATATTAATTTATTACGAGTTACTTTATGCTAACAAATTTGGACATATGGATGAAATGAACAAAATCCTTTAAACAATGAAACTGAAAAAAAAACAGAATCAAGAAGAAATAGAAAACCTGAATAGTTTTGTAAGCAATAAAGAAACTATCACTAGTTAAATGCCACACCCATATGCTTTTATGGGCTTGTTCAACCAGTCAAGAAATAAATATTACACCAACAATTCCAGAGTCTAGAAAATGTGGGCACGTTTCTCAATTCATTTCATCATGGTACATAATCTTAATGCCAAAACTTAACAAGAAAAACATGAGAAGGTCGGGCATGGGGACTCACGCCTGTAATCCTAGCACTTTGGGAGGCCAAGGTGGGCAGATCATGAGGTCAGGAGTTCAAGACCAGCCTAGCCAACATGGTGAAACCCTGTCTCTACTAAAAATACAAAAATTAGCTGGGCATGATAGTGGGCGCCTGTAATCCTAGTTACTCGGGAGGCTGAGGCAGGAGAATCGTTTGAACCTGGAAGACAGAGGTTGCAGTGAGTTATCGTGCCATTGCACTCCAGCCTGGGCGACAAGGCAAGTCTCCATCTCAAAAAAAAAACGAAAAGAAAAAGAAAAAGAAAAACATGAGAAAGTAAAATTGTAAACCAAGCTCACCTGAGAACATAGATATAAAACAAAAAAAAAATCAGAACACTTAACTGGCATTATGGCATACATTTTTAAATCTCTAAACCCAGAATACATCTTAATCTATGGCATCCTACAATTATCATTCGCCATTTGAAGAAAGAAAACAGGCAGGCCAAGGGGTATGCTCATAGTCCCAGCCACTTGGGAGGTGGAGACTGGACAATGGCTTGAGCCCAGGAGTTCAAGGTTGTAGTAAGCTAGGATCACAACACTGTGCTCTAGCTCCAGTGTGGGCAACAGAGCGAGACCTGGTTGCAAAAAAAAAAAAGGAAGAAAAGAAAAAAAGGGAAGGAAAAAGAGGAAAGGGAAGAGGGAAGGAGAAAAGGAAAAAAGGGAAGGGAAAAGAAAAGGAAAAAAGGGAAGGGAAAAGAAGGGAAGGGGTAAGTGAAGGGAAGGGAAAAAGAAAGAAAAGAAAACTTAATATCCCTGAAATAGGGATGCATTTTAAATTTGGGAACAGAGGCTAATCATAAAGCATTGATAAGTCAAATCCTAGCAAGTGCAATAATAATAACAACCACTCATGACCAATTTTGGTTAATTCCAGGAATGTAAAGTTGGCTTGACGTGAGAATATAAATTAATGTATTTAAAATAAACTTGTGCTATTCACAGAAAAAAAAAATCATTTGATTACCTAAAAAGTAGCAGAAAATATTTTTATAAAATTCAACACCCGTGTATTAAAGACAAAAACCTCTTAGCAAGCTAGGAACAGAAGGGAACTTCCTTAACCTGGTAATGGGTGTCTACAAAATATCTATTTACATTGAAAGTACTCCCTGTAGGATTTAGAACCAGACAAAGATGCTCATTATTACTACTTCAATTCAACACTGTATTGTGAGTCTGAGCTAGTACTGAATGGCAGGAAAACGAAATAAAAGGGTTAAGGATAAGCAAGGAAGAACAAGAGTGTCATTATTTGTAAATGATATCACTGTCTTCACATAAATAATCTGGGAGACTTTCCCTACCAAATATCAAGATTTGTTATCAATATTATAAAACTATAATATTGAAGACAACGTGATATTGGCAAAAGGAATGAATAAAAGAACTAAAGGAACTGAACTGCAACACAAAAATGGGCCCACACAAACTTGGGGACTTGATTTCTAGAAGAAACTGGTGTGGAAGAGGCATCACGGCTGCTCAGTGGGAAAGGCTGGACTTTTCCCCACACAGAGCTGTGACGACAAGTCAGACATACAGGAGAAAAAAAAATGAAATTGGTCTCATCCTATAACCCATACTCACAGATCAAATCCTAGAGATCTGAAGACCCCAAATATAAAAGGCAAATCTCTAAAGCTTGGCAAAGATAATGCAGTATGAGACATCATGACCTCAGGATGCACAAGAAACAAAACGCACAAGCACAAATGAGAAAGAAGATGGACAAATCTGACTATATTAACTTTGGAACTGCCATTCATCCAAATCTCCACAAAGACAGTTTAAAAACAAGCAATAAAGTAGGGGAAGATATTTGCAGCACAAAGAACTCACAAAGATTTGCTTCCTAAATACTTAAGGAACTTGTAAGAATCAATAAAACATTAACAAACCAATAAGAAGATGAACAAACAAGAAAAAACAAAAACCCCATCCAGGAATTTCAAAGAAAAGGGAAACAAATGGCCTATAAACATACAAAAATATGCTCAACCTCGTTTTCTTAGCAGCATCATTCACAAAAGTATTTAATTTTGACGAAGTCTCAATTACCATTTTTCCTTTCATGAATCATGCTTTAGTGTCATGTCTAAGAACTCTTTGCCCAACAGAAAGTCATGAAGATTTTTTCTGATGTATTTTCTAAAATTTATAAAATTATAAAATTTATAAAATTATAATTTTATATTTTACATTGATACCTATGATCAGCTTTGAGTTAATTTCCAAATAAGATGTGAAGTTTACATGGGGGTTTGTTTTCTGCATATAGATGTCCAATACCATTTGTTAAAAAGAGTAACTCTTCTTCACTAAACAGCATTTGAGCTTTCTCGAAAATCAAATGTCCATAATTGTGTGGGTCCATCTCCGGATTTTTTTATTATGTTTCACTGATCTATATCTAACTTTCACAAATACCATACTGTCTTGATTGCAGTGACAGTTCACTTTATGTGTCAAACTGGCTAGGACACAGTACTTGGATATTTGATCAAACAGTAGTCTAAATGTTGCTGTGAAAGTACTTTTCGGATGAGATTTAACATTTAAATAGTACATTTTGAGTCTTTTTTCAGGAGGTAAAGGACAATGCCCAATGTGACTAGAGTATTTGCAGGGAAAGAAGAAGGTGACTCGTTATGTACGAATCCAGAGAAGCAGACAGGACCTGGCATGAGGCCTAGCACAATGCAAGCACTCAGACAGTGGCTGAACGAAGAAATACGTGGACAAATGAAGAAACTGGGCTCACATCCAGCTTACATACCTCCCGGCTAGGTCACCTCAGACAGATTATTTAACCTTTCTAACCCTCTTTGAAAAATGGAAATAGTCACGTCTACCTCTTAGAGTTGCTGTTAAGGACTAAATAAGCTACCAAAGAATCAAGTACATAATCAGTGCCCTGTGGAAGCCAAGGAAAGACCACAGCACTCACAGTACAAACTGAACAGATCCAAAGTTTGCACCCCTTTAACTACTCTGCCATGAAGATCAAAATAAACACCTTTTGTTTCACATAAAAACCCAGCCACACATAATTTTTTTTTTTTTTTTTAATTTTAAAGATACTTACGAATGGCCGGGCGCGGTGGCTCACGCCTGTAATCCCAGCACTTTGGGAGGCCAAGGCGGGTGGATCATGAGGTCAGGAGATCAAGACCATCCTGGCTAACATGGTGAAACCCCATCTCTACAAAAAAAAAAAAAATTAGCCGGGTGTGGTGGCGGCGCCTGTGGTCCCAGCTACTCAGGAGGCTGAGGCGGGAGAATGGCGTGAACCTGGGAGGCGGAACTTGCAGTGAGCCGAGATCGCACCATTACACTCCAGCCTGGGTGACAGAGCGAGACTCCATCTCAAAAAAAAAAAAAAAAAAAAGATAGGAATAAAGAAGAGTGTTACACCAAATAAGAGCATACACTTACATTTCCAGGCAAAAGAAGGGCAGATGCCGAAAGTGAAGAAAAAAGCCAGAGACAGAAAACACAACAGCCCTGCACTCTGCTGAACAGAAAAGAGGGAGCTGTGCGGTAAGATAAAATGGACGAGTCGTGCAGCTGGTGTAAGTGATCAAATGACTGCAGACGTAGAGCTATCACAAAAGCCATCAAAGACATGGATTCTAACTTTCCCTAGTAAAAAGCCAGAAGTATCCAAATGATTAAACTAAATGTAATAAGTACATGGACATCTGCATCGTACCTGAAAAGAATAAAATACCCAAACATTTGATGGATTGGTACAAATCGATTCATCTAACCTGTACATTATCAAGACTTAGAACAACTATACGGATTCTTGGCATCAATAGTGATGAGAAACATACCACTTTGTAAGGCAGCCCTTCCATTCTTCAACAACTGAAGAACTGGATTATGGCTTGTTCTAAGGAAAAAGATGCAGGTCTTCTTATAGTTGTGTCCGCTGGTCCTAAATCTCCCATAAATGAGGTCTGATCTTTCTTCCACAAGACAGACCTTGAAATATTTGAAGATAAGTAGGTAACCATGTTTCCATTTGCTAAGACTGTCCTAATCCATGCCCATCATCCCAGGATAAATACAGACAGTGCTGATCTCAAAGAGCCCTGGTTTGAACAATAAATTACATCATCATCCAGTCATAAGAGATGCCCTTCCCCCCCAAAAATTATCTTCTTCAGGCTAAGTATTCACCTTTCCACCAATCATTCCTCTTGCGACATAATTTCCAGTCCCTTCACCATTCATTAAGCCGTTAGTTGTAAACGAACTCCAAGTAACTGCTATCCCTAAACCAAACGCAATATTTCAGGTATAGTGTCAAGTAAAAAAAACTTATTCTTCTGATCATATGAAATCACCTTAGCATTTTCAAAAATCAGGTCACACTCTTTGCTTATGTTGAGCCAAATAATCAATTAAAACTTTTAAGTCCTTTCCCTTTATATGTCCACCAGGCAATACAGTACTTATATAATAAATCACTCAATTACTAGTATGCCTAACTAAAAGGCTATATTTCACTATGTTCTTCATAATAATGCTATAAATACCTTGTTCAGATACACTACATCTATTGCATGAGATCGTTCTGGGACACATTATTTTGGAGGCAACCTCTGAATACCAATGTGGAAAATCCTGAAAACAGTTGGAAGACAAGAACAGAGGTACATTCATCCATTCATTCAATAAATACAGCTTCTCACATGTGTCAAGCATTGTGCTGGCCCTGATTATACAACAGTAGCAAGATAAATGGCCCCCCTACCCAGAATTCTGAAAAACACCCATTTTTAAGGGGTTGGAAGACACAATCAAAAAACAAGTAGAAAGTAAACGATTAAGGTGAAGAACAAGGAGGATGTCTTATAGAAGAGCCACAAAAAGAGACATTTTGATTTTTTTTAAGACAGGATCTTGCTCTGTTGCCCAGGCTGGTATGCAGGCACAATCACAACTCACTGCCACCTCCACTTGCTAGGCTCAAGCAATCCTCCCCACCTCAGACTCCTGAGCAGCTGGGACTACAGGCATGCACCACCATGCCTAGTGAATTTTCTTCTTCTTCTTCTTCTTCTTTTTTCTTTGAGACAGTCTCGCTCTGTCACCAAGGCTACAGTGCAGTGGTATGGTCTTGGCTCACTGCAACCTCCGCCTCCCAAGTTCAAGCAATTCTTCTGCCTCAGCCTCCTGAGTAGCTGGCACTACATGCAAGCGCCACCACACTCGGCTAATTTTTGTATTTTTAGTACAGACGGGGTTTCACCATATTGGCCAGGCTGGTCTCGAACTCCTAACCTCGTGATCCGCCCGCCTCGGCCTCCCAAAGTGCTGGGATTACAGGTGTGAGCCACAGCACCTGGCCTCTTTTTTTTTTTTCCCCCAGAGACGGGGGCCTCACTATGTTGCCCAGGTTGGTCTTGAACTCCTAGACCCAAGATCTTATACTAATTTCACTTAGTATAATGTACATTTCTTTATTAGATTGGATTGTTCTCATAGTTTCCTTGGAAAATATCTCTTATATTTAAATTGGATGCCTCTTATAAGCCGTAAAAAGCTCTTAAATAATTGGGACAGTTGGCCCTTTGTAATGTGTTTTTTATATATATATATATGTTTTCAATTTAGATTTTATGGGTGTTTATAGTTTCATGTTTTGAATTTAAAAAATTGTATACATTTAAGGTATATAACGTATAGATAGTAAAATGGTCACTATGGTGAAGCATATGAACACATCTATCACCTCACATAGTTATCCCCCTTTTGGTGGGGGCAAGAGCAGCTACAATCTACTCATTTAGCAAAAATCCCAAATATAACGCACTACAATTAACTGTAGTCCTCATGTTGTAGTTAGGTCTCTAGACATGCCCATCCTCCATATCTTCTACTTTGTATCCTTGAACCTACATCTCCCCATCTGCTAGCCCCTAGCCCATCCCTGATAACCACTGTTTCAATTTCCATATATATATATTTGACTTTTTGTTTTTAAAGATTCCACATATAAGTGAGATCATGCAATATTTTTCTTTCTCTGTCTGGCTTATTTCACTTAGTATAATGTCCTTGAGGTCCATCTGGGTTGTGGCATGAACATGAATTTTTATTAAATTTCCCAGTATTTTATGCTTCTGGGTTTTATAAAATGCCTAGAAAGGCCTTCTCTGTTTGAAGATTATTCATCTATTTTTCTTCTTGCTTTCTTTAAGGAATCATTTTATACGTTTAATATCTGAATCATCAGAAATATATTACCTTATTATTTAACATGCTCAAGGTCAAACTCTTCACCTTTCCTTTGCAAACCAATTCTGCTTTCCAGTGACATTTGTAATTCTCATGACTTTGACCCTTTCTTCATCAAAAGGTCTCTTTCCTAGCTAGGCATGGTGGCTTATGCTTATAAACCCAGCACTTTGGGAGGCTGAGGCAGGAGGATTGCTTGAGCCCAGGAGTTTGAGACCAGTCTGGGCAACACAGTGAGACTCTATCTCTTAAAAAAAAAAAAATAGCTGGGCATGGTGGCTTGCACCTGTAGTCCCAGTTACTCAGGAGGCTGAGGCAGAAAGATCACTTGAGCCAGGAGGTGGAGGGTGCAGTGAGCTATGATTCCAGTCTAGGTGACAGAGCAAGACCCTGTCTCAAAAAAATAAATAAATAAAATAAAATAAACCAGTGTGTGTGCATACATAGTCCATAGAAGACTCTCCAAATCACAGTTCTTCTTCCTCATATTCACTCTACTAGGTTTGATGTAAAAACTAATCTATCCTTTGACCTGAAAGTAAAATATGTAGGTTTTGGAAAGTGCTAAGGAAACTCTGCTGCCACTTAATCTACAACAGTCCTATTCCTAAGAACCCCCCTAGTGTTATTTGCCACAAAAATGACAATAGTGGATAGAAAGAATACATATCTATCACCCAAGTCATATTTGGGGGCAAATACTAGATATTTGAGAAGCCCCACGATGCCTGCTGAGTGGAGAACCAGGATGTCATTGCATCTGATAACCTTCTCTGCCATAATAGGATCCCAGAGGACTGGCTTTAGGAACAAGCTCTCAGTAGCAAGACTGTCTTAAAATATGCAATCCAGCGAGAGAAGCACTGACATTACCTCTCAAACAATCCATAATAATAACTTGTTCTCACCCAGTTCTGTCAGCAGTGGACAAAATTTATCTCAATACCCGAATGAACAATACAGTGGTTTCCTAGTTACTTTGAGAATAAACAGGCTAAGAGAGAGTCTGCAGAAGGAGGAAAGAGTGGACACATGGAGGAACTGAACCGGGCCAGGACCAGGCTGAGGCAAGCCAGGGTCCTAAGGCACAACATTAAGGGGCACTTGTTCTAAGAGTTATGCCATGCTGACCTTGCATCTACATGCATGGCAGAGTAAGTGCCCCCTTAAATTCTGTACCCCGGGCCTTTCCTTAGTGAGATGCCTCGCCTCACCCTAGTCTAGCCGTGGACATGAACAAGGCCAGTCCTTCTCATTTCACCAACTGTGTGTGTTCATTAAACAGTCCTAGAGGCCTTCAGTGCCGTGCAGCTGGGAATGAGTGATGTTTTCTCCCTTCTAACATGGAGAGAGGAACATGGGAATGAGCATGAATTCTTCTGGAACACTGTAGATAAATAAAACACCTACAGACTCAAGTAAACTCAAAGACTGTACGGAGTTTTCTACTTTGATATTAAAACAGTTCCTAAAAAAGCATACTAAGTTGAGTATGAAAAGTTTTCAAAGGGCTTAATGTTATATGGGGGCTGGCAGGAGCAAGAAGATTAGACAATATTATAAAACTTTAGACCCACTATTACACAATGCAATACCAAACTAAATCTTTTTCATTTTCTTTCACAACGGAACACAGAGACAACTGGCTTAAATCAAACAAGCATTTAATTGAAGCAAAGGAGTCCTCATGTTTTTTGCTACAAATAGCATTTTTGAAAATTTTTTAACATTCATTTTTATAAATGATAAAGAATTTACTTAAAGTATTACAATAACTATAAGCTATAAGCAATGATAGCTACAATACCAAAACAGAACAGATGTCAGGGAGCACCTATATATAGCTAGAAATATGTGTCAGGTAATTTGAACACAGTACCTGAAAGCATATTTCATGGTACCCTTGAACTGAGTTAACTTGCAAATTGAACCCGTAAAAACCGAGGATGCACCTGCATCTTCACTCCGGGAAACAGGCCTTATTTGATACAACAGCTTCCAGGCACTGTGGGCATGAAGAAGCCCTGAAGGAAAGCCTGTAACTCCAGCCGTTATCCCTACATCAGTCTCACACATTACAAGCAGCCTTCATAGCCCTGGGTCCCCTCCAAACACCCTGGCAGTGGTGAGAACTGGGAATGCTTCCTGCTTTTGGGACAATTTCTTTGGCTACACATTCCATCAGAAAAATGTAGTGTGTCTAATCATTTCCATGTTTTTGTGGAGGAGTTTGAGCTACCATAGATTATAAGCTCTGAATAAATAATTCAAAACTGATAAGTACAAGATAACGAAATCACAACATAGCAGGAGATCACGAGGTCAAGAGTTCAAGACCAGCCTGGCCAACATGGTGAAACCCCACCTCTACTAAGAATACAAAAAATTAGCCAGGCGTGGTGGTGGGTACCTGTAATCTCAGCTACTTGGGAGGCTGAGGTTGGAGAATTGCTTGAATCCGGGAGGCGGAGGTTGCAGTGAGCCAAGATCATGCCACTGCACTCCAGCCTGGGCAACAGAGCAAGACTCCGTCTCAAAAAAAAAGATCTGCAGGCTGGGCATGGTGGCTCATGGCTGTAATCTCAGCAAAACGAAAAACAAAAAAAAGAAAAAAAGAAAAACAAAGCAGAAGGAAAAAATAAAGACAAAAGCATAAAGTACCGAATTAGAAAAAGAGTCATTTGTATCAATAAGTCCAAGAGCTGGTTACTTTAAGAAAAAAATACCCAAATAACTGAGAAGTTAGGTAACCTAAACTAGAGAAAGGAAAAAAAAAAAAAAAAAAAAAGAAAAAAGCACAAATACACAGTTATAAATGAGAACAGGAAAACGATTGCAGTTGCAGTAGAAAAGAAAAGAACATGAAAGGATTATCTTGTCTAATAAAATTTGAAAACACCAAAGATTTTTTTCCAGGAAATGTAAATACCAAACTGACCCCTGAAGATGAGAAAATCAGCTATATAGATACCGAAACAGTTATCTGCTACCAAATAGATAACTAACAGGTAACTGTTTGGGTATCCATATGGCTATCTACAAGAACCACCCCCCTCCCAGAAAAAGTACAAGATCTCATAATCTATAAATGTGAATTCTACCAAACTGCAAGGAACATATTTAATTCCAGTGATACTTAAATTGTTCCAAAACATGGAGAAGAATGAAAGTTCCAAATTTTGTTAGGAAGTCAGCATAACATTACAACCAAAATCTGGTAAATAAGGCATCAAAAGAGGAGGAAAATAAAACTAGACTACTCTCAAAAATATTAATGTAAAAATCCTAAAAAAAAAAAATAGAATCCAGCTTCATATCAAAATTAGGAAATCTTTTAAATTTAAATTCATTAATAAAATTCATCATATTAATAGTATAAAGCACAAACTATATATAGTGAAAAGGCATGTGGAAAATTCAAAATGTATATTTAATATATGTCAAAAAATATGAAGGCAAATAAACATATTTGTCTATAACACCAAGATTTAAGAAATGATATTATGCTACATTTGCCTTCAGATTTAAAAAATAAAGAACTGGAGATATCTTTCAGGATAGACCTCCCCACACTCTTCCTTCCCCAGAGACAATCACTCTCCTGCTGCTGGGGTAGAGCATTCCTGTTTTAAAATCTTGACCACCTATGTATGTATCCATAAATGCTATATACCTTAGTTTTGTGGGGTTTTAAATTTTACATGAAACACACACACACACACACACACACACACACACCCCTGAAACTTGCTGTGTTTCTCTAAACACCATCACTGAGATTTGTCTATGTTGGTATTTGTAGCAAGATTCTAGTTAATTTATTTTAACAGCTGTATAGCACTCTATAATTAAACCATAAAAATCGTTTAATACAATCTCCCACTGACAGACATTTGTATTGTTCAAAATTTTTTGCTTTTACAAATTAAGCTACAATGGAACTTACTTGAACACACATGCAAGAGTTTCTCTAGGATATACAAATGGAATCCTGAGCTGAACAGGATGCAAATGTTTAACCTGACATACATTGTGCCAACAGCTTCCTTAGTAGTAGTATCAACTCACACTCCTATTGACAATGATGAAAGTTCCCATTTCCCTACATCCTCTCCATACCTGATGTTGTTAGGCTTAATTAATTTTGGTAAATTTCATGGAAATGAAATGGTATTTCATTGCAGTTTTACTCTGCATTTCTATTACCTCTAATGAAATTGAGATCTTTCCATATATTCATTGATCATTCTGTTCTCTTCTGAGAACTGGTTGCTACTTTTACCCCATTTTCTTCTTTCTCATTTACTTATTAAAATACAGATCTTGGCCAGGCACGGTGGCTCACACCTGTAATCCCAGCACTTTGCGGGGCCGAGGTGGGTGAATCACTTGAGGCCAGGAGTTCAAGACCAGCCTGGCCAACATGGTGAAACCCCATCACTATTAAAAACACAAAATTAGCCAGGGTTGGTGGTGCATGCCTGTAATCCCAGCTACTCAGGAGGCTGAGGCACAAGAATCGATTGAGTCTGGGAGGTGGAGGCTGCAGTGAGCTGAGATCACACCTGCACTCCAGCCTGGGCAACAGAGTGAGACTCTGTCACAAAAAAATAAAAATAAAAATAAAATACAGATCTTTAGTCATTCAGGATACTAACTTTTTATTGATTATATGCAAACATTTCCCCTTTTGTCTTTAATGTATGCCTTTTGTCATGTCAGAGTTTTAATTTTACTGTAGTCCACTACTATGAAATACAGATATCCATCCACCTATAATTTTCTAATAGCTTAAAATGTTTCTCTTTGTTGATTTTAGGCATAAATCGATGTACAATTTTTGTGTGTGGGAAGGCATAGGGATCTGAATTTTATTTTTAATATATTAATAGATGGCCTATTGTACCAGCACTATTTATTAAATAATCCATTCTTACCCCACTGATTTTATTATTTGCCTAATACATAAATAACATGTATAAATCAGTAAGAAAATAGCAATTTTCCAACAAAAATAAAGAGTAAAGAATATGAAATCTAGTTCACAGAAAAAACATGCCTCTTAATAAGTGAAAAACCATTCAACCTCACTCATAATAGGTGAAAAATGCTATTTCATTGTAGTTATAATTTGCATTTCTCTTAAATGTAAAAAATATAAACTATTTTGAAATATAATGCTTGACAAAGGTGTGGGGAACAGGCACAAATTCATGGGTTACTGGGAATATACATTGGTACAACCTCCATGAAGAGCAATTTGAAACAATCTATCAAAACTATAAATGTATACACCTCTGACCCACCTCTATTAGGTTGAGTATCCCTAATTTGAAAATCCAAAATCCAAAATACTCCAAAATCTGAAACTTCTGAAAGCCGACATAACACTCAAAGGAAATTGCTCACTGGAGCATTATGAATTTTGGATTTTTGGTTTAGGGATGCTCAACTGGGAAGTATATAATGCAAATATTCCAAAATTTAAAAAAAAAATCCAAAATCTGAAACACTTCTGGCCCCAAGCATTTCAGATAAAGAATACCCAAACTCTCTTAGCACAACAATCATCACAGAAAATTACACGCCAACAATTTAACTATTTTCCTCCACAATGTCACTTTTTTTTTTAGACGGTCTCTATCTGTTGCCCAGGATGGAGTGCAGTGGCAGGATCACCATCATAGCTTACTGCAGCCTTGACTTCCCACAGTCAAGTGACCCTCCCACCTCAGCCTCCCAAGTAGCTGGACTACAGGTGCACACCACCATGCCTGGCTAATTTTGTAGAGACAAGGTCTCGACATGTTGCCCAGGCTGTTCTCAAACTCCTGGGCTCGAGCCATCTGCCGGCCTCTCAAAGTGCTGGGATCACAGGTGTGAGCCACCCCTCCTGGCCACAATGTTACTTTTTAAAATGTGTTCTGGCTGGGCATGGTGGCTCATGCCTGTGAGCCTAGCACTTTGGGAGGCCAATGCAGGAGAACTGCCTGAGCCCAGGAGGCTGCAGTCAGCCAAGATCGCACCACTGCACTCCAGCCTGGGCCACAAAGCGAAGACCCAACATTAATTAAATACGTGTATTTCACTGTTCACATCCAACTTATACCAAAACTTAAGAGAATTTCCCCAAAATTAAAGGTAAAATTAAATAATATTAAATATTAACAGAAATTTAGGGAATATCATGATTTTAACAAATGTTTCTATTTTCTCTGCAGTTACAAATGTGAATATTTGAACATTTTCTTCTCTATAAAGGGAATTTTCATTTAAATTAAAGTTCTAAAACAGTATAGTACACACAAAATCATTTCAAGTGAACCAAAAAGTAACTCCATAAGCTCCAAGTTGTTCTCCTAGTCTACAGTCTTACTCCCTAGAAGCAGCCACTAATAAAGATGCCTTGTTCAAAATGGTTCCAGTTCATAAATGTCAGCATCAATCTGTGTACATGTGTTTTAACACACACATAATCATAGTGGAGATCTTTGTATTTGAGCGCTAATACATCTTTCTTTGTTATCAATTCACAATATTTCATTCTATATGCCATGATTTAATTAACATAAATAAAGGTGTTTTTCAATAAAATTTATATACATTCCCTTTCAGGCAGTTCACATTGAAAATTTTTAAATAACTAGTTTTCCAACTGATTCCTCGTTTTCCTCTACAAGGCCAAAAAGGATACCAGTTTTCCTAAATTATTAACTTAATCATAAAGTAGCAAAACATCCTTTCTATACTTGTAAAGGTTAATTTTTCATATCTACAGCTAGGATATCCCTTCTGATATCTTGATGAAACCAGTTGTTTAAATGATTTCCATTTCCATTGTGGCTTTTTAAAAAACCCAACAGCAAATAAATTTAAGTGAATGAACTGTTTAACAATCATATAATTGTCACTATGGATGTATACCAGAGTAAACAACAAATAAATTTAAGTGAATGAACTGTTTAACAATCATATAACCGTCACTATGGATGTACAGAACTCGGGGGTTAAAGGCTGAGGCTGCCAGAAGCACTGAAAACCGTGGGAAGAAAAGGAATGCAGTGCGTAAGAGACAGGGTCTTCCATGATTTACACATAAAACCTTTCGTCAATAGGTTAAATGAACACCCATCTCAAATATACTATGTGCTCATTTTAAGTTCCCACCCATAATTCAGAATCTTCTGGAATTAACATCCTAACTTATACCTGTGTTTTCAAAACTGACATCTTAACAAAAACAAAAACCAAAAAGGTCAATTTAAGTTTTTTAAATTAAAACTTTTATTTTTTTTAAAAAAGTCGCTGTTTTCCAACATGCATAGGCAATATGCATGGTTACACAGAGAAGCAAATATGAGGAGGGGCTTTATACGCCCTCTTGAAGTGAGGCACCCAGCAGGTTCTTCCAAAACCTTGAGAAGCAAGTCATGGTTTCTTCTTGCTAAGTGTGTAAAGGATAAGTGCTTCAGGGTTCAGTCTCAATAGTGAGCTGAAGAAGAGGCGAGAATGCAGGAAGAGGACAAAGGGCATCTCTTCACTTCGTCCCATATTCTCAGTGGGAGAATTAATTACATTATCACTATATATCCTTAAACTAAGCCGTTCCCAGACTCCATGCCTTTAACTGGGGAAGTGGCTTCCGCAGTCCAGCCAAATTCCTAGTGCCCGTCTGGAGAGGGAATTCATGGAAACCTGTCTCAGCGGCAGGGCCAGGGCAATGCTCTTGATTTTCATTCAAATGAGCCAACCTGTGTCCTTCACTACCACCACTAATTTAGGTAAACACTGCTAGTTTAAATAGCACAAAGGAGTATAATCAAAAATCACACAACAGAATCAAATAGCAAGTCTAAGCAATCACTAGGAGTCAGTAAAATTTAGACTGGAGTACGGAGGAAAGCAATGAAACACCCTCAGGACAAAAGGAGTCTTTAAGAATGAGGTAAAGTGGTGTCAGGGGAGGATGAGAGACAGGATTAAAAAAAAAAAAAAAAAAAAAAAAAAAAAGTTGAGATATTTCAGATAAATCATGGCCCTTCTATGCAAACCACTACACACAGCTTCTTTTTCGTCACAATAGTAAACCCGGTCAGACAACTGGCTAAAAGGACTCAACGCTTGGCTACTCGGCTGCAGCCCCATAATGTCTTTCCTCATTTGAATAGTATTTTAGGAATGTTTTGTCAATGTGTCTGATGATTATTCACTTCTACTGCATTCCTCCCTTCACCATGATAATTATGGTCATAGTAACAATTTATTTTATAGGCAGAACACTCACAATGCTAAATGATGACTTTTTAAAAATCTGTTAAGATTCATATATTTGTCCACATTTCATAAAAAAGAAAAAAAAGTTAATTTTAACAATTGTTGCTCATAGCAACATAGGACAAAAGATTTTTCACATGCATAATCTAGGCATTTAATTAAAATTCACAAACTTGGCTCTCAAACCAAGTCAAATGTAGAAACGCAGGAAAACACAGAATCAGATATACAATATATTTCCAGCTACCGTAAAGACAGAAAAACAAAGTGCAGCAACCTGTAACAGGGATAAGGAATGTATAAATGAAAAGATTCCTCTTTAACCATAGTTTAGTGACTGCTTGTACACTTCCAGGTAAGTTTCACAGCATAAGTACATAAAAAACATGCCACACGCCCTCTGAATTTCTATCACTTCCTATTTATGAAGGCTCTTCACCCTGAATCCAAATCTAAGCAGTCTAAAGCAAACTATAACGTGGCCATTGACTGAAAGAAATTATCTTTCCTCTAAGACTGAGGCTCGACTATAACCGGCCAGGCGCAGTGGCTCATTTCTGTAATCCCAACACTTTGGGAGGCCAAGGTGGGTGGATCACAAGGTCAGCAGTTCAAGACCAGCCTGGCCAACATGGTGAAACCCTGTCTCTACTAAAAATACAAAAATTAGCCGAGCATGGTGGCACGAGCCTATAGTCCCAGCTACTTGGGAGGCAGAAGCAGGAGAATCGCTTGAACCCGCAAAGCAGCGGTTGCAGTGAGCCCAGATCACAACATTGCACTCCAGCCTGGCACTCCAGCCTGGGCGACAGAGTGAAACTCCATCTCAAAAAAAAAAAATCCCCAATTAAGGTCTGCGGGCTGGGCATGGTGGCTCACACTTGTAATCCCAGCACTTTGGGAGGCTGAAGCAGGAGGATCCCTTATGCACAAGAGCTCGAGACCAGCCTGGGCAACATAGTGAAACGAGACCTTGTCTCTTTGTTTAAAAAAAAAAAAAAAGATAAAGTTTTGTAATTTACATGTTTGTGGTAAAATCAAGGCTTTCTTGGACTATAGTGGATACCCATCAGGGTTTAAATCAATGAAAAAGCACTATAGAAAAGAATGTGGAAGAGCTGGAACTCCACTTTATCACTTTGAAAATTCTCTATCTTTCATGATCAGTTCAACTTGTCTCGAAAAGGGAGGGGATATGCAGAAGTGCAGGTGGTGTAAGTGGCACATTTGAAAAGGAGATGGTTCCACAGAAGCCTAGATTGGGAGAAGCTGCGGTAGAACATCAAACCGTTTTTAGAACCAGAGACAGGACAGCAATGAAGAGGATTTACAGCATATAGATCTCAGCCTCTAAAAGAACTGAAAACACTGGAACAAGGCAGAAATGACAGAATCAAATTAGTATTTATTTGAGCAACTAATATCCACAAGACATTGTACTAGGTATCCTGCAAGGCAGGATAAATAAATAATATTGTGCATGACTTAACAGAGCCTATAACCTAGTTTGGGAAAATAAAAAGTAAGTTCTGAAAAAGTAATAGCTTAATTCAAGGAGTCAAAATACAGTACACATGCAGTTTTAATACAGATGCTAAAAACAGGTAGCCTAAGAATTAAGCACTGGAAGATTATGTATGTGTGGCTAAGTTGTTAAGGCAAACTTTAAGTGATGAAACTTCAGCTAAATCCTGAAGGAGGCTATATCTTCCAAACCCAGGGAGGAGGCCAAAGGCCCTTCCTAGCAGTAATCAAAGGCAGTACCTTGTTAGATGCACAGCCTGGAAGTCAAACAGACATGCTTGAGTTCCACCACCACTTAACAGCTTTGTGCCCTTAGACAAGTCACTTAAACCCCTTGAGTCTCAGTTTCCTAAAAAGGAAATAAAAATGGTAACTATCAAAATTTCTTTTATTCAATAGTTACTAAGAGCTAGGACAAAGCTGAGCATTGGAATACAATAGTGAACAAGACAGACACAATACCTGCCCTCATGAAGCTTGAGATAAATAAATGAAGGGCTCTTCACATAACTTATGGTACTTGTCATCATCATCATCTTTAGCACAGTGGTGAAAAGTATAAGATATGCTCCAGTGAATGGTGCAAAACCAGACATATAGACCAATGGAACAGGTCAGAGAAACAAGAAATAAAGTCACACACCTACCACCATCTGGTCTTTGACAAAGTTGACAAAAATGAGTAATGGGGAGAGCACTCCCTATTCAATATAAGGTGCTGGGTTAACTGGCTAGCCATATGCAGAAGACTGAAACTGGACCCCTTCCTATACCATATACAAAAATCAACTAGAGCTGGATTAAAGACCTAAATGTAAAACCTAAAACTATAAAAACCCTAGAAGAAAACCTAGGAAATACCATTCTGGATGCAGGCCCTGGCAAAGGTTTCATGACAAAGATGCCAAAAGCAACTGCAACAAAAATGAAAACCGACAAATGGGACCTAATTAAACTAAAGAGCTTCTGCACAGTAAAAGAAACTATCAACGGAGTAACCTACAGAATTGGAGAAAATATATGCAAACTGTGCATCTGACAAAGGTCTGATATCCGGAATCTATAAGGAACATAAATCAACAAGCAAAAAACAACCCCATAAAAAATGGGCAATGGACATGAACAGACAGTTCTCAAAAGAAGGCATATGAAAAAATTCTCGACATCACTGATCATTAGAGAAATGCAAATCAAAACCACAAGGAGATACCATCTCACACCAGTCAAAATGGCTATTAGAAAAAAGTCAAAAGATGCTGGCCAGGTTACAGAGGAAAGCGAATGCTTAAACACTGCTGGTAGGAATGTAAACTAGTTCAGCCACTGTGGAAAGCAGTTTGAAGATTTCTCAAAGAACTTAAAACAGAACTGCCATCCAACCCAGCAATCCCTTTACTGGGTATATACCCACAGGAATACAAATCATTCTATCATAAAGACACATGCACATTTATGTTCACTGCAGCACTATTCACAATAGCAAAGACATAGAATCAACCTAAATGCCCTTCAAGTGTAGATTGGATAAAGAAAATGTGATACATATACACCATGGAATACTATGCACCATAAAAAAGAATGAAATCATGATCTCTGCAACAACATGGATGGAACTGGAGGCCATTATCCTAAGCAAATTAACACAGGAATAGAAAACCAAATACCGCATGCTCTCACTTGTAAGTAGGAACTAAACATTGAGTACACATGGAAGCTAAAAGGGAACAACAGACATCACAGTCTTTTTGAGAGTGGAAGGTAGGAGAAGGGTGAGGATCAAAAAACTACGTATGGGGATTAGCTGAGTGTGGTGGAGCACGCCTGTATTCCCAGCTACTTAGGAGGCTGAGGCATGACAATCGCTTGAACCTGGGAGGCAGAGGTTGCAATGAGCAGAGATCTTGCCACTGCACTCTAGCCTAGGCAACAGAGTGAGACTCTGTCTCAAAAATAAATAAACAACCTACGGGGTTCTATGTTTATTAGCCAGGTGATGAAATAATTTGTACACCAAACCCCCGCAACACACTATTTACCCCCATAACAAATCCACGTGTGTACTCTGTGAACCTGAAATAAAAGTTGGAAGGAAAAAAAAAGATATGTTCCAGTGAAAACAAACAAACCATCTTAGCTGAAACAAGGTTTCAGAAAAAATATTGCCATGTCTCAAGGCTCAATCCTGGAACCTCACCTTTTCCTCTCTTCCAGTAATCTCATCCCATCCCACAACTTCAAATACTACCTATGTATAAACCAAATTTAGTATCTCTAGCTCTGAGCTGTCTCCTGAACAACAGATTCTATATCTGGGTGTCTACTAGATTTCTCTATTTGTATGTCTTCATAGGGGTCTCACACCTTGTATTTCTTGCATTGCTATAAAGAAACACCTGAAATGGGGTAATTTATAAGGAAAAGAGGTTTAATTGGACCCATGGCTTCTGCAGGCTATACAGAAAGCATGGTCCCAGTCACCTGCTCAGCTTCTGGGAAGAGCTGTAGGAAGCTTACAATTATGGTGGAAGGCAAAAGAGGAGCAGGCACGTCACATGGCCAGAGCAGGAACAAGACAGAGGGTGGCAGTGGGGGGAGGTGGTGTCGTACACTTAAACAACCAGATACTGCAAGAACTCACTCACTACCCTACCTCCTACCAGGCCCTACCTCTAACAATTAGGAATTACAAATTACAATAGTGGGGACACATATTCAAACTCTATCACACCTATACAATGGAAACAGAACTTTGGATTAGCAATCCAAATGGATACCAACCAACCACATTCTCCCTCGGTCTTTCCCTAACAGTAACTCTTTTATTCTCTCTTTTCCTCAAGCCTCATGTACCCACATCATGAGCAAGTTCTTTCACTTTTACCAAAAAAACATAGTTTTTTTAGGTAAAAACAAATCCACTCAATGCTCCCCACTGCCAAAGCCATCATTCTAGTGTAAGCTCTGACTGTTTCTCACCCAGATTATCTCACTAAACAAAACAAAACAAAACAAAAAAACAGTAATTCCTTCTCCATAGAGCAGTGATCTCTTTTTTAAAATAAGATCTTTAAAAATAAAACAAAACAAAAAGCAAGCCCAGGCACAGTGGCTCACACCTGTAAATTCCAGCACTCTGGGAGGCTGCAGGAGGAGGACTGCTTGAAGTCAGGAGTTTGAGACCAGCCTGGCAACCTGCTGAGGCCCTGTCTCTACAAACAAAAATGAGTAAGATCATGTTGCATGCACACGCATGCACGCGCGCACACACACACACACACAGGCCCCACCTTACCTCAATTCAACTTAAAACTCTCTAAGAGCTCCCAAAACAATCTTAAAATCTTGAAGGTCTACAAGGCATACATGATAGGACCCCTTTCTATAGGTTGGTGCAAAAGTAATTGTGGTTTTTGCCATTGAAAGCAATTACTTTTGCACCAACCTGATACTACTCTGCCTCATTTCATAAGGCCCTCCTCCCTCTGTTCCTACATCCATCTGTGCTGATGGAAATGTTCTGTATTTGCAGTGGTACAATCTCAGCTCACTGCAACCTCCGCCTTCCAGGTTCAAGTGATTCTACTGCCTCAACCTCTCAAGTAGCTGAGATTACAGGTATGCACCCCAGGCCCAGCTAATTTTTGTATTTTTAGTAGGGACGGATTTCGTCTCTACTAAATGTTGGTCAGGCTGGACTCGAACTTCTGACCTCGGGTGATCCGCCCGCCTTGGCCTCCCAAAGTGCTGGGATTACACACATGAGCCACTGCGCCCAGTGAAACTAAATTTCTAACTTAATTTTAACTAGTTTAAATTTAAATAGCCACATACTCCTAGAAGGTATCATAGTGGAAAGCACAGGGCTAGTATTTCTGTTTAGCCTTTTCTTCTGCCTAGACTGCTCTTCCCCCCAGATCTTCACATGAATGGCTCCTTCTCATCCTCATAGCTCAGCTAAATGCCAGTTCCTCAGAAAGGCCTTTCCTGACCACCTAACCCAAAGCAGCTCCCACTGACACTATTATCACTTCACCCTGTTTATTTTAATCAAAGCAAATTCACTACTATCTTTAGAATCTGTTTGCCTTCCCCAAAGTAGAATATAAAATCCGTGAAAACAGAGATCTTACCTATTTCATTCAATGCTGTGTCCCCAAAATATATGTGCTAGGCATATAGTGTTTCCAATAAATGTGTGACGAATAATTTGATTGAATGAACGAATGAGTGACTGAGTGAATGACTAGGTGGTCAAGTCAGTAAAGTTAGCTGGGGACAAATTATGGAGGTTACTGGAAGAAGGAAAGGTCCTTCAAATGCATACATTTCATTTCTATGGATACAGGGCTCCACCATGTTAAGTGTCCCCAAGGGTACAGGCAATCTAAGCACAGAGCATGAAGGGTCACACACAAAGCAGGTCTCTATCCTCAAATAACTTAGAATCAATTTTATGGAAACATTAGTGATGCAAACACACACAAGCTCCTTATACATGAGACATTAGGAAATCTCTCAAGAATGCATCTCCATACATTCTACAGGCATACCTTTAGGGGTAAAGGACTGAAAGTAGAGTTAGACCATCAAGTTAGTTTTGTAGTCTTTTGATCTACAATAGCAAACCAGGGCACTGATGTTATAAACATTCTGCCAAGTTAAATACTGGTTTATAGTCATGCTGTCCTATGAGAAATATCATTAGCTATGTCATTTAGCAGAAAAGGGGGAAAGGAGGCAAAGAGGGAAGAAAGTAAATGATCTGGCAGGGCACGGGGGCTCACGCCTGTAATCCCAGCACTCTGGGAGGCCACGATGGGAGAAATGTTTAAGACCAGGAGTTGGAGACCAGCCTGGGCAACATGACGAAACCGTGACTCTACAAAAAGTACAAAAAAACTCAGCCAGGTGTGGTGCCGCAGCCCTGTAGTCCCAGCTACTCGGGAGGCTGAGGTGGGAAGATCACCTGAGCCCGGGGAGACTGAGGCTGCAATGAGCCGTGATTGCACCACTGCGCTCCAGCCTGGGCAACAGAGTCAGACCCAGTCTCAAAAAAAAAAAAAAAAAAACAGAAAGTAAATGATCTGTTTTTATCAAACTCAAACACTGATAACCAGCAGATAAGAACAGAACATACGATGTGGACAGAATTACTGACCAGCCCAAAATTACACCTAGACCAGTAAGTCAACAAAACTGATAACCCACTGATACTATGTACAAAGTAGATTCCACACATTCATTCACTGTCATAGTTTCAAAGAAAAAAAAAAAAGACTGGAATTCTAATGTACCTCTATTAAAAACCATAATGCTAAGGAAAACTGCAGAGTAGATTCAAGTTTCACACTAAATGAAATGCATGCTCTTCAAATCTTGTGCAGTCAAAGCTGTCTACCACATTTTAACTTCATTGACTGTCACTGCCACTTCATACCAATTATGCAATTACAAAATGCATAATTGTTAATAAAGTATGTAATGTATTCTACAGTCCATTAGTAAGTCAGAATTTTAATCAGGGGTTTGTAGCACCAATCTCTATAATTCAACATTTACTTCCGTGGTTCACATTCAGAACTGGTGACCAATACAACCCAGGCCACACCAGAAAACAACACTGCACATGCAGCAGGAGCAAAGTTCATACCAAAGGAAAGCCTCTTTGCCTTCCAGATCTTGACATACTCATTTTCACAAAAATACCAGGGACACTTACTTAAAATGACTATTTTCATAACACAATGTCTATGCTTCTTTAAAATTAAATTTCCTACCTCCACTCCTAGTGAAACCAAAGTACATTAAAGGTACACCTTTACTCAAATGCCCTGTTGGAACTACTATAATTCCTCATGAGCTACAGCAGTGAAAAAACAGCTCCCAGTACATAACTCTGTTAGTGCATGATTACCCGACTTCTGAGCTGGCTCCATTTTGGAACCATGATTTCTTTACTGACATCAGGGCAAACAGTATAGGAAAAATTACTAACAAAGCAAAAAGAAATTTAGTTATACAGAGCAGTCTTTAGGACACGCTTGAAAGTGACAGGCATCAGCTCTGCAGAGTAAGGACAATATACGGAATAATTTTTTGCTTGATCATCACTAGTAATTTTATAAATATTATCAATATGCCACAAGAAAGTCAGTATTTCTAACTACCAAAGCATAATACTATATACTTACCAGTCAAGTATAAACAAATAACTATGGTATTTCCAAAAACTCATTTTGCCTGTTTCTCTCATGTCCTATGTACAATTCTTCTTAAGAATTATATAGCAGCGTCTCGTATCTGGTAACTTTATTGAGTGACAAGGGTTGAGCTGTCTCTACACCACAAAAACAATCTCTACTTTAGGCCCTGCCATGGCAAAGCCAGGTGCCCAAAGATGTTCTCTTGACTTTCCATCAAAATAACCATGAGGTCTTCCGAATCCACAGGCTGCTACATTGGACCAGGGACCCATGAAATCATTCTTACCTTAAGAGTAACAGACCTATTTCCACTACCATTAGGTCCAGCTACTTCAAAGAACCAGTTTGGAAAACTAAGTAACATGCTGCATTTCGTTGTTTAAAAAAAAAAAAAAAAAAAGTAACATGAGATTCAAGACAACTCCTCAAATTCAGTACCCATGTCTGACTCACCTCTGTCCCACACAGCACCTAGAGTCCAAATCCCTTGTGGCATAAATCGGGGGTTCCCAACCCCAGGCCACAGACTGGTACACTGGCCTGTTAGGAACTGCACCGCACGGCAAGTGTGTGGCGTGAGCAAGCATGACCGCCTGAGCTCTGCCTCCTGTCAGATCAGTGGTGACATTAGATTGTCATAGGAGAGTAAACCCTGTAACGAACCGCACATGTGAGGGATCCAGGATGTGTGCTCCTATGAGAATCTAACCAATGCCTGATGATCTGAGATCCAACAGTTTCATCCTGAAACCATTCCCCGTAACTCCCCTATCCCATTCTGTGGAAAAATTGTCTTCCACAAAACCAGTCCCTGGTACCTGAAAGGCTGGGGACTGCTGGCATAACAGAATGTGCAATGCTCACTAATGAATGTGCCAATTTATCATAAAAGGTTAATATTTATAGAAACATTTTAAAAATATTGCTATACATTTTTTTTTGAGAGACGGAGTCTTGCTCTGTTGCCCAGGCTGGAGTGCAGTGGCACCATCTCGGCTCACTGCAAACCCCGCCTCCCAGGTTCACGCCATTCTCCTGCCTCAGCCTCCCGAGTAGCTGGGACTACAGGCAACCGCCACCACACTCGGCTAATTTTTGGTATTTTTAGTAGAGACGAGGTTTCACTGTGTTAGCCAGGATGGTCTCGATCTCCTGACCTCGTGATCCGCCCGCCTCAGCCTCTCTCCTGGGATTACAGGTGTGAGCCACCACGCCCAGCCTATTGCTATAAAATTTTTAAAGACAATGGCAAACTTTTTCTGTAAAGGGCCAAAGTAAACATTCCAGGCTTTGTGAACCACATTTAGTCTCTGTCACATATTCTTCTTTATTTTTGTTTGTTTGTTTACAACCTTTCATGATTTAAAACCCATTCTTAGCTGGAGGGCTAAAATGAGGCCTATAGAGCAGAATTTTCATATAAACAAACGTGGTTATACTTCCATTAAAGAAAATCACTTTGTTTTGCGTTATATTTAAGAAGTCTTTTAAAATAAACTTCATTTTTCTAGAACAGTCTTAGATGTATAGAAAAAAGGACAAAATTAGTATGGAGAGTTGCCATATATAGTCCACACTTACTTTTCCCTGTTAGTATGGTACATCTATTAACATTAATAAAATTAACTATAATCCGGCCAGGCGTGGTGGCTCACGCCTGCAATCCCAGCACTTTGGGAGGCTGAGATGGGTGGATCACTAAGTCAGGAGTTCAAGACCAGCCTGGTCAATATGGTGAAACTCCTAAAAATACAAAAATTAGCTGGGTGTGGTGGCACATGCCTGTAATCCCAGCTACTCTGGAGGCTAAGGCAGGAGAATCGCTTGAACCCCGGAGGCTGAGGCTGCAGTGAGCCAAGATCGCACCACTGCACTCCAGCCTGGGTGAAAGAGTGAGACTGTGTCTCAAAAAAAAAAAAAATTTTTTTTAACTAAAATCCATACCTTATTCAGATTTCCTTAGTTTCCACCTAATGTCCTTTCTCTAGCCCAAGACTCCTCCACCCCTGGGACACATTACATTTAGTCTTGGTGTCTCCTTACGCTCCTCGTGGCTATGAGGGTTTCTCGGACTTTGTTTGTGAGGACCCTGACGGTTTTGAGGAGTACTGGTCAGGTATTTCACAGGATGCCACTCTACTGGGATCTAGTAGGTGTTTTTCTCAAGATCAGACTGGAGTTACTATGGTTTTGGGGGAGAAAGACCACAAAAAAATGCCACTGTCGCCACAAGGGTATATCAGCAGGACTTAGTGCCCTGGATGTTCCCCGTGATCACCTGATGGAGGCAGCGCTTGTCAGGTTTGCTCCTGCCTTTTTTTTAAAAAACAATGATGGACAAAAATAAATTTAATTCTTCACATATGTAACAAGCTAAAAGGAAAAGCCTTTACATGTCAAATCATTTTGAATAAGCTGATGTATATACACTGCACATAGGATTCATTATGTGACTCATACCAATGCCTCATAAAATATACCACATTTGAAATAAAGAAAAAAATTAATACATACTTTGCCAATATATTGCTTTTAATTCCTTCAACTGTTTTCCCTCTGAGTGTTTAGGAAGAAAGTACCCTTAGGCTGAATTATAGGAATATAGAGGAAATTTAACAAATAACACTCAAAATTTTCTTTCACTTTTTAAATGATGATTATGCACACTAGATTGTAGGCAAACTGAGCTAGGACCAAATCTTATCCATCTTTATCTCCCAGAGTCCAGGGTACCTGGCTGGTTGATACAATAAATACTGTTAATTAATGTATATTTACAATGTCAGTATTAAATAATCACTCAAAGCAATCAGATAGGGGGAAAAGGGAAGAGCAATGTGAGACGAAAAAAAACTTCTAATTTCTCTTACCTAACTTTTTATTGATCAAGATTGAGAGTATATAAACAAAAAGGTGGGGGAGAATAGCAATAGCTATAAAAGGCTAGAATAAAGGGGGAAGGCTTGGGTCAAATTAAGCCTATCAAAACACTATGAAGAGGGAAATGTAAATCAACACCACAGTAAGATCCTACCTCACACCCACTAGAATAACTTTTTAAAAAAAAAGAAAGAAGTGAGGCCAGGTGTGGTGGCTCACACCTGTAATCCTAGCACTTTGGGAGGCCAAGGTAGGCAGATCACTTGAGGTCAAAAGTTCGAGACCAGCCCAACCCTGTCTCTACTAAAAGTACAAAAATTACCCAGGTATGGTGGCTTGCGCCTATAATCCCAGCTACTCAGGAGGCTGAGGTGGGAGGATCTGTTGAACCCTGGAGGTAGAGGCTGCAGTGAGCCAAGATCACCACGGTACTCCAGCCTGGGCAAGAGAGACTGGTTCTGTCTCAAACAAATAAAAGAAAAAAAGAAAAGAGAAGAGAGAGACAGAAAGGAAGAGAAGGAGAGCAGGAGAGAAAAAGAGAAAGAGAAGTGTTGGTGAGGATGTGGAGGAATTTGCACACTCATACCCTGCTGGTGGGAATGTAAAATGGTGGAAAACAGTCTAGCAGTCCCCTCAAAAAATTAAACATAGAACTGCCATATGACCCAGCAACTCCACTTCTAGATATGTATATACTGAAGAGAACTGAAGACACACATTCATACAAAAATGGTACAGGGATGTTCAGAGCAGGATCATTCACAATAGCCAAAGAGCAGAAACATCCCAAATGCACATCAGCTAATGAAAGTACAAAATATGGTATATCCACACAACTGAATATTATTAAGTCATGAAAAAGGATACAGTAGTACAATAAATGCTATAACATGAACCTTGAAAGAATTAAACTAAGAAAAAAAGAAGCCAGATACAAAGGGATACAAATTTTATTATTCCATTTATATAAAATGTCCAGAATAGGCAAATCCAGAGACACAATGTAGATCAGTTGTTGCAAAAGGCTGTAGAGATGGGAGATGAATGAGAAGTAAGTTCTTAATAGGTAAGGGGTGGTTTGTTTTGGGGGTGATTAAAATGTTCAGGAATTATACACTGTTTATGGCTTCATAACAATGAATATACTAAAAACTACTCCGGTGTAGTCTTCAAAATGGTTAAAATGATTAATTTTATGCTGAGGATTTTTTTTTATCTAATAAAAATAATTGGGAAAAATCACTGAAGACACTGAAAACACTGTGAACCTATATTTTGAGAACTCATTTGTAACTCACAACTTATATACACACAGTGCCTTTAAAAATCCCTTTCCTCAGCCAGGCGCGGTGGCTCACGCCTGTAATCCCAGCATTTTGGGAGGCTGAGGTGGGCAGATCACCTGAGGTCAGGAGTTCAAGACCAGCCTGGCCAACATGGTGAAACCCTGTCTCTATTAAAAACACAAAAACTAGCTGGGCCTGGTGGCAAGAGCCTACAATCCCAGCTACTAGGGAGGCTGAGACAGCAGAATTGCTTGAACCCAGGAGGCGGAGATTGCAGTGAGCCGAAATCATGCCACTGTACTCCTGCCTAGGCAATAAGAGTAAAACTCCTGTCTAAAAAAAAAAAAAAAAGAAATCCCTTTCCTCTCCTACATTATTCTACGGTCACTTTTTCAGTAACAGGAGTTTCAGAAATGTATGAAGAAACAAGTCCAAAATTCTAATACAAGATCAGTTCAACCAATTTCAATCAAGTTCATAGGAACCAGGGCATATACACATACTCAAGCCCTATCATAAGGAATTCACAGTGTATTAGGGCTGACACTGTTTCCTGCTAATTCCTACATCGGCAAGAAGAAGCTGGCCATGCCCCTCCAAAGGGATAACCTCATTTTCCTATAGACAATTACTGAAAATAAGTAAGCAAGAGCCATTTACAAGGCAATGCAGGGCCCGGCAGTGTGGGCCAGCAGACAACTTCCATGCTTTTCCTGGTGCACCTGGGCTTCCTCTGGCTAAATTTAAATACCAACTTGCTTGAAGGCCATATATCACAATGGCTGACTACATAGATGAAGCTTAGGGATTTGCAGCTTGAAACAAATAACATATTTAAAGATAATAGTATGCCAGCACTTTGGAAGGCTGAGGCGTGCAGGTAACTTGAGGTCAGGAGTTCGAGACCAGCCTGGCCAACATGGTAACATCGCATCTCTACTAAAAAATACAAAATTAGCTGGGTGCAGAGTGGCTTGCACCTGTAATCCCAGCTACTCAGGAGGCTGAAGCAGAAGCATCGCTTGAACTCAGGAGGCACAGGCTGCAGTGAGCCAAGATCGTGCCATTGCACTCTAGCCTAGGTAACAGAGCGAACTCTGTCTCAAAAAATATATAAAATATTTATTTTATTTAAAAAGCAATTACTGTCCAGAGTCTTCCAACAAAATTACACTGCAAGCTATGGATTATTAATGTCACTAGAGAACTCTCAGTCCTTCAAATATACTAAGCAACTATAGTACTGTTCACTCCAGCAAGCATTATACCAAACTATGTTAAAAAGAATATTTCTTTTGGAATTTTTGGAAGACAGCATAGTTTAAATTAGCGCTTCCTAGAGTGATTTTTTTAATCCTCTTTTAACAACCTCTCCAGACACTTCAAATACTATAATCACTCAAGTAATTCACAGTAACCACTTGGCACCCAGACTCAGAGCCTGCTGGAGAGGAACAATTCCAGCAGTCTCTGACAATGGCAGTTGTGATTAAGACTATCAAGGCTCGTTTTGGTTTTTTTTGCTCTTATGAGTAATTCTCATATTTATACCATTACTCAAAATGTAGCAGCTCAATTCTCTCATTATTTTAAATCTACCTGGAAGGTCAGTTGTCTCTGTTGGTGGTAATGGGTTTATTTTTTGAAAGCCCAACAGTAAGAAACTGGAAATAAGAGAGTAGCTCAACTAATATTCTTTCATTAATTCAACAAACTGTCTTCATTAACTAAATTAACCAACATTTATTTAACATCTGCCATGTATAAAGGATTCACAAAGCAGTAATATGCAAACACAGACTTGAGGAGTTTACACTCTAGCAGTGGGTTGATAGAAATTACTTAGTTTGTCAGCCTGGCCAACATGGTAAAACTCCACCTCTACTAAAAAATATACAAAAAATTAGCTGGGCGTGGTGGCGGGTGCCTGTAATCCCACCTACTCGGGAGACTGAGGCAGGAGAATCACTTCAACCCAGGAGGCAGAGCTTGCAGAGAGCCAACATCGTGCCACTGCACTCCAGCCTGGGCGACAATGAGATACTCTGTCTCAAAAAAAAAAAAAAAAAAAAAAAAGAGAAAGGAAATTACTTAGATTTTGAAAGAAAGACAAGGCCAGGCTGGGCGCAGTGACTCACGGCTGTACTCCCAGCACTTTGGCAGGCCGAGGTGGGCGGATCACAAGGTCAGGAGATGGAGACCATCCTGGCCAACATGGTGAAACCCTGCCTCTACCAAAAATACAAAAAAATTGCTGGGTATGGTGGTGAGTGCCTGTAATCCCAGCTACTTGGGAGGCTGAGGCATGAGAATCACTTGAACCCAGGAGGCAGAGGTCGCGGTGACCCGAGATTGCGCCACTGCACCAAAAAAAAAAAAAAAGAAAAAGAAAATAAAGAGAAAGACAAGGCCGGGTACGGTGGCTCATGCCTGTAATTCCAGCACTTTGGGAGGCCGAGGCGGGCAGATTACCTGAGGTCAGGAGTTCGAGACCAGCCTGGACAACATGGTGAAATCCCATTTCTACTAAAAATACAAAAAATCAGCCAGGCGTGGTAGCAGGTGCCTGTAATCCTAGCTACTCAGGAGGCTGAGGCAGGGGGAATCGCTTGAACCCGGGAGCTGCAGTAAGCCAAGATCCCGCCACTGCTCTCCAACTTGGACAACAAGAGCGAAACTCTGTCTCAAAAAAAAAAAAAAAAAGACAATACAGAGTTCCTCAGATCCTAATCATATGCCTCAAACCGGTGTGGAGAGCCAAAAGTTAACTGTGACTTCAATGATATACCCAGCTGGCACCCCCTTCCTCCCTTCTCACCCTCCCACCCCCCAAGATTATTTCTATTCAATTAGAAGGTACAGGTTGCTCAACATCTGACCCTAGCCATAAGCCACAGATGAGCGTCTAATGGAAAGTCACTTTGTATGGTGTGAAATCTTTCAGTTCAACTAGACAAAGTCATGTATCTCTGGGTAACATTCAATCCAAGGATAGAAGATGAGCAAAATTCTACTGGGAGTTGGTAAAGCCAAGTCACCCTATCTCTGAGGCCTGCCCACTTTAGCTCCCTACTCCTCCAAAAGGCAATGAAGCCAATCCATCCCACCTTTTTCTACTTTGTTGAATGTAATTAAAAAAAAAAAAAAAGCACCAGGCCATTTGGCCAAGACCTATGGCCTACCATAAACACCAACTGGTATGGTCAAAAGGTGTCCATGGTGAGCAAAAAAAAGAGGAGGCAAACCTACAAAATAACACTCAGGGAGTGGGCCCGTGCAGGCAGGGTAGGGGGACAAGGAATTAATCACAAACAGGGAGATTTCCCCAGGATTAGCCTAGTCAATCAGCCTGAAAAATAAACAGCGGGCAAAAAGGTTCTGCCCCCCCGTGCACTCCACCCAAAGAGAACATGCCCAAGTGTCCAGACAGTTTAAAGGAACGATTAAGGACACATGCTGTAGAGTCAAGCTGTCTGGCTTTAAATCCTAGTTCCACACTTAACAAGGGCTACTTCTCTGTGACTCAATTTCCTCCTCTGTGACTGGAAGATGACAATAGTACCTACCTCATAGAACCAATGGGAGAATGAAATGAGATCACAGTAAAAGAGCTTAGCAGAGTGGCTAGCACACAATACACACTGAGTAAATACTGTCCATGCTAACATTTCTACTATTTCCAGGGTCACTCAGTTCCTAAACTAGAATGTCAACACTACACTAATACAATTAGGCTGGGCCCTAATGGTGAGCCCACAAACACCCCTACGAAGAAGATGATATTATCCTCATTTTAGAGCTGAAAAATGGAGGTTTAGAGGGATTCAGAAACTCACGTAAACTTAGTCAATAAGAGTAAGAGGTGGAGCAATAAAAGCTTTGATCACATCCCAGCAAAGTTTGCATGATGTCATTTACCTCCAAAAGCTTAAAAGCATTTTAGAATAATGCTTCAGCATTCTGGCATGACTACTTGTTGAATGAAATTATGTTCTTATAAAATCCCCTAGCCTCCCCTACTAAATCGGCATAATTATCTGTATAATCAGAAATATTCGACAAATTCTGATAGACTATCAAAAACACAAAATTCTTTTCCTTAACAGAATAACATAAAAAATACGCAAGGTAAATCATCGTGACCATTCTAATTAAATGGCTTAAATAGTTCAAAAGTCCTGCAGACCCATAGTATATCAAGTTGTTTTTCTTTCAGGATTTGTAAGTTGATCCTGCAGAAGAATCCACACACTCCTATTGGCCTGTGTAACATCTCTCTTTCCATATGTTTGGTAAGTGTGTAACAAAACTGACAAGAGTTAATAGTTACTCCAAATATACATTCCCATCATCTCTTACTCTATTTAGTAAGATTTAGTCACTTAATTGCCCTAAAAGAAAATATAATTAAATTTAAACTGAGTATATAATGGTGACTCTGATCTCACAGAATATCTTTTAAAACTCTGAGATCCAGAAATATTTGTAAGTCGTCAAATTTATCTCTCTAAATATTTAAGACCTAACAGCTGCAAGGAAAATTGGAAAAATAAAAAGCTATCTTAGTCAAAACTATTTGTCCCCGTCCAATGAATTGTTTACCCAGTTTCCTGAAAATAGTTCATAATAATTACTAATCCATTAAGAGTTTAAAATAAAGGACATGCTTGACTCGTGAAAAAAGTAGTGATATGGATACGCCAAGTCATATAATTTCACTCCACTTTCTATTTACTTTACCCAGGCATTACATATTCTTGTAATCCTTTCTGGTAAACACAAATGAGATAATACAGTAAAACATGTAAACTGAAGGAGAAGAAAACCTAGAATGCCTAAATATTTCAAGAATTTATTGCTATTTCAATAACCTGAAACTCCAAGTATCAGAAAGCAGAAAGAATTACCACACAACTGTAAAAGTCAAATATTTATACAGGTGCCTTAAAAGCCGCAGTTGGGTGCACACCATCAGCACTGACATTTACTATCTGTTAAGTAGTTTCAAAGTGCAATGGCATAAGTCAAATAACTGGCTTGGAGCGTGAAGTTTACGACAACAACTAGCATGTCTGGAAAGACTGTGAAGGAAGGTGTGATGCCTGTCACAATTTTCATCAGGCCAGCAACAGGCAGCCAGGCTGGGCAAGACCGAACGTCAGCACAGGTGCCTTTTCTCATTTCAGGAGGGAAACCTAAGCCCATAGCTTCATGGATAATTGAACAAGGATTGTTCCATACATTTATAATGTTATTTATGACTTTCTTGTCATTGCTTTTTAGTAGCTTTCAAAAACAACATTTTTAAGGCAAAAGTAACTGAGAATATAAAGTAGTTAGGTATTTCAGCTTCAAATTGAGAAAAGGGAAAATGTTAAATAGAAGCACCTAAAAAGGTTGTAAAGCCCAAACACCACATTCAATAAAAAGTTATAATTTTCAGAAATGACAAAAGTCCAAATGTCAAAGTTATCGCTGGTGATACGTTATTTAAATTTACAATTAGGAATATCTCCTTAATGGATAATTTACAAATTTATAATTAGGAATACCTATTATTCTTACAATAATTCTAAGAAATTTTAAGAGTAAAAAGAAATATGGGATACAGAAACATTTGTGAACTTTCAGTTCCTGAACTAATTTAAAAAACAAAAAACAAACCAGGGGAAGCTCAAGTCAGAGTTCCTCAATACCCAACGTTCATTTCACTACATCTCCCTTCCAAACAGAATATGCCTGTTCACGATCTGGGAGTCGGTTCAAGTTTTCAGGTGAAGACTAACGCCAGACAGTGAAACCCCCAAACGCGCGTTTCCAAACTCTGAGGGGCAAAGCCAGCCACACCCACTAGCAGGGCCCGGCGTGGGGCGGGAGCCCCTTCCCAGCTCGGGACCTCCGGCCAGGCTGGGCGCCCCCGCCAAGAGCTCGCAGTCCAGGCTCGGGCGCCAAGGACGGCCTGAGGGATGCCACAGGTGGCCCGGAGGGCTCGTTCCCCACCTGGCACTGAGGCCCTAGCCCACCCCGCCGCCCAGAGGCCGAAGGTGCCCTGCAGCCTCAACGTGGGCACCTCGAAGCCTAGGAAAGTTCCTAATAGGGCTCAGGTGGCCCCTCGGGTCCGTTAGCCTGGCGTGCGGCGTCGGCCCGGGGCAGCGACTCCAGCCTTGCCTCGGGGCGGGGCGTGTCGCAGGGTCCCCGGAGGGGCGTCGGGAAGCCGGTGGGCGGAGGGCCCCGGGCACGGGCGGCTCCTCGGCCCCGCCGGAGCAGCCAGCCCCACACCCCTCCCGGGACTTCTCCGGGCACCACCGCGGGCCGGCGCCGCCCCCGCCCCCCGCGCGGCCGGGTCTCCGGGACAACAGCCGCAGCGTCCGAACGGGCCCGCGCCCCCGCGGCCGGCGCCCACCTGTCCCGGGGGTCGATCCAGCTGGTCCTCCTGGTGTTGTGGTCGATGTAGAAGACCTTGCCGTCGTAGTCCCTGGCCTCCTCCCAGCCCCGGGGCAGCGGCAGCTGACCGCTCCCGGCCCTCCTAGGCATGGTCGGCGGCCTCACCGGCGAACGGCGCCTCCATAGGGACCGGGCGCGGGACGCGGCGGGAACGCGGCTGCCCGGCCCGGCCGCCAACCCGCGACGCGGGCGCCGGCGAGGGGCTGAGGGGCGCGGGGCGCGGCGGAACCAGGCGCGGGAGGTGTCTCAGGAAACGCTGTTCGCGGCCCCGCTGGGGATCAGTCCACCATGTCTGCGTCGGAGCCGGCGAGCGAACCCTCCTCCCCCTCGCCGCCGCTGCCTCCGCCTCTTCCTCCTCCTCCGCCCCGTCCCCCTGTGGCCGCCGAGGGTCGCGGCGCCCAGGCTGCCGGAGCCGCCGCCGTCTGGGCTCGGATCCGGGAAGCTGCGGCGCGGCCTCAGCAGCGGCGGGCCCCTCATTTGCATGCGATTAGCATGCGCCCGCCCGCCTCATCTGCATACGCATTCCTCCCGCCGCATTCCTGAGCTTAACCCCGCCGCTGCCGGCGCTGCCGCACCAGCTCGGGTGCACTGCTCCAGCGGGGCCGCGGCTCCAGGTGGGAGGGGGGCGGGCGAAGGAATGTGCGGCCCGCTCCCTTCCCTTGACCCCAGATAGCTCCCCTGGGCCAAACGCCTAGAGGTTTTAGTGTTTCTGGACGGGGAAGATTGCAAAAAAGTCTCTGCAACCTTCTCAACTTCTTTCGTCTTTTAGGGAAACCACAAAACTTTCGAGAGGAGAGGGTTGGAGGGGGAGCTCTCCTCGGGAGAAAAAACCTCAACAAGCGGAGAGGGCACAAAGGCTCCCCACGCCGTGCCCCGAGCCCCTCCGGCACCCCAAGGGCGGTCCGGGGTGGTGGGAAAACGCCAAGCCCCGGGAGCGCGTCCGTGGGTCCGGGACGGCGGGGCCTCCGCAGGGCGCCTGGCCCTTGGTGACCTCGGCGGAGACCGCGGGCTGCGCGGCGGAAAGCGGAGGAACTCCCGTCCGGCCCCGGAGTCGCCCGCGCCGCGCCCGGAGCCACCCGCCGCCCCTTCGCGTCCGGGCGCTCCAGGCGCGGGGCCCCAGAGGCTCCCGGTCCCTGGCCTCCCCTACTGGGTTCGGGGCAGTTGGCCGTGGACGCGCCCCAAGTCCAGTCCCTTCCGTCCAGCCGCCCGCCCCAGGATGTCCCCCCACCGCAGCCCCGCCGTGGCCAGGAGGTGTGGGCGGCCACGCCGGAGGGACCCACGGCGGCGCCGGACGTCAGCCCTTCGTAGGCCCTGACCCGGCCCGGGTGGGCCGGGACGTTCCCTGTTGCACAGGCATTTATTTATTCAGCAGCTACTACGTGCTGGCCGGCACTGCCGAGGGACCGGACGCCTGCCCCAGGCGGGACAATGCCGGGAGCAGCGCTAGCGGGTTCTGGACGTCCAGCTTCAGGGTCCCCAGCCCCTCAGTCTGAGGGGCGCCTCCCAGGCCCTGGACTCCTCTCCAGCCGGGTCTACACCACCGTCCCCCGTCATCTTCTTCTGGGTTACTGAGCAGCTTCTTTTAAAATAGCAACACCGAGGAAGGCCCCGAAGCCCAGTCTTGCACCTCGTGGTGTGAAGTCGTTTAATCCTGCCCGCTAATGCGAAAGGACTTTCCACCGTGTGCAGGACTCGGCGCTGGGCAGGGGCTCTCGCAGGGTTTGAACCGACCTCCGCCTCCGCCTGCGGGTTCACAGGCCGGCGAGGGAGTCCCGGGAAGGAGACGCGCTACTGTGCGAGGCTGGCCTGAGCGGCTTGGGCAGTGGTTGTCCGGGGCTGGGGACGGCTTTCGGCTCCCCAGGCCATTCCGTCGGGGTATCTGCGGCCAATCTCGAAGGTGAAGAGGCTCAGGGTTGGCACAGACTTCACGGGAGGGGTCCTAGAAGGGGAAAGGGGTGATATTTGCCCTTAGCGCAGTCTGGGCGTGACGCGGAAACTAAATCACCAGAACCTCTGGAGAGCTTGGAGCACCTGGGAAGGAGCAACCAGAGTGGGCCGGAGTTAGGGAAGGAAGGCATCGCGGCGAATTCGCCCGCTTTGACCGCCTTTAGGGCGGCCGCTTGTGCAGCCAGCCTTCTGGAAGGTAGGCTTTGCGCTTGGTGCAGAGAAGCCCCCTCCTCCGGATCTGTGTTCCGCCCCAGTCCATGAATAAGGAGGTGATCGCACAAGTCAAGCTTCTCTAGTTCTCGGTGGAATGAGACGCCCTTATGGGGTCTTAAGGTTGAATGTTTGAATACTGTAAAAAAGATGGGACCTACCTACAAATAATCTCTCACACTACTGAGCGAATGTGCATTGCTGTGGACTTCTCTAAATTGGCCCAAATGCATAGCCAGCGCTTGCATTGTGGTGTACTAACAACATCATCAGAACCAAACCAAACCATTCTTATTTAAACCTTGCTTCCTAGTTTATTTTTTCCCAAACAAGTTGAAAACATTTGTTATACTAAAATGTCTACATCTTATTACTTTAAAAAAAAAAGTAACAAACTTTGCTGCTGCCGTAATTTTATGTCACTGAGGTGAACTTTTCTATTCTACAATATTTGTAATTTCAAATTTGTTAAACTTTCGGCTAAGTAGTTTTAGCCAAATTCTAAAACCAGTGAGGAATCCAAAACAGCACGCAGCATTAAATGACGTTTATTGTTCCATAAATCTTCAGACTTCAAAAAGAAACGCTAAATAGACAAACAGAACTCTAAAGCAATTAAGAGACAAGTTCGCTGCTGCTTCCCCACTGATTGGCACAGGAAACATTTGGTCATGCAAAAGCCGTTAAAATGACGGAAAGGAGAGTTGCCACTCTCTAGCCTTTTTTGTTTTGATCAAGTTTGAACTCTGCTGTTCGGAGTTCACACCATTTATGTAGTAACAGACCTTCAGAGAATTCCTAATGGTCAAGACAATGAAATTGCATTTATATCTGTAAAAGGAAAAGAAACATGAAGATTATCCCCATTTTAGAGGTGGACACATTTAGATTTGGTTTGGGCTCCAGATGATCCTTGGCAAAGAAAGATGATGCAATCCGGTGGCCAGGACGCCATATTGCCCTAGTCTGGAACCGTGTTCTAGCCTCTGAAGAGCCTATTCTGTGGCTTTCAAAATGCTCTTTTCTTCTGGCTTTACGTTTTCTCTCCAGCGCTAAATTCGTGGAGATAAGCCGCAATAAGCAAAGCTCCCACTGTCAATGTCCTAATCTTGAGTGGCAGGAAAATTAGTAATATCAAAAATGGGAGTAGACAGTGAAAATTATTTTAAAAGATAATTCTATTATGTACAAATTTAAAATCTACCAGGTGGGCCGGGCACGGTGGTTCACGCCAGTAATCCCAGCACTTTGGGAGGCTGTGGTGGGAGGGTCACCTGAGGTCAGGGGTTCGAGACCAGCCTTGCCAACATGGCAAAACCCCATCTCTACTAAAAAATATAAAAATTAGCCAGGTGTGGTGGCAGGCACCTGTAATCCCAGATACTGGGAGGCTGAGGCAGGAGAATGGCTTGAACCTGGGAGGTGGAGGTTGCAGTGAGCCGAGATCGTGCCACTGCACTCCAGCCTGGGCGACAGAGCAAGACTCCATCTCAAAAAAGCAAAATAAAAATAAAATATATCAAGCACGCCTGTAGTCCCAGCTGCTCAGGAGGCTGAAGCAAGAAGATCACTTGCCAGGAGTTCAAGGCACTATAATCGTGCCTTTGAATAGCCACTGCACTCCAGCCTGGGCAACATAAGGAGACCTCAGCTCTTAAAAATAGTGTTTATAGGTAAACACACACACACAGACACACACCTTTAATCCAGCAATGATAGTACAATTATTTTCCTGTGACATTAAAGTTGCTCAAAATATGCAAGGATATTCACTGCAGTGTGTTTGATAATAAAGCCAGAAAAACCACCAGTAGCCATCAGTAAGGGACTAATTAAATAAATTATGAATTTTCCATAATTAGCAGACATTTTAAAAGCATTAGATAAACATATATGTGCTGGTAAGGAGAGATCTCCAGTATATGTTAAGTGAAAAAAGCAAGGTGCAAAAAGACATTTGGCTGGCTAAGTTCAGTGGAGTGACAATCCAGTCAGTTCTGGAGATGGGGCCAATCATAAAATGTAAAGAACACAGCCTCCTGTACACTTCCTTCCTGTCAAAGGAAGGACACAGATAGTAAAGGAAGGACGTTCTTATAGAGTATTAGTGCTATCAAGGAGATCCATCAAAGAAGTATCATGAGGTAAGTAATCATTAAAGAAAAAGGATGGGGAGAGATGAGCATAGACATGAGGCTAAAATGGACAAGCATGGTGGGGCATGTTTGGGAAAAAAAACGGGTGTGCAAAGTTCAAAGATGAAGCGAGCAGGAAAGAGCCCAAGACTGGCTGGAGCCATCCAGTTAGGAGGCTGTTGTGATAGTATAGGTATGAGACAGATAAGGTCTGGATTAGACATAAGGCAATGAGGGATGAAAAGAAATGGTTTGGCAAGAATTTGCGACTGATTAGATTAAGAAGAGAGAGGCAAATAGGCTAGAAGGAGGAATCTGAGGTGATTCCAGGGTTTTAGACTGTTGAAGAGCTGGAAAAAAATGAGGAAGTCTAAAGGGGGATGTGAGATGCAGTTGACTTTAGAAATTAGAGATACCCAGCAGAAAGTTAAAGGTCAGGACTAAAGCTCGAAGCAAAGGTCAGGACTGCAAATATATGGCTGAATGTCTATCACCTAAAAGTCTGTAGAGAACTGAGTATACAGGAGTGAACCTTGGGAGGGAAACATCAGTGCAAGTCAAATAGAATTAAGTAAGCCATCTATAATCCTATTTTCAGCCTTCCATAATTTGATATAATTTTATTTCTTTGACAATGTGGTCTCCATTTTCAGTTATGTGTGTGAAAATTAGTTGTTAGTGTATAAAGCGTCTTCACTGTGCTAGTGAATCAGCTCTGTGTAGGACAAGATGAACTGCTTTTCAATATTTTAATATCCCTTGTTTCTTCAAGGAGATCAGGGATTATACACATTTCAAATTCTAAATAAAAGAACATTATTTATTTCTTAATCAAACTAGTGGCATTTTTTTCTTGGCAACCGAACTGGTTAAAACAAGTATCTCTAATTATTGTGATTAGGTAACCCCAAGCCACAATTCTAAATTTTATTGTCTAGACAGTCCTTAAGAAGAAAGGCATGTGATCTTTAAAAATTCCCAGTGCGGACCAGGCGCGGTGGCTCACTCTTGTAATCCCAGGACTTTGGGAGGCCGAGGTGGGTAGATCATTTGAGGTCAGGAATTCGAGACTAGCTTGGCCAATATAGTGAAACCCCACCTCGACTAAAAATACAAAAACTAGCCAGGTGTGGTGGCACGTGCCTGTAATCCCAGCTATTCGAGAGGCTGAGGCAGGAAAATCACTTGAACCTGGGAGGCGGATGTTGCCGTGAGCCGAGATTGCGCCACTGCACTCCAGTCTGGGCAACAGAGTGGGACCCTGTCTCAAAAAAAAAAAAAAAAGAGGCCGGGCGCGGTGGCTCAAGCCTGTAATCCCAGCACTTTGGGAGGCCGAGACGGGCGGATCACAAGGTCAGGAGATCGAGACCATCCTGGCTAACATGGTGAAACCCCGACTCTACTAAAAATACAAAAAAAAAAACTAGCCGGGCGAGGTGGCGGGCGCCTGTAGTCCCAGCTACTCGGGAGGCTGAGGCAGGAGAATGGCGGGAACCCGGGAGGCGGAGCTTGCAGTGAGCTGAGATCCGGCCACTGCACTCCAGCCTGGGCGACAGAGCGAGACTCCGTCTCAAAAAAAAAAAGAAAAAGAAAAAGAAAAAAAAATTCCCAGTGCTGGGTCAAACCAGAATCCTCGATGACCATAACCACTTCCCTTGCAGTTAATGATTACACCAACACCTTAGGCAAAAAGTCATTCCCATTTAATAATAAGCAACATCAAACAGATTCTGTTTTACCTTATTTACTGTGGGTAGGATACCGACATTGGGCAAATTTTGTGGTTGCCAAAAAAAAAAAAAAGTGAACATTTAAAATCTCTGTCTCATTAGTGAAAAGAAGCAGAAGCTCAACTACCACATTTTTATACATATGAAGGTCTCAGAGGGCACCTCTTGTAGGGTAGGGCTTTAGGGTGACTAATTCATGTAGATTTTTTTCTTTTATTATTATTTTCTAATTACATAAAAAATAGAGATGGGGATCTCACTATGTTGCCCAAGCTGGTCTCAAACTTCTTGCCTAAAGCAATCCTCCTGTCTCAGCCTCCCAAAGTGCTTTGATAACAGCATGAGCCACCGCACCTGGCTTACATTATTTCTTATGTAACGAAATAATATGAAGTTCTGTTTTCCTTTTGCCATCTTTAATTTGCATCTTTTTTTTTTCCTGTTCCAACTTTATAGTCTGACAAATATCTTCTTTAAAAGACAGGATTGGGCCGGGCACAGTGGCTGATGCCTGTAATCCCGGCACTTTGGAAGGCCAAGGTGGGTGGATCACTTGAGCTCACGAGTTCAAGTCCAGTCTGGGCAAGAGGGTAAAACCTCGTCTCTACTAAAAATACAAAAATTAGCTGGGTGTGGTGGTGCACACCTGTAGTCCCAGCTACTCAGGTGGCTGAGGTGGGAGGATGGCTTGAGCCCGGGAAGTGGAAGTTGCAGTGAGCCAAGATTGCCCTCGAGCCTGGAAGATGGAGCTAGATCTTGTTTAAAAAAGAAAAAAAAAAGGATTGTGTTCCTCATCCCTATCTTTTAGAAACAACTTTACATCTTCTTTCCCATCTCTCTGAATTTTCCATTAAGTTTTTATTTTTACTTATGATTTGTCAGTTCATCTCTCTATCCCTACTTCATCTCCTCTCTCCCCCTCAGTTCTTGGTTCTCTGATACTGACTTAATGCTATAAATGTGGCTTTAAGAAATTTAGCTACAGGACAGGTGCAGAGGTTCATGCCTATCATTTTCCCAGCACTTTGGGAGGCCAAGGCAGGAGGGTTGCTTGAGGCCAGGAGTTTGAAACCAGCCTGGGCAACACGGCAAGACCTTGTCTCTACAAAAAAGAAAACAGGCTGGGTGCGGTGGCTCATGCCTATAATCTCAGCACTTTGGGAGGCCAAAGTGGGTGGATCACCTTAGGTCAGGAGTTCGAGACCAGCCTGGCCAACATGGTGAAACCCCATCTCTACTGAAAATTCAAAATTAGTTAAGCATGGTGGCGCATGCCTGTAATCCCAGCTACTTGGGAGGCTGAGTCAGGAGAATCACTTGAACCTGGGAGGTGGAGGTTGCAGTGAGTCGAGATCATGCCATCTACTCCAGCCTGGGCAACAAGAGCAAAACTCCATCTCAATAAATAAATAAATAAATAAACAAATAGATAAATAAAATAAAATTAGCTGGTGTGGTGGTGTGCATCTATAGCACTAGGTACTTCGGAGGCCAAGGCAGTAGGATTACCTGAGCCTGGGAGGTTGAGGCTACAGTGAGCCATGATCATACGACTACACCCCAGCCTGAGCGACAAAGCAAGATCCCATCTCAATAAAAGAAAAAAGTAAAACAAGAAAAGAAATTTAGCTACAATATAATCTTCCAAATTGATTTGTGGAATAGTCCAATTAAATGGAGGAGAAGAAGATCTATGTAATAAAACATGTTCAAAGAAGTATATTTTGTCAATAAATATATGGAAAGGTAATCAACATCATTAGTTACCAGTAGAATGCAAATTAAAACCACAGTAAGATACCATATATAGTCCCTAGATTGGCAAAAAGTAAAACAGTTTAATAATACACTTACTTCAAGTGTTGGCAAGAACATGGAACATTGGGAATTCTCACCAACAAACAATGGTTTGTACAAATTGGTACAAACAACTGGGTAAAGAAAGCAAGAAACGAAAATATTTGTACGCTATAATTTCATTTATACAAAGTTCACAAAAACCGATAAAACCAAACCATGTTGGTTAGGGATGTCTATGTAAGGATGAAAAGTATAAAGAAAAATAAGTAATTATCATAAAGGTCAAGATAGTGCTGACCTATAAAGGGAGAGATGATTTGAACCTGGGGAGAGGAATATGGTGAGGGTGATTCTCGTAATGTTCTATTTCTTTACCTGTTTGCTATTGTTAAACCCTGTGTGTATGTTGTATACTCTTTTCTGTATGTATTCCTCATTTTCTCCCCCTCTCTTTGTCTGTCTCTTTCTCTCTCTCTCTCTCACACACACACACACACAGAAATACTCCAGTTTTATCTTGAAGTGTGAAGATTCCCACACCTGAGAAACGTGCTTTAACGAATAGGTTTAAAATATTACTTGTAATTAGCACATTTCATACATAAATGCAAATGCTGCGCTAAAGAGTATTCTTGCAAAAATAGACCAAGAGAGTTCTCTTGTTTATTTACTTACAAGATTATTTTGGGACATATATACAAATATGATCCAATTATGAAAACTCTATAAAACAAAGCTATATCCTTCAAGTTGTTGTCCTGTCCCAGAACTTCTTAAAACTGTAACAGATTCGGCACCACAATAAGCCCACACAACAAATGCTCTAGCTAGTTACTTAACAGTCTCAGTTTCTGACTCCAGTGCTGTTCTACTGGCTTCCCGTGTTGGTGGTGGGGTGTGGGGATAGGGGGGTGGAACAAGTGGGGCCAGGCTCCCCTGAACTACACTGTGCATTCCAGTTTTTGTCACTTGTATCTTTCTGTTCACCTTACCTCTTCTTGCATAAAACATCCAAATTATCTATTTTAGGAGCTACTTAAACCATCAAATCCCAAAACAAAACAAATTCCTCACTCACCTATTCCACATATACTGAGCTCGTATCACACACAGGGTTCTGGAGACTAACTGGTGAATAAGAGCACATTCCCTCCTGGATTGTAATACTGATTCAGTAATTTGGTATTCGCATATATTGTGCTGTTTTTATGGCTTTAAAAATCTGTAATCTTGTTGGTATAATACTGTAACCTTTTTTTTTTTTTTTTTTTTGGAAATGGAGTCTCACCCTGTCACCCAGGCTGGAGTGTAGTGGTGCGATCTCAGCTCACTGCAACCTCCACCTCCTGGGTTCAAGCAATTCTCCTGCCTCAGCCTCCCAAGTAGCTGAGATTACAGGCGCATGCCACCAGGCCCAGCTAATTTTTGTATTTTTAGTAGAGACGGGTTTTCACCATGTTGGCCAGGCTGGTCTCGAACGATTCATCTCAAGTGATCCGCCCACTTCAGCCTCCCAAAGTGCTGGGATTACAAGCGTGAGCCACCATACCTGGCCTATACTGTTATTTTGATATTTTAAAATTAGGGAGCCAGGTACGGTGGCTCCCGCCTATAACTTCAGCACTTTGGGAGGCCAAGGCAAGAGCATCACTTGAGATGAGGAGTTTGAGAGCAGACTGGGCAACAAAGCAAGACTCCGTCCCTACAAAAAAATTTAAAAATTAGCCAGATATGGTGGCACAAGCTGTAGTCCCAACTATCTGGGAACTTGAGACTGGAGGATTGCTTGAGCCCAGGAGTTCAAGGTTACTGTGAGCTAAGGTCACAGCATTGCACTCCAGCCTGGGTGACAGAGTGAGACCTGTCTCTAAATAAATAAATAAAAAATAAGAAATCCGACCTATGTATTTCTCGAGACACATCCAAGAGAGTTAGACTCTAACTTTTTCATTTGAAAAATGTGAAAATTGCTGAAAATTTTAAACAATAATAAAATGAGTACCTATGTATCTGTGTTCCAGGTTCACCAGGAGAGACTGCCATTTTACCACGTTGCTTTTATTTCTCTCTATGGAGATGTAGGTTTTTTTGTTCAACAATTTGCAAATAAATTATAGACATCATGACACCTGACTTCTAAATACTTCAGTCCTGAAAATAAGACCATTCTCCTATATAATCATTATTTATTTATTTATTTATTTTTTGAGACGGAGTCTTACTCTGTTGCCCAGGCTGGAGTGCAATGGCACAATCTTGGCTCACTGCAACCTCTGCCTCCCGGGTTCAAGCGATTCTCCTGCCTCAGCCTACTGAGTAGCTGGAATTACAGGCGCCCGCCACTATGCCAGGCTAATTTTTGTATTTTTAGTAGAGTTGGGGTTTCACCGTAATGGCCAGGTTGGTCTCAAACTCCTAACCTCAGGTGATCTGTCCACCTCAGCCTCCCAAAGTGCTGGGATTACAAACATGAGCCACCGTGCCTGGCCTATAACCATGATATTATTATCAAACCTGAGAAATTAAAACTGATGCGGTAAATATTATCTAGTATATAGCTGAATATGGTTTGGATTTGTGTCCCCGCCCATATCTGATGTTGAATTGTAATCCCCAGTGTTGGAGCTGGGGCCTGGTAGGAGGTGATTGAATCATGGGGGCGCGTTTCCCCTGGGTACTGTTCTGGTGATAGTGAGTGAGCTGTCGTCATGAGATCTGGTTGTGTAAAGGTGTGTGGCACCCCTCCCTTCTCTCTCTCTTCTGTTCTGGCCATGTAAGACATGCCTGCCTCCCCTTCACCTTCTACCATAATCAATAAGTTTCCTGAGGCCTCCTCAGCCATGCTTCCTATACAGCCTGCAGAACCATGAGCCAATTAAACCTCTTTGCCTTAAAAATTACCCAGGCTATATATTCTTTATAGCAGTATGATAACAGGCTAATATGTAGCTCATATTAAAATCTCCTCCATTGCCTCAAGACACCCCCTATAGCCTATTTTTTGTCTGTTTGTATAAAACAGGATCTGGTCAAGTTCATCACATTAAGCTTGGTTGTCATATCTCTTTAGTCTCCTTTAATCTTGATCATTCACCTCCTTTAAAAAAAGTCTTTCATGACAATGACATAGAATCTAGGCCAATATCCCACAATTTGGTTTTAGAGTATTTCCTCATTAGATACAGGTTCAAATTTTTGTTAAGAAAACTTTATGGTGAGGTTGTATACTTCTCCCTTCATCACATTAAAAAGTACATAATGTCAGTTTTGTCTCATCATTGGTGATACTAAATTTGATCATTAAGTGGTACCTGACAGGTGTATCTGACACCATTTTAAAGGCATCTTTTCCCTCTGTAATTAATAACTGTCTGTGGGGATGATACTGTAAAACTATGAATATCCTCTTCCTCATCAAAGCTTTCACTCATTGGATTTGACATCCATTGAAGATCCATGCTTGAATTAATTATTACACTGATAGCTCCAAAACGGCAGGATTTCTTCTACATTTATGAACCAGCGTCTTTATGTGGGGAGACTTTTCCTATCCCTTCCTGCCATTATTACTGTTTTTTCAATCATTAGAGGCACTGGGCATGGTGGCTCATGCCTATAATCCCAGCACTTTGGGAGGCCGATGTGGGTGGATTACTTGAGGTCAGGAGTTCGAGGCCAGCCTGGCCAACATGGAGAAACCCCATCTTTACTAAAATACAAAAATTAGCAGGATGTGGTGGCACATGCCTGTAATCTGAGCTACTTGGGAGGCTGAGGCAGGAGAATCACTTGAACCCGGCAGGTGGAGGTTGCAGTGAGCTGAGATCATGCCACAGACTCCAGCCTGGGTGACAGAGTGAGATTCCGTCTTAAAACAAAAAAATCATTAGGAGCTTGTCTCAGCTTGGACTGACATAACAAAATACTGTTGACTGGGCGGCCTAAACAACAGAAATTTATATTCTTGAAGTTCTGGAGACTGGGAAGCCCAAGACTGAGGTGCTGGCAGATTTAGCTCCTGTGAGGGCTCATTTCCTGGCTTTTAAACAGCCACCTTCTCGTTGTGCCTTCACATGATAGAGAGAAAAAGAAAGCTCTCTGGTGTCTCATCTCATAAGGACACTAATCCTATCAGATCAGTGCCCCACCGGTATGACCTCATTCACCCTTAATTACTTCCTTATTTCAAATACAGCCACACTGGGAGGTTATGGCTTCAACATATCAATTGCAGGGTTGTGGCACACAATTTGGTCCACAGCAGGACTCATGGATTATTTTTTCGTGTGTTTTAATCTATTGCCGTGTGTTTTAATCTATTGCCATCATTTAAAAAATTCTCATAAAATTTGCATAACAAAATTATTTTTAAACCATTTTTAAGTGTACAATTCAGGGGCATTAAGTACATTCACATTGTTGTACAACAATCGTTACCATCCATTTCCAGAACTTTCTCATCTTCCGCAACTGAAACTCTATACCTATCAATACTAACTGCATTCCTCTCTCTCCCCAGTTCCTCAGAACTACACTATCACTGTTTAATAATGCTCAAATGGTCTCAGATGTGGCCAGTGGGAACTCCTTTGGCCACAAGCTGGCTCCTATGTCCTTTAACATGGCTCCCACATTCTTCGAGCACTTCCTTGTCTTCTGACATGAGAAGATGTTCTGGCCGTCTTATGATTTCCCTATTCCCAGAGCTGGAATAGGTCATCTCTCCAAGGGCCCGAGTTCTCCTTAGTGGGAAAAGGTATTTAGATCTGGGCTTCCAGGAGAACTCATTGCTATTGGAGTGTCACCCTCTTAGTAGACAGGGTTTAGACACTGTCTAGGTAGATAGTATCTATCTACCTATTGAAAGCCACAAGTTCATGCCAAATTCCTTCCATTCAAATCCAACATCTCAGCATTCATTCTAGTTTTGTTTCTGATGTGGTTTGACTGTGTCCCCACCCAAATCTTATCTTGAACTGTAATTCCCACAATTCCCACATGTTGTAGAAGGAGCCTGGTGGGAGGTGATTGAATTATGGGGGCAGGTCTTCTCCGTATCATTCTTGTGATAGTGAATGAGTCTCACAAGATCTGATGGCTTTAAAAACAAGAGTTTCCCTGCATAAGCTCTCTTCCTTTGTCTGTTGCCATGTGAGAGGTGCCTTTCACCTTTCATCATGATTGTGAGGCCCCCCCAGCCAGGTGGAACTGTAAGTTCAATAGGCCTCTTCCTTTTGTAAATTGCGCAGTCTTGGGTATGTCTTTATCAGCAGCATGAAAACAAAGTAATACAGTTTCCTTTCCATATTCAGAACTCCCTTCTCCAACAGTGAGAAACCTGACTCTCCTTAACTTTAAAATACTTATGTATTTAGTCAACACCCTGAACGTAGCCAATCTCCTGAAGCTGCCACTGCCTCCTCCCCAAAGAGAGGCCCCTCTTGTCCCCTCAGGCCTCCACACCTCACACCTGGCCGACCCCCTCTTACCCTCAGTGGGCTCCCATACCTTGTGCTGGCCACTACCTTGTCCAGGCACCCTCTCTTAGGACCCATACGAGGGCCCCCTGTCCTCTCACATGCATGATCTCCTTATCTTCTGGGGCTCTGACACTCCACACAGGTATAAGGTACACTCCTCTATGGGGACACCATCTTCACCCTGCTTGTCTTACTCCCCATCCCTGTGGACATTTTTCAGATCCCTCTTGGGCTCTAATACCCCATGCCCAGCTGCCCCTCTGTGTAGCTCTTTTTGCCCTGTGCTATGCTTTAAATGTCCCCTCCAAAACTCAGGTCAATGGTACTAAGAGATGGGCCCTTTAAGAAGTGATTAGGTCATGAGGGCCCTGCTCCATGAATGAATTAATGCCGTTATAGTGGGGGTGGGTTAATTATCATGGGATTTAAGCCCAGTTTCCCTCTGTCTCCTTGCATGCTTCCTTGTGATGCCATATATTCTGCCATGTGATGATGCAGCAGGAAGGCTCTTATCAGATGCAGCCTTCCAATCTTGGACTTTCCAGCCTCCAGAACTATGAGCCAAATAAGTTTTCATTCATTATAAGTTATCCAGACTGGGTGCAGTGGCTCACATCTGTAATCTCACTACTTTGGGAGGCCGAGGTGGAAGGATCCCAGGAGTTTGCGACCAGCCTGGGCAACATAGTGAGACCTCTTCTCTACAAAAAATAAAAAATTAGCTAGGCATGTTGGTGCACACCTACAGTCCCAGCTATTCAGGAAGCTGAAGTAGGAAGATTGCTGGAGCTCAGGATTCTCCCTCTGCTTCCCTTTGTTAGGGAAGCATTTCTTACAAATTAGTGAACATAAGCTTCTCTTTTAGTTTCTTTTTCTTTTTTCTTTTTCTTTTTCTTTTTTTTAGAGACAGGGTCTCACTGTATCATCCAGGCTGGAGAGCAGTGACATGATCATTGCTCACTGTATCCTCAAACTCCTGGGCTCAAGTGATCCTCCTGCCTCAGCCTCCAGAGAAGCTGGGACTACAAGCATGTGCCACCATGCCTGGCTAATTTTTCTTATTAAAAAAAAGCAGGGTGTTATTATGTTGACCAGGTTTGTCTCAAATTCCTGACCTCAAGGGATTCTCCCACCTCGACTTCTCAAAGGGCTGAGATAACAATGATGAGCCACCACACCCGGCCAGAATTTCTTGATGAACTTGTTAAAATGCAGAATGCCAGGTCCCACTCCCAGAGATTCTAGTTCAGTTGATCTGAGACATTGAAATCTACATCCTCAGCAGGAACCCTAGGTGGTTCTGATTCAAGTGGTCTGAATGAAAACTCTAAGAAATATTTTCTTCTGGAATTACTGGATCAAAGGATAAGCATGTTTAATATTTTGATACGTATTTCCTGTCTGCCCAAAAGATTGTACCAACTTACAGTACACCAGAAATGCACTGCAATGCATTGTCCTAAACCTTTTGATATATTCCCATTGTACTTCCATAATGCCCTATAGAAGTAGATGCTTAATGAACACTGGAGGGGTAGAATGTCTTTCCTCTGGGCCTCAGTTTTCTCATATTAATCAGGATCCGGATTAAATCAGTTTTTCAGAATTTACCTGATGAGCATTACTTGGAACTCTTGTTTAAAATTTTGATTCAGGCCAGGCACAGTGGCTCACACCTGTAATCCCAGCACTTTGGGAGGCCGAGAAAGGTGAATCACTTGAGCCCAAGAGCTCAAGTCCAGCCTGGGCAACAGGGTGATACCCTGTCTCTTAAAAAAAAGTACAAAAATTAGCCAGGGGTAGGAACATGCACCTGTGGTTCCAGCTATTTGAGAGGCTGAGGTGGGAGCATCACTTGAGCTCAGGGGTTGAGGCTGCGGTGAGCTGTGATTGTACCACTGTACTCCAGCATGGGCAACAGAAACAGACCCTGACTCAAAATAAATAAATAAAAATAAAATTCTGATTCATGGCCAGGCACAGTGGCTCACACCTGTAATCCCAGCACTTTAGGAGGCTGAGGCAGGAGGATTGCTTGAGGTCAGGAGTTTAAGCCCAGCTTGGGCAATAAAACAAGACCCCATGTCTATAAAATAAAATAAAATAAAATAAAATAATTATTCCCAGGCTCAGATTTATTACCTCAGACTCTCCAGGGGAAGGAGTGAGCGTCTGTGTGTTTAACAATGACCTTGAGCTTCTCTTGAGCAAGTTCTACATTACTCCTTTGATTAAATGAGTTTTATACATTTAATGTATAAAAAACAGCCCTGATTGACTCTGAATATTCTCTTCCATTCTACAATATTTTGGTTTTCCCCAAATATTCGTTCATTATAAATTATCCAGACTGGGTGCAGTGGCTCACATCTGTAATCTCACTACTTTGGGAGGCTGAGGTGGAAGGATCCCAGGAGTTTGGGACCAGCCTGGGCAACATAGTGAGACCTCTTCTCTACAAAAAATAAAAAATTAGCTAGGCATGTTGGTGCACACCTACAGTCCCAGCTATTCAGGAAGCTGAAGTAGGAAGATCGCTTGAGCTCAGGATTCTCCCTCTACTTCCCTTTGTTAGGGAAGCATTTGCTTAATTATGGACCAATAGCCATGAAACTTTAAAGAAAATAGTGCAATAGCCATGAACTTTAAAGAAAATAGTGCAGGCTGGTTACATACAAACAGAGTAGCCATAACACTCAAATGACATATGTGTGAATGGTAGATTCAGAACATAACTTTTGTACCTCAAAAGTAGAGAAGCCAACAGTGCAGCCTTGATTCTGTGGCTGAAGGCCCAAGAGCCCCTGGCAAATCACTGGTGTAGGTCCAAGAGTCTTAGAGTCTGATGTTTGAGGGTGGGAAGCATCCAGCATGGGAAAAAGATGAAGGGTGGAAGACTCAGCCAGTCAAGTCCTCCCACCTTCTCCTGCCTGCTTTATTATCCCAGTGCTGGCAGTTGATTAGACGGTGCCCACTCAGATTGAGGGTGGGTCTGCCTCTCCTAGTCCACTGACTCAAATGTTAATCTCCTTTGGCAACACTCTCACTGACACACCCAGGATCAATACTTTGCATCCTTCAGTCCAATTAGGTTGACACTCAATAATAACCATCACAGATTATAACCCAAAAGAAAATAAATGTACATTAGTCCAAACGCATTAGATAAATGACTGAATAAATAAATGGGGAGAAGGGACAAATCTTCCTCACATAGTTCTAAATGATACATGTAGATACTTCTCCCTCCATGAAACAAAGCCTAATCCCTTCCCTCTTGGGTGTGGGCTGGAGTTAGTGACCTGTTTTTTAAAAATAGAGTAGGAGCTGGGCTCGGTGGCTCATGCCTGTAATCCCAGCACTTTGGGAGGCCAAGGCAGGTGGATCATCTGAGGTCAGGAGTTCGAGACCAGCCTGGCCAACATGGTGAAACCTTGTCTCTACTAAAAATACAAAAATTAGCTGGGCATGGTGGCGGGCGCCTGTAATCCCAGCTACTCGGGACGCTGAGGCAGGAGAACTGCTTGAATCCGGGAGGCGGAGGTGGCAGTGAGCCGAGATAGTGCCCACTGCACTCCAGCCTGGGTGACAAGAGCAAAACTCCATCTCAAAAAAAAAAAAAAGAGTAGGGAAAAATAATAACTTTACAGTGGAGTAGTCTGGCAAACACTACCTAAGTGATGCGGTTGATATTGCTAGTGATAAGTCATGTTGGTAGCATGTACCCCTGGTATGATGTGATGAGAAAGGCATTTCACCCTGCTGCAGGCTTCCCCCCAAATCCCTAACTCCAGCCTAATCCTCAGAAAACATTAGACAAACCCAGAGTGAGGAACATTCTATAAAACAAGTCATGGAAGACAAGGAAAGACTAAGAAACGGTCACAGAACAGAGCAGACTAAGGAGATATGATGACTAAATGCTATTTGGATTGGATGTTAAAACAGAAAAAGACATTGATGAAATCCAAATATAGCGTGGAATTTAGTAAACAGTAATGTATCAATGTTAATTTCTTACTTTGACAAATGTACTATAGATTCGTAAGATTTTAGCATTAGGGAAGACTGGAGAAAGCGTGCATGTGAATGGTTCATCCTACAACTTTTCTATAAATCCAGAATATTCCAAGGTAAAGACTTAACAGAAAAATAGCTCAGGTAGACCGAAGACAAATTTTTTTTTTTTTTTTTTGAGACAGACTCTCGCTCTGTCACCCAGGCTGGAGTGCAGTGGCACGATCTCGGCTCACTGCAACCTCTGCTTCCCAGGTTCAAGCGATTCTCCTGCCTCAGCCTCCAGAGTAGTTGGGATTACATGTATGTACCACCGTGCCGGGCTAATTTTTGTATTTTTAGTAGATATAGGGTTTCATCATTTTGTTCACCTGCCTCAGCCTCCCAAAGTGTTGGGATTACAGGCGTGAGCCACTGTGAGCGGCTTTTTTTTTTTTTTTTTTGACAGGGTCTTACTCTGACATTCACACTGAAGTGCAGTGGTGTGATCTCAGGTGACTGCAACCTCAACTCTCAACCTCCTGGACTCAAGCGATCCTCCCATCTCAGCCTCTTGAGTGGCTAGGACTACAGGCATGTGCCACCACACCCAGCTAATTTTTGAGTTTTTTGTAGAAGATGGGGTCTCCCTATGTTGCTTAAGCTGGTCTTGAACTCCTGGGCCAAGTGCTGGAATTACAGGTGTGAGGCACCGTGCCCGGCTGGCAACAACTGCTTTTCTGTAAGATCAAATATTGTACTGGAACAAGAAATCAAGTGATGTGAAATATCCCTTTCTAAAGATATTGTTGTTTTTTGTTTTTGTTTTATTGTTGTTGTCGTTGTTGTTGTTTTTGAGACAAGCTCTCACTCTGTCCCTTGCACTGGAGTACAGTGGCATGATCATAGCTTACTCTTGCCTCAAATTCCTGGCCTCAAATGATCTCCCACCTCAGTCTCCCAAAGCTCTGTAATTACAGGTGGGAGTCACTTCACCTGGCCCTGGCAAGTCTTGAAATGTGCAAAGGCAATCATTATTTTTTATAGCAGGTAGGTTGGTCTACTACTAGGGGAGGAGGCTGCACCATTTGCTATCTTGAGATTTCTTCCAGATCTATGATTCCAACTTAATAGGAATTTGATTTAATTCAACTTATGCAGCTGGGCATGGTGGCTCACACCTGTAATCCCAGCACTTTGGGAGGCTGAGATGGGCTGATCACCAGGTCAGGAGACTGAGACCATCCTGGCTAACATGGTGAAACCCCGTCTCTACTAAAAATACAAAAAATTCAGCCAGGAGTGATTGTGGGCACCTGTAGTCCTAGCTACTGGGGAGGCTGAGGCAGGAGAATGGCGTGAACCCGGGAGGCGGAGTTTGCAGTGAGCTGAGATGGTGCCGCTGCACTCCAGCCTGGGTGACAGAGCGAGACTCCATCTCAAAAAAAAATTCAATTTATGCAACAGTGGCTAGTAATCTATGAATGTTAAGAAATATATGTCATATAGACTATTCTGAAATAGAGTATATTTAGTAATAATAACCTTTATTGTATTATATAATCAAACCTCATGAAATTACACTTGTTGGTACAAATAAGAGTAATGAAAAAAATTTTAACACACATAAAAATCTTTTACTAGTACTGATTCTAAATAATTTTGCTTGCTTTTCTAGTTTATTTGGACTAACAATGTCTTTCAAACATCCAGCATTCTTGAGTGGCTGTTTTGCATAAGACATTTTGTAGTATGTTAGGTGAACTAGTGAGAGTCATGGATTAAATTCTAGAAAAGATAATCAAAAATACTACATTAACTGAATTATTTCAGATATAAAAACGAGGTGCATATAAATGCCTATTTAAGTACATAACACGACACATCTGTGTACTATCCTCAGATAAAAGTTTTTTGTTTGTTCTTAAAAGTTCAGTATGATGTAGAGGAAATAAAGTTCAACCATTCAGACAGCCAAATAACAGATGAAACAGATGGACTCTGACCAGCCACAAATGCCAGAAAATTCTCCTATTTTGGCTCTTATATTGTAATAGGCATGAAAAGACCATTTTTCTGCCATTGTGATTATAATTTGCATAGCTGCATACTTTTTCATTCTTATATACAGATCCATTAAAGTCTATATTATGAATAGCAGAATAATAATTTATAAAGCATCCACTTAAATAAATAAGAGAGACTGAGCACCATAATTAATTTGGGCTCCACGCCCAGAGAAGTCACACATTAAGATGTTTTTGACTGAGACATATACACGAGAGCCACATATTAGCCAAACCTCTTGGTGAATTTCTGTTCAACTCAATGAAGGCAGACAAATGTACCACAGCACTAATACTGATTCAGACTGAACCGTAGAAAGATTGTCCAACTAAAATGATTTTGTAGGCCAGTATACACAAGGCAATATACATGTGTGTTTGCAAACATGCAGTTAAGTCAGCCATCTGATCACTGTTAGCTTTTAAACAATCTGGCCAGTGTTTGATTTTTTAGTGAAACAGCTACAAAGTTCACTTCAGCGTTTTGCTCTGGTTACTCAATGCAAAAAAAAATTAAAAAAAAAAAGTGTTGACAAGAGATGTGGTAGAGATACAACAGGGTCTTTTCCTTTTGGCAGAAGACATTCTTGGACTCTTTTGAAAAGTCCAAGGTGCAAGCTGGAAGACTCTTCTTACAAAGCTGCAAAGGGGTGAAGCGGCCTCCTACCTGTCAGGCTAGTTGAGCTTTTACTTCCATTTAAGGTTTCCTGGGGTGCGAATGTCTTTGCTACCCTGCCTTCACTGGGAATCAGTAACTCCCCTGCCTGAATGTCTCTGCAAGTGTCCAGAACCAGGACCCTTCGCGTGCAGGTATAAAGAGCTGTTGAACTATGAAGAATAGGAATAGGTGGAACCCTGAATCCCACAACCCTTGTACATGGAAAGATGCGGCTAGAGAGCTTAACTGTTATTCCAGAATCTACAGAATTCCCTCCCTTCTCACTTCTTTTTCTTTGAATGACACGGAGCCAGCAAAATCCCCAGGCATAAATTTGGAGATATGTATAAATGTGTGTATTGTATTCCTTTTTCTCATTTCTCTTCTGGTTGTATTTCTTCTAGTGTATGTGTGCTCCACAACTTTTCTTAGGAGCCCTGAGTGAAACTATAGGAGCCTAGGGAAAAAGCCAGGGCTTTGGGGTCAGACAGATCTTTGCGGGATTCCTGGCTGCACTGCTTACTAGGTGGGTGACCCTCACAGTCATTTTACTTTGCGTTCCCATCTTCTTATGCGTTACATAGGAGCAAACGCGCCCACCTGGCAGAATCGCAGTGAGCACTGAGACAATGTGTCTGACATCAGGTGACAGTCAGAATTAATTCACTTTCCCGCCTCCTGCTTCTTCTCCGTCTTCTTGTCTGTCTTTGCCATCTCTTTCTGTTTATCTCCAACACAAAATTTGCATTTTCATGGCAAAAAAAGAAAAAAAAAAGTATGCTTTTGGTCGGGCTTGGTGGCTCACGCCTGTAATCCCAGCACTTTGGGAGGTCGAGGTGGCCGGATCACCCGCGGTCAGGAGTTCGAGACCAGCCTGGCTAACATGGTTAAACTCCGTCTCGACTAAAAATACAAAAATTAGCTGGGCGTGGCGGCGCGCGTCTGTAATCCCAGCTACTCGGGAAGGTGAAGCAAGAGACTCACTTGAACCCGGGAGGCGGAGGTTGCAGTGAGCTGAGAACAGGCCACTACACTCCAGCCTGGGCTACAAGAGTGAGATTTTTGTCTCAAAAAAATAAAAAATAAAGTGTGTTTTTAAACAGTTTGACCTTACCAAATAAATGGAAACTTTTAAAGTTTCTAATTTATAAATCTTGTTCCTTCAAACGTTTGTCTCTGAAAATACATGTTTAAAATGTGTAATGAACTTCCTTTTTCCAGTAACATCTCAACACTTAGAGTTTGGGTACCGCCTGTCACCGGAGCCTTGATGGAAGGCGAGGAAATGACTCCTGCTAGAAAACTAGAAAGGGGATGCGGGTAGTAACTTAGCCCAGCCAATCGGATGCTCCCAATGTGTCCGGAATTGGTGGTTTCTTGGTCTCACTGCCTTCAAGAATGAAGCCTAGGACCCTCGAGGTGAGAGCTACGTTCTTAAAGACGGCGTGTCTGCAGTTTGTTCCTTCTGATGTCCCGACGTGTTCAGAGTTTCTTCCTTCTGGTGGGTTCGTGGTCTCGCTGACTTCAGGAGTGAAGCTGCAGAGCTTCTCGGTAAGTGTCACAGCTCTTAAGGCAGTGCATCCGGAGTTGTTGATTCCAGTTGTCCATTCCTCCTGGTGGGTTCGTGGTCTCGCTGGCTTCAGGAGTGAAGCTGCAGACCTTCGCCATCACTGTTACGGCTCATAAAGGCGGCACAGACTCAAAAGAGTGAGCAGCACCAACATTTACAGCAAAGAGCAAAAGAACAAAGCCTCCACACCACGGAAGAAAACCCAAACGCGTTACCACTGCTGGCTGGGGCAGTCTGCTTTTATTCCCTTATCTGGCCCTACCCACATCCTGCTGATTGGTCCATTTTCCAGAGAGCTAATTGGTCCGTTTTGACAGGGTGCTGATTGGTGCATTTACAATCCTCTAGCTAGACGTAGAAGTTCTCCAAGTCCTCACCGGATTAACTACATACAGAGTGCTGATTGGTGCATTTACAAACCTTGAGCTAGACACAGGGTGCTGATTGGTGTGTTTACAAACCTTGAGCTAGACAGAGTGCTGATTGATGTATTTACAATCCTCTAGCTAGAGGTAAAAGTTCTCCAAATCTCCACCAGATTAGCTAGACACAGAGTGCTGGTAAGTGCACATACAATCCTCCAGCTAGACATAAAAGTTCATGAAGTCCCCACCCGACTCAGGAGCCCAGCTGGCTTCGCCTAGTGGATCCCACAGCAGGGCCTCCCTTGGCCAGCACCTGCACTCCTCAGTCCTTGGGCCGCGGAAGGAACCTGGCGCCCCGGAGCAGGGAGCAGCGCCTGTCGGGGAGGCTTGGGCCTTGGGGCAGCTCAAGGCAGTGGGGGAGGCTCCGGCATGGCAGGCTGCAGGTCCCGAGCCCTGCCCCACGGGGAGGTGGCTGAGGCCCTGTGGGAATTCAAACTTGGTGAGGGCGGGCCGGCTGTGCTAGGGACCCTGCGCACCCTCCGCAGCTGGTGGCCCGGGTGCTAAGCCCCTCACTATCCGGGTGGTGGCGCTGGCTGTCGGCTCCGAGTGCGGGGCCCACCAAGCCCGCGCCCACCTGGAACTCACGCTGGTCCGTGAGCGCCACTCACAGCCCCAGTTCCCTCCCACACCTCTCCCTCCACACCTCCCTGCAAGCAGAGGGAGCCGGCTCCGGCCTCGGCCAGCCCAGAGAGGGGGTCCCACGGTGCAGTGGCGGGCTGAAGGGATGGATCCTCAAGCCCCGCCAGAGTGAACGCTGAGGCTGAGGAGGCACTGAGAGCACGTGGTCACCTCTCACCAATGTGCTACTGAACTGGATTCAGCCAATCAGATGCTCCCAACGGGAAGTGAGCAGAGACGAATGGTTCAAAGCTTGGAGAGAGAAGGCGGCAGCAACACCCACCTGCAGGTACTGCAGGGGTGGGGTGCAGGGGTACACTGGCCTAGCTCAAGAGGGCCTCCCTCACTCAGTCTTTTCCGAAGGGCCCCTCTCACCCTCAGGCAGTTTCATTCAGGCTTTTGTGGCTTCCTGCGCCACGCAGTTACGCTGGAGAGGGATTTGAGAAGTGAAGATTGAGACATTTTAGAGCCATTTCCCAGCTTTTGTGCCATTGTCCTGGGAATTCTTCTCTCTTAGATAAAAGTGACAGGCTACCCAGCTTCTCACAGGAATTCTCACCAGAGGGTCCTGTTCGAATTTTAATTTTAGTAACCCGATTTTTATTTCTTTTCCTCTCACTTCTTTCTTTCCATGTATCCATGTTTGAAGTTGTGTGTGTGTGTGTGTGCGCGCACATCTCTGTGTGTACCTGCGTGTGTTTCTGTCTCCTCACTCTTCTCATGTTAAAGGCTAACCTGTAGTTAAAAGAGTTCACAAGGCCGGGCGCGGTGGCTCAAGCCTGTAATCCCAGCACTTTGGGAGGCCGAGACGGGCGGATCACGAGGTCAGGAGATCGAGACCATCCTGGCTAACACCGTGAAACCCCGTCTCTACTAAAAATACAAAAAACTAGCCGGGCGAGGTGGCGGGCGCCTGTAGTCCCAGCTACTCCGGAGGCTGAGGCAGGAGAATGGCCTAAACCCGGGAGGCGGAGCTTGCAGTGAGCTGAGATCCGGCCACTGCACTCCAGCCCGGGCTACAGAGCAAGACTCCGTCTCAAAAAAAAAAAAAAAAAAAAAAAAGAGTTCACAAAGTCATCTGTGGTTAAAAACCAATAAAGCCAAAACAATAGAAAATCTAGAATTTAAAATATGCTTTTACATATTGCAAGTCAAAAAACCTTTCAGTGGACCAGGCGTGGTAGCTCACGCATGTATTCCCAGCGCTTTGGGAAGCCGAGGCAGGTGGATCACCTGAGGTCAGGAGTTCGAGACCAGCCTGGCCAACATGGTGAAACCCCCGTCTCTACTAAAAATACCAAAATTAGCCAGGCGTGGTGGCGTGCACTTGTAATCCCAGATACTAGGGAGGCTGAGGCAGGAGAATAGCTTGAATCCGGGAGGCAGAGGTTTCAGTGAGCCAAGATAGTGCCACTGCACTCCAACCTGGGTGACAGAGACTCCGTCTCCAAAAACCAAAACAAAACAAAAATAAACAAAAAGGCTTTCAGTGTATAAATGCATTGTTAAATATTTTCTCATTGCATTGTTTTTTCTTTCTTTTGAGACAGGGTCTCACTCAGACCCAGGAGTACAGTGGCATGATCACAGCTCACTGCAGCCTTGAACTCCTGTGCTCAAGGGATCCTCCAGCCTCCACCCCCATAGTAGCTGGGACTACAGGTGCGAGCCACCACACACTGCTAATTTTTGTATTTTTACAAAACACGGTCTGGCTATGTTCCCTAGGCTTGTCTCAAGCTCCTGGGCTCAAGCGATCCTCCTGCCTTGGCCTCCCAAAGTGTTGGGATTACAAGGGTGAACCACCACACTTGGCCTTCTCATTGCATTTTACAGTACTTTCCAGGATCACAACCCCAAACGTAAGAAACACAACATAAATAAACGCACGTATTTGAAGTCATAATAGGGTTGCTGTCTTTGCTTTTTAAATCTGAGACACTTTAACCACCTATTAGTTATTGTTTATTTTTCTTTCTCTTCAAGCTGTCACACCTACCTGCAGAATTCGCCTTATACCTTAGAGAGAGCCTGCAGTCAGTGGCAGCTGACGGGAAACGCATCTGTTCCTTTGAGTATTCAGCAATATCATTACTTCTCAGGTATGTGCTGAGGGTGGAGCAAACTAGAAATTGCTGATGAAATTCACTGCGTAGGCTGGGCGCAGTGGCTTAAGCCTGTAATCCCAGCACTTTGGGAGGCCGAGACGGGCGGATGACGAGCTCAGGAGATGGAGACCATCCTGGCTAACACGGTGAAACCCCGTCTCTGCTGAAAAATACAAAAAACTAGCCAGGCGAGGTGGCGAGCGCCTGTAGTCCCAGCTACTCGGGAGGCTGAGGCAAGAGAATGGCGGGAACCCAGGAGGCGGAGCTTGCAGTGAGCTGAGATTGTGCCACTGCACTCCAGCCTGGGCCACAGAGCGAGACTCCGTCTCAAAAAAAAAAAAAAAAAAAAAAGAAATTCACTGCGTAGAAGCCGAGCTCATGGGTTCTGCCACTTACTATCTTTGTGATTTTGGGCAAAGTGTCTCTTGGTGCCTCTGTTTCCTCCTCTGGAAAAAGAGGTGCTGATGATAATAGTACCTACTTCATAGGGTGCTTTTGAATGTTAAATGGGCTAATACCTGTGAAGCACTCTCCACAGAACCCAGCAAGTAACATGTGCTGAGGATGGGCTCGCCATTGCCATTATAATGTGTATCCCTCAGTTGGCCAGTGGGGAACTTCCAGACCTTACAGCCTGGTATGGGCTGAACTGTGTCTCCCCCTACAAATTGTTATATTGAAAGCTTAATCTCCAGTACCTCAAAAAGTGACTGTGTTTTTGAATTTAGGGCCTTTAAGAGGTAATTAAGGTCAAACTGGCCAGGTGCCGTGGCTCATGCCTGTAATCCCAGCACTTGAGAGGCTGACGCAGGTGGATCTCCTGAGGTCAAGAGTTCCAAGATCAGCCTCACCAATATGGCAAAACCCCGTCTCTACTAAAAATACAAAAATTGGCTGGGCATGGTGGCAGGCACCTGTAATCCTGGCTACTTGGGAGCCTGAGACAGGAGAATTGCTTGAACCTAGGGGGGCGGAGGTTGCAGTGAGCTGAGATCGTGCCACTGCACTCCGGTCTGGGCAACAGAGCCAGACTCTGTCTGGAAAAAAAAAAAAAAAAAGAGGTAATTAACGTCAAAGTCATGTGGGTGGGCCCTAATCCAATATGATTGATGTCCTTACAAGTAGAGATCAGGACACAGACACACAGAAGAAAGGCCACATGAAAATATGGGGAGAAGTTGGCCACCTACAAGGAGAGAGGCCCTCGGAAGAAACCGACCCTGCTGACACCTTGATCTTGGACTGCTAGCCTCCAGAGTTGTGAGAGGATAGATTTCTGTTCTGTAAGCCCCCCGGCCTGTGGTGTTAATAGCTTGGTACTTTGCTTTGGCAGCCCTTGCAAATGAATACACTGCCCGATTGCAAACTCTGTCCTTGCAACTGGCTCCAACCTGGAGTTCTCTGCCCTTGAACCTTTCTGATTACCCCATCCCTCTAGATGACCCTCAGTCCATCCCATGGCTCCCTTCGCCACTTTCTCTCCCCTGAGTGTAAACATTCCCCAGGCTCTTCCTCAACACGTTTTCTTTCTATATTACCTCACGAGGATGAGCTGATGGTCCATTTTCATAGATCCAACTGCCACCTTTATGCGCAAGAGTCCCAGATCTGTAGCTCTAGTTTTACTCCTCTGAAATCCACGCCGACTTTCCAAATGCCTGCTAGGCATCATCAGGATGTCTTGATAATATACCCCCCACCAAACTCATTGTCTTTTCATCCAGATTTTTCCTCCTGCTTCTCCTCCCCCCCTTAATTCCTTTATCATTGCCTTAGTGACCCCTGCTATGAAATCAACCATCGTTTCCTTCTCTTATCAACCTCTTACCCCTAAGCCCTATAACTCATTTCCCGCAGTTTCCTTCACTTTTCACTCTTTTCCCATTCCCCACTACACAGACCCAGGATTCATCATCTCTTGCCTGATATTTTTCAATTTCTTCCTCATGATTTTCCCTACCTTTGGTTTCAGATCTCCATTTTTTCAGTGATTTTTCCCCCTAAATTACAAATAATATTTTCCTCTTGAAATATCTTACTGATACTTTGTTGCCTAATTTAACAAATAAAGCCCCAAATTTGTCCCATTGGAATTCATGATTTCCATGATCTTTTAAACATCCTTTCAGCTTGAGAGGTTATATTTTGCACTAACTGTGGCTTCCACAAAATCAGCCAGTACACTTTACACTGACTGCTGCTGTATCAGACTAGTGCAGAATCAGTGTAAATTGGTGATCATACAAATAGTAATCAGAGTAATCATTTATGTTCTGCAAATATTAATAGGTTACCCTTGTCCTCTGTAGATTAGAACACTTCCCTTCAAAGTAGAACCCATACGGTGAATGAAACAAAGGGGAATTCAGATTTTTAATAAGTGCCTTTTTTTTTTGAGACAGGTTCTCATTATGTCCCCCAGGCTGGAGTGCAGTGGGCAATGGGGCAATCATAGCTCACTGCAACTTGAGCTCCGGGGCTCAAGCAATCCTCCCACCTCAACATAAGCCACTGTCCCCAGCCAATAGGTACTATTTTAAACTCCATGGATATTCAGCACATCTTATCCAGATCACTCTGTAGGGCTATGGATAATGGTTTGGGGGAATGCATCCCTCATGTATCTTAGGCATATTTCTAAAACTCCACAATCACCATGGCTCTGTACTACCATTTTTGACGGTCAATGCCCAGTGCCACTCCTTGGAAAATGTCAAGAATGTAAGACTCAAGTCTGTTGCAATGAAATGTATTTCCAGTGAGGCTAATGATCCTTACATAAATTGTTAGAATTCTTATGTGAAAACCCTTAGCAGTAATGACAATGAAATGGAATCTCACTTTTCCTCCTGGGGGCTTCCAGACCCTCAGGTTCACCATTGCAAGTGTTCAGTAGACAGAGTGCTGAGCGTAGTTAGAAAAGAGATCCGGGTGAGGAGTACAATTTTGGGGTTTTCCACATCCAGGAAAGAAACAACTGTACCAGTGGATCCATTGTCAGCTATGGAGTTCAGCAGTGGGGAGCCTGACCCTACAGACGCACTGGGAGAAAGAATTCATGAAAAGTGATCCCGACCTTGCAGAGCAAGCATTGTAGTTAATCGCACTTAGATAAAGGAGAGAAGTGTATTTCTCAGTTAAAGTTTCCTGTCTTCTCAAGGTTTAGCCAGATCTCCGTCAACATATCCTAAGAACATTTGTTTTACTTTCTAATTATTTGCTTTAAACTTCCAAACTATTTTGGTATCATTCTTCAGCATGGGCAGAGAGAATTTTTTTTAAGGGTTTCTTTGGGGACCATTAAATATAGTTTTTAATCTGTTTTACTTGATTTTTATTTTAGTAATGCTCAGAGGAATATTCATGTATGAATAAGGCTGAATAATAAAGCTTGGACTAATTATATTTTTGGGAAATAGGTCAATTCACAGCTATAAAAAGGCAAAAGGCAACAATAGTAGTAGTAGCAATAGTTCTTTCTGAATGTCGGTCATCTAGATTATTGCTAGCTCACACATTCCATGTGGTTTTAACTTGATATTAATGGTCAGAATGTAGCAATGTAGTTTTTTTGGGTAATTTTTGAAGAATAATGACTTCAGGTTAAAATACGTAGGGAGTTTGGGACCCAAGTTCCATCAGTAAGATTCCTTCAGCCATCCTTCACCTGATTTGTCATATAAATTCTTCCCAAATTATGAACATTTGACTGATGAACATCTATCCACAAAAATCTCCTGGTGGTAGATGGGCTTCTAACCCATCCGGGTTTTACCTGGGACAATGGAGGGGTCACGAGATCTTACTGCCACCTGGTGGTCAACGTGGGTAACTAACGCCTACCCCCAAACGATTTTCTTGGGGGCAGTTCAGTTCTGCTCTGTTCAGTAAACCTTCATTGAGCTTTCACCAGGGCCAGGCATTGTGATCCTTACCCAGGGGACGAAGCTGTCTCTAGCTACTTTTCCTTTGTGTTTTGCCATTTATAATTCAGTTTATTTAGTCTCATGCAGTTGCTTTGTTGGCACTCATATTCTCTTAAACCCTCCTCTTCCTCCTTGCCTCTCTCAACCCCTGCTTGAGCTTCCTTAGAAATGATGATTTCTCGCTTGCAGTGCTCACGCCTGTAATTCCAGCACTTTGGGAGGCCAAGGCAGGTGGATCACGAGGTCAAGAGATTGAGACCATCCTGGCCAACATGATGAAACCCCATCTCTACTAAAAATACAAAAATTAGCTGGGTGTGGTGGAGTGCGCCTGTAGTTCCAGCTACTTGGGAGGCTGAGGCAGGAGAATCACTTGAACCCGGAAGGCGGAGGCTGCAGTGAGCAGAGATCTCACACCAATGTACTGCAGCCTGGCAACAGAGCCAGACTCTGTCTCACAAAAAAAAAAAAAAAAAAAAAAGATGATTAAGATGATTTCCCTTCTCCTTCTTTCTCGGGTTCTGTTTGTGCAGCAGTAATGACACTGATCACAACTTGAAAGCAAAAGTGTTATGGTCTTAGATTTTTTTTTTTTTTCCCAAGGAAAAGGGAAATAATACATTTTATGATTTCTCCATGAACCCATAAAGGCCTCAAAAAGGGCCCCGAGTTCTACAGAAGACTCTTGTCTTCTCATCTAATTGTGTGTCTACATTGCTTTTACCCACTTTTCCTGAGGCACTGACATTGAACAAAAATATTTATTCTTGTTCTTATCCATTTTTAATTTTCTGGAAATAATAAATGTTGCTTTTTACTATTTTTCATCACAAGTGTGGACCATTTCAACTCATTGTGGGTTAAATCAACTTTCTTAAGATTATTTGTGAATACAATCATTTTTAATAAAATGGTTTTTAGGGAAAATTTATTCAGAGTTCACACGAGCAGCTTAAAAGCTTTCGAAATGCAGTCCACTTCAACATGACAATTTTCTGCAGTTGAGAAACAGATAAATTAGAGGCTATTTTGTTTGTAATAGGAAAAAAGTGTTACTTTATAGAATAATTTATCATGGAGTTTTAAATATGATCTTCTCATTACATTTAAATTGTGATTCAATTGTAAAGCATTTAGAAATAGAAGTAGTCATAAATTTAGTGGGGGTAAACACAGATTGAACCAGGAATTATCAAAGAATTTGGCAGAATTATACAACTTAAGAATTTCGTTGGTTCCAGTAAGTGCCCACATATCTGAAGTATCCTTGCTTGCAATCAAAACAATTGTGAAGACTAATTACTATAAGAAATGCTCAACCTTCAAATAAATTCCTACAATTCTTTGTGGAATTGCTAAATCAAAGGATATGTACATTTGTAATTTTGATAGGTACAGTCATGCTAAATTTCCCTCCATAGAGATTAAACTAATTACATTTCTGTCATTTATTTTTTAATTCCCAGAGACATCATTATTTTTGTTTTATACAGTCAATGTTCATTAGATTTATCGACACATTTAGAGCTTCCTGTGTTCTTCATTCCTTCATCATTTCTGGCTCTTTGTATGGGATCATTTTTCTTTTTTTAAAATACGCCCTTTAGAATTCCCTTTAGCGAGGTTCTGCTGGTCATAAACTCTTTGTCTTCTTTGTCTGAAAATGTCTTTATTTGTTTCCTTCCTGAAATAATACTAAGTTGATAATTGTTTTCTCTTAGCACATTGAAAATGTCATTCTTTGTCTTCCAGTTTCCACTGTGACTGTTAAAGAATTAGATCGCACTTAGTCTGACTGTTTTAACTCCCTCTAAGGTAATTAGGTTTTTCCCCCTCTGGCTGCTTTGAAAATTTGTCTTTGCATCTTTAAAATAATTGTATTATTTAGTGTTTTTGTTTGTTTTGTTTTGTTTTAGTTCCACTGCATGTATCTAGATGTAGATTTTCTCCCCTTCTTAGGATTTGATGAGTTTCTTAAATCTGTGGATTTGTCTTTCCTGTAAGTTATTAGTTATCATCTCAAATATTATCTTTTAGTTATTTTTCTCTACTCTCTTTTTAGGACACTTATTAAATTATATTAGATCTTCTTATTTTATTGTCTATGTTTTTTAACCTCTTTTCTGTATTTTTTGTCCTTTGTGCTACATTCTATGTAATTTCTTCTGACCAACATCCAGTTCACCAATTTTCTCTTTAGCTCTGTCTAGCCTGCTGTTAAACTATATTTGAGTACTTAATTTTAGTTACAGAGTTGTTTGTTTTTTGGAAGTTCTATTTGTTTGTTAGTGTAATTTCATAGTTCCTGATTCCCCAAAGACATTTTCTTTTCTTTTCTTTTTTCTTTTTTGAGACAGGGTCTTGCTCTGCTGCCCAGACTGGAAGGCAGTGGTGAGATCATAGTTTACTGCATCCTCGGCCTCCTGAGCTCAAACAATCCTCCCACCTCAGCGTCCCAAGTAGCCTGGACTATAGGCACATGCCACTGTACCTGGCTAATTTTATTTATTTATTTATTTATTTATTTTTGTAGAGACAGAGTCTTGTTATGTTGTCCAGGCTGGTCTCAAACTTCTGGCCTCAAGCAATCCTCTCCCCTCAGTCTCCTAAAGTGGTGGGATTACAGGCATGAGCCACAGTGCTTGGCTCCCAAAGATATTTTTCAAGATAGTCTTTATTTCTTAATATGTAAAAACAAGTTGGGCATGGTGGCTCACACCTGTAATCCCAGCAATTTGGGAGGCTGAGGCAGGCGGATTACTTGAGGTCAGGAGTTTGAGATCAGCCTGGCCAACATGATGAAACCCTGTCTCTACTAAAAATACAAAAATTAACCAGGTGTGATGGTGGGCTCCTGTAATCTCAGCTACTCAGGAGATTGAGGCAGGAGAATCACTTGAACCTAGAAGACAGAGGTTGCAGTGAGCCGAGATCATGCCACTGCACTCCAGCCTGGGTGACAGAGTGAGACTCCGTCTCAAAAAAAACCCAAAAAACATAAAAACAGTTGCTTTACAGTATGCACCTGGGAATTCCATATTCAAGGGGTCTGATGTAATGACCATGAAAACGCACCTTTGAGATCTCTCACTGCAGGGAGCAGGAATGACTGACAGCCCCAGTGGCTGCAATCTGATCTCCATTACCACATGTCTCCCCCAGGCTCCTCCCAGCTGGTGGCTGGGCACTGCAAGCACTCTGAGGAAGGCCTGTTTCTTTTGTTTCTTTGTTTGTTTTTGTTTATTTTTGAGACAGAGTCTCACGATGTTGCCCAGGCTGGAATGCAGTGGCGTAATCATGGATCACTGCTGTCTCAACCTCCTCCCTCAGCCTCCCAAGTAGCTGTAACTACAGGTGCATGACACCATGCCTAACTGATATGGTCTGGATTTGTGTCCCTGCTCAAATCTCATGTCAAATGTAATCCCTTATCAGGGGAACCAGCCCCCAATATTTCAACGTAGGTTCTTTTCTATTTTCCCTAAGTGTCGGCCGGCCTGTGAAAGAAAGAGTACAAAGAGAGAAATTTTACAGCTGGGCTTCTGGGAGTGACATCACAGGTTCCATGATGCCCTCTGAGCTGCAAAACCAGCAAGGTTTTATTAGGGATTTCAAAAGGGGAAAGGGGTACGAATAGGGAGTGGGTCACAGAGATCACAGGCTTCAAAAGGCAATAAAATATCACAAGACAAATGGCAGAGCAAGATCACAAGGCCAGGTCTTTTCACATACTAGGGAAGCTCCACCCCCGGTCCTGGCCTTGTTATTGAGCCTCGCTTCACCCCTTTATCACACAGGAATCAATCCCAACCACACTGTTCTCCTCTGGAGCTGGAGCCCATCTGGCCTTGCTTTGCAGTTCTGTTGTTTTTCCAGTGCAAAGAGATATAGATTTTTGTTCTGTTTTCTTTTTGAGTCTGGTTTCTATTTTTATATTTTATCTCTCATGACTAAGTTTTAAGAAGAGGAGTGCTTTAAAACATAAATTCGTTGCACCATCTTGACCAGATGTCTGGTTTGTTGTTTGGATACTTGTGCTTGTGTTTACTTGTTTGTTTGCTAAGGTGGGAGCCACCAGAGCATGATTATATAATTCTGGGAAAGGCCAAATTGAGAAGGAGGAGTACAGGGGATAATTGGTGCACTGAGCTTCCTGAGACAGCGTGCAGAGATGGGGTCAAGGGCTCATGGGAGGACACTATCAGGAGGGACACTCCCTCTAGGGGAAGAAGAAGGGCTTGGCCTCAGATCTGGGTGGCTTCTGGCTTTGGTGACAGAAAGTTTGGGTGGGCTTCACATGGTAATTACTGCCTGTCTGTATGAAACAGGACATGAGGCTATCAGCTGAGGGGAAGAGGTGATACGGTGAGAGGAGTGAACATTCGCAGAGAGAGACATTCTAAAATAGGAACTGACTCTTTACAATTCTAAAAACTACTCAGATCCTGGAGTTGATTGAAAATACATAAATATATTTTGAGTATTCTGCAAGCAAAATGGATTTTGAATAGCCATGTGTCGTGTATGAGAAATAAAGATATTTCTGGCAATATTTCAACTTTTAGTAGCTCTTCTAATGACCTAGCCCTTTTGACTAGGCCTCAGAAGAGTGACCATGGGAAAAATTCTGTATTTCTTTTTCTGAAATCCAGTCTAAAGAAAATCACAAAATTTCATATGAAGGTTAGATAGCTTTAAGACTAACAGGATTTGTCTAGTTCTGGTTTTCTTGATTACTTTTATTTCATTTCTAAATTTTATTTTGGACCATTTAATAATAGCTACAGAATCAGCTTGGCTTGGTTTTAATCCTGGCTGTTCTATTTATCAGCTATGTGAAATTGAGGAAGTTTTTTTTTTTTTTTTTTTTTTTTTTAGATTGAGTCTTGCTCTGTCGCCCAGGCTGGAGTGCAATGGCGGGATTTTGGCTCACTGCAGCCTCTGCCTCCTGGGTTCAAGCAATTTTCCTGACTCAGCCTCCCGAGTAGCTGGGACTGCAGGCATGCACCACCATGCCTGGCTAATTTTTTGTATTTTTAATAGAGACGGGGCTTCACCATGCTACCCAGGCTTGTCTCGAACTCCTGACCTCATGATACACTCCGCTTGGCCTCCCAAAGTGCTGAGATTACAGGCGTGTGCCACTACCCGAGGAAGTAATTTAATGTCTTTGTGTTTCAGTTTCTTCACCTGTAACATGGGCAGAATAATAACATTTACCTCATGGAGTCATTGTGAGAGTCAAACTAGATGATATATGGAAAGCACTTAGAACAGAGCCTGGTGCCTAGATAATAAAGGTGAGCTGTTCTTGTCACTTTTAATGGCTGTAAATTATTCTACTGTATGGCTCTGTAATAATTTATTTAGCTAACTGCACATTGATAGCTATTTGGGTTGCTTCTAATATTTTTTACTGTGATAAAAACAAAATTTGGTGATGCCTTAGTCTGTTTTCTGCTGCTATAACAGAATACCACAGATTGGGTAATTTTTAAAGAAAAGAGATTTATTTGTCTCATGGTTTTGGAGGCTAGAATGTCCAAGTTCAAGGGGTCATGTCTGGTGATGGACTTCCAGATGCATTGTAGGATGGCAGAAGGGAAGAAGGGCAAGTGAGCATATGAGGCAAGGAGAAAAGGGGCTGAACTCCCACCATAACTAACCCACTTCCATGATAATGGCATTAATCCATTCCCCTCCCTTGTGACCTAATCAATTCTTAAAGGTTCTAGCTCCCAACACTGTTACAATGGCAATTAAACTTCAAGGTGAGCTTTGGAGGGAATACTTAAACCATAGCAGGTGAATACATAAAAAGGTGGAGCAATGGAATCTTACATGCCATAAACAGGTAACCATTTGGAAAATAGTCAGGGATTATTCTATAGAGTTGCAGATAAACATACAAATTCTACTCTTATGGATATACCCTTGAGAAACTGTTACACAATCATGCCAGAAAATACATATAGGGGTGTATATAGCAGCACTGTTCTTAGTAGCCCCAATGGAAAGGTCCCAAATGTTCAACAGGAGTAGACTGGATAAATAGGACTCTGGAAATAAATGAACTACCACAATGTGCAACTTGGGAGAAACTCACAAGCTTAATTTGAGAAAAAGAAGCAGGTCACATTCTTATAGCCCTCAAATTCATATAGAATCTTTAGGACCTCCAAACAGCCAAAACAATGGTGAAAAAGAAGAACAAAGTTGGAGGTCTCAAACATCCTAATTTCAAAACCTACTACAAAACTATCATAATCAAAACAGTGTGGTACTGGTAAAAAGACACACATGTAGGCCAATGGAATAGAATAGAGAACTCAGAAATAAACCATCCCATATATGGTCAGATGTTTTTCAACAAGGTGCCAATACCAGGGGAAAAGAGAATCTCTTCAACAAATAGTATTGGAAAAATTGGATATTGACATGACAAAAAAAGAAAAAAAAATGAAGATGAACCCTTACCTTACACTATATATAAAAATTAACTCAAAACTGAAGTAAAAGACCTAAAACTATAAAATTCCTAGAATAAAACATAGGAGAAAAGCTCCATGACATTGGATTTGGCAATGAGTTTTTGTATTAACACTAAAAGCACAGACAACAAAACAAAAATTAGCTAGGTGAACTACATCAAACATTTAAAACTTCTGTGCATCAAAGGACATAGGTAACAAAGTGAAAAGGCAACCTATGGGATGGAAGAATTATTTGCAAATCATATGTCTGATAAGGGGTTCATATCCAGAATATATAAAGAATGAAAACACAGCAACAAAAAGCCAACAACCAGTTTTAAAAATGAGTGAATCGACATTTCCCCAAAGAAAATATATAAACCACCAATAAGCACACAAAAAGATGCTCAACATCACTAATCATTAAGGAAATGCAAATCAAAGCTGGGCATGCTGCCATGAGCCTGTACTCCCAGCTACTCAGGAGACTGAGGCAGGAGGATCCCTTGAGGCCCAGAGCTTGAGATTGCAGTGCACTATGATTGCTCCTGTGAATAGCTACTGCACTCCAGCCTGGGCAACATAGCAAAACCTCATCTCCAAAAAAGAAAGAAAGAAAAAAGAAAATGTGAATGAAAACCACAATGAGATACACATCACATCCATTTGGTTGGCCACTATTAAAAAACAACAAACAGCTAATAACAAGTGTTGGCAAATATGTGGAGAGATTGAAATCCTTGTGCCTGTTAATGGGAATGTAAAATAGTGTGGCTACTGTAGAAAACATGGCAGTTCCTCAAAAAATTAAAAATAGAACTACCATATGATCCAACAATTAAACTTCTGGGTATATAATCCAAAAGAAATGAAAGCAGATATTCGAAGAGATATCTGTACACCAAGGTTCATAGCAGCATTGTTCACAGTAGCCAAAATGTGGAAGCATCCCAAGCATCAAGGGATGGATAGATAAAATGTGAGCAGGGCGCACTGGCTCACCCTTGCAATCCCAGCACTTTGGGAGGCTGAGGCGGGCCGATTGCTTGAGGCCAAGAGTTTGAGGCCAGCCTGGGCAACATGGCGAAACCCTATCTCTACAAAAATTACAAAAATTAGCCCGGCATGGTGGCACACACCTGTGGTCCCGACTGCTCAAGGGGCTGAGGAGGGAGGATTGCTTGAATTCAGGAGGTGGAGGCTGCAGTGAGCCGAGATCGTGCCACTTCACTCCAGCCTGGGCGTCAGAATGAGACCCCTATCTCAAAAAAAAAAAAAAAAGAAAAAATAGTAATTAAGAAAATGTGGGCTGGCAGGGTGTGGTGGCTCACACCTGTAATCCCAGCACTTTGGGAGGTGAGGTGGGAGGATCACCTGAGGTCAGGAGTTAGAGACCAGCCTGACCAACATGGAGAAATCCCGTCTCTACTAAAAATACAAAATTAGCCGGGCATGGTAGCACATGCCTGTAGTCCCAGCTACTCGGGAGGCTGAGGCAGGAGAATGGCTTGAACTCGGGATGTGGAGGTTGCGGTGAGCTGAGATCGCACCATTGCACTCCAGCCTCAGCAACAAGAGTGAAACTGTCTCCAAAATCAAAACAAAACAAAACAAACAAAAAAACCTCTGCTTTGAAGTGTTTCTGGTGACCAGCCAGGCATCTTCAGTATTATCATACACAAGAAGTTGCTGACCGCTCACTGTGGGTCTTATCTGAGATAAATGCTGTGATTGAAGGTGAAAAAAAATGACTTTAAGAATATTATTTATCACTAATCAAGCAACTCTTGGCATTCCAAGAATTTCAAGAAAAGTATAAACAACTGTAGATTCTCTTGAGTGCCAAAAACAAAAGCAATATATTATGTCCAAAGTATGTAAAGAGCTAGATGTTCACCCCTGGGGTGCAAAGGATGGGAGGCACAGTGGTAAATACAGAGGATTTGGAGGAGGTTATTGTCATAAAATATGGCAGAGCAACAATAGAATCAATCAATCAATCATAGTATTGTCATAGAGCGATTATTATATAGCAACCCTAATGAATGAATTAAGCTACTCACAACCAGGATGAACCAACACCAAGGAGAAAACAAATCACAAAGCGATATAATCATCATGGTTTTATTTAAAGTTCCTTAAAAAGTTCATAAATAGACAAAGTGATTCTCTGTTGTTTAGAGTGCACGCATGGAGGAGATAAAGAGCAAACAAATTACTACCACAAAAGTCAGGCGAGTGGTGACTTCTGCAGGGAGCGAGGGAGGAGGTACCAGGAGTGGCTCTGGGACAACTGCCACAGCTTTCCTTCTCTCTGGTCACGGTTACACCTGCTGGCTTTACAACTATACATGGCTAAATTCTACATGTATAGCTATTCTCTCGCCCAAAGCAATAGTGAAAAGCACAGAGGAGCAGCTCTGTCTGCACAGGGCCGCTTTACTGAGTGTGGGAAACTGGAAGGGGGATCCCATCACATTTGCTATGGTGATTTTTCCACACAGCTACCCTGACACTTCTATCTAAAATTTTTTTTTCTTACTGTGTATGCTTAAGGTATACAACATGATGTTATAAAATACATATATAGGCCAGGCACAGTGGCTCACGCCTGTAATCCCAGCACTTTGGGAGGCCAACATGGGAGGATCGCTTGGGGCCAGGAGTTGGAGATCAGCCATGGTGAAACCCTATCTCTAGAAAAAATACAAAAATAAGCTGGGCATGGTGGTGCGCACCTGTAGTTCCAGCTACTCGGCAGGCTGAGGCATGAGAATCCCTCGAACCCAGGAGGTAGAGCTTGCAGTGAGCTGAGATTGTGTGTTGGCACTCCAACCTAGGCAACAGAGTGGGATTCTGTCTCAAAACAACAAAACCCATAAAATACATATATAGTGAAATAGTTACTAGGATGGAAAAAATTAACATATTCATCATCCAACAGTTACCCGTTTCTCAACCCCGCACTGTCCTTGGCCCCAACTGGTCACAAGTACAGCCATGATCTGCCCATTTGGCAAAAATCCTGAATATAACACACTATTTTTTTTTTTTTTGAGACGGAGTCTCGCTCTGTCACCAGGCTGGAGTGCAATGGCATGATCTCAGCTCACTGCAACCTCCACCTCCCAGGTTCAAGCAATCCTTCTGCCTCAGCCTCCCAAGTAGCTGGGACTACAGGCACGCGCCACCATGCCCAGCTAATTTTTTGTATTTTTAGTAGAGACAGGGTTTCACCTTGTTGGCCACCATGTCACCATGTTGGCTTGATCTCTTGACCTCGTGATCTGCCCTCCTTGGCCTCCCAAAGTGCCAGGATTACAGGCATGAGCCACCACACCCAGCCTGACGAGGGATTCTTATTCATTTATGTATTTATTATTTTACTTTAAGTTCTGGGATACACGTGCAGAACGTGCAGGTTTGTTACATAGGTATACATGTGCCATGGTGGTTTGCTGCCCATCAACCCGTCATCTGGGTTTTAAGCTCCGCATGCATTAGGTATTTGTCCTAATGCTCTCCCTCCCCTTGCCCCGCATCCCCTGACAGGCCATGATGTGTGATGTTCCCCTCCCTGTGTCCATGTATCCTCATTGGTTAACTCCCACTTATGAGTGAGAACCTGCTGTGTTTAGTTTTCCTGTTCCTCCTGGCTAATTTTTGAAAAACATTTTTTTGTAGAAATGGGGGTCTTGCTATGTTGCCAAGGCTGGTCTCGAACTCCTGGCCTTAAGAGACTCTCCTGCCTTGCCCTTCCAAAGTGGTGGGATTACAAGCATGAGCCACTGCACCTGGCCATAAACACATTTCATGTTAATATAAACAGCATATTTTTATTAAAAATAACTATATTTTTAAAAGAAGAAAATCAGCGAGAAAGGTGGTATTGTTTTCTCTGCAAATCTCTTTAGTGTCTCACTTAACAAAAGGCAGCTGGATTATCACATGAATGTCAACAGTAAATGTATTACATCATAATACATCATGTAGTGTCTGGAAAATTGCACTGTCCTCTCAGGAAAGAATGAGGGTGAAAGGAGCAAATGACATCTTAATATTATTATGAAAAGAGTTTTGACTTCACAGACCCCTTCCAGGAGTCTCCAGACTCTTAGGGGGTCCGTGGACCACACTTTAGGAATTGTTTTAGAGATACTACTCTATGTCCTTTTTTTCTTTCTAGTTTTCTTTTTTGAACAAGTGGCAAGCTTGACTCATTGTTTCAAAGGTGGGATGTGACATGGCGGAACAAAAAAAAAAAAAGGAGAAAACAAGATTTTATTTTCAAAAGCCTAAACCTAAATCCATTAAGATTCTGTGAGGTGCATCAGAGTTAACACCTCACCATGGGGCAGTTTCCCAACCTTCTGAACACCTTGACACACATAGAGAATGATAGCATTTGTAGAGCACTCTGGGAAAGCTGATGCTTTTGAGGGAATCCATACACTTGACAAAGGATTCTTAACCAGAATATTTAAAAAGCTAAAACAACTCTATAGGAGGAAAACCCCAAGTAATCCAGTTAAGAATGGGCAATCAATCTGACTAGACATTTCTCAAAGGAAGACATACAAAAGGCCAACAGGTATATGAAAAAATGTCTAATATCGCTAATCATCAGAGAAATGCAAATCAAAACTACAATAAGGTAGTAACTCACCCCAGTTAAAATAGCTTTTATTCAAAAGACAGGCAATAATAAATGCTGGAGAGGATGTGGAGAGAGGGGAACACTTGTACACTGTTGGTTGGAGTGTAAATTAGTACAGCCACTACAGAGAACAGTATGGAGGGTCCTCAAAAAACTAAACATAGAACGACCATGTGATCTAGCAATCTCACTGATAGGTATATATTCAAAAGAAAGGAGATCAGTACGTCGAAGAGATATGTGTACTCCCAGGTTTATTGCAGCACTATTCACAATAGACAAGACGTGGAATCGGCCTAAGTGCCCATTAATGGATGAATGGATAAAGAAAATGTGGTGTATATACACAATGGAATATTATTCAGTCACAAAAAAGAATGAAATCCTGTCATTTGCAACAACATGGATGGAGTTAGAGGAACCAATGTCAAGTGAAAAAAAAGTGAGGCACAGAAAAACAAACATCTCAAGTTCTTACTTATATGTCGGAGTTTGGAAGCGAAAGTAAACTCATGAAAGCAGAGAGGAGAATGATGGTTACCAGAAGCTAGGAAGGGTAGTTGGTAGGGAGGGGAAGGGTGGACAGATAAAGGGAATAATTAATGGATACAAAAATATAGTTAGATAGAAGGAATAAGACCTAGTACTTGGGAGCACAATAGGGTGACTATAGTTAATAATAATTTATTATATATTTCATAATGACAAAAAGAGTGGAATTATGTTTCTAATACAAAGAAATGATAAATATTTGAGGTTTTAGGTATTCTAGTTACCCTGATTTGATTACTACACATTGTTTGCTTGTTTTAAAATATCACATGTACCCCATAAATATGTATAACTGTTATGTATTGACATTAATTAAACCTGAAAGATAATATATTTACTAGTCTTTAAGTGGAAGTTGATCACCATAAAGGTCTTCATTGTTGTCATTTTTACATTGCGTAGGCTGAGAGGAAGGAAGAGGAGGGGTTGGTCTTGCTGCCTCAGGGTTGGCAGATATGGAAGAGGTGGAGGAGGTGGAAGAGGAGGCAGGAGAGGCAGGAACGCTAGGTGTAACTTTATGGAAATATGTTGTAACTTCTGCCTGACATTTTTGCTCTTTCATTTCTCTAAAAATATTTGCATATGATACCAATCATTTTTCCACCGTGTGTTTTAGTTTCATTGCCTATATCATAGAAGGGTCTATGTTGTAAAAGAAGTCAAAAGCAGTCTTGAATAATCAAAACCCTTCTGCCAGATAATCTAATGTCAATTTGTTTTCTGGCACTGCCTCGCTGTCTGGCGCTGGTTCGGAAGCACTCACCTCCATCATTGTTGTCTGTTAATTCCTCTAGTGTGGTGTCTATTCACTCCTGAATTTCTCCTGTGTCTTAAAACTTCTTTTGGAGAGGCCAAAGTGGGCCACCTTTTGTTAAGTGAGACACTAAAGAGATTTGCAGATAAAACAATGCCACCTTTCTTGCTGATTTTCTTGTTTTAAAAATATAGTTATTTTTAATAAAAATATGCCATTTATATTAATATGAAATGTGTTTATGGCCAGGTGCAGTGGCTCATGCTTGTAATCCCACCACTTTGCAAGGGCAAGGCAGGAGAGTCGCTTGAGGTCAGGAGTTTGAGACCAGCCTGGCCAACATGGTGAAACACCATCTCTATGAAAAATACAAAAAAATTAGCTGGGCGTCGTGGTGCATGCCTGTAATCTCAACTCTGGAGGCTAAGGCAGGAGCATTGCTTGAACCTGGGAGGCAAAGGTTGCAGTGAGCCAAGATCGTGCTGTGCCACTGCACTCCAGCCTGGGTGACAGAGTGAGACTCCATCTCAAAAAACCAAACAAACAAACAATAAAACCAAAACACATTTGTGTGTGTGTGTGTGTGTGTATCTTGTTTTTCCAAGATGCATATCTTGCAACCCTTTACTCTCTAGCTTTTTTTTTCTTTCCATATCCACAGTCTCTTTCTTGATTTCCTTGATTGGCTCTGTTGTAAATTCTGTGAAGTCATCCACAACATCTGGACATAGTTTTCTTCAGCAGGAATTTCTTGTTGTGGGCTTGGTGGCTTTCATGGCTTTGTCCCTAACGATGATGGCATTTTCAATGGTGTGACCCTTCCAGACTTTCATAATGTTCTCTTTCGGGGTTCTCTTCCATAGCATTGACAATCCTTTCCATAGAGTTGCAGTGTGTAATGAGCCTTATGGTTCTTAGGCTCCCCTCATCTAGAGACTGAATTGGACATACTGTGTTTGGGCAAGTAGACCACTTTGACTTCTTTGATTTTGAACTCATGAGGTTCTGGGTGTCCAGGGAGCATTGTCCAAAAGAACTTTAAAAAACGATCCCTTACTGCAAAGGTACTTCTTGACTTTGGGGACAAAGCATTGATGGAAGTAATCCAAAAAAAGTGTTCTTGTTGTCCAGCTCTTCTTATTGTATAACCAAAAAACTGGCAGCTGTTTATCTTTTCCCTTCAAGGCTTGGGGTTTGCAGTTTTATAGATAAGGGCAGTCCTGTTTTCATAAATTCAACTATATTTGCCTACAACAATAGAGTTAGCCTATCCCTTCTTGCCTTAAATCCTGTACCTGCTTCTCTTCCTTACTAATAAATATCCTTTGTGGCATTTTTTGCTTGCAGAATAGGGCACTTTTGTCTGCATTAAAAACTGATTCAGGGCCGGACGTGGTGGCTCATGCCTGTAATCTCAGCACTTTGGGAGGCCGAGGTGGGTGGATCACTTGAGGCCAGGAGTTCAAGACCAGCCATCAACATGGTGAAACCTTGTCTCCACCAAAAAATACAAAAATTAACTGGGTGTAGTGTCATGCACCTGTAGCTGGGACTCCAGCTACTCAGGAGGCTGAGGCACGAGAATTGCTTGAACCCAGGAGGCTGCAGTGAGCTGAGATTGCCACTGCACTCCAGCCTGGGTGACAGAGCGAGCTCTGTCTCAAAAGCCAAAAAACAAAAAACAGAAAAACTGATTCATTCAGGTATCTCTTCTCAGTGATCATCTTAATGGCATCTGGGAACTCATCTGCTGCCTCTTGGTCAACAGAAGCTGCTTCTCCTGTTATCTTGACATTTTAAAAGCTAAACCTCTCTCCAAAATTATCAAACCATCCTTTGCTGGCATTAAATTCTCCACCTTTATTTATTTATTTATTCATTTATTTAGAGACGGAGTCTCACTCTGTCACCAAGGCTGGAGTGCAGTGGTGTGATCTTGGCTCACTTCAACCTCCGCCTCTTGGGTTCAAGCAATTCTCCTGCCTCAGGCTCCTGAGTAGCTGGGATTACAGGCACCTGCCACCACGCCCAGTTAATTTGTGTGTTTTTAGTAGAGATGGGGTTTCACTCTATTGGCCAGACTGGTCTTGAACTCCTGGCCTCAGGAGATCCACCCACCTCAGCCTCCCAAAGTGCTGAGATTACAGGCGTGAGCCACCACGCCCAACCAAATTCTCCACCTTTAGATCCTTCACCTTCTTTATCATTTAACTCATCATCTAATGACTTTGCTTTTCCCCCAGTTATATTAGAGCCTATAGGTATGCCCATTTTATAGCAATCCTGCACCCACATAAAAGCTGCATTTCCTATATGAGACAAAAAGGCATTTCACAAAAACTGCAAGGTTTTCATGCCTTCTGGTCTAGCTGTAGGGATAACTTCACAATTTCCTTTCCATTTTTTTTTTTAAACATGGTCTGAATGCTGCATTCATTTATCTTGAAATGGTGGCAATCACAGCTGCACACCTGAATCTACGGTACACATCAAAGCAATTCAACTTTTTCTTATAATGTCATGATTTTTAATTGCTTCTTGGGAGAACTTCCAGCATTACTAGTGGCACTTCTTATGAGTCCCATGGTCTTATTTGAGGTTTATGGTATTGCATTAAACACAACAAAATATTCATGAGAATCACAAGAGATCACTTTTTACTGCAATGCACAATTTACTGGCGAGATGAATTGCCCACTGAGAGATGATCAGCGTCACACAGCGTTTTAAGTGGACATTCACAACACTTGAGTTCTGCTGCAACAGCAACAGGAGGTGGCTACAAGATTTTCACAGTAGTACAGTATTACCACAGGTAATTTTATGCAGTTGTGAGTAAATACTGCATCTTTACATTTGTTTACATTTCTCTTGACCATGAATGGTGCCAAGTACAGTCTATGTTTGCCTGTTTAACTTTTTATAATAGATTTGTGTATGCTTTAAGGTAGTAAATGATAAAATTTACTACACATGCTTTGTGCATTCATGACATTCCTAACTTTTTCTTATTTTTAAAGACAATTCTAGGCTATACAGTTTGTCTGCAAGTTTTTCAAATTGTCACAAGTCTCCAAACATGTTTTCAATGTGCTTACTGTAAAAAATTCACATAGAAGTGGAGCCAAACAGTTCAAACTTGTGTTGTTCAAGGGTCAACCGTACATTGCCGCCAACAGCGTGCAAGTGTTCCTTTTCCCGCATACCCTCCCCAAATTTGTTATTTCTTGTCTTTTTGATAATGGCTATTCTAACAGGTGTGAGGTGATATGTCATAATGGTTTTGATCTCCATAATCATTAGTGTTGCTAAGAAGCTTTTCATATACCTGTTGTCCATTTTCATGTCATCTTTGGAGAAATTTATAAATCAGGTTATATGGGATTTTTTGCTATTAAGTTGTACAAATTCTTTACAAATCTTGAACCTTAACCCCTCATCTGTTATATAGTTAGCAAATATATTTTTTTCTAATCTGTAAATTGCCTTTTCATTTTGTTGATTGTATCCTTTGCTACGCAGAAACTTTTTTGTTTGATATAGTCCCATTTATTCATTTTTACTTTTATAGCCTGCATTTTAGTGTGGTATTCAAGAAATCATTGCCAAGGCTTTTACCCTATGCATACTTCTGGGAGTTTTATGGTTTCAGGCCTTACCTTTAGGTCTTTTATCCATTCTAAGTTTTTTTGTGTATGGTGTGAGATAAGAGTCCAATTTCATTCTCTTGCATGTGGAAATTCAGTTTTCCCGGCACTATTTATTGAAGAGATTATTGTTTCCCTATTGTGTCTTTTTGGTATCCTTTTTGAAAATTAGTTGGCCATATGTGTTTAGATTTATTTCTGGGCTCTCCATTCTGTTCCACTTGTCTATGTGTTTGTTTTTATGCCAGTATCATACTGTGTTGGTTACTATAGCTTTATAATATAAATTTAAATCAGGAAGTGTGATGTCTCCAACTTTTTTTTTTTTTTTTGGTTCCAGAATGGCTTTGGCTATTCGGAGTTTTTTTGCAGTTCTATATGAATTTTAGGATTTTTTTTCCTATCTCTGTGAGGAATGTTGGGATTTTGGTTGAGATGCATTGAATCCACATGTTGCTTTAGATAGCACAGACATTTAACAGTTCTTCTGGTCCATGAGCATGGAATATCTTTCCATTTATTTGTGTCCCTTTCCATTTCTTTCATCGTTATTTTGTAGGTCTCAGCATACAGATTTATTGCCTCCTGGTTTAATTTATTCCTATTTTTTATGGTATTATAAATGGGATGGTTTTTAAATTTCTTTAAAAAAATTTTAATTAACTCCTTTCATCTTTCTTTTTTCTCTTTAGAGGAGCATCATGATCTATGGTTTTTAAATTTCTTTTTCAGCTAAGTTGTTTTGTGTATAGAAATGCCATGGATTTTTCCATGTTGATTTTGTATTTTGCAACTTTATTGAATTTATTCATTATATTTAACAGTTTTTAGTAGAATCTTTGGGATTTTCTACATATAAATCATGTAATCTGCAGATAGAGATAATTTTACTTCTTCCTTTCCAATTCAGATAGATTTTTTATCTCTTTTTCTTGTCGAATTGCTCTTGATAGGACTTTCAGTACTATGTTGAATAGGGTGGTGAGAATGGGTATCCCTGCCTCGTACCAGGTCTTAGAGGAAACATTTTCAGTTTCTCCCATTATTATGTTAGCTGTGGGTTTTTGTAAATGGTATTTATTATGTTGAGGAACTTTCTTTCTATACCTAAACTGTTTAGAATTTTTATCAAGAGGGAATGTTAAACTTTGTCAAGTGCTTTTTCTGTGTCAATTGATCTGATTGTGTGGTTTTTATGTTTTAGTCTACTAATGTGATGTATCTCATTGATTGATTTGCATGTGTTAAACCAGCCTTGCCTGCCAGCAATCAATCCCACTTGATCATAATGTTTAATCTTTTTGATGTGTTGTTGAATTTGATTTGCTAATATTTTATTGAGTTCCTGGACACTTCTAAGATGCTGACTTTTATGATCTAGAAAAATCTTTTCTTTATCTTGATCACAGTACAGGACACATCAATGGGGGAGCTTTTTTTTTTTTTTTTGACTTTCTCCATTACTGTTATTCGTTGGCCATAAATGGAGACATGAACCCAATATTATCCTTTACCAGATATTTTGATTTAAAAAACAAACAAATGTGTGTGTGTGTGTGTGTGTCTGACACATAAAATTAGGACCTTTCAAGACTGTCACTGACATAACATATCACTAAAGAACATATTGCTAAAGATATTCTGAAAAGCAATTTATATATTTAGTGTGTTCAGGAGTTTGTAATGTGCATTCCTCACAGGGTTACCTGGTTCATAAGGTTCTTGGGAAAGGGATTTGGCAGAACTTGTACTTGGAAACTATTGGCAGCCTGCCTGTCTAGTGCAGAAATATTTTATTTCTATGAACCATCTAGTATTTTAAATGTCTATACTGAGTCCATATTTTATGATAACAGCAACAAACTTGAAATTGAATTGTCTCTGAAATTGTGTCTACATAAGAAAATGAAAGCTGCAATAGAAACTCATAAATGAAAAAATTATCTCCTGATCATTTTTGAGAGAATGAGAGACATATTCTGCTCAGTGTAAAAGTGGTTATTAAAGTTATTTTGAAAAATTTTATTTATACAATGTATTTTACAATCTACTGAAGACTTTTGGGAGAGAGAAAAGTTACACATGACAGTGTCACAGAGAAATATGATCTAAATCCAGGAAGGAAATTTTTGTAAAATAAACTGTAGATCTAAGACTTCTGGTTTGGCAATACTGTGGACCTAATGTTTTGAAAACTCTCCTCTAAAGAACTACAAATGCTAGTAAAACTAGAACACATATTTTCTAACATGTAGACCTGAGTGCTCAAGAAAGCATTGCCCAGAGAAGTAACCAGAAATGACAACCAGAGCTGCTAGCACATGGTCTGAAGCAGCCGTAGGCGAGCATCCCTGGAGAACAGGGACTTGGGTTTAACTTTCATGCAGGCACAAGGAATGGGGCCATAGGCCTACTGTTGACAGAAGGTAAGAACTGAGATCCGTGCATAAATCTGATAACTGTGAAAGGCAATAACCTTAAAGAGAAAGATCAGCATAAATCCACAGTCCCAGCTCAAGGACACCAGTTCATGTGCATTTCTTGGCTTGGGAACACCACTACCATGTATTTACCTTCACAGACTCACTGACAGAACCATTTGATTTTTCTCCTCAGGAAGAAGATAACTGTGCTCAGAAGGAAAGACCAAGTTACAAAAACAAATAGCAAAGAAATGTATAAATTTTCGGCAAAGTCTAAAAAGCACTAACTATGTCAAAGAACAAACTCAATAATAGCTAATTTGAGGGTGTGAAAACAATTTTGTAACTAAATGACACCTAAGGTTTTGGGAGTTTTAAAATGTGTTTTTGTAACTAAAATGACACATAAGGTTTTGGGAGTTTTAAAATGTGTTTTTAAATCCTAATGGTGTTTGTGAAATGAGTAAGCATATTGATTAACTCTTGGTTTTAAGTCAAATATACATCTAGAAAATGTAAGAGTAATTCCCAAAAGAATGAAAAAGAACATACAACTTTAAAATGAGTTGAAAATAAAAGGGAGGGATGATGAAAATGGTTAATTTGCTAGGAGATGAGAAAGGAAAAATAAGAAGCAGAGTATGGAAAGAAGCACAAAAACAAGATTGCAGAAATAAATCCAATATATCAGTAATTCTAACAAATATAAATGGATATAGTATCAGTTAAAACTTGTGTTTTTAAAATTCTTGCTGTATTCTGTTGTAAGAGATATACCTACTGATATGGAAAGGTCAAAAGTAAAGAATCAAAAAGGGGCAACCAAACATCTACTATCCGAAAACAAAACAAAACAAAACGGAACAAACCTTGTGGGCTATAACAATATTGGGCATCTTGGTGTTGAAGGCAAAAAGTGTTACTGAGGATTTAAAAAATAGTTAAATGGAGGCCTGGTGTGGTGGCTCATGCCTGTAATCCCAGTACTTTGGAAAGCTGAGGCGGGTGGATCACTTGAGGTCAGGAGTTGGAGACCAGCCTGGGCAACATTGTGAAACCCTGTCTCTACTAAAAATAATAATTAAAAAAAAAAAATTAGCCAGGCGTGGTGGTATGGGCCTGTAATCCCAGTTACTTGGGAGGCTGAAGCAGGAGAATCGCTTGAACCCAGGAGGCAGAGGATGTGCTGAGCCTAGATAGCGCCATTGCACTCCAGCCTGGGCAACAAGAGCGAAATTTCATCTCAAAAAAAACAAAACAAAAACAAAAAACAAAAAACAAACAAACAGAAAACCTCTATGCCTCACAGGCAGAAAGTACACATATTGTTTAGGCATACATGTAACATGTTAGGGTCACAAAGGAGATACCAATACAAAATTTTTAAAAAATTAATATTACTTTAATTGATAAATCATAATTGTATTATATTTATAGAGTACAATGATACTTTGGTATATGTTTACAATGTAGAATGATTGAATCAAGCTAGTTAACAAATACATCATCTCACTCAATGTTTTTTGTGGTAATACAATTGAACTTTCCTCTCTTAGATATTTTGAAATATGCATTATTATTGACTATAGTCACTCTGCTGTGTAGTAGATCTGAACTTATTCCTCTTGTCTAACTAAAACTTTGTACCCTTTGACCAGCAACACCCCATTCCCTTTCCCACTCAGCCTCTAGTAAACCACTCAGCCTCTGGGTAACCACCATTCTACTCTCTGCTTCTATGAGTTCGACTATTTTTAGATCCTGCATACAAGTAAGAATATGCAATAGTTGTTTTTCTGTGCCTGGCTTATGCCACTTAGCATATTGTCCTCTAGATTAATCCATGTTGTCCCAAATGACAGAATTTCATTCTTTTTTAAAGGTTGATGAGTATTCTGTTATGTATACATAAACTATATTTTCTTTATCCATTCATCTGTTGATGGACACTAGTTGATTCCATATCTTGGCTATTGGAATAATGTTGCAATGAATATAGGAGTACAGATATTCCTTTGACATATTGATGTCAATTTTTTTGGATATGTTCCCAGAAATGAGATTGCTGGATCACATGGTAGTTCTATGTTCAGATTTTTGAGGAATCTCCATGGCATTTCTGTAATGACTGTACTAATTTTTATTCCCACCAACAATGGGGTACAAGGGTTCCCTTTTCTCTACATCCTCACCTATACTTACCTTTCTTGTTTTTGATAAGAGCCTTTCTAGCAGGTGCGAGTGGTATCTCATTGTAGTTTTAATTTGCATTTCCCTAATGATTAGCTATGTTGAGCAATTTTTTTCATGAGCCTGATGGCCACTTTTATGTCTTTTGAGAAGTGTCTGTTCAGGTTCTTTGCCCATTTTGTAATTGGATTATTTGTTTTTATGCCATTGAGTAGTTTGAATTCCTTATATATTTTCGATACTAACCTTCATCACATATATAATTTGCAAATATTTTTTCCCACTCTGTGGGTTGTCTCATCACTTTATTAGTTGTTTTCTTGTGCAGAAGCTTTTTAGTTTGATGCAATCTTGTCTATTTTTGCTTTTGTCGCCTGAATATTTGGGGTCCTATCCAAAGAAATCCTTGCCCAGACCAATGTCATGGAGCATTTCCCTTATGTTTTTTTCTAGTAGTTTTACAGTTTCAGGTCTTACATTTTAAGTCTTTAATTCATTTTCAGTTGACTTCTATGCATGTGTAAGATAGGGATCTAATTTTATTTTTCTGCGTGTGGAAATCCAGTTTCCCCAGCACCATTTACTGAAGAGATGATCCTTTGCCCATTGTATTTTTTTGATTCCCTTGTCAGAAATTAGCTGACCGGCTGGGTGCAGTGGCTCACACCTGTAATCCTAGCACTTTGGGAAGCCGAGGCAAGCAGAGGTCAGGAGTTCAAGATTAGTCTGGCCAACATGGTAAAATCCCATCTCTACTAAAAATACAAAAATTAGCCAGGCATGATGGCGGGCGCCTGTAATCCCAGCTATTCTGGAGGCTAAAGCATGAGAATCACTTGAACCCAGGAGGCAGAGGTTGTAGTGAGTTGAGATCATGCCACTGCACTCCAGCCTGGGCAACAGGGCAAGACTCCATCTCAAAAAAAAAAAAAAGAAGTTAGCTGATTATCTGTGTTTGGATTTATTTTGGGACTCTGTGTTTGATTCCACTGGTCTATGTGTCTGTTTTTATGCCAGTACCATACTGTGTTGGTTACTATAACTTTGTCATATAAATTTAAATCAGGAAGTGTCATGTCTCCAACTTATTTTTTTTTCAGAATTGCTTTGGCTCTTTGGGGTTTTTTTGTGGTTCCATGTGAATTTTAGGATTTTTTTTCTATTTCTGTGAAAAATGATACTGGAATTTTGGTAGACAGCAAAACGTTTTTATCATGTTGGCTGCGTTCTCTTACCTCAGTACAATAATTCAAAATTAATAAAAAAGGCAACAAAGGATTATATTTTTAGAGATTAAAAAAGCTTCTAAAGACTTAAGGATGAAAAAAATTATAATAATGATAATTACTAACAGTAGTTGAGCTTTTACTATGTGCCAGACATTCTTCCATGCATTTTACATGTTTAACTCATTTAATCCTGATAGGACCCCAAGTAAGAACTATCGTTATTTCCACTTTACAGATAATGAAACTGAGGAACAACGTGATTCTGCCCAGAGGCAGAACACATCCTTTTTAACACAATCCCAAGCTGCTGCTTCACTTAGAAAATAATACGTAACTGAGGCCGGGGGTGTGGTTCATGCCTGTAATCCCAGCACTTTGGGAGGCTGAGGCAGGCAGATCACAAGGTCAGGAGTTTGAGATCAGCCTGACCAACATGGTGAAACCCTGTCTCTACTAAAAATATAAAAATTAGCCGTGTGTGGTGGCGCACCTGTAATCCCAGCTACTCAGGAGGCTGAGGCAGGAGAATTGCTTGATGAACCTGGGAGGCGGAGGTTGCAGTGAGCCAAGATTATGCCACTGCACTCCAGCCTGAGTGACAGAGCGTGACTCTGTCTCAAAAAAAAAAAAAAAAAAAAAAAAGAGAGAAAATAATATGTAACTGAATGATCATGAAAATTATAATGTGCAGAGCACATCAAAAGTGTAGTAAGTACATAGCCATAAAAAAGAACAAAACCATGTCCTTTGTAGCAACATGGATACAGCCGGAGGCCATAATCCTAAGCGAATTAACACAGGAACAGAAAACCAAATACTTCATGCTCTCATTTGTAAGTGGGAGCTAAACTTTGAGCACACATGGACATAAACGTGGGAACAACAGATACTGTGGACTACTAGAGTGGGGAGGGAAGTAGGGGATGTGGACTGAAAAACTCCTTATTGGATACTGTGCCACTACCTGGGTGGTGACGGGATCTACACCCCAAACCTCAGCATCAGGCAATCTACCCACATAACAAACCTGCACATGTACCCCTTGTATCTAAAATAAAAGTTGAAATTTTTTTAAAAAAGTGTAATAAGTGGGAGATATATAATCTTAGAAAAAAAGAAAGGACTGAAAAGTAATGACATAAACTTTCTCTGCACATTTAGCTCTGCACATTACTCAGCAGAGTAAACTCCAAAATAGTAGATACAAGGGATTAACAGAAAGCATAAATGGATGAAACAAAAAACAAGAAATGATAGAGAAGATTGTAAAGCCTAAAGCTGATTGACTGCAAAAACAAATAAAATGGAATGACTTGCAAGCAAGATTGAGTAGGGAAAAACGAGATAAAGCACACACACAAATACACTAGGACTAAAATGAGTCATTGCCAAAGAGGAATAGAGGTTTTGAAAACCCTACGAGAATGCTATTCACAACTTAATGAAAACATTTGAAGAAAAAAAAAAAGATAAAATGGACATTTTCCTAAAATAAATGTAGCATATCAAAAGAGACTTGAAAAGGAACAGATCACTTGCAAGCATCAATAATCACACTTCCGTGATTTTATCAACAGTTACAAATCAAACCACCAAAAACCCAATCTTACAAAGAAATGTTACATGTACAACAAATGGTTTTCTGAATGATCTAATAACTTTTTAAGCTGAAAAAGAGGAACATTTCCCAGCTTATCTTATGAACACATATAATTTTGAACAGAACAATACAAAAATATAAGCCCATTTCATTTGTGGATATAGTTACAAAATCCTAAATAAATTTTGGCCAACATAGTTCTAGCAATATATAAATAAGAACATATCATGAACAAGTTGGATTTATGTCAGAGTGCAAAGATAGTTTAAAATTAGAAAATTGTGTTTATCTTGTCATACCAACAAATTGAGAAAAAATGAGAGCATTATGGGAAATACAGAAATAGCACCTGATAAAATTCAACATCACTTCATGATAACATTTTGTTTTTACTGAAACAGGAGTAGAAAAGGACTTTCTTAACCCATTTTTTATTTCCCAAGAAAGCAAAAACCTGAAACAAATTTGGCAAAATTTCAGATAAAGCTGAATAGTGGGCCCACAGGAGTTTGTAATATAATCATCTGAACTTGTTTTTCTGTTTGTTTTTGGATCATCTGGATGTTAAATGAAAAAATAATTGAAATAGTGGAGGAAGTGATAATGTAGAAAATTCATAAAATGAGACACTGATGAAAGAACAGAAAACAAATGATACTAAAAAATTATGTAAAAGGGAATAAGATAACTATTGTTCATACCACATTTTAGATGGTTAGACAATGAATTTATGAAGGGTTCAAATAAATGGAAAATCGAAGAGATGAAAATTTACAAGAAATAGAGAAAGAGATAATGAGAACGAAAGAAGGCAATCGAAATGAAAAGTAGAATGAAACAAGAAGGCAATTTGAATCTAGTAAAGTAGATTTTTGGAAACAAGAGGTGTTAATTTGAAAAAGAAGAGGAGGAGAAGGAGAAAAGAGGCAACCCTGTTCCCAGTTCTGAAAATATATTAAGCGAAACACTCCTTTTCAGGGTCAATAATTTCTTTCTCTCAACTGTAGTAGAGAACAAACTGCTACACTCAAGTCATTTTTTTTTTTTTTTTTTTTGGGGTGTTGAAATGACTGGTGTGTAATATTTTTTAAAGCCTTCATTTTTGGTCAGCATAAGTTTCCTTCAGTTATTTTTCCATTTCTAGTTGCATTTCATTTTGAGGCTTACCATATCAAAGTGAGTATAAAGTTCTGCAATGTAGTCACTGTGGATTTCATGTCATGTATGATGGAAATGGAAATGTGTAGTTTACTTAAGAAAATTTTCTTCTTCTGTAACATCTGACTCTTCATCCTCATCATCTTCTGCTGGCTGATCCTTTCTTAGTTGGTAGCAGATACCTGTCCTGTTCCAGATACACACTTAGCTGACAGTGATCTCTGATGAGGTGACTTTGAATTTGCTCTTACCATGTCTAAATGAGATGAATAATCTGGTGCATACAGAGAATTTCAGAAAACCTCTAAATCTAAATCTTCATCCTCATCAATCTTTTGTATATTCTGGTAGGCAGCTGTGTAGGCCTCTAAAGCTTTGCTGTGAAATAACATTTCAATTGTGAAAAATTTGGAAAATATAGTCTTTCTAGCCTTTATTTTCTGCCTTTCAAAGTTGTCAATAGTTTCCCCCAGATGATGACTTGTTCGGGTGGCATCCCTTTCAGCTCTTTGTAATTCTGTGTCTGCCTTTGGTCCAAAGGAAGAAGGACCAAGCAATTGGCGCAGCCCCAAACCGCTGCTCCAGGGACTCCTCTCAGGAAAGGAGGTGTTCTGGAACCTCAAACGCTCCTTATGTGGTTTCTGGCTGAGCTGGGCAGTAACAACCTTAAAAAACATTCTTTTTTTTTTTTTTTTTGAGACAGAGTCTCGCACTGTTACCCAGGCTGGAGGGCAATGGCATGATCTCGGCTCACTGCAACCTCCGTCGCTGGGTTCATGCCATTCTCCTGCCTCAGCCTCCTGAGTAGCTGGGATTACAGGCGCCCTCCACCACGCCTGGCTAATTTTTTTGTATTTTTAGTAGAGACGGGGTTTCACTATGTTAGCCAGACTGGTCTCGAACTTCTGACCTCGTGATTCGCCCACCTCGGCCTCCCAAAGTGCTTTGATTACAGGCGTGAGCCACCATGCCTGGCCTTAAAAACGTTTTTTTAAAGGTCAAAATTCAAAAGATACAATAACATGTCGTTCAGGTGGGTTTCGATGACCTGTTCCTTCTACTTGAGTTAATTGCTTAGCTTCTCGATTCCTTGCTGTGAATGTTGCCTTGCGGTCATCCCGTTTCATTTTTACAATGGTTCCGTAAGCTTTCAAGGGTTAACCACTTTGGCTTCAAGTCTTTCAACCTCTGCTTGTCAATAATCCTGAAGTTTGGCAAACTCATCAGCAAAGTTCATCAGACCCAGCTTTAGATGTGGGGTCTCTGTAGTGGCATACGAATTGATTTCATTCATCAGGAGGCCCGCTTCGTCTCGCGGCCTGGCCGTTTTCTGTACATAGGCAGCAAAGAATTGGCACCGTTCTCCAAAATGCTTCTCCACATTTGAGACAGCTGCTTGCCGTTGTTTGGTTTGAACATTCCGGTTTTCCAATGTGCATCTCAACATCTTGCCTGGCGCACAACCAGGGACCCCGGGGGAGCCCAACGACGGGGGCTCTAAGGGGCCTGGGTGCGCGCTGGGGCGCAAGCCGCCCTCACGTCATAATTCTGTGGTTCTGTGATGACTGATGACCTCTTTGTGAAGTCAGAGAGCTGTCGGCCAGGCAACATCTCTAAGTGGGGATACAGGCAGCCATCTGCTGGTTGTAATTTTGGGGCAAAAGAACAGATAGCTACACTGTCCCCAAAATATCACATGCATGGAAGGATGTTGGAAATTAATGTTGGTGAAAAGAAAGTATATGAAAATGTCTTTATAAATGATAACATGCTATATAAGTGGCATTACAATGATCAAAGGTAAAGCAACACATATTATAAGGGTAAGACAAGATTTGATTACATAAGCACCTTAGCAGGCCTTAGGACATAAGAGACTTCATCCATTTCTTCCTGTGTCTTGAGTGCCTGCAGGAGATGAATGAGACACAATCTACACAAGCACAGAGCTTGCAATCTTTTAGGGGCAACTGGGTACTTATGCATGACGCCAGGCAGACAGTGATGAGTGCCACCAGAGCAATGGCTGCCTCCTGTAGGGACAGAAAACACTTTCTTTCTACTCTCTGAGATTTCATAATTGACTCCAGGACAGTAGGCAAATGAACAGGAGAAAAAAGATGCACATTTATTACACGGATGGGAGCAGCACAAGAAAGAAAAGTGAGTACCCAAAACCCAGTGAAACTGACAAGCTTATCTACTTCTTCATAAAGAAGAGGGGATTGGGCATGTAGGCTGCTTAGGGGAAAGTAAGTGCTTTTTGGGGAAGATGAACAGGTGATAGCCTACGGTGATGTCTGTGAGTGGCCCGGACCCCCAGTCTCTTCTCCTGTGATACAGTGAATCTTGTCTCTGGAGGAGGAACTGAGTTCCTTTTTAGAAGATCTATCTTGAGGAGGTAAGGAAAGTTCAGGGACAGCCCCTCCCTGTGCTTCAGGGGAAAGAAAGGAGTGAGACAGGCGGGCAGGCGAAGGTCAGAGAGATCTTGTTGCTGAGGCCGTTGCTGAAGCCTTCCAGTCTCCTCCAGTTCAAAGTACTCTGCAGGCCAGCGCGCCATATCTTTTTCTGAGCCCCAACAATGGTCAGCTGTGACATCCAGGAAGGCTCTGAAGAGGACGTGGCATTCACCTTGCTCTTGAAGGACAGAGAATACTTGAAAAGAAAAAGATAGACAAAGGACTCAGACAAAAGAAATAGTTCTCTTTCCTCTCATGTAACATTTGGATATTTTTGCCAGTCATCCATCCCTGCCTTGAGGGAATTGAACAGAGAGCAGGCCAATTCGGAAGAAGAGATGAAAGTCTGTTGTGGAGAGCCCCTTAAGGGTCCTTGAACAGGTAGGACCAGCCAGAGGATAACGGGGTGTGCAGGTGTCCATCTAAGCACCACAGCTTGGTTGGGAGCAATTTTGGAATTCAAAGCCTCAGATCCCCACAGCCCTTTCTTCTCATCCCGCCTCTGGCAATGCATAAACAGGAAACAATCCAGGGGTGGCACCGGCCCAGCCCCTCCCACCCACGGACAGGCCAGAGCTGGTGGGTCAGCCTGTATCTCCACATTGGTGCCCCTGCTCAGAGGAATTGATTCATTCATGTGAAGCTATCTCCATAGCCCAAAGCAAGCTCATTTATTTATGAATAATTTGAAAAGGAAAGTACAAATCTTTTATGGGACTACTTCAGAATATTTCGTATTGTTACCCCCAAAAACTGGGGCTTATTTGTCTGGTGAGTAACAAACGACTCTCCAGGAGAACTCAGATTTTGATCAATAGGCATTGTGTTACTTGGCATAAGTAAGACGCACACAGGGAGTATTCTTCAAAGCCGTGTCTTCCCAAGGGAAAATGACAGGAGGGTTTGTTGGAGTGATGGAGAAGGGATAGGTGCATCATGGCATGTGTGTGTGTGGGGTACCAGTGGCCCAGACCCCCCCTCTACGTGCCATGATGGGTCACAGTTTATGGGAATAAAGCTATGGCTCCTCTAAGGGAGGAGGGCTTTAGCATGGCATGAAGAAACTTCACTGCGGTCCGTCTGTAAGTTGCTGGGGTCTGTCAGTTGCTGGTTCCAACCAGCAAGGTGACTGCATTCCACACAGGCTGCAGGGCAAGAGGCTATAAAACAGGCTGCTTGCTCAGGTTGATTAGTCATTTCCTAAAATCCCTGGAAACCCTCTCTATCTGCTTACAAAAGTACAGTGAATCCTTCATTTACATGGTCAGAGTTCATAGTATCTCCAATCTGCATGCTTAGAATGGCCACTCTGAACAGTGATGTTGCTTATAAAGCCAAGGTACGGAGTTCTCCCAGTCCGTGCTGCTTGGTCAATGATCGGCAGTAACTTTCCCGCCAGGTTGATAGAGAACTGCGGGTGGAAACTTGCCTTGAAGAACAGATTTCCCTAAGGGCATCAGTGCTAAAGAACTGATACATTGTGAATGTGTTCTTTAGTAAAGCTTGTGAAGTATTTCAGAGGCCAAGGTGTATCAGGGTGTCCATAGGTGTGAAACATGTTAAAGGCCTTGAGTGGCTGATGGTCTAGATCTTGTCAGCATCTCTCCTTAGAAGTGCAAACTCAGGCCCCACGCTACACCTCGATTTCCAGGTGACGCGTATGCACGCTAAAGTTGAAGAAGTCTTGGTTTAGATACCTTTAAGAGGAAGTCGTAAGTCACCCTCCTCAACCCCCTAGGAATGTTTCCTAGGAGAAAGAAAGTTGAACATTGCTATCTTTTTACTCTGATATTAATGTTGATATCCAACAGGTCAAATATTAATAATTTTCCTTTAATATACTTGATTCTACTAGTTATACCATTTACTTATAATACCTAATGCAATGTAAACGCTATGTAAGTAGTTGTTACCCTGTATTGTTTAGGAAATAAGGCCAAGAAAAAAGTCTATACATTTTCAGTACAGATGCAACCATCCTTTTTTTTTTTTCACATATTTTTGATCCCTGGTTGATTGAATCCATGGATGGGGAAACCCCGGATACAGAGGTCCAACTGTATTTAAATTTAAATTAAGCTCTAGTTTGCAGTATTCACTCTATGACAGTGTAGTAAAAATCAACACAAAGCTGGGTGCAGTGACTCACATCTGTAATCCCAGTACTTTGAGAGGCCGAGGCAGAAGGATCACTTGAGGCTGGGAGTTTGAGACCAGCCTGGGCAACACAGTGAGACCCCACTTTCCCCCACAAAAAATCAACACAATACTTCTGATTGCATGATTGTTAAAAGTAAAGTAACACCTTGAAAAAGCCCCAGCTTGTTTTTTTTTTTTTTAATACTTTAAGTTCTAGGGTACATGTGCACAATGTGCAGGTTTGTTATATATGTATACATGTGCCATGTTGGTGTGCTGCACCCATTAACTCGTCATTTATATTAGGTATATCTCCTAATGCTATCCCTCCCCCCTGTCCCCTCCCCACAACAGGCCCCGGTGTGTGATGTTCCCCTTCCTGTGTCCAAGTGATCTCATTGTTCAATTCCCACCTATGAGTGAGAACATGCGGTGTTTAGTTTTCTGTTCTTACGAGAGTTTGCCGAGAATGATGGTTTCCAGCTGCATCCATGTCCTTACAAAGGACACAAATTCATCCTTTTTTATGGCTGCATAGTATTCCATGGTGTATATGTGCCACATTTTCTTAATCCAGTCTGTCACTGATGGACATTTGGGTTGATTCTAAGTCTTTGCTATTGTGAAAGTGCTGCAATAAACATACGTGTGCATGTGTCTTTATAGCAGCATGGTTTATAATCCTTTGGGTATATACCCAGTAATGGGATGACTGGGTCAAATGCTATTTCTAGTTCTAGATCCTTGAGGAATCGCCACACTGTTTTCCACAATGGTTGAACTAGTTTACAGTCCCACCAACAGTGTAAAAGTGTTCCTATTTCTCCACATCCTCTCCAGCACCTGTTGTTTCCTGATTTTTTAATGATTGCCATTCTAACTGGTGTGAGATGGTATCTCATTGTGGTTTTGATTTGCATTTCTCTGATGGCGAGTGATGATGAGCATTCTTTCACGTGTCTGTTGGCTGTATGTATGTCTTCTTTTGAGAAGTGTCTGTTCATATCCTTTGCCCACTTTTTGATGGGGTTGTTTGCTTTTTACTTGTAAATTTGTTTGAGTTCTTTGTAGGTTCTGGATATTAGCCCTTTGTCAGATGAGTCGATTGCAAAAATTTTCTGCCATTCTGTAGGTTGCCTGTTCACTCTGATGGTAGTTTCTTTTGCTGTGCAGAAGCTCTTTAGTTTAATTAGATCCCATTTATCAATTTTGGCTTTTGCTGCTGTTGCTTTTGGTGTTTTAGACATGAAGTCCTTGCCCATGCCTATGTCCTCAATGGTATTCTTCTAGGTTTTCTTCTAGGGTTTTTATGGTTTTAGGTCTAACATTTAAGTGTCTAATCCATCTTGAATTAATTTTTGTATAAGGTGTAAGGAAGGGATCCAGCTTCAGCTTTCTACTTATGGCTAGCCATTTTTCCCAGCACCATTTATTAAATAGGGAATCCTTTCCCCATTTCTTGTTTTTGTCAGCGTTGTCAAAGATCAGATGGCTGTAGATGTGTGGTATTATTTCTGAGGGCTCTGTTCTGTTCCATTGGTCTATATCTCTGTTTTGGTACCAGTACCATGCTGTTTTGGTTACTGTAGTCTTGTAGTATAGTTTGAAGTCAGGTAGCGTGATGCCTCCAACTTTGTTCTTTTAGCTTATGATTGTCTTGGCAATGCAGGGTCTTTTTGGTTCCATATGAACTTTAAAGCAGTTTTTTCCAATTCTGTGAAGAAACTCATTGGTAGCTTAATGGGGATGGCATTGAATCTATAAATTACCTTGGGCAGTATGGCCATTTTCACAATATTGATTCTTCCTATCCATGAGCATGGAATGTTCTTCCATTTGTTTATTTCCTCTTTTTTTTTTTTTTTTTTTTTTTTTTTGAGACAGAGTCTCGCTCTGTCGCCCAGGCTGGAGTGCAGTGGCGTGATCTCGGCTCACTGCAAGCTCTGCCTCCCGGGTTCACGCCATTCTCCTGCCTCAGCCTCCCGAGTAGCTGGGACTACAGGCGCCCACAACCGCGCCCGGCTAATTTTTTGTATTTTTAGTAGAGACGGGGTTTCACCGTGGTCTCGATCTCCTGACCTTGTGATCCGCCCACCTCGGCCTCCCAAAGTGCTGGGATTACAGGGGTGAGCCACTGCGCCCGGCTCTATGTCCTCTTTTATTTCACTGAGCAGTGGTTTGTAGTTCTCCTTGAAGAGGTCCTTTACATCCCTTGTAAGTTGGATTCCTAGGTATTTATTCTCTTTGAAGCAATTGTGAATGGGAGTTCATTCATGATTTGGCTCTCTGTCTGTTACTGGTGTATAAGAATGCGTGTGATTTTTGCATATTGATTTTGTATCCTGAGACTTTGCTGAAGTTGCTTATCAGCTTAAGTAGATTTTGGACTGAGATGATGGAGTTTTCTAAATATACAATCATGTCATCTGCAAACAGGGACAGTTGGACTTCTTCTTTTCCTAACTGAATACCCTTGATTTCTTTTTCTTGCCTGATTGCCCTAGCCAGAACTTCCAACACTATGTTGAATAGGAATGGTGAGAGAGGGCATCCCTGTCTTGTGTCAGTTTTCAAAGGGAAGGCTTCCAGTTTTTGCCCATTCAGTATGATATTGGCTATGGGTTTGTCATAAATAGCTCTTATTATTTTGAGATATGTTCCATCAATACCAAATTTATTGAGAGTTTTTAGCATGAAGGGCTGTTGAATTTTGTCAAAGGCCTTTTCTGCATCTGTTCAGATAATCATGTGGTTTTTGTCTTTGGTTCTGTTTATATGCTGGATTACGTTTATTGATTTGTGTATGTTGAACCAGCCTTGCATCCCAGGGCTGAAGCCCACTTGATCATGGTGGATAAGCTTTTTGATGTGCTGCTGGATTTGGTTTGCCAGTATTTTATTGAGGATTTTTTTCATTGATGTTCATCAGGTATATTCGTCTAAAATTATCTTTTTTTGTTGTGTCTCTGCCAGGCTTTGGTATCAGGATGATGTTGGCTTCATAAAATGAGTTAGGGAGGATTCCCTCTTTTTCTATTGATTGGAATAGTTTCAGAAGGAATGGTACCAGCTCCTCCTTGTACCTCTGGTAGAATTCGGCTGTGAATCCGTCTGGTCCTGGACTTTTTTTGATTGGTAGGCTATTAATTATTGCCTCAATTTCAGAGCCTGCTATTGGTCTATTCAGGGATTCAACTTCTTCCTGGTTTAGTCTTGGGAGAGTGTAAGTGTCCAGGAAATTATCCATTTCTTCTAGGTTTTCTAGTTTATTTGCGTAGGGGTGTTTATAGTATTCTCTGATGGTAGTTTGTATTTCTGTGGGGTCGGTGGTGATATCCCCTTTATCATTTTTTATTGCATCTATTTGATTCTTCTCTCTTTTCTTTTTTATTAGTCTTGCTAGCGGTCTATCAATTTTGTTGATCTTTTCAAAACACCAGCTCCTGGATTCATTGATTTTTTGGAGGGTTTTTTGTGTCTCTATCTCCTTCAGTTCTACTCTGATCTTAGTTATTTCTTGCCTTCTGCTAGCTTTTGAATGTGTTTTCTCTTGCTTCTCTAGTTCTTTTAATTGTGATGTTAGGGTGTCAATTTTAGATCTTTCCTGCTTTCTTTTGTGGGCATTTAGTGCTATAAATTTCCTGCTACACATTGCTTTAAATGTGTCCCAGAGATTCTGGTATGTTGTATCTTTGTTCTCATTAGTTTCAAAGAACATCTTTATTTCTGCCTTCATTTCGTTATGGACCCAGTAGTCATTCAGGAGCAGGTTGTTCAGTTTCTATGTAGTTGAGCGGTTTTGATTGAGTTTCTTAGTCCTGAGTTCTAGTTTGATTGCACTGTGGTCTGAGAGGTAGTTTGTTATAATTTCTGTTCTTTTACATTTGCTGAGGTGTGCTTTACTTCCAACTATGTGGTCAATTTTGGAATAAGTGCAATGTGGTGCTGAGAAGAACATACATTCTGTTTATTTGGGGTGGAGAGTTCTGTAGATGTCTATTAGGTCTGCTTGGTGCAGAGTTGAGTTCAATTCCTGGATATCCTTGTTGACTTTCTGTCTTGTTGATCTGTCTAATGTTGACAGTGGGATGTTAAAGTCTCCCATTATTATTGTATGGGAGTCTAAGTCTCTTTGTAAGTCTCTAAGGACTTGCTTTATGAATCTGGGTGCTCCTGTATTGGGTGCATATATATTTAGGATAGTTAGCTCTTCCTGATGAATTGATCTCTTTACCATTATGTAATGGCCTTCTTTGTCTCTTTTGATCTTTGATGGTTTAAAGTCTGTTTTATCAGAGACTAGGATTGCAACCCCTGCTTTTTTTTGTTCTCCATTGGCTTGGTAGATCTTCCTCCATCCCTTTATTTTGAGCCTATGTGTGTCTCTGCATGTGAGATGGGTCCCCTGAATACAGCAAACTGATGGGTCTTGACTCTATCCAGTTTGCCAGTCTGTGTCTTTTAATTGGAGCATTTAGTCCATTTACATTTAAGGTTAATATTGTTATGTGTGAACCTGATCCTGTCATTATGATATTAGCTGGTTATTTTGCTTGTTACTTGATGTAGTTTCTTCCTATCATTGATGGACTTTACATTTTGGCATGTTTTTGCAATAGCTGGTACCGGTTGCTCCTTTCCATGTTTAGTGCTTCCTTCAGGATCTCTTGTAGGGCAGGCCTGGTGTTGACAAAATCTCTAAGCATTTGCTTGTCTGTAAAGGATTTTATTTCTCCTTCACTTATGAAACTTAGTTTGGCTGGATATGAAATTCTGGGTTTAAAATTCTTTTCTTTAAGAATGTTGAATATTGGCCCCCACTCTCTTCTGGCTTGTAGAGTTTCTGCTGAGAGATCTGCTGTTAGTCTGATGGGCTTCTCTTTGTGGATAACCCAACCTTTCTCTCTGGCTGCCCTTAACATTTTTTCCTTCATTTCGTCTTTGGTGAGTCTGACAATTATGTGTCTTGGAGTTGCTCTTCTTGAGGAGTATCTTTGTGGCATTCTCTGTATTTCCTGAATTTGAATGTTGGCCTGTCTTACTAGGTTGGGGAAGTTCTCCTGGATGATATCTTGCAGAGTGTTTTCTAACTTGGTTCCATTTTCCCCATCACTTTCAGGCACACCAATCAGACGTAGATTTGGTCTTTTCACATAATCCCATATTTCTTGGAGGCTTTGTTCATTTCTTTTTACTCTTTTTTTCTCTACATTTCTCTTCTCACTTCATTTCATTCATTTGATCTTCAATCACTGATAATCTTTCTTCCAGTTGATCAAGTCAGTTACTAAAGCTTGTGCATTTGTCATGTAGTTCTCGTGTCATGGTTTTCATCTCTATCAGTTCTTTTAAGGTCTTCTCTGCATTGATTATTCTAGTTATCCATTCATCCATTCTTTTTTCAAGGTTTTTGTTTCTTTGTGCTGGTTACGTAGTTCCTCCTTTAGCTCTGAGAAGTTTTATCGACTGAAGCCTTCTTCTCTCAACTCGTCAAAGTCATTCTCCATCCAGCTTTGTTTCATTGCTGGTGATTAGCTGCATTCCTTTGGAGGGGGAGATGTGCTCTGATTTTTTGAATTTCCAGCTTTTCTGCACTGCTTTTTCCCCATCTTTGTGGTTTTATCTGCCTTTGGTCTTTGATGATGGTGACGTACTGATGGGGTTTTGGTGTGGGTGTCCTTTCTGTTTGTTAGTTTTCCTTCCAACAGTCAGGACCCTCAGCTGCAGGTCTGTTGGAGTTTGCTTGAGGTTCACTCCAGACCCTGTTTGCCTGGGTATCAGCAGCGGGGGCTGTAGAAGTTAGAATATTGCTGAACAGTGAGTGTTGCTGTCTGATTCTTGCTCTGGAAGCTTCGTTTCAGGGTGTACCCAGCCGTGTGAGGTGTGATGTGTCAGTCTGCACCTAGTGGGGAATGTCTCCCAGTTAGGCTACTCAGGGGTCAGGGACCCACTTGAGCAGGCAGTCTGTGTGTTCTCAGATCTCAACCTCCTTGCTGGGAGAACCACTGCTCTCTTCAAAGCTGTTAGGGAGTTTTACATCTGCCGAGGTTTCTGCTGCTTTTTGTTTAGCTATGCCCTGTCCCCAGAGGTGGAGTCTACAGAGGCAGGCAGGCCTCCTTGAGCTGCGGTGGGGTCCACCCAATTCAAGCTTCCTGGCGGCTTTGTTTATCTACTTAAGCCTCAGCAATGGTGGGCGCCCCTCCCCCAGCCTCACTGCCGCCTTGCAGTTAGATCTCCAACTGCTGTGTTAGCAATGAGGGAGGCTCCATGGGCATGGTTCCCTCTGGGCCAGGTGTGGGATATAATCTCCTGATGTGCCATTTGCTAAGACCCTTGGTAAAGCGCAGTATTAGGGTGGGAGTTACCCGATTTTCCAGGTGTTGTGTGTCTCAAGTTCCTTTGGCTAGGAAAAGGAATTCCCTTCCCCCTTGCGCTTCCCAGGTGAGGTGATGCGTCTCCCTGCTTCAGCTCTCACTGGTCAGGCTGCACAGCCCCAGCTTGTTATATCTTATTTTCCTTACACAAAGTCTATTCATTAAATGGCTGAGTGGGAGTAAATATCATTCCTAATTTTAAGATCCAATGACAGGTAATTAATGAACTATACTATACATAATTTTCGTATTTATAGACGTCTGTCACTTTACATTTTGTTAGTCTTACCATATGTGCTGCTTTGTTTTAATTCCAGTACTTAAGTTTATTAACACATACTGTGAAAGTGTAGCTATAACATCATCAAATTGGTTATCAGAGTCTTTCTTGCTGATCAGCTTTCTATTTTTAAAGAGTAATTGTTACAAAGATTAAACTTATCCTAGAATCTTGTTCCTCTTTTTAAAAAAAATTTGCTGTCCACTTTTTAAAGTTTCTTCTATCTGGTCTTGTTCTATCACCCAGGCTGGAGTGCAATGGTGTGATCTTGGCTCACTGCAACCTCTGCCTTCCAGGTTCAAGCAATTCTTCTGCCTCAGCCTCCTGAGTAGCTGGGGTTACAGGCATGCGCCACCACACCCAGCTAATTTTGTATTTTTTAGTAGAGACGGGGTTTCTCCATGTTGGTCAGGCTGGTCTCAAACTCCCTACCTGAGGTGATCCACCCTTCCCGGCCTCCCAAAGTGCTGGTATTACAGGCCTGAGCCACCGCACCCAGTCCTTAAGTTTCTTAAATTCAGTCTAAAAATATACCCCTCACCACTGGATATATGGCTGTACTTACATAATATTTATACTTGGTATCATCATTTAACATGTGAAATGTATTAATAATTTCTAGAACTTCTGCCTGATGAGGAAGACTTTTTCGATTCCTAATCATCATTAATTTTGTTTCACTGCTCTGAGACACACTCCACAAGTTGAGAAATGCCCTTCTAGCTTCTGTCTTGCATCGCTAGGTGCAGCATCCAATTGATTATCGTGTATTTGGTCTGGTTAGAGTTGTTTTTCTCATTTTGAGCTTGTCTTCAATATCACCATAGATTGGGTTTAATCCTCTAAATCCATATTGGATTTGAATCAGCCCTGAAGGCAGTGACAGTACTAGATACATTTTTTTTTTAGGTTTTAGCGACAAAGACAACAATCCCCAAACTATTCTTGAGAAGTCTACTTTTTGATATAAATTAGGGAACGAGATTCAATCAATAGAGAGACTGAATATACAAAATGAGCCATGGCCATACCACATATAAAATGCCTCTGTAACAACTGGCCCTAAATGGCCAAGATTTGATTAATAACTGACAGCTTCCCTAATTTTTGTCCCTGCTTCCAATGCCAAGTATGCCCCCCTAACCAATCACATGGGATGCTCGCCTCTAGCCAGCCTGCCTGCAGCTTCCCCAGGCCATGGTCTCCATCAGGGCACACCTGATGCCTTCTCTTTTTTTCTGCTCTGAAGCTTTCCCACCCCTCTGCCTTCCATTGAGTCTCTGCAACAACGCAAGTAATAGTGGGTGATTCCCTTGTAGCAAGCTCTGAATGAACAGCTTTTCATAGTTCTCATTTGATTGTTCTTCTTTTAATTTCTACACAATCAATGCATTAAGTGTATATTGAATGTCCTCTATAAATGTGCATTCTGGTGGAGAAGGCCTAAGACTGGGACTCAACAGAGCAGACAATCTAGCTTCCCAGCTGAAGGAAACAATAACTGAACAGTTTTTCAGGGAATCGTATGAAATAATGAGGCAGATTATCATAAACTGTGACTGATTTTTGCTGCACCATGAACTTCTTTAGGGTGGACATGGTGACAAAACGCTCACGCTGACTTAAACAGAAGTGGGAAGCTACCGTTTCACACAAGTAAGATGTGCAGTTGAGTATGGCCTGACTGAGAGAAGGAATTGTGTCAGCAGGATTCTCCTCTCCACAGTGCTTCTACTAGCTTGGTTCCCCTGCCAGGTGTTTATGGCAGCATCTCCTGACTTCAACTCCCAGAATCTCTGGGATTCCCCATCCTGCTTTCAAGATGCTGCAGAGGAAGCCCACTGCAAGCTTCATGTCTTTGGAGCAGCAAATTCAATCAAGAGTGCAGGACCTTCTTTCCCAGAGCCTCAGCTAAGTCTTCATGTCCTGTTGGCTTCACTTGGGTTAAATTCCAATCTCTAACACAGTCATGTGGCAAGGGAGATGGGAAATGGTCATTGGCCTGAGCAAATGTGAACTCACTCTTGTCCCATGAAGGAAGGCACGAGTCATATCTCTTTATGCTCCAAAATTTAGCCCAGTGCTCTCAATAAATGACTCTTTTTTGTGATATGAAAGAAAATCAAGAAGGGTTGACTTGGTGGGAAGATGAACTCAGAGCTTTGGTAGGGAAGGAGTGAGACCCCAAGGCTTAGGTTGGGGATAATAGGTAGATGCAATTGAGAGCTCTCTCTGTAATATTCTCTGGAATGCTTGGACTTCAGAAGTGGCCCACGTGGCCTAATTGGAAGATAGTGGGCCCTTCTTACTTGAAGACCAGATAGTGAGACAGTGCCTTATAAGACAACGTCTGTCCTTCTCAGGATCTGCCTCTACCTCCACTCCCAGCCACGAGATTCATAATTAAGGTCAGATGTCAGCACAACCTAACGGGGAAAGCAGAGCCTGCTAAGGGAGAAAAGGGATTCTACGCCCGAGCAGCTCAGAACCTGACTGGTGTGTACTGTTAAGAACTGGCGAGTATGTCTGGGAGTGAATCTCCATGGTGCTGGACCAGAGGGTTGGAATCCAGAACTGGGTAAGAGAGAGTTTCTCCCTAAGGGGGCACTCACCTATCACTCAGAATTAGCTATCTGGCAAGGGTCCCAGGATGTGGGTCTCATACGCTGCTTGGATAAGTCTTGGAAACTTGGATAAAGTGTTGGCCTACATAAAACGAAGTAAAGATGGCAGAACTGCCAAGGCTGACTGTGGAGAAAAGAAACAAGAGACTTGGAGAAGTGGACATGCTAGAATAGGTCTCTCACGGGAGGTCAGTTGGCCATGCTCCTGGGGAGAACACTGCATGTATGCAGGTGATAAGGAATGCACTGTTGAGTTTGGAGTCCTAATTAGGGAAAAGGAGTCAGGATGGCAGGACCAGGGGAAAGCAAAAAAATGGATAAGTTGTAAGTTTGCCTTTCTTCACGGTCCAGGACACAGAGCCATCCTATGAAAATAACTCACCATCTTCCCGCACCCAGCTATTACCAGACCGTCGGCTGATAGAAAAGTGCAAGTTAGCTCACTGCGACTTATCAGTACCGCAGAAAGCCGTCTTCAGCACACAGCACAAGCACCATCCTATAAAATCCCCAGCAAGCTTGCAGCCAGCTCCTCTCTTGCTGACTTGCCTGTTGCTTTCCTGAAACATACTTTCCTGCTTTTCTAATAAATTTGCCTTTCTTTACCTATAACTATCTTGATAAATTCTTTTTACCATCTGCGCCACTAGCCCCAGATAGTTGCTACCCATGACAGTGAGGACACCAGCACATTGAGAAACTCAGTGGCAACTGTCTTCTGTAGGTTGGGGCCGACAAGAGATGACAGTACAGAACTGGTCACACAGTAGCAGAGGCCAGCAGCACTTAATTGTCAGAAGCTAGATGGCATAATAAGGACGGTAAATTTGGAAGGACAGTCAGGGGACATCTAAGGAGGTGTTTCTAGAAACATGGTGATTCTAGGGGAAAGATAAATGGGCAGGCAACCAGGCATTGTTTACAGGGTACCCTAAAAATCTTAGTGCAGTTTTAAGCTCTAAAGAGAGATCAAGAATGATACGTTTAAAACAACTAAAAGTATAATTGGATTGTTCGCAACACAAAGGATAAATGCATTAAGGAATGGAGACCCAATTTTATGTGATGTGATTAGTACTCACTGCATGCCTGTATCAAAACATTTTATGTACCCCATAAATACATACACCTACTGTGTACCCTCAAAAATTAAAACAAAAAAAAAAGAGAAAAAAGAAAAAAGAATGGATGATAAGGAGGCTAAAGTCAGCCATTCCTAGTGGGAAGTTATACCTTCTTGCCCAATTTCAAGACCTAAGCTAGTTCTCAGACACAGAACTCATTGAGTAAAGAAAAGGTCCAGCACATGCCGAGAAGGACCTGTACATGCAGGATATACAGCACAGCCTTTGCAGTGTGGATTCCCCAGTGCTCCCAAAAGAAACTACGGCCACCTATGTAGGTGCCATACCTTGGAAAGAAGGGAACACCCAGATCTTATATCCAAGGCTCTTGAATAGAGCAATATCCGAGAAATCTAATGTCACCATGGCCTCCCTGTTAGAGTAGAGAAATGTAGGTATGAGAAAATAAATAAGGCAGGAGGCTCAGCATGGCCATGGGCAGCAGCGGTGGTGGTGGTAGAGGTGGAGATGGAGTCCTGGACAGGAGGACTGGGTGTTGTTCCTGTGCAGTCAGGTCAGAGTGATGATTGTGACGTTTGGAATGATACAGCATTGATAGAAGCTTATGACAAAGCCATGCTTCTTTTAAGCCACTGTTCTCAAGAATGATGACATTTGTGAAACTTCAGATAACCAAAAGGCACACCTAAAAGAAAACCCAAGAAGGATAAGAGCCAAAAATAGAATATGCAACTCCTGTGTGAATACGCAAACAGGAAAGCTGGTGGCGCATGTTCTGCATTAGGTCAGAAGACAACTGTCTTCACCCAGCTACATCATTGCTTCAGTTGATTGTATTTTATTTTTATTATTATTATTTTGAGACAGCATCTTGCTCTGTCACCCAGGCTGGAGTGCAGTGGCACGATCATAACTCACAGCAGCCTCCACCTCTCAGGCCCAACTGATCCTCCTGCCTCAGCCTCCTGAGTAGCTGGGACTTAATTTTTACTTTTCATAGAGGCAGGTTCTTACTACACGGCCCAGGCTGGTCTTGAACTTCTGGGCTCAAGCGATTCTCCCGCCTCAGCCTCCCAAAGTGCTGGGATTACGGGTGTAAGCCACCACAGCCTGAGCCGCTTTGGTTGATTTTAAGGGAAAAACCCATGTTGCGGTGTACACTGGATATGGAAATGGAGAGGAGCAAAATCTGCCTGATCTACTACTTTCCCCAACCTCTGAAGTAGCTAATAATATAGAATAGAACACTCAGGAGAATGAAAGTCAAGTTCCACTGGATGAAAATGAGAACTCCAAGTCTCCTGGAAATAAACCAAATAACATCAAATCAAAAGCTACTCCATGGAACTCCTTTCTCCTTCTGCCACCCCCATGTCAGGGTCAGGACTGAGACCAGGAAAGCCAGGTCTAAAATTCAATGTTCCTCCACCAGCACCCCATTTCCTGTCATGCTGGCTGCCTTCATTTCCCTCTGGACCATCAATAATTCCTCCACTTCCACCTGTCATATGTCCAGAGTCTCTTAATGATGCTTTGCTTTGGGAAGTGTGATCATCTCTCAGTACCTAACTGGCTATCATACTAGCTATTATATGGTGTGATGGTTAATATTAGGTGTCAATTTGATTGGATGGAAGGATGCCTTGATAGCTGGTAAAGTACTGTTTCTGGGTGTGTCTATGATGGTGTTGCTAGAGGAGACTGACATTTGAGTGGGTGGGCTGGGAGAGGAAGACCCACCCTCAGTGTGGGTGGGCACCATCCTATCGGTTGCCAGTGATGCAGGCAGAAGTGGGTGGGATAACCTTGCCTGCTGAGTCCTCTGGCTGCCTTCCTTCTCCTGTGCTGGATGCTTCCTTCTACTTCTCCTGCCCTTGGACATTAGACTCCAGGTTCTTTGGACTCTGGGACTTGCACTAGTGGTTTGCTGGGGGCTCTCGGGTCTTTGGCCACAGACTTTCAGTCTGCATAAGGCTGCATAATCAGCTTCCCTGGTTTGAGGCTTTTAGACTCGGACTGAGCGACTACCAGCTTCTCTCTTCCCCAGCTAGAAGACAGCGTATCATGGGCCTTCACCTTGTGATTGTGTGAGTCAGTTCTCCCTGATAAACTCTCTCAGAGTAAGAACTGGCTCATACAGTCACACACACAATGCATGATATGTATATGATATATATATAGAATATTAATGTAAATGGTATAGATACACATATATATAACCCATGTATATACATACACATATATCCTACTAGTTCTGTCCCTCTGGAGAACCTTGACTAATACATATGAGGGTTTCTTTGTGTGTTTTTTGAGATGGGTGGTGTGATCTAGGCTCACTGCAACCTCCGCCTCCCAGGTTCAAGCAATTCTCCGGCCTCAGCCTCCCAAGTAGCTGGGATTACAGGCATGCGCCACCACGCCTGGCTAATTTTTGTATTTTTAGTAGAGGCGGAGTTTCATCATGTTGCCCAGGCTGGTCTTGAACTCCTGGCCTCAAGTGATCTGCCCACCTCAGCCTCCCAAAGTGATGGGATTACAGGCATAAGCCACCATGCCTGGCATGAGGCACCGCGCCTGGTGAGTTTCAAACTAAAAATAAAAGAGAAAGGTGCTCACATGTCAATTAAGAAGTAATTCTGCCATCATTATAAAAGTGAATCTTACTTTTGCATAAATTTTATGATTTGTGGAAAACAAATGTTTTACAATATTTAAAAAAATCGAGTTGTTAAAAAGTTGAAAAGTTAATGTAAAACAACATTAAAGGGATTTTGATGCCAAAACTATTAGATAAAAAGTTGATCTACATCCACCCCAGAATTCTCATCATATCAAAATATCATCTCACCAAAGACTTGCTGGTTGGTTGTGTGGGCAAAACATATGTATACAATGAAGAGATCCTTAGGATCTGATGATATTGCATCACCAGGAGTCAGACAACCAGACATGCTTTTTCATTTGTCATGTAGTGTGCACCTGTGATGTGTTCTTGTCAAAAGAGCTCAACTGAAATTTAGTTGAGCTTTTAGATCTAATTTTCCATTTGCAGAAGATACTGGGGCTAGAACAACAAGTTAAATGACATCATTAAAGAAATGACCAGATAGGTTCAGAATGTGGAATATTGTAGAGATAACTGGCCTCATTTCTTCAAAATATCAGCATTCAGGAAGAAGAAGGAAGTGGAGTGGGTAACTCTTCTAGACTCAAAGTTACTTAAGGCCAGGCAGGGTGGCTCAAGTCTGTAATCCCAGCACTTTGGGAGGCTGAGACAGGAGATGCACTTGAGGCCAGGAATTTGAGACCAGCCTGGGCAACATAGCCAGACCCCATCTCTACAAAAATCATTAAAAAATTAGCCAGGCATGATGGTGAGTGCCTGTAGTCCCAGCTGCTCAGGTGGCTGGGCTGGGAGGATCTGTTGCGCCCAGGAGTTCAAGATCGCAGTGAGCTATGATTGCGCCACTACCTGACAGCCTAGGTGACAGATCAAGACTCTGTCTCTAAAAAAATAAAAATAAAAGTTACTTAGGAGACTTAATAACTAAAGGCAATGTGCAATCTTTGATTGGAACCCTTTGTTTGTTTGTTTATTTGTTTGTTTGAGACAGGGTCAGGCTGGAGTGCAGTGGCGCAATCTTGGCTCACTGTAACCTCTGCCTCCCAGGTTCAAGTGATTCTCTGTCTCGGTCACCCAAGTAGCTGGGTGCACGCCACCATGCCTGGCCAATTTTTGTATTTTTAGTAGAGATAGTGTTTCACCATGTTGGCCAGGCTAGTCTTGAACTGCTGACCTCAGGTGATCTGCCCGCCCCAAAGTGCTGGGATTATAGGCGTGAGCCATTGCGTCCAGCCTGAAGCCTGGTTTTAAAAGTCATCTGTAAAAGACTTGGGCAAAGGGCCATTGAAGAAATTTGAATATGGACTAGATTTTATTTTATTTTTTTATTTTTAAAATTTTATTTATTCATTTATTTTTTATTTTTGAGGCAGAGTCTCACTCTGTCGCCTAGGCTGGAGTGCAGTGGCCGGATCTCAGCTCACTGCAAGCTCCGCCTCCCGGGTTCCCGCCATTCTCCTGCCTCAGCCTCCCGAGTAGCTGGGACTACAGGCGCCTGCCACCACACCTGGCTAGTTTTTTGTATTTTTAGTAGAGACGGGGTTTCACTGTGTTAGCCAGGATGGTTTCGATCTCCTGACCTTTTGATCCATCTGCCTCGGCCTCCCAAAGTGCTGGGATTACAGGCGTGAGCCACCACGCCCGGCCCTGAATATGGACTGTATTTTAAATGATATTAGACAATTATTGCTAATTTTATGAGCTGGGATAAGGGTATTGTAGTTTATAGAAGAATGTCTTTATAAATGTGCGTGCTGAAGTATTTAAGAGTGAACTGTTAAAATATCTCTAAGATATTTTCAAACAGTTTAGCAAAATGTGTGCGTGTGTGTGTGTGTGTGTGTGTCTCTGTGTGTAAAGTATAAATGGCAAAATGTTAATGAACCTAACTGGCATATTTATTAATGTTCACTGTCCTATTTTTTCTATTTTCTTTATGTTTAAAAGTCTATAATAAATTTTTTTTTCATAAAAAAAGAAAAGAAAGTCCTTGATAAAGTTTGTCTCTCACTGGGTCTGTGCATCCTGCCACCCACAACACCAGTGTCATTTCCTTAGTTCCGGAATACATCAGTCTCCTAAGTAACTTTTTCATTTTTATTCTTCTAGAGACAAGTTTTTTTTTTTTTTTTTAGAAATGAGCTCTCAATCTGTCGCCCAGGCTGGAGCGCAGTGACTTGATCATGGCTCACTGCACCATCCCGGGTTCAAGTGATCCTCCCACCTCAATCTCCCGAATAGCTGGAATTACAGGCACACACCACCACGACTAGCTCGTTTTTTGTATTTTTAGTACAGACGGGGTTTCTCAACGTTGCCCAGGCTGGTCTTGAACTCCTAAGCTCAAGCAATCCACCTGCCTCAGCCTCCCAAAGTGCTGGGACTACAGGCATGAGCCACTGGGCCCAGCAGAGACAAGCTCTTGACCACATATGGCAGCTGGTAGACAGAATCCTACATTGGTTCCTGGACTGTGGAATAAGAACTACCATAGTAGGAAAGGCCACCTGAAAGTTCCTAAAATTATCCCCTCTGACCTTGATAGTAAGTATCTCGTTCAGAGAGAGAGCAGAGATTGGTGCCACCCTCAAGGACTTTAATAGTTCACAGCTGGCGGTCCTTCTTGTAACTCCATTTAATTCACCAGTCTCACCTCTGCAAAATCTGGGTGCATCATGGCAGCTGACAGTGGCCAATCACAAACTTAACCCTAATTTTAGCTGCTGTTCTCGATATGGTATCCTTACAGAGCAGATGAACCCAGGTTGGGTCTGTGATACGCAGCTATTAATCTAGGAAGGGCATTCTTTCAATACCCATTAGGAAGGGGCATTAGTTCTCATTTCCGTGGGATGAACTGCAGCAGGCTGTCACTGTCTTGCCTCAGAATGAAATCATCCTCCCATTCTAGTTTATTTCTATGAAATTTCAACTTTCAGGAAGGACAGCAAATATTTGATAGTTTGTCAGTTAGTTCTGCCTATGAAGACAGAAGGTAGACCTTGAAAATATGTCAAGCTTTTTGGCCGAAGTCTACGCTCACTACTTTGTTGGATGCTGAGCCAACAAGCCTCAGACAAAGCTGTGAGACTGAGAGTTTCAACGTGGCAGGTAGTAGCAAAGATATTCCTATTAAATTACTGGCAACAAATCACTGGAAATCATAAAATGGTTGTTATGGGTATTAATGATGTCATAAAAATTGTTCAAAGGCATTGAAATCTTCTCTGATTGTCTCTCCGTTAAATATCCGGTGTGCCTCAGCCTCCAAAAGCAGAGCACGCTCCCCCTTTTCTTCATACAGTGCACACTTAGTGGTGGCCATTTGATTGTATTTACCTGTTTTGCCATTTCCTTCAACACCTAATCTGGATCAAAAGGCATCTTTTTGTCCATCACCTGTTCTCCATAATTAAAGCAGTGGATGAATTGGCATTTAGGTGTATTCTTTCTCTTTCTCTCTCTCTCTTTTTTGTTTTTTTAAACTGAGACAGGATCTCGCTCTGTCACCGAGCCTGGAACATGGTGGTGCGATCACAGCTCACTTCAGCTTCGAACTCCTGGGTTCAAGCGATCCTCCCACCTCAGCTTCCCAAGCAGGTGAAACATACTTTCTGAGTAGGTACGCACCAGCGTGCCTGGTTAAATTTTTTTTTTTTTTTTTTTTTTTTTAGATGACGTCTTGCTCTGTCACCCAGACGGGAGTGCAATGGCATGATCTTGGCTCACTGCAACCTCCTGCCTCCTGGGTTCAAACCATTCCCTACCTCAGCTTCCTGAGTAGCTGGGGTTATAGGTGCCTCCCACCATGCCTGGCTAATTTTTGTATTTTCAGTAGAGATGGGGTTTCACCAACTTGGTCAGGCTGGTCTCTAACTCCTGACCTCAGGTGATCCACCTACCTCGGCCTCCCAAACTGCTGGGATTACAGTGTGAGTCCTCGAACCTAGCATTTAAATTTTTTTTTGATAGAAAAAAATTATTTTTTAATAGGGTCTTGCTATGTTGCTCGGGCTGGTCTGAAACTCCTGAGCTCAAGTGATCCTCCAGCCTTGGCCTCCCAAAGTCCTGGGATGACAGGCGCCAGCCACCGTGCCCTGCTGACTCACATTCTATGTTCATGCATAGCAGATACTCTGTCAGCTCTGATCCCAAAGCCTCTTCTGTACAAGTGCCCTACAGCTCATAAAATCATAATTAACAAAACAAGAAAAGACCTGTTTATATAGCCTGTGTTTTCAGAGATAAATAAGATCAAAAGCCATAGAACATTATCCCCAAGGAAAACACGTATGGCAGGAGTAGCTCCATGCCCTGTTCCTCAGTTCTGTCCAGCCTCGGTGAGAAATATCTGCTAGCAAGAGGACATGGTAGTAAAGACTCTTTCAATTTATCTGCCACATTATTCTGCTTTCTCTTTATGCATAATATTGGTCATTAACTTTGGGGCTGGTGTTGTTTGTTTCTTAATGTTCATGTCACTGATACCTCTTACTGCTACTACCTCTTCTCTGCCTTTAGTGATACAATTGATTGGTTTCATACTTGAAAAGCGATACTTTGCTTTTATTCCAGGAAACCTCATGTGGATGCTGGAAAGGTCACTGAGCTTGTATGAAAGTGATACAAAAGTTTGGATGGCTTTGTGCCATTATGGGACAAAATTCAATACAGACAAAGCATGAAGGGCAAAAAGTGAATGGATCACTTGTCGAACGAAATCCAATTTTCAGATATTCATGATGCTACATCCTATTCACACTTTTCTTTTCCAATCCTTGTGTGAAATCATCACCTTCACAGATTCACTTGTCCCAACATGTAAGAATTCGCATTCCACATTTGTGCCGGCGTCTTGTTTACTATGTTTGGGTATGGTGTTATTCTGGTTGTAGTATGTATGTTATTATTTCATTATTGCCTTTATGCCTCAATAAACCATTTTGTGCCACTAATCCACTTTTGTGAAATGAAGCTAAAATGCAATGTGTGAGTAAAAATAAAAAGCCACCTTGAATAAAGTAGGCAGTATTATGTAAATGATTTGGAAGCGCATAAGCCTCAAGGTAGCAGACCCTACTTACTGGATAGCAGCTGCCCCCAAAATGGTCAGCACAATTTGTGGCTCCTGTGCAACCTCTGAACACATCATTATTTTTAGCATTTTAATGGCATTTCTTGAAAAGCATAGTTTATCTTACATTTTCAATTTATGACACGAATATCAACAAAATTGCCTCACAGCTTTTCCTCTGAGGCTGCCTGTGGGATGCGTGATAGCCGTAGAGGGATGACCCAGGGTGTGTGAGCCACACTGCTCTCCACCTCTTGCCTTCTCCACTTAAATATTTGCTTACATTTTTAAAAGTTATTTTTCATAGTTTTATTTCCTATCCTTGGTTACCTTGGTTATTTACTTCTCTGGACTTTTTTTTTTTTTTTTTTCCAGATGGAGTCTTGCTCTGTTGCCCAGGCTGGAGTTCTGTGGTGTGATCTCAGCTCACTGCAACCTCCACCTCCTGGGTTCAAGTGATTCTCCTGCCTCAGCCTCCTGAGTAGCTGGGATTACAGGCACCCGCCATGGCACCTGGCTAATTTTTGCATTTTTAGTAGAGACGGGGTTTAACCATGTTGGCCAGGCTGGTCTCAAACTGCTGACCTCAGGTGATCTGCCCATCTTGGTCTCCCAAAGTGCTTGGATTACAGGCGTGAGCCACCGCACCCAGCCCTCTGGACTTTATTTTTGCATATAATCTTAGAATCTCTTTCCTTCTCCAAAAAGTTAACATGTTATCTCAGTAGTAGTCATTAAATCATTTTTATTTTCTCCATTTATTTCCACTGCCACGTTGATCACATACACTTTCTTACAGGCCTTCAGCACAATTTCAGGGGCTCCCTTCGTATCAGCCCTGCAGGCAAATCTCTTTTCTTTCTGTTCCACTTTTTGATTTCTTATTCTACTCTTGCATTTGCACTGCGCTACTTTACTTAAGCTTAGTATGTTTTACTACTTGGTAGTGCAAGATCCACCTAATTTCTCTTCTTTTTTCACATTTTTATTGGCCATTCTTTCCCAGGGAATATGCATATATTAGTGGTTTCTGGGTTTTGGTTTTCACGCACAAGGCTTTGGAATAAGCAAGAAAGCACTCTACAAATATGAGACATTTTTCTTCTTGTAGTCTTATTATTAGCGATCCTATTAACAGGCAATTTTAATAAAATAGGTAACCTTTTCTCACATGGGAGATCTCAGGTTTTGATACTGTTACCAACATTTTATAAGAAGCCCTTCATATTGTGACCCTAAGTTTTCCTAGTCTGAGATGCTGGGAACACATGAATTGATGTGGTTGTCATTAGCTAATGCAACAGGCCAAATTATTTCTCCACTGGACTGTGGAGACACTGCCACTACCTGTTGGCCAAAATAATTAAGATTGGACTACATTTTTAGGATGCTAAAATTGCCAATAAAAAGTAAAAAACATGTAGTCAGCCTATTAATTCCTTTGTTTCTATGACTCTAAGCAATCAATTTTTCACATTCCACACCTACACTGAGATAACTAACTCGGAAAGTTCAGTTTGGACACCAGGGAGGCAGAACTTTAAAGTAGCATCTTATTAAAAGCACATACAGGCAGAAAAATCCCATGGGTCTTGCTATGAGTTTGCATACTCTATGCGTATATTGTCAGGGCAAACATCTTAGAGATCCAGACGGTTCACAAAGCATCTTGTGATTAAGTGATCTGAGGCAAAGGACCCATTGGTGGCCTTGTATTGTTAGTAGTTAAATATGATATAGCTTCTGTAATCAGAATCCACTAAATGAAAACAGAGCGGGTACTACTGTTTGTACTTGGTGTGCCAAGTTAGGTTTCTCTGTGGACTTCAAGAGATTTTTTTAAATGTTGTTTTATTATATTTGTAATTAGCCCTTGTGAAGGAAGGCTCTTTTAGTTTCTGCAGTGATGCATTGCAGCTTTCATTATAACAAATACCCATGACCCCTGGTGCCTAACTGTAAACAATGATAGTTACTAGCCTCATTAGGAGACTAGCAGATGGCTCATAAAGTCCTCACTGGAGTTTCAACCCATTGGTGGCTTGCAGCACACAAATGTTTATCTTTAAACAGTGTAAAATATGTCAGAAGGGGTCTGCATTCTCCTTTCATTAGTATTAATGCATTCTGATTTTAACAAGGAAAATTTCTTTGATTATACTTTTTGTTTGTTTGTTTGCTTACTCTAACGTGAACTGATTTTCAGAATTTTTTCTGGCATCTTACCTTTTGGAAGAACAAACCAAATTCTGTCAACTTCTCATTTTTGTCTTTACTCGTTCTGCAGACATTTCTGAATCCTACTATAGGCGAGGCTAAAATATTAGAGATAGAGTGATGAATACAATATGGTAGATGCTCAATAAATACTTACTGAAAATGCAGTGGTTTCCCCCTAAGGACAGTTTTGCTCTCCACGGTTTCAGTTACCTGCAGCAAACCTTGATCTGAAAATATTACATGGAAAATTTCAGAAATGCAAAATTCATAAGTTTTGAAAGTGCATGCTGCTCTGAGTGGCATAATGAAATCTTGCAACATTGGCTCTGTCCCGCCTGAGGGGTGAATCATTCCTTTCTCTAGCATATCCGTGGTGTCTACACTACCTGCCCGCTAGTCCCTTAGTAGCCGGCTTGGTTATCAGATTGATGGTCTCGGGTATCACAATGTTTGCATCCAAGCCACCTTTATTTTACTTTCTAGGGGTCCCAAAGTGCAAGAGTAGTGATGCGGGCAATTTGGATATACCAAAGAGAAGCAATAAAGTACTTCTTCTAAGTGAAAAGGAGAAAGTTCTCAACTTATAAGGAAGGACAAAAAATTCTACACTGAGGTGTACTGATCTACAGTAAGGTCAAATCTTCAATCCGTGAAATTGTGAAGAAGGAACGAGAAATTTGTGCTAGTTCTGCTGTTGCATCTCAGATTGCTATAGTCATGGCCACAGTGCGTGGTAAGTGCTCAGTGAAGATGGAAAAAAGGCATCACATTGGTGGGCGGAAGACATGAACATAAAACATGTTTTAGGTATTCAGTGGAGGTCTTGGAACACAGGGACAGTGGCACTATTTTTCATATCTTCTGCCTATTTTTCGTATCTTTTACCTATCTTTCCCATTGGATGGTTTATCACTTTTTGCTCATTCATCAATGAAATCATATTTTAAGATTAATTTTGTTTTTGAGATGGAGTTTCATTCTGTCACCCAGGCTGGAGTGCAGTGGCGTCATCTCAGCTTGCTGCAACCTCCGCCTCCCGGGTTCAAGTGATTCTCCTGCCTCAGTCTCCCGAGTAGCTGGGACTACAGGTGTGCGCCACCACACCTGGCTAATTTTTGTATTTTTAGTGGAGATGGGATTTCGCCATGTTGGCCAGGCTTGTCTTTAACTCCTGACCTCAGGTGATCTGCCTGCCTTGGCCTCCTAAAGTGCTGGGATTACAAGCGTGAGCCACTGCCCCTGGCCTTTAAGATTAATTTATATCAGATAAATTAACTGATCATAAAGTATGCCCATTTTAGATTTTTATAAACACAGCTGTGCACTACATAATGATGTTTCAATCAGCATCGGTCAAGGTTATCATGGAGCTGCCCTAAGCAGGTGTTTCATTTTTGTGTTTGATACCGTATTTTTACTGTACCTCTTCTGTGTTTGGATATGTTCAGATACGTAAATCCTTGCCATTTTGCTACAGTTGCCTATAGTGTTCAGTAGAGTCACATGCTATACAGGTTTGTAGCCTAGGCGCAGTAGGCTGTACCTCGTACCTAGGTGTGTAGTAGGTTGGGCCATCTAGATTTGTAGGTGGAAGACATGATCAGAAAATGTGTTTCGATTGACAACAAATGCGTTGTGCCAGAAAGCACGGAACTTACAGGAAGACTTGAGCAAGGGTTCCCCTGAAATAAGTGACACCAAGCCATTTACTACAAGTAAGGGATGGTTCCACAGATTCAGGAATAGGTTTGGACCAAAAAATAAAAAAATGACTGCAGAAGCTGCACCTGCCGATGAAGAAGCTGCTGCTGCATTTCTGGCAGAGCTGAGGAAGTTGATTAAGGAGAAAGAACACCATACAAATCTTCAACTGTGATGAAACGAGGTGTTTCTGGAAGAAGATGCCCAATAGAACCTGCGTTCATAAAAGTTCAAAGGAGGCGCTGGGGCATGAAGCATGGTAACGCTGGTACCAGGTGACAATGCTGCAGGGCATATGATGAAGCCAGGTCTCATGCACAGAGTGAAGAATGCATGTGCTCTCAACAACCACCACCACCTACTATGTACCCACAAAAATTAAATTTTAAAACTTCATGATTTAAACCCCTCCAAATTATCTGCCCATGTTCTGTCGCTATAATCAGAAAGTGTGGCTGAGAATCATCTCGTTCATGGAATGACTCCACCAATGCTTCATCCCAGAAGGGAAAAAATACTTGGAAGAGGAAGGGGTGGAATTTAAAGTCCTGTTTAGACAACAGACATTGCACCTGCACAGCCTGAATTTGTTTGTTGAGAAAATTAAACTGTCGAGGTTGTGTTTTTACCTCCAAGTACAACCTCATTGCTTCAGCCCTTTGTCCAGGGCATGACATCATTTAGCTTGTCAAAACCGTATACACCCACCTGAGATTCTGATCAGCAATTGATGCAGACTCTAATCTGGACATAATGCGGTGCTGGAAATTATTCACTATCACTGACACAATAACACTCACCAAAGCTACAATGCATGAATCAAAACCAGCAATTATAAATGTCTGCAGCAAGAACCTATTGAGTGAAGTCATGAATGATTTTAAAGGCTTTCTGGGATTGATGAAGTTAGGAAAATCACTCGTGCAGAAAGACAAGTTGGTGGAGAACGATTTGCCGACATGCTTGAGAGGAAGTGGGAGAACACATTGAAGGCCATTGACAAGTGTTAAACCAGGAATTGGGAGAACTTGAGTCATCCACAGAGGAAGTGGAAGAAGAAACCGAAGTGGAATCAGCAATGTGGACATTACCAACATTTGCTGAAGTGTTTCCGATTTCACAGACTTTTAAAGACAAAATTATGAAATGTGATCCTTAGTTGGAACGCAGCATTAAAGTCACCCGCATGATCACCAGAGGATGAGAACGTCTGCAGCAAAGCTTTGAAGAGTTAGAGACAACCTCTGATTACGACGTTCTTCCAAAGTTTTCAGCAAAAAAATGTTCAACTATCCAGGATCCTCAGCTATCAACATCATCGGCTCCTGACATTCAACTGTCAGCATTGTCATGGCCCAGTGACCCGGACCACCCGTGGCAGCTCATCCCCCTTTGGACATAACGTCAGCAGGTCCGTAGTAGCCTAACACTATGTCACAACGCCAATGACATTCACCTCACTTCACTCATCACAAAGGCATTTCATCATCTCACATCATCGTCAGAAGGGCGAGTACAGCGCAGTAAGATATTTTGAGACAGCAAGACCAGATTCGCATAACTTTTGTTACAGTGTATCATTATAATTGGTCCATTTTATTATTGTTGTTGTTAATCTCTGACTCTAATTTATAGGTTAAGCTTTATCATAGGTATGTAGGCATAGGAAAAAAATACTGTGTATAGGGTTTGGCACTGTCTGAGGTTTCAGACATCCACTGGGGGTCTTGGAACATATCCCCAAAGATAAGGAGGGACTCCTGTACTTACAGAAAGACTGAAACTAAAATTAAAGTGCCGTTTCATTTTATATACTTGTGCTCTCTAGTGAAAGAGTACTTGAGCACTATTTCTCAAAGAGCCATATTATTTTTGTCTATACATATTTCCTTTGAACTACAAAATGTTAGAAATTGGAGAATATGTTTTACATCAGCTTAAGACTTTTCTGAGTCAGACACATATGAAATTTTCAGGGCTAAAAGTTACCTAGATAAAAACAACAATAGTGAACATTTATTGAGCATTTACTGTGTGCCACTGCTTACCTATGCTAAGGATTTTATTACCTCACTTAATTCTGTAAAGTCTAAACAATCCACGGGGAATGTACTATTTCCTCATTTTACAGATGAAACTAAAGCTTAAAAATATTAATCAAGTTACCCAAGTTCTCCCAGGCAAAATGTGGCTGAGACTAGGTTCAAATGGAGGGAATTTGACTCCAGATCCCATACTATTTTGAACTGTTATATGTTAGTCACAACAGTGTTTACGTCTAGACATCCATGTGTCTACAATAGTTTATTCCTACCCAGCATTGTTTGGAAGACTGCATTTGTAAGTATTTAACCATTCGGACTGCTTGGTTCAAATCCTGGTTCTATCATTCAAAGCTGTGTGACTGGCCGGTCGCGGTGGCTCACGCCTGTAATCCCAGCACTTTGGGAAGCTGAGGCGGGTGGATCACCTGAGGTCAGGAGTCTGAGACCAGGTTGTCCAACATGGTGAAACCCTGTCTCTACTAAAAATACAAAAATTAGCTAGGTGTGGTGGTACGTGCCTGTAATCCCAGCTACTCGGGAGGCTGAGGCAAGAGAATTGCTTGAACCCAAAAGACAGAGGTTGCAGTGAGCCGAGATCATGACACTGCACTCTATCCTGGGCAACAGAGCAAGACTCTGTCTCATAAATAAATAAACAAATAAATAAATAAATAAATAAACGAATGCTGTGTGACTACTGGCAAGTGACTTCACCTCACCAGGTTTTGTTTTCCTTACTTAGAAACTTCAGGTAATTATAGTGCCCACCTCATAGGGTTGATGTGAGGATAAAATGATGTAATATATGCAAAGCACTTAAGGGAGCAGGTGGCATATAGTACATCCTATTATACAAATAGCTGTTACTACTATTATTCTTATCAATGTTATTAGAGAGTCCGTTGCTCCTATTTGAGCTCAATGTGTCCATAAAGGAATTCATACTCAGTGTTGTTATACCTTCTGATTTTTAAAGAGAAACTAAAACCTAGATTTTTTTTTTAAATGAGGTCTCCCAATTTTTAAATGTCAACATCTAATGGAAACTTTCAAAACTCCTGAGTGAGCAAAGGAAAATGTCTGTAGGCCAAATGCAGCCCACCATGGGCAGTTTGTGCAGTGAACTGCAGTGAAGTTACAGAATAAGGACCATAGAATGCAGACACCAGAGGGGATTGTTTATGCCACTTGGAATAGCCTAGTGTCTAAACAGGTCTTTGGGAAATTCACTTAGCATCCAATGTTACAGACTTAACCTGGTCTGATTGGCTTGGTCCACTAATTGTGTTGTTGCTAGCTGGTAAGAATTATGTTAGGTACCATATCCCTCAGGTATTCTCTAAAAGATGATTAATTTGAGTTGATTACTTTCAACAAAACAAAAAGGAATCAAGGAGCCCAGTGTGGTGGTGTGTGCCTGTAGTCCCAGCTACTCAGGAGGCTGAGGCAGGAGGATTGTTTAGGAAATCGAGGCTGCAGTGAGCTACGATCGCACTGCACTTCAGCCTGGGTGACAGAGTGAGACTTTGTTTCTAAAGAAAGAAACTGAAAGGTGAAGGAAAGTTACGAGATTTCCATTTCCAGAAACTGAAGCCTCGATGTTATCCACAGGGAAGGTGTTGCTCAGATTGTATATACCAGTGCTGTACGTTTCCTTGGACATTTAAATGATGATATGTCTATTTTCATTTCTAAGATGGTTCTGCCAGAATGTCTAGGCTCTGTCATCATATACTACGGTCTATCCAGCAACACTTAATTATTTTAGAAATATTATCAGAAGTTGAGGTTTGTTTATCTGCCAGGTCTATCAGCACCTGAGTCCTTCACAAGCTGGCTGTCGCAGTCGCAGCAGGAATCACTCTGGCCCCGACTCGTGTCCCAGCACCGATCCAAACGCGGGTTCCAGCGGCTCTAGCAGCTGGCCAGGCATGTGCTTCAGCCGATAAAATATGCTGAGACAGACACATAGTTTTGAAAAACTCAGTAGTAGTGAATGAGTATCCATGTTAACTTAAATATAAATAAATAAGTAAATTTACAAAGAGGGATTTATAGGATTAAAGAAAGAACAGCATGTGACCAGAGATGTTGTGGAAGGACACTGAATGGTGTTTTTGTGCTGGCCATGCTTTTCCTTGGTGGTGTCCGGAAGGGCTGAATTTCCTTAGCCCTGGTTTTCCTTGAGGGAAAAACCACACGCAAAGGGTTCCAGCCTCTATTTTGCGGAAGAATGCCACACTCAGCATTGCGTTTTTAGAAGTAATAATGTGCTCCATTCATTCATTTGTTAATTACTTATTTTAAAAAAATTTTTTTTTATTTTTTTTGATTTTGAGACGTAGTCTCGCTCTGTTTCCCAGGCTGGAGTTCGGTGGCCGGATCTCGGCTCACTGCAACCCCTGCCTCCCAGGTTCAAGCGATTCTCCTGCCTCAGCCTCCCAGTAACTGGGATTACAAGGTGTGCGCCACCACGCCCGGCTAACTTTTGTGTTTTTAGTAGAGACAGGGTTTCGCCATGTTGGCCCAGCTGGTCTCGAACTCTTGACCTCAAATGATCCACCCACCTTGGCCTCCCAGAGTGCTGGGATTGCAGGAGTGAGCCACCGCACCCTGCTCATTTATTAATTTATTTGTCCAATATTTATCAATCTCCTACCATGCCCAAGGCACCTTAGAGGGCACCGAGAATACAACAGCAAACACGACACAGTCCCTGCCCTCGGTCACTTCAAGAGCTGGAGGGAGAGGGGAGTGAGTGAAAACAGTGCACTGAGATGGAAGATGGGAGGGGCAATCGGGGGTGCTTCACAGAGGAGGAGGCATGTTGGTAACGTGGTAACGTGGAACGTTGGTAACGTTCCGTGATAACGTGGAAAGTTGGTAACGTTCCGTGAAGTCTGCATCTTGAAATGCCCCTAGCTCTGTCTAGGCTGATGAGACAGGAGAATGGCCAGGCCTGAGAAGTGGCTTATGGTTGGAGGGGAGTCAGAAAGGGAAGGATGATTTCTCAGAAGGAATGAGAGGAGCGCAGCCCCCTTGGTGATCCCCACTTCCTGGGGAACGGGCCTTTTCCTGGCAGTGCTGTGCTGCGGCCCCGCGGGCCAAATGCGGGTAGACATGCTGCCCTCCCGCGCGTGGCCGGGAAAAGGGCAGGGCACTGTTCCTTCCCTGTGCCCCTCCCCTCTGCCATCAGTCTCCACTTCTCTATTTACCTCTCTGCCCTCTCGCCCCTAAACCTCCTTTCTCTCCCCATCTGGCTTCCCTCTCCATCCGTCAGTGAGCTGTGATTGCGCTGCACTCCAGCCTGGGCGACAGAGTGAGACTTTGTCTCTAAAAAAGAAGAAGAAGAAAAAAAAAAACGAATGATGAAGGAAAGTGACAAGATTTCCATTTCCAGAAACCCAAGTCTTGACGTTATCCACACGGAAGATGTCGCTCAGAATACACTTTTCTTGGTGCGCTTTTCTTCCTAGCTTAGGGCATTTCCTTCTATTTCGGGATCCGGAGGTAGGAAAGGGGCTTGTGGGGCCCCCTGTCTTTCACTTGGCTGTTCCGATTCTGCCATCTTCAGGAGAAGGACGGCCCTGCAACTGCATTCAATTCAGTTTCTTGCCTGAGGAGGGTGAAAAAACAAGGAGGGTCTCAAGAACTGAGCGCAGCTGTGAGGAGCAGCTCACAAGGAAGGAGGTAAATGTTTTCTCTTAGCTATCCGCCCCAGCCTGTCTCTGCTCTGGGTGCGGGACCTGGGGGGTTAGAGATACAAATGTGTCTAGGCAGCCAAAATGTCAAGCAATTACACTGTTCCAAGGGCGGAAGGTTAAATGTGTATGCCACACGCAAAATACAATTGTGCTGACGGCACTTGGAGAAATGAGTGGCTATCTCAGCCTAAGCCAGTTCTCAAAACAGGAGTGCTCACTTGCTGGGAATTGGAGGAAAATCACGAATTCACTTCAAGGTATAGCGCTTTGGCTTGCCAGAAAATTGCTGTGAGTGGGCAAGGATGGGGGCATTAGTATTGGGGGCTTGGGGTTAGGGGCAGATCTGCTGAGAGAACTAATGACTTGAGTTGGAGTGAAAACAAGAATAAAAGACTTTGTATTCAATTTCCACTCCCTTGAAACACACTACCCTGTGGGAGTCATACATAATTAATGATATTACCATGCAACAGTAGGACTACGGAGATACACTAATATTGATGAATATTTTTTCATTTTTATTGCACTTTTCAAGTATGCCAAAAAACATTAAAAGTTCATAAAAGAAAATAACTTGGCTCCATTATGACTGATCTCATACCTGCAAATGAGTCCATGGTACCACAAGCTTACTAGCCATCTGCGCTTATTGGGACAGTCCCATTTTTCACTGTTTGTGGTCCCAGATGTCTGGACGTTTCAGATGAACTCCTGGGTTTGAGTATTGGTTTTTACCAGAGGAACAGAGTCGTGGGAGACTAAATCCCATTTGATTCCAGAAATACTTTGAGGAAGGAAGAAGACATGGGTAAATAAGATGCTGACTTTGTCAGCTGATGAGTATTCATTATATCAACCAATATTGATTGACCTCTTAAGCTTAAAATTTATCACTCAAATTGTAGCTAACATAGCATGGACTACACAATAAGCTGCTTTTGCTAGTTGGTGGTTCTGCGGCTATAGCCAACTGTGCTGAATTTTTTTTTGCTCAGAAGCTGACATGTTTGGGAGGGAAATAGCTTTCTGGCCCTTTAATAAGTAATTCTAGTTAGTCCTCTCCCATCCATCCCAAATCAATAGGAAGCACAGTCAAGAGGAACCCATCATCTGGTGTTGAAAGGTAGATTTGCAGAAGTCCACCCATGTGTAGCGGAGACAGAATACTCAGCAGATATTTCCCAGGCTCCCCTGCAGGCTCAGCCCCTGCAGAGGGGAAGTGGATAAGCCTCATTTCTGGACTGAAGCTGCACGTTGAATGGGTAAAGCCCGTGGTCATAAGCAGGCTGGTTCAATGACATGGAAGACACAACTCTGCAGTCACTGGAACCACGATGGACTCTGTGTGTGCTGGAAATGAACCTTCATGGTGCTAAGTCACTGAGATTTCAGATTTTGTCCGTTGCCCTAACATATCATTGCCTACACACACTAGTAGACTGTTTATCTTTTTCTAAAGCAAGAAAAACCACACATCAATAAACATTTGCTGTGCCTCTATTATACGCAAGAGAACATAGCAGTGAACTCCCTCCCCGAAGAGCACTTTCTCCATGGAAGTCTCTGATTCATCGTTCACTGTTCCCATGGGTGACTGACGACATCCCAAACTCTGAAGGCTGGTGACAATCCAGTTCGGGAATATCGGTGTGGAGGAAGCACTGGCTCTGTTGCCAGAAACTCAAATTAGCTTTTGATATTTAATGTCATTTAATCTTGTCTGTTTACTTATTTAAAATAACTGTGACTTTCTTCATTTTCAATGTGCATTAAAGTACATTTTGTACTTGATGGAAGATTAGTATCTCTTGAAACATATCATGTGAAGTAATTTTAGACTCCTTTTCTTCCCAAATTAGGCTGCCATCAAGCCCTGCTGCTTCCATCACAGAGTTTCCAAAGCACTCTCATTCTTGCACCTTCACCATCAATGGGTTCAATTAAAAAACAAACCCTGACTTTTGGGTATATAGCAAGGAGTAGGTGGGCAGACCAGAGACAGTCACCTTTTAAAATCTCATCTGAGAGGCTTACTTACTTCATAATCTCTTGAGTGATGTACCTGAGGGAGTCCCTCGTATCTTCAGAAAGAAAGAATGTTTTCTATTTTGTTGCTAATCTTACCATGGAACCTTAAATAAAGAATAGTGAAATTTTATTAGGGAAGGAAAGTAGGGAGAAGAGAGTGATTAATATACTCAGTTTCTCAAGTGCAAAGAAATTTCAGCAAGGTGTAAAGTTTGAGTATGTGTGTAACTTTTTATTTCCCCTTGATGTATGATTAGGTTTACTACCTCTTGATATTAACATTTACATACCAGCTGTAGTAGCAACACATTTTACATTCTTTTGCAAATTAGTTTTCAATCCAGTATGTCTCTGGAAAGGGAAGTAAAATCTTGCTAAAGAATACAAACTCGCTCTTGTAAACCAGTATATTTTTGACAGAAACTAAAGGGAAGAGAGAGAGAGATGAGAACGCAATATGATGAATGCTTGTTGCTGTAATACACATTTCATCACTTAATTCTCACTACAATCTGAAGATAGAAATGATCCCCATTTTATAGATGAGGATACTGAGCCTTAAGGGAATATGAGTATTTCCTAACTTTAGCCTGCTGGTCCTGCGAGGGGCAGGTGGAGCTGGCATGCTGACACAGCCTTTCTGACCCCAGAGTTAGTGTGTTTCTCCCATTCTGCCAGACTGGCTGCGGGAGGATGCCCCACCACAGCTCCATCTTCAGGTCATGCCTATTCCATCTGGCTCTCCAAAGGTGTTAGGGCATGCATTTTCAATGGGTGTAATATTGTCCCCAATGGGGCAAAAAATTGGTTTTTGGGAAGAGGCAGGAATCTTTGTCTTGCTGTAAAGCACCAGTATAGTGCATAAACAGATATCCAGCATGCTTGTGCTATTAACATCTCATGGAGGGGGTGATTAGGAACAAAAGTGGCTAAAAAAGGCTAGTTATAGGGGTGCTAATGAAAACAAGGTTGAGAAACAATGAGCAAAGGGAAGAGGAGCGGCCCAGGAGACGTGAGCGGCTGTTCAGTGGCTTGTTGCATCTGCTGTTGGTCTGGGACCATAATTGGGGGATGACCTGGAGCCCCAGGTGCCTTGGGTTCTTTCTTATTCTTTCTGAACATGGAAGTTCAGAGAACGCACAGACCACAACCAATAAATGGAATCTGTTGCTAGATCTTCATCCCGACCTTTTGTCCTCCAACTCCTTCAAACCTTCACTGGTAGATTTAGCTCACACAGAGCAATGGCAAAAAGGCTTCAAGGAAATGCACAGGAGCTCCTTTCCCTAAGCAGCTCGGGGACACCTGAAGTGGAAACACTTTCTAGAGCAAAGATTCAAAGACCCTTCCATCTGTCCAGTTCACAGATCCCCCGGGGACCCTATTGGTCTGGGACATGTGTGTTGTTCCCCGTCTGCTCTCCCGTAATTGGCACCAAGGGTAGGGGAAGGTTGAAGGTTTTTTGGAAAACGAAGCTAATCATTAGGTCTACCTAAAGATTCCTCCACCAAAGTGGGACGTGAGGCTTTACTCCTGTGACCTCAGGGGTCTGTCTTGTCACTCATACAGGGGACTGAGGAAGTGGCTGCAATGACTCAATTCTTCTGTGTGACTTCTCTGCCCTCGACAGAGCAGAACTTAAGGCAGGCATCCTCTGGAATAACGGTGCTGCTCACCTCTCATTTTAAAATTACATCAGTAGTAGTCCTAGGAGCAGATTTTTCTTTCTTTCTTTCTTTTTTTTTTTTTTTTGTGAGCAAAACTAGAAACTAAAGAACAGGGCTCCAATATCCTGTGTCTCCTCTGTGTTGTAACTGGGCATACCTTGTTTCCACTAACTTTTGTCTTCATCTTGAAGGCGGGAGAGGCCTGTTTAAGATTTTTAAATGTGGGAAAGAGGAAGAGCTATGTTAATAGTAAGAGGAAAACTATGCATTTAGGTCACTCACTAACACACTTAAAAGAAAAAGTTTCCAGTCACAATAAATAATTGGATTTCTTGCAGGGGACACACAATACTTCAGATAACTCCTTTCTGCTTTATCTGGGTTTTTGATGCCTGGTAGGAGGGAGTTGGGGAGAGACGCTTCACAGTGGATGGAGGGAGATAAAAGGGAAGGATCTGACAGTTGCCATTACCACCGTGCCGTATCGTTTACCTCAGCCAGGAGTCACTAACGCGCCAGGTCACCCCTGGGGTAGAGGGCAAGACGAGGAGTTTACGCAGCCACGTAGGGTAGCTGGCTGGCTGGGGGCATTCATCAAAGTGTGACAACAAACATGAGAAGATGTGTTCAGGCACAGAGATGAAGATGGCAGTGCCTTCCTTGCGATGCTGCAGCACTTTGGTGGAAGGGGTGCTTTCATTTAATAATGGTGACATCAGCTCCTTCTGAGCTTTTGAGAAGGAGTCACACAATTAAGGGTTTAGTGAAACAGCCTGTTTCTTTAGAATTGAGCTCTTCCTAAGAATGTATTGTTTCACTAAAATGTCTTCCTCTGCAGCAACTCCAAATCTGAACCGGAAATCTTTCTTTTTTATTGTGGTAAAATATATATAACATAAAATTTACCGTTTTACTGATGTTTCCTTGTACCATTCAGTGGCATTAAGTACATTCGCATTGTTGTGAGACTATCCCCACCATCCACCTCCAGAACTTTTTCATTAGCCCCAGCTGAACTCCGTTGACATCAAACGCTAACTCCCTATTCCTCGCTCCTCTCAACCCTGGGTGACCGCTGTTCTATTTTCTGTTTCTATGAATTTGACTATTTCCAAGAACTTTGTAAAAGAGGAATTATACAACATTTGTCTTTTGTGTCTGGCTTATTTCATCTAGCATAACGTCTTCAAGGTTCATCCGTGTTGTAGCATGTATCAGAATTTCATTTTCCCCTCATTTAAAAATTGTGCTAAAATACACATGCATAAAATTTATCATCTTACCATTTTTAAGTGTATAGGTCAGTGGCATTAAATATATTCATAATGGTATGCAACCATCACCACCATTCATCTCCATAACTTTTTGGCCTTGTAAAACAGAAACTCTGTACCCATTATATTTCCAAATCTTCCCCTACCCCCAGCTCCTGACAACCTCCATTCTCTTTTTGTGTCTATGACACTGACAGCTCTAAGTATTAATGCATCATATTAGTGGAATCACACAATATTTTTCTTTTTATGATTGGCTTAATTTGGTTAGCATAATGTCCTCAAGATTCATTGTATTATAGCATATGTCAGAATTTCCTTCCTTTGTAAGTCGTGTAATATTCCATTGTACGTATATACTACATTTCAGTTATTAATTCATCCATTCATCAGTGAACACTTGGGTTGCTTCCAATTTAGGCTATTGTGAACAATGCTGTTATGAACGTGGATGTGCAGATATCTCTTTGAGACTCTGCTTTCAATTCTTTCAGCACTCAGAAGTGAAATTGTTGGAGCATATGGTAATCTATTCTTCCTACAAGGACTTCCTACAAGGAATCTACTGTTTCCTACAAGGACTGCACCATTTTACATTCCCACCAACAATGCACGTGGTTTCAATTTCTCCACATCTTCATCAACACTTGTTATTTTCTGTTTGTTTGATAGTAGCCCTCCTAATAGGTGTGAGGTGGTATCTTGTAGTTGTTTTGATTTGTATTTTCTAAGGATTAAAGATGCTAAGCATTTTTTTTATGTACTTGTTGGCTATTTGTACATCTTCTTTGATGAAATGTCTATTTAAGTTTTTGCCTTTTTTTTTTTTTTTTTTTTTTTTTTTTGAGACAGGGTCTTGCTCTGTCACCCAGGCTGGAGTACCCTGGTGCAATCTCAGCTCACTGCAACCTCCCCGTCCCAGGTTCCAGTGATTCTCCCACCTCAACCTCCCGAGTAGCTGGGATTACAGGCATGTGCCACCACACCTGGCTAATTTTTATATTTTTAGTAGAGATGGGTTTCACCGTGCTGGCCAGGCTGGTCTCGAACTCCTGGCCTCAAGTTATCCACCAACCTCAGCCTCCTAAAGTGCTGGGATTACAGGCATGAGCCACTGCGCCTGGTCTTTTTTGGCCTGCTTTTGAGGTGGATTGTTTGTGTTTTTTAAATTGTCGTTGAGTTTCAAGAATTCTTTTATATCCTGGATGTTAATCCTTTATCAGATATATGATTTGCAAACATTTCCTCCCATCCTGTTCCCTTTTTTACTATGTTGTATAGCTTTTTATGCACAAAAATTTAAAATTATTATGAAGTTCAATTTTTCTGTTTTTTTCTTCAGTTGCACATGTCTTTAATGTCATATCCAAGATATCATTGCCCAACTCAATGTCATGAAGCTTTTGCTCTATGTTTTCCCCTAAGATTTTAATAGTTTTAGGGCTTACATTTAGGTTTTTATCCATTTTGGGTTAATTTTTGCATATGGTGCTAGGTAAGGCTCCAGCTTCATTCTTTGCATGTGACTATCCAGTTTTCCCAGCACCATTTGTTGAAAAGACTATCTTTTCCCCATTGAGGAGTCTTGGCACCTTTGTAAAAAAAATTATTTGAACATAAATGTGCAGGTTTATTTCTGGGCTTTCTATTCAATTCCACTGGTCCATATTTCTGTCTTTATACCAATACTACACTGTTTTGATTATTGTAGCTTTGTATTAAGTTTTCAAATCAGGAAATGTGAGTCGTCTAGCTTTGTTCTTCTTTTTCAAGATTGTTTGGTCAGTTTGGGATCCCTTGAAATTTCGTATGAATTTTAGGATGGGTTTTTCTATTTCTACAAAAAAGTGGGATTTTGATAGAGATTGCATTGAGTCTATAGATTGCTTTGGATAGTGTTGCTGTCTTAACAATATTAAATCTTTCAATTCATGAACAAGGGATATGTTTCCATTTACTTATGCCTTTTAAAATTTCTTTCATCAATATTTTGTAGTTTTCATTGTACACATCTTTTACCATGTTGGTTAAGTTGATTCTCAAAGTATTTCATTCTTTTTGATACTATTGTAAATATAATTATTTTCATAATTTCCTTTTCGGATTGTTTATTGTCAGTGTATAAAAATGCAACCGATTTTTGCATGTTGAAAAGTCAACATGCAAAAGACACAAAGGTATCTTGCTACTTTGTTGAATTAATGGATTAATTCAACTTTTTGTATGTGGAATCTTTAGGGTTTTCTACATATAAAATCATATCATCTGCACAGATAATTTTACTTCTTCCTTTCATATATTGGTTTATTGGGAACAGGCCCCCCAAAATCTGGCCATCAACTGACCCCAAAACTGGCCATAAACAAAATCTCTGCAGCACTGTGACATGTTCGTGTTGGCCATAACACTCACGCTGAAGGGTGTGGGTTTACCGGAATGAGGACAAGGAACACCTGGCCCACCCAGGGTGGAAAACCGCTTAAAGGCGTTCTTAAACCACAAACAATAGCATAAGCGATCTGTGCCTTAAGGACATGCTCCTGCTGCAGATAACTAGCCAGACCCATCCCTTTATTTCGGCCCATCCCTTTGTTTCCCATTAAGGGATACTTTTAGTTAATCTGGTATCTATAGAAACAATGCTAATGACTGGCTTGCTGTTTAATAAATACATGGGTAAATCTCTGTTCAAGGCTTTCAGCTCTGAAGGCTGTGAGACCCCTGATTTCCCACTTCACACCTCTATATTTCTGTGTATGTGTCTTTAATTCCTCTAGCGCTGCTGGGTTAGGGTCTCCCCGACCAAGCTGGTCTCAGCATTAGTTCACTTGATGGTGTTCCCCAGGTCACTTCAGTTGTGTTTACTTTTCTCCAGTTTTTTCCTTCTGCTTCTCAAACTCAGTATTTTCCACTGTTCTATCTTCAAATTTACTGATTTTTTTTCCCTGCCTAATTAAATGTGCCTCTGAATTCCTTTAGTGCAGGGATGACCTTCTCTCAGGAGAATCGCTTGAAACCGGAAGGCAGAGGTTGCAGTGAGTCGAGACCATGCCACTGCACTCCAGCCTGGGCAACAAGAGCGAAACTCCATCTCAAAAAAAAAAAAAAAAAAATCCAATAATTTGGCTGAGCATGGTGGCTCATACTTGTAATCCCAGCACTTTGGGATGCTGAAATGGGAGGATCACTAGAAGCCAGGAGTACAAGACTAGCCTGGGCAACAAAGCACGGCCTCGTCTCTATTAAAAAAAAAAAAAAAAAGTTTTTTAAGTTAGCCAGACATGTAGCTCCTGTAGCCTCAGCTACTCAGGAGGCTGAGGCAGGAGGATCACTTCAGCTTAGGAGTTTGAGGCTGCAGTGAGCTGTGACTGTGCCACTGCACTCCAGCATGGGTGACTGAGACCCCCATCTCTAAAAAAAAAGAAAAAAAAATCCAATAATTTTTAAGAAACCTGTAATAACTCCTCAGCTTTTTGTTCCTGGTTACTAGAAGCTTCTCACTCAATTATGGAGGATTCCTGGTTGCAGCAACGTTTCAGCAGCTCCGCTGGGTACTTGCAACTTTGCCCATTTGCTCAGGGATTGTGAATTGTCCTTGTGACACCTCTCTCAACATTATGAGGTCTGAAAAGCAACCTTGAAAAGAAGAAGACACTGGAGACTTCTCAAAGGTGGGGCAGGTCCAGTGTGTGTCTGTAATAGACTCTATGAAGATACCCATTTCCCTACAATCAAAATTAAGTGCAGAAAATACGATTTCTCTGCATTTACATTTCATCTGCACAGAGTCACAGGCTACTTTTCATTTAAAAGCTATTGTGACATAAATATGATTTCTTCCATTGTTATGATAAAATAATTTGAATGTTGAGCCTTAAGTTCCAAGTTCAAATTGTTGTTCATGGTTGTTCCTATTAGTGGAGTATGTGAAGATTGGCCAAATTTCTAGAGGCTGTTGGGAAAACCTGCTGATGAGAGTTTTTTATTTGCAAGAAAGGAAAAAAACCCACTAGTGTTAAAGTGCACTTTCTAATTAGCCAGTCTTGGCCAGGCGTGTACTGGCAAAACTGATTCGGTGAAATCTTGAATGTGACATTCAGGTCCTTCAGCTCCATGATGGGTTTATTTATTCAAAATGGCAGACTCATATTCAAGTTTTGTTTCTGTTGTTGCTTAAATTTATATGAGTAGTAGTATATTAGTCCGTTCTCACACTGCTAATAAAGATATACCCAAGACTGGGTAAAGGAAAGAGGCTTAATTGACTCACAGTTCAGCATGGCTGAGGAGGCCTCAGGAAACTTACAATCATGGTGGAAGGGGAAGCAAACATGCCCGTCTTCAAATGGCAGCAGCAAGGAGAAGTGCCAAGCAAAAGGAGGAAAAGCTCGTTATAAAACCATCAGATCTTGTGAGAACCCACTCAGTGTCATGAGAACAGCATGAGGGTAACCTCACCTGTGATTAAATTACCTCCTATTGGGTTCCTCCCACAACACGTGGGCATTACGACAACTGCAATTCAAGATGAGATTTGGGTGGGGACACAGTCAAACCATATCACGTAGTGTGACTTGAAGCCATCCCAAATTTCTGTGATGATTAAGAAAGGCAACATAGGAATCTGTCCCCAGCAATAGAGAAGTAATGAGATGACTAAATAATAAAAATTACACCACTGATGTTAAGGAGATATTTAATTGTGTTACACTGAAATTTAAAATACAACAAAATGTATAAAATGTATGTGTATGATTTAAAGACTAATGTACCAATATATTCATCACCCAAATGAAAAAATAGAATATTACTAGTATCTTGGAAGCCTCCATGTGCCTTTCTCCAAGCACATGCTACCATCACCCTGTTGAGTAATGGTTTAGACAAGAATCATCTGGGGAGCCTTTTGAACTGTATTGATATACTGGTGCCAATCCTATTACACATTAGAATAAGGGGAGTCCAGGAATATGTGTTTGTATGGGTATAGGTGTGTGTGTATAAAGTTTTTATTATAATATGCAGCTAAGGATAAAACCATTGTACTAAAAGAGTTCTTCTCAAACTATAATGTGCATACAAATCACCTAAAAATCCTGTTAAAAGGCAGCCCATAAAATATACCCTCTTAGCAAATTTCCAGTATTCAAGACTATGTTATTAACTATAGTTCTCGTGGTGTATGTTGCATCTATGGACTTGTTCGTCCTATGTAACTTCGAACCCTTTGGCCTACCTCTCTCATTTTCTTGCCCTCCTTCCACTCCCAGTAACCACCTTTCTACTCTGTTTCTACGTTTTCAACATTTTTAAAAAGATTCCACCTGTACATGAGATTATGCAGTATTTGTCTTTCTGGACCCAAATTATTTCAATGAGCATAATGTCTTCCAGGTTCATCTATGTTATCTCAAATGTCAGGATCTCCTTTCATTATTTGTATAGATTTTTAGGTGCTCTTACCACAAAAAAGGAACCTATATGAGCTGATGGGTATATTAATTTGCTTGAATGTGGTAATCATTTCACTGTGTATATTTATATTAAAATGTCATGTTGTGCACCTTTAATATAAGCAATTTTTAAAAGATAAAATGTAGCCCATGGAGGATTTGTTAGGTTTCATCCTGAGTAATTATATTTTTATTATTATTGTACATGGTATCTTTACATTACAAGTGCATTACAATGTTGGTTTTTGTGAATTGATATTATTTAGCAAACATGCTATACAATTTTACTAATTATGATAGTTTTTCTACAGATTAATTTTCTATATAGACTGTTGAATCACTTTGCAGATAATGACAATTTTGTTCTTTTTCTATCTGATTCTTCTATGTATCTCTCTTCTCTCTCTTTTTTTTGGCTTTTCTCAGTTGATGGCTAGGCTTTCCAAACAATTTTTTTTTTTTTTTGAGACCAAGTCTCACACTGTTGCCTGGGCTGGAGTGCAATGGCGCAATCTCGGCTCACTGCAACCTCCACCTCCCAGGTTCAAGCGATTCTCCTGCCTCAGCCTACTGAGTAGCTGGGATTACAGGCACCTGCCACCACACCCAGTTAATTTTTTTTGTATTTTTGGTAGAGACGGGATTTCAATATGTTGGCCAGGCTGGTCTCGAACTCCTGACCTCACGATCCACCAACCTTGGCCTCCCAAAGTGATGAGATTGCAGGTGTGAGCCGCTGTGCCCAGCCTCCAAACAATCTTAAAGAGAAAGGGTGATAGTGGATATTCATGTTGTATTTCTGCTCTTAAAGAGAATGTTTTCAACATTTCATAATTATGATGCTTTCTCAGAGGTTTTTTTTTTTTTTTGAGGATGTCTTTTACAGAGAAAGTTATAAAAGCAGAAATACATAGAATAAAAAACACGGTTTCAATAAAGACAATCAACCCAGCCAAAGGTTGGGCCTTTCACGAGACTAACAAAGTAGACAACAGCAAGATGTCTTAATTATTAAGAAAGTTGTTTTCTATTCTCAGCTTGCTGAATTTTTATCATGAATGGATATTGAATGTTATTGAATGATTTTTCTGCGTTATTTAATTTTCTCCTTTAAAGATCTATAATAGTGGTGCATTATATTAATTGACCTTGGATTCTCAGGATCAACCCAATATGTTAATCAACAGAGTGTTATGTTTAGACATTGCTACATTTGGTTAGCTTATATTTTGTTCAAGATTTTTATATCTATGTCAGGCTAGCCTCACAACCTCTTTTTCATTCCCTGGAAGAAACTGAAATTGTCTGTTTCTTGGATATTTGGTCAAGCTAGAACTAGTAATTTGAATTGTTTTTTGTGTGTGTCACAAGACATGTATTTATTTATTCGAGACAGAGTGTTGCTCTGTAGCCCAGGCTGGAGTGCAGTGGCATGGTCTCGGGTCACTGTAAACTTTGCCTTCCAGGTTCCAGCGATTCTCCAGCCTCCTGAGTAGCTGGGATTACAGGTGCCTGCCACCATGCCTGGCCAATTTTTGTATTTTTAATAGAAATGGGGTTTCACCCTGTTGGCCAGGCTGGTCTTGAACTCCAGACCTCGTGATCCACCTGCCTCGGCCTCCCAAAGTGCTGGGATTATAGGCATGAGCTACCTCTCCGGGCAACACAAGACTTTTAAATTACAGATTTACTTTTGCTAATGGTTGAGACGTTTTCTAAGTTTGTGTATTAGTTTGCTAGGACTGCCATAACAAAGTGCCACAGATGGCATGACCGAAACAACAGAAATGTGTTTCCTCACAGTTCCGGAGGCTGGAAGTCCGAGATCAAGGTGTTGGCAGGGTTGGTTTCTCCCGAGGCCTCTCTCTTTGGCTTGCAGTTGGCCACCTTCTCCCCGTGTCTTCACTTGGTGTTTCCTCTGTGTGTATCTGTGTGTATCCCTTCTTATGACACCAATCCTATTGGATTATGGGCCACTCTGATCTCATTTATACTTAATGGCCTCTTTAAAGACCCTATTGCCAAATACAGTCATATTCTGAGGTACAGAATTCTGAGGTACATATTCTGAGGTAAAGACCCTATTGCCACATACAGGCATATTCTGAGGGGGTTAGGACTTTAACATATGAATTTGGAGGGAACATTTCAGCTCATAATAGGATATATTCATTTCCTCTAAGTTTTTAAACTAATTGTCCCAAATTTGTTCATATCTTATAATGTTTTCTCTCCAGCCTCTAGAGATATGTGCATATTAATTCTTAGTTTATATGTCTCTTTCTTTCTGTTTCATTAATCTTGCTGTTGTCTATTTTATTAGTCTTGTCAAAGACCAAATTTTTAGCCTTGTTAATTCTCTATCTTGGAACTATGTTTTTTATTTTATGCATTTATGCTTTTATATTTATTATGTTGTTTCTTCTACTTTTGGGGAATTATTCAGCTATTTTTTTCTAACTCAATAAATTAGATGCTTAGGTCATACATTTGAGACTTCTTTTCCAGTATAAGCATTTGAGGCTATCAAACTCACTCTCAATACCACTATAGCTCATATATTTTTAATATGTACTAGTTTATTATTCTATTCTAAATATTTTATAATTTCCATCAGAGCCTCTCGCTTCTGTGAAATTCTTTAGAAGTGTGTTTTGTATCTCTAAAGGTATGAGGATTTTCTACCTTTTTTGCTGTTGATTTCCAGTGTAATTGCCTAGTGGTCAAATAATACGTTCTGAACAATACCAACCTGCTGGAATTTATTGAAGTTTTCTTAAAGCCTAGCATGTGGTCACTTCTCTAAATGGGTAAATGTATACTTGAAAAGAATATTCTGAGAGAGAGAGTGAATCATAGATCCTGATTATCTATTGTGCTATTCTAATTTTTCACATTATTACTGACTTAAAAAAAATCTGTCTCTACCAATTACTGAAACAAATGTTAGAAAAACTTCAACTATGATCATGGATTTGTTAGTATATCTTGTAGCTGTCAATTTTTTACTTCATGTTATTTGAAACTATATTATTAGTTGTATATATATATATGTGGAGAAATGTATCTTCCTAAAGAGTAGAATCTTAATCATTAGGTATAATATACGTCTAACATTACCCAGAATTGTTTTGGTTAACATTTACCTGGTATATCTTTATTCACTTTTTTGATTAAAATACATTTTTTTTAAATAGACAGAGTCTTGCTTTGTTGCCCAGACTGGATTGCAGTGGCTCTCTATAATCTCAAACTCCTGGGCTCAAGCAACCTTCTCGCCTCAGCCTCCTGAGCAGCTGGGACTACAGGTATGTACCATCGTGCCTCGCTAATATTTTTATTTTTGATTTTTTGGCAGAGATAGGCTCTCACTATGTTGCCCAGGCTGTTCTCAAACTCCTGGTCTCAAATCATCCTTCCGCCTTAGCCTCCAAAAGCACTGGGACTACTGGCATGAGCCACTATGCTTAGCCCATTTTTTTTTTAAATTACTGTATCCTTATGTTTTAGATAAGTCTTTGATAAATATCTTGATTTCATATATTTTTTCCAGTTTGACAATATTAATTGGGAAGTTTCACTTAACTATTTTTTTATCTATTTATATTTGGATTCACTTATTATATCTTGTTGTATATTTTCTATTTGTTCTGCCTTTCTTTTTTCTTCTTCTTCTTTTTTTTTTTTTTAAGATGGAGTCTTGCTCTGTCACCCAGCTGTGCCATGGAACGATTTTGGCTCACTGCAGCCTCTGCCTCCTGAGTTCAAGTGATTCTCCTGCCTCATCCTCTCAAGTAGCTTGGATTACAGGTGCCCACCACCAAGCCCAGCTAATTTTTGTATTTTTAGTAGAGATGAGGTCTTACCCTGTTGGCCAGGCTGGTCTCGAACTCCTGACCTCAGGTGATCCTCCTGCCTCAGCCTCCCAAAGTGCTGGGATTACAGGTGTGAGCCACTGCACCTGGCCTCTTTTCTTTGTTATGAATTATTTATTTTTCCTTCTCTATTAGTTTAGAAGTTATATTGTGATGTCTATTATTTTAGCAGTAACTTTAGTTACTTAAAATGCATGGTTAATAGTCTAAACTTAATTACTAACTTTACTTTCTAATAAAAAAAATACAAGTTCTTATAATGCTATAATCCAGATCACCCCTTCCAACTTCTACACTATTTCTGTCCAGTATTTTTACTTTTCTTTTACCCTATAAACATTCTTACTGTTTTATTCTCAGTATTTGTTTATATTTACCTGATATTTGCCAGTATCTTCACTCACCATTCCTTGAATCTCAGACCTTCCTTTTGTAATAATTTAACTTATTCTTGTCCTTGAAATTTTCTTTCATGTGATTCTCCTAAAGTCAAGTTCAGCTTTTGTTTGCCTGAAAAGGTCTTTATTTTATCCCTTCTCTTGAAAGATTGTTTTACCAAGAACATAACTGTAGGTTGACAGATATTTTATCTCAGCATGTCAAAAACATGGTTGTACTGTCTTTTGAGTTACATTGTTGATGCTGAGAAGTCGCCAGTATAATTGCCATTCCTAACTAAGTGATTCATCTTTTCTCTCTGATTGCTTTTATTATATAGCCTTCTCTTTTTTTTGGTGTTCTGCAGTTTGGATGCTCCTAGGTGTGCATTGTTTTAATTTATCCTCCTTGTTATCAGTTGGGTTGGTTGTATATGAGATTAGTATATATATTCACCAATTTCTGGGAAATTCAGCTATTTGATACTGTCTCTACCCTCTCTATCTTCTCCTTCTGAAGGTCTAGCAGTTGAGTTGTACTTTCTCACACTAACCTCTGTCATATTTTTTAGCTATGGATCTCTTTGTACTATATTCTGGTTATTTCTTTAAATCTCTCTTCTGGATAACTAATTTTCTTTTCAGACAGGTATCATCTTTTGTTTAACTTTCTACTGAGTTTCTAGTTTCAGTGATAATATTTTATCTCTAAAAGTTCTGCAGAGTTCTTTTCCAAAATAATCAATTATATGATCTAACATTTCTCCCAGCAATGTTCAGTGCTCTGCATTCTCACCGACACTTGGTGTGGTCATATTTTTAATTTTAGCGATTTTAGTGGATATGTAACAGTGCTTCACTGAGGCTTTAGTCTACATTTGCCTGATGACTAATGATATTGAGTATCTTTTTATGCACTTTATGGCTATTCCTATATCTTATCTTGTGAGTGTGTAACATTTTTGTCTACTTTTAAAAATTATTTGACCTTATTATTGAATTGTTGATGTCTTTATATATTTTGTATAAAATTCTTGGTCAGATATATGTATTGTGAATATTTCTCTCAGTCTGTAGTTGTCTTTTCATTTTCTTAACTGTGTTTTTTTCTTTTCTTTTCTTTTTTCTTTTTTCTGTATTTTTTATTTTTACCAGAGCTTATATTTGATTAATTGTGTCTTTTGAAGTATGGAAATGTTTGTTCGTAATGTCCAACTTCCCAACTTTTCTTTTGTGTTAAGTGCATTCCATGTCCTGTCTATAAAAGCTTTGCCTTTCCCAAGATTATGAAGGCTTTCTCCTGGAAAATTTATAATTTTAGCTTTTACAATTAGATATATGATTTATTTAAAGCTAGTTTTTCTGTATTGTGTGAAGTAACGTTTAAAGTTTATTTTGTTTCCCATATAGATAACTAGTTGTTCCAATATCATTTGTTAAAAGATTATCTTTTCTCCCATTGGATTACCTTGGCACTTTTGTCAAAGATTAGCAGATCTTTTCTACATGTGGGCTTATTTTTGGACTCTATGTCTATATATTGATACATGTCTATCCTTATATGAAAACTACACTGTCTTAATTACTGTAGCTTTATAGTAAACCTTGAGAGCACATAGAGTAAGTCCTCCAAATTTGTTCATTTTTTTCGAAATAGTTTTAGCTCTTCTAGGTATTTTCATTTCTCTATATATTTTAGAACCAGCTTGGCAATTTATACCAAAAAAAGAGTTGGCCGGGAGCAGTGGTTCACGCCTGTAATCCCAGCTCTTTGGGAGGCCAAGGAGGGTGGATCACGAGGTCAGGAGATCGAGACCATCCTGGCTAACACGGTGAAACCCCATCTCTACTAAAAAATACAAAAACTTAGCCAGGCGTGGTGGTGGGCACCTGTAGTCCCAGCTACTCAGGAGGCTGAGGCACGAGAATGGCGGGAACCCAGGAGGCAGAGCTTGCAGTGAGCCGAGATCGTGCCACTGCACTCCAGCCTGGGCGACAGAGTGAGACTCCATCTCAAAAAAAAAAAAAAAAAAAAAAAGAATCTTCTGGGATTTTGACTGAGATTGTGCTTATTCTATAGATCCATTTGGGGATAATTAATACCTTAACATCATACAATACATAAACAAGGCATATCTCTCTATTTATCAAGATCTCTAATCTGTCATCCAGGCTGGAGTGCAGTAATGTGATCTCAGCTCACTGCATCCTCTGCCTCCTGGGCTCAAGCAATTCTCCTGCCTCAGCCTGCCAAGTAGCTGGACCTACAGGTGCCCACCACCATGCACAGCTAATTTTTGTATTTTTTAGTAGAGATGGGGTTTCACCATGTTGACTAAGCTGGTCTTGAACTTCTGACCTCAAGTGATCCACCTGACTTGGCCTCCCAAAGTGCTGGGATTACAGGTTTGAGCCACCGCACCTGTATGGCCATATTGCTGTATTTCAATTTGCTAATTTTAAAGCACTTTTTCATTTGTGTTTGTGACAAATACTGGTCAAAATTTTGTTTTCTTATAAATTTTGTCATCAAGGTAATGCTCATCTAATATAATTGTTGGGATATGTTCAATTTCTTTAATGTGACTAGTCAGATTTTTATTTCTTCTTTTATCTGTTTTGGTAATTTATGTTTTTCAAGACATTTGTCCACTTCATCTAAGTTGTTATTATAAGTTTATAATATATTTGTATTATTCTTTTGGTTTCTACAGGGACTGTCGTGATGATGTCCCCTCTTTCATTCCTGATATTTATGATCTTGATTTTTGTGTTAGACTGATAGGGCTGCCATGACAAAATACCATAGGCTGTGTGGCCTAAACAACAGAAATTTACTTTCTCACATTTTTGGAGGCTAGAAGTCCAAGATTAAGGTGCCATCAGGGTTGGTTTCTGGTAGCCTCTTGTTTCCCTGGCTTGCACCCAGCCGCATTCTCACTGTGTCCTCACACGGTCTTTCCTCTGTGTATGCACACAAAAAGAGATCTCTGGTGCCTCTTCCTCTTCCTGGAGTAGAACCCACCCTTACAACCTCCTTTAACCTAAATCACCTCCTTAAAGGCCCTATCTCCAAACAACATTACATGGGGGGCTAGGACTTCAACATATACATTTGGGGGGAACATAATTCAGTTTGTAACATTCTGCCCTCTGGCCTCCCAAAACTTAAGCTTTTTTTTTTTTTGCTTGCAAAATACATTTATCCTCTACCAAGAGCCTCAAAAGTCTTAACCTATTTCAGTATCAATTCCAAGTCCAAAGTTTCATCTAAATATCATCTAAATCAGGCATGGGTGAGACTCCAGGTGTGATTTGTCCTGAGGCAAAATTCCTTTTTATCTGTGAATGTGTGAAACAGACAAGTTACGTGCTTCCAAAATACAATGGTGGGACAGGTATAAGATAGACATTTCCATTCCAAAAGGGAGAAACTGGAAGGAAGAAAGGGGTTATGGGCCCCAAGAAAGTACAAAACCTAGCAAGGCAAATGTATGAGATCTTAGGGCTCAAGGATAATCCTCTTTGCTTGGATGCTCTGCTATCTGGGCCCAGTGGGACATCAATATCACTCCAAATGACCAGATTGTGGTTCTGCCACCTTGGTTCTGAATGGAGGCCCCGCCCTTGAGATACTGGGTGGGGACAGGCTGGCCTACTGAAACATGAAAGGCAGCCCTACCTCTGAAACTGAGGAGGTAACAGTCTTGCACTCTGATCCTGTAATTGGAGTGGAAACCTTAATAATCTCTAAGCCATCTTTGGGACCATTCTTCCCTTTTCTTGAAGGAGAAAGCAAGTTATCAGCCAAATAGCTCTACTGTCTCATCACATAGAATCCCAAGAGTCCCAAAGCCTGGTTTTAATTTCATCCCATCTCTGTTGCCTTTGGTCCAAACTGGCATTGTTTATTCTGGTATAATCCCATCTCTATTCCTGGCTTTTGATGAAATGGTTGATTAACTTCATGGATAATCTCTTTATGGAGTGATTGCATAGTCACACTTTTGGCATTCTTTCCAAAACACGCTTTCATGTTTTTTGAAATATGGATAGGTTGAGAGTTTCCCAAAACTTCAAGTACTGTTTCCTTTTTGCCTAACAATTCGTTCTTCAATTCATCTCCCTGCTCTCACATTTTACTACAAGCAGTAAGGAGAACCCAGGCTGAACCTTCCACATGTTGCTTAGTAATTTCCTATGCTAGATATCCAAGGTTACCACTCACGAGTTCTACCTTCCACAAAACACTAGAACATCATTGAGCCAAATTCTCTGCCACTTGGATTTTCTTTCCTTCAGTTTCCAATAGCATGTTCCTCACTGGTGTTTGAGACCTCACCAGAAGCATTAAACTTTTTTTTCCATAGGTTATTGGGGTACAGGTGGTATTTGGTACATGAGTAAGTTCTTTAGTGGTGATGTTGAAATTTTGGTGCACTCATCACCTGAGCAGTATACATTGCACCCTATTTATAGTCTTTTATCCCTCCCTCCCCTCACACCCTTCCCCCAAGTCTCCAAAGCCCACGTATCATTCTTATGCCTTTACATCCTCATAGCTTAGCTCCCACATATCAGTAAGAACATAGAGTGTTTGGTTTTCCATTCCTGAGTTACTTCACTTTGAATAATAGTCTCCAATATCATCCAGGTCATTGCAAATGCCTTTAATTCATTTTGTTTTATGGCTGAGTAGTATTCCATCATATGTATACCACAGGGTTTTGTTTTGTTTTTTTTTGAGACACAGTCTTGCCCTGTCGCCCGGGTTGGAGTGCAATGGCACGATCTTGGCTCACTGCAACCTCTGTCTCCTGGGTTCAAGTGATTCTCCTGCCTCAGCCTCCTGAATAGCTGGGATTACAGGCACATGCCCAGCTAATTATTTTGTTTTTTAATCTTTAGTAGAGATGAGATTTCACCATGTTGGCCAGGCTGGTCTCGAACTGACCTCATGATCCACCCACCTCAGCCTCCCAAAGTGCTGGAATTACAGGCATGAGCCACTGCATCTGGCCACCAGTTTCTTTATCTGCTCGTTGATTGATGGGCATTTGGGTTGGTTTCATGATTTTGCAATTGCAAATTGTGCTGCTATAAACATGCGTGTGTAAGTATCTTTTTCGTATAATGACTTCTTTTCCTCTGGATAGATATCCAGTAGTGGGATTGCTGGATCAAATGGTAGTTCTACTTTTAGTTCTTTAAGGAATCTTCTCAAAGTTTTCCACAGTGGCTGTACAAGTTTACATTCCCACCAGCAGTGTAGAAGTATTCTCTGATCACCACATCCATGCCATCCATGACAACATCTACTTTTTAAAAATTTTTTTATTATGACCATTCTTGCAGGAATAAGGTGGTATCGCATGTGGTTTTGATTTGCATTTCCCTGATCATTAGTGATGTTGAGCATTTTTTCATGTTTGTAGTCCATTTGTGTATCTTCTTTTGAGAATTGTCTATTCGTGTCCATAACCCACTTTTTGATGGGATTGTTTTTTTCTTACTGATTTGTTTGAGTTCATTGTAGACTCTAGGTATTAGTTTTTTGCCAGATGTATGGATTGTGAAGATTTTATCTCACTTAGTGGGTTGTCTGTTTAGTCTGCTGACTGTTTCTTTTGCTGTGCAAAAGCTCTTTAGTTTAATTAGGTCCCAGCAATTTATCTTTGTTTTTATTGCATTTGCTTTTGGGTTTTTGGTCATGAAATCCTTGCCTAAGTGAATGTCTAGAGGGGTTTTTCCAATGTTATCTTCTAGAGTTTTTATTGTTCCAGGTCTTAGGTTTAAGTCCTTTATCTTGAGTTGATTTTTGTATAAGGTGAGAGATGAGGATCCAGTTTCATTCTCCTATAGGTGGCTAGCAAATTATCCCAGCATCATTTGTTGAAAAGGATGTCCTTTCTCCACTTTATATTTGTGTTTGCTTTGTTGAAGATCAGTTGGCTGTAAGTATTTGGGTTTATTTCTGGGTTCTCTATTCTGTTCCATTGGTCTGTGTGCCTATTTTTATACCAGTACCATGCTGTTTTGGTGACTATGGCCTTATAGTATAGTTTGAAATCAGGTAGTGTGATGCTTCCAGATTTGTTCTTTTTGCTTAGTCTTGCTTTGGCTATGTGAGGTCTTTTTTGGTTCCATGTGAATTTTAGAATTTTTCTTTATAATTCTGTGAAGAATGATGTTGGTATTTTGATGGGGATTGCATTCAATTTGTAGATTGCTTTTGGCAGTATGGTTATTTTCACAATATTGATTCTTACCCATCCATGAACATGGGATGTGTTTCCATTTGCTTGTGTCATCTATGATTTCTTTCAGCAGTGTTTTGTAGTTTTCTTTGTAGAGATCTTTCGACTCCTTGGTTAGGTATATTCCTAAGTATTTTATTTTTTTGCAGCTATTGTAAAAGAGGTTGAGTTTGTGATTTGATTCTCCACTTGGTTGCTGGTGGTATATAGAAGAGCTACTGATTTGTGTACATTCATCTTTATCTGGAAACTTTGCTGAATTCTTTTATCAGTTCTAGGAGCTTTCTGGAGAAGTCTTTAGAGTTTTCAAGGTAAATGATCATATCATCAGCTAACAGTGACAGTTTGACTTCCTGTTAACAGATTTGGATGCCGTTTATTTCTTTCTCTTGTCTGATTGCTCTGGTTAGGACTTTCAGTACTAGATTGAAGAGGAGTGGTGACAGTGAGCATCCTTGTCTTGTTCCAGTTCTCAGAGGGAATGCTTTCAACTTTTGCCCATTCAGTATTATGTTGACTGTGGGTTTGTCATAGATGGCTTTTATTACGTTGAGGTATGTCCCTTGTATGCCAATTTTGTTAAGAGTTTTAGTCATAAAGGGATGCTGGATTTTGTTGAATGCTTTTTCTGCATCTGTGGAGATGATCATGTGATTTTTGTTTTTAATTCCATTTACATGGTATCAAAAATTTATTGACTTGTGTATGTTAAACCATTCTTGCATCCCTGGTAGGAAACCCACTTGATCATGGTGGATTATCTTTTTGATATGTTGTTGGATTTGCTTAGCTAGTATTTTGTTAAGGATTTTAACATCTATGTTCATCAGGGATATTGGTTTGTAGTTTTCTTTTTTGATTATGTCCTTTCCTGGTTTTGGTATTAGGGTGATGCTTGTTTCATAGAATGAATTAGGGAGGGTTTCTCTACTTTGCGGAATAATGTCAAAAGGATTGATACCAATTCCTCTTTGAATGTCCAGTAGAATTCTGCTGTGAATCCATCTGGTCCTGGACTTTTTCTTGTTGGTAATTTTTTGATTACCATTTCAATCTCACTGCTTGCTATTGGTTTGTTTGGGGTTTCTAATTCTACATGATTTAAGCTAGGAGGGTTGTGTTTTTCCAGGAATTCATCCATCTCTTCTAGGTTTTCTAGTTTATGTGCATAAAGGTGTTCACAGTAGCCTTGAATGACCTTTTGTATTTCAGTGGTAGCAGTTGTGACACCTCCTGTTTCATTTCTCAATGAGGTTATTTGGATTTTCTCACTTCTTTTCTTGGTTAATCTTGCTAATGGTCTATCAATTTTATTTATCTTTTCAAAGAACCAACTTCTTGTTTCATTTATCTTTTGTAATTGTTGTTGTTTCAATTTCATTCAGTTCTGCTCTGATTTTGGTTATTTTCTTTCTTCTGTTAGTTTTGGGTTTGGTTTGTTCTTGTTTCTCTAGTTCCTTGAGGTGTGACCTTAGAATGTCAGTTTGTGCTCTTTCAGTCTTTTTGATGTAGGTGTTTAGAACTATGAACTTTCCTCTTAGCACTGCCTTTGATGTATCCCAGAGATTTTAATAGCTTGTATCATTATTGTTGTTCAGTTTGAAAATTTTTAAATTTTCCATATTGATTTTGTTTTTGACTCAATGCTCATTCAGGAGTGAGTTTTTAAATTTCCATGTATTTGCATGGTTTTGAAGGTTCCTTTTGGAGTTGATTTCCAGTTTTATTCCACTGTGGTCTGAGAGAGTGCTTGATATAATTTCAATTTTCTTAAATTTATTGAGACTCGTTTTGTGGCCTATTGTATGGTCCATCTTGGAGAAAGTTCCATGTGCTGTTGAATAGAATGCATATTCTGAGGTTGTTGGATGAAACATTTTGTATATATCTGTTAAGTCCATTTGTTCCAAGGTATAATTTAAATCCATTGTTTCTTTGTTGACTTTCCATCTTGATGACCTGTCTAGTGCTGTCAGTGGAGTATTGAAGTCCCCACCATTATTGTGTTGCTGTCTATCTCATTTCTTAGGTCTATTAGTAATTGTTTTATAAATTTGGGGATGCCAGTGTTAGGTGCATATATGTTTAGGGTTGTGATATTTTCCTGTTGGACAAGGCCTTTTACCATTATGTAATGTCCCTCTTTGTCTCTTTTAACTGCTGTTGCTTTAAAGTTTGTTTTGTCTGATGTAAGCGTAGCTACACTTGCTCACTTTTGGCATCCATTTGCATGAAATGCCTTTTTCCACTCCTTTAAGTTTATGTGAGTCCTTATGTGTTAGGTAAGTCTCCTGAAGGCAGCAGATGGTTGGTGAGTTCTTATCCATTCTACAGTTCTATATCTTTTTTTTTTTTTTAGATGGAGTCTTGTTCTGTCACCCAGGATGGAATGCAGTGGCGTGATATCAGCTTACTGTAACCTTTACCTCCTGGGTTCAAGCGATTCTCCTGCCTCAGCCTCCTGAGTAGCTGGAATTACAGGCATGTGCCACCATGCCTGACTAATTTTTGTATTTTTAGTAGAAACAGAATTTCGCCATGTTGGCCTGGCAGATCTCAAACTCCTGACTTCAGGTGATCCGCCTGCCTTGTCCTCCCAAAGTGCTAGGACTAAAAGCACGAGCCACTGTGCCCAGCCAGTTCTGTATCTTTTAAGTGGAGCATTTGGGCCATTTATATTCAATGAGATGTAAGGTACCATTGCATTCATTGTGCTATTTATTGCCTGTGTACCTTGGTTTTTTGCTTTTCATTTTTGCTCTTTAAATTGTATTTTTGTTTCATAGGTTCTGTGTGGTTTATGCTTTAAAGAGGTTCTGTTTTGATGTGTTTCCAGGATTTGTTTCAAGATTTAGAGGTCCTTTTAGCAATTCTTATAGTAGTGGCTTGGTAGTGGTGAATTCTCTCAGCATGTTTGTCTGAAAAAGACTGTATCTTTCGTTCAGATATGATGCTTAATTTCACTAGATCCAAAATTCTTGAGTGATAATGGTTTTGTTTGAGGAGGCTGAAGATAAGGTCCCAATGACTTCTAGCTTCTAGGGTTTCTGCTGAGAAGTCTGCTGTTAATCTGATAGGTTTTCCTTTATGAGTTACCTGGTGCTTTTGTCTCACAGCTCTAAAGATTCTTTCCTTTGTCTTAACTTTAGATATCCTGATGACACTGTGCCTAGGTGATGAATTTTTTGCAATGAATTTCCCAGGTGTTCTTTGTGCTTCTTGTCTTTGGATGTCTAGGTCTCTAGTAAGACCAGGGAAGTTTCCCTCAATTATTCCCCCAAATATGTTTTCCAAACTTTTAGATTTCTCTTCTTCCTCAGGAACACCAATTATTCTTAGGTTTGGTTGTTTAATATAATCCCAGACTTCTTGGAGGCTTTGTTCATATTTTCCTATTCTTTTTTCTTTGTCTTTATTGGATTGGGTTAATTCAAAGACCTTGTCTTCGAGCTCTGAATTTCTTTCTTCTTGTTGTTCAGTTCTGTTCCTGAGACTTTCCAGAACATTTTGCATTTCTATAAGTGTGTCCAATGTTTCCCAAAATTTTGTTTTTTCTTTATGTTATCTATTTCCTTGAATATTTCTCCCTTCATTTATTGTATAATTTTTTGGATTTCCTTGCTTTGCGTTTTTCTGGTGCCTCCCTGATTACCTGAATAACTAACCTCCTGAATTCTTTTTCAGGTAAATTAGGGATTTCTTCTTGGTTTGGATCCATTGCCGGTGAGTTAGTGTGATTTTGGGGTGGGGGGGTATTAATGAGTCTTGTTTTGTCATATTACCAGGGTTGGTTTTCTGGTTCCTTCTTATTTGGGTAGGCTCTGTCAGAGGGAAGGTCTAGGGCTGAAGGCTGTTGTTCAGATTCTTTTGTCCCACAGGGTTTTCCCTGATGTAGTACTTCCCCGCTTTTCCTATGGATGTGGCTTCCTGTGAGCCAAGCTGTAGTGATTGTTATCTCTGTTCTGGGTCTAGCCACCCAGCAAGAGAGTCCTGTGATGCGAATCATCTATGAGTCTCTCGGCTGTGCATACCAGCAGCTGTTCTGGTGGAGGTGGCAGGAGGGTGAAATGGACTCTGAGGGTTCTTAGTTTTGGTGGTTTAATGTTCTATCTTTGTGCTGATTGGCCTCCTGCCGGGAGGTGGCGCTTTCCAGAGAACATCAGCTGTGGTAGTATGGTGAGAAGCTGCCGGTGGGCAGGGCCATAGAACTCCCAAGAGTATATGCCCAGTATATGCTGTTTGTCTTCAGCTACCAGGGTGGGTAGGGAAGGCCCATCAGGTGGGGCCAGGGATAGGTGGGTCTGAGCTCAGACTCTCACTGGGTGGGTCTTGCTGCAGCTGCTGTGGGGGTTGGGGATGAGGTTCCCAGGTGTTCCCAGGTCTGTGGAGTTGCATACCTAGGAGGATTATGGCTGCCTCTACTGAGTCATGCAGGTTGTCAGGGAAGTGGGGGGAAAGCTGGCAGTCACAGGCCTCACCCAGCTCCCACGCAATCCAAAGGGCTGGTCTCACTTCCACTATCCCCCGCTAAGAGCCCTGAGTCTGTTTCCAGGCAGTGGGTGAGCAGGGGTTGAGAACTTGCCCCAGGCTACCTGCCTCCCAGCTGCGAAAGAAAAGAGTTTTGGTTCTTCCCCCGCCTGTGGAGTCTGCACACCGGATTTGCACCCTCCCCCAAGTTCTGGTCACGGGGCTTCTCACCCAGTTCAAATTGTTACAAAGTTCAGCTGCAGACTTCCTTCTTCCTGTGGCATTTTCCCCTGTGCCTCTGGCCGCCCTCCCGAAGGATCCCTGTGGTGCCAGGCAGGAATGGCCTGCTTGGGGACCCAGCGAACTCCCAGGGCCTTTCCCGCTGCTTCCTCTATCCCTGTATTTTGCTCAGCTCTAAATTGACTCAGCCTCCAGGTAAGGTCAGAAACTTCTCCTGCAAACTAGACCTTCTGTTACCCCAGTGGGGGTGTGTGTTACCCCAGTGGGGGTGTTTGGGGTGGAGGGTCTCCCTTTTTTATCACTTTCACAGTTTGGACATTCACAGTATTTGGGGTGTCTTCCGGTCCTGCAGGAGCAGCCTGCTTCCTTCAGAGGGTCTGTGGGTCCTCTGGGGACTGCTGGTTTGTTCTTGCAGTTGTTCTGGAGCTAAAATTGATAATGCGAGTCTCCGTAGGCTGCTTTCTGTCCGAGTTGGAGCTGCAATCTAGTCCTGCCTGCCATCCGCCATGATGATCTCTTTCTGGCCAGAGGCATATTTAATGTCCTATTTCTATTAATGTTCTATTCATGATGATATATATTCTCTAAGATGATAAAAGCTTTCACTTTCTCTACAGCTATCCTCTCCTCTTGTTGAGCTCTCACCAGAATCACTGTAACGTCCATATTTCTACTAAAGTCTTTTCATGGCAATTTAGGCTTTTTCTAGCATGCACCTCAAAGCTCGTTCAGCCTCTACCCATTATCCACTTCCAAAGTCTCTTCCACATTTTTAGGTGTTTGTTACAGTAGCACTCCATCTCTTGGTACTGAAATATGTATTATCATTATTATTATCAGCTTGGGCTGCCATAACAGAACACCACAGACTGGATGGTTTAAATAACAGAAATTTATTTTCTCACAGTTCTGGCGACTAGAAGTTCAAGATCAAGGTGCCAGAAAATTTGGTTTCTGGGGAGGGCTCTCTTGGCTTGCAGAGTGCTGCCGTCTCACTGTGTCCTTCTAGGGCCTTTCTTCTATGCATGTGTGGAGAAAGAGAGAGAGCTGTGGCGTCTCTTCCTCTTCTTGTAAGATCACTAGTGCTACTGGTTTAGAGCCTCAATCGTTTTTTTTTTTTTTTTTTTTTTTTTTTTCCGAGGCAGAGTCTGGCTCTGTCACCCAGGCTGGAGTGCAATGATGCGATCTCGGCTCACTGCAACCTCCGCCTCCCAGGTTCAAGCGATTCTCCTGCCTCAGCCTCCCGAGTAGCTGAGATTACAAGCATGCATCACCATGCCTGGTTAATTTTTGTATAAGGCTTCAATCTTATGACCTAATTTAATTATTTCCTCAATGGCTGTATCTCCAAATACAATAGCACTGGGGATGAGGGCTTTAACATCTGGATTTTGGGAGGACACAATTTGGCCCAGTTTTCTGTCCTTTTTCATTTTTACTTTTGGCAATTTAACTATATGTTTATCAACTTTGGTGATATTTTCAAAGAACCAGCTTTGGGATTTATTAACTTTCCCTATTGGATGTCAATTTCTATTTCATCGATTTATACTTTTATCTTTATTATTCCCTTTCCTCAACTTACTTTCATTTAATTTGCCTTTACAGTGGTTCCCCCCACTTATCCACAGTTTATTTTCCACAGTTTCAGTTATCCATGGTCAACTGCAGTCTAAAATATTAAAGGGAAAATTCCAGAAATAAGCAATTCACGTGTTTTACATTGTGTGCCATTCTGAGTAGCATGATGGAACCTCCCACTGTCCTGCTCTGTCCTGCCCAGCATATGAATCATCCCTTTATTCAGTGTATCTCAGCTTTATATGCTGCCTGCCTATGAGTCACTTGGTAGCTGTCTCAGTTATCAGATTGGCAAATCGTAAGAAGATGGCTGAGTGTAGTACAATGCCATGTTTTGAGAAAGAGAGAGACCACATTCACATAACTTGTATGACAGTACATTCCTATAATGTTCTATTTTATTATTAGTTATTGCTGTTAATCTCTGACTGTGCCTAATTTATAAATTAAACTTTCTCATAGGTTTATATATATAGGTGAAAACATAGTATGCATAGGGTTTGGTATTATCCATGGTTTCAGGCATCCACCGCGGAAGTGGCAGGGTGGGGGTTGTTCATAAAATGTATCCTTTGTGGAGAAGAGGGGCCACTATATTTCTAGCTTCTTATTGACTGACTTTTCTGCCTTGCATGTCTAGTAACTTTTTCTTGGATGCTGAAAATTTTGAATAGTACATTGTTCATGTCTTGGTTTTGCTAAATTTCTTTAAGATGTGTTGACATTTTTTTTGGCAGGTAGTTAAGAAACTTGCAGTTCAGCTTCACCTTTTGGGGCTTGTCTCAGGCTTTTGCTGGGGTAGATCAACAATAGTCCTGGCTCTAGGCCTGGTTTAGCTCTGGATCTAAAGCATCGTCTTGCTAATGCCCTAGATGTTAGTGAGGTTTTTCCACACTGGTTGGCATGGGGTTTTTGCTCTGTCGTCCAGGCTGGGGTGCAGTGGTGCAATGCAATCTTGGCTCACTGCAACCTTGGCTTCGGGGCTCAAGCAATCCTCTCCGCTTTGCTTCCCAAGTAGCTGGGACTACATGTGCATGCCACCACACCTGACAAAGTTTTATATTTTTAGTAGAGATGGGGTTTCACCATGTTGTCCAGACTGGTCTTGAACTCTTGGGTTCAAGTGATCCACAAACCTTGGCCTCCAAAAGTGCTGGGATTATAGGTATGAGCCACTGTGCTTGGCTGGCATGTTCTCCCAGCCCAATGTGAGCTCTGAGAATTGTTTGGCTTACAGCTTCTCAGGAGACCCTTCCGGGCCCATCCATGGATATATTAATATTCAGCAATAGAATCAAGGGAATCCCTCTGTTGATTTCTATATCTCTTTATCTGTACAGATCCTACCCCTCAGTATTCTGCCTGGCAAATTCCTGCTACTTGAGGCCCCCTTATCTCACTTAATGAAATCCCCATATATTGCTTGGATTCTCTCTCCCTGCAGCACAGTCCAAAAAATACCTCCAAGCAGACAGCTGAGGTAGGACTTACCCTGTTTTTTCCCCTTTTTATCACATATCAAAGTCCTGTGAAAAATCTCTCGTCCAGTGTCTAAGTCTGATAGAAAATTTGAATGTGATATGAAGCGTGTTAGACCTCTGTTCAGTTTTCCAGTTGTTGACAGTAGGAGGGCAAAGCCAGCACTAATTACTCCAATAGAGTTAAAAATGGCAGCGTTGCAATAGCCTTTTAACTCATATCTCTGATTCTATCCTTGTAACTCTCCAATCTATTTTTTCACGTACCTTCCAGGGTAATCTTTTGAAAACAGAAGTCAGATTGTGCCGCTTCTTTGTTGAAGATTCTCAGCGGGTTTCCCACCTCTCTCAGAGTAAAGCCCTAAATCCCTACCATTGTCTAAGTCCGCCATTGCCTGGCTCCGGGTTCCCTTCTTCATTCATTACCATCTTCATTGCCCCTTCCTTCCCCGAGTCACGCTGCGTCGGCCATTTTCATTTCCTTCTTGTTCCTTGAACACCCCGGCACACGCCTGCCTTCCAGTCTTTGCACTTGCTCTCCCCAGTGCTTGGTTCTCTCTGCCTGAATCTGCCGGACTCAGCTGCTCTTCTCCAGCTCTCTTCTCAGACGTCAGCGCATCGCAGAGCCTTCTCTGACCAGTCCATTGTAAACCACCTCAGCCCCTGCACTTCATGTTCTGTTCCCTCCCCTGCTTTATTTTTCTTCATAGCATTTCCAGCCACCCAGGATATTACATGTTTGTTTACTCTCTTGATTCCCCCAGCTAGAATATAAGCTCTGTGTGAGCAAAGACCTTTTTTGTTCACTGCTGTATCTTGAGTGACTAGAACAGAGTGCCTAGCTCAGCAAATATTTTTTGAGTAGTGCTTAAATGAGTCGGGAGCAATAGTAGAAATTCTGTTTTCAACTCAGATCCTGAATCTGAGGCGACTAAACTCCCACAACGGGATTTCAACTGCCTTCCTATCACTGTAACTTGCAGAGTAAAGCTGATTATTTCAAAGTCATTGACAGAATGAAAGTTTTGGCAGGGAGGGAGGAAGTTAGGCAAGGAAAGAGAGAGGGAGAGAGAAAGAGAAAGAGAGAGAGACAGAGACAGACAGAGAGACTGAGTTGCCAAGCCAAACAAACAGAAAACACTGAAACCATTCCAGGATTTTCAGTGTAGAGGAACTAGAAGTTGATGATAGGACTTGGCAGAGCCTTCTTCAAAGTTGTACATATTGATGCTCAAGTTAGTAATAAATGTACGATTTTTTTTTTTTTTAAGACAAAGTCCTGCTCTGTCACCCAGGCCAGAGTGCAATGGCAAGATCTTGGCTCACTGCAACCTCCGCCTCCCAGATTCAAGAGATTCTACTACCTCAACCTCCTAAGCAGCTGGGACTACAGGCACGTGCCACCACGGCTGACTAATTTTTTGTATTTTTAGTAAAGATGCGGTTTCACTGTGTTATCCAGGATGGTCTTGATCTCCTGACCTCTTGATCCACCCACCTTGGCGTCCCAAAGTGCTGGGATTACAGGCATGAGCCACTGCGCTCGGCTACAATCTTCTTTTTTAAGACAGTGCCTTGCTCTGTTGCTCAGGCTGGAGTGCAGTGGCACGATCATGCTTCACTGCAGCCTTGAACTCCTGGGCTCAGGCGATCCTCCTGCCTCAGCCTCCCAAAGTGCTGAGATTACAGGTGTCAAACACCAAGCTCAGCCTCCAAGTTCTCACTACAAAGTGAGGGTAGGTTATCTTATCAATTCTTTTCATAAACCTCATTAGGTGCCATGGTACAGAGCTCCTGTAGGATAAAGACTGCTTGCCTGAGAAGCTCCTGCCTGAGCATCCTGCTTAAAATTGTGATGTTCCTAGTGGAAAAGCTGGGAGCAGAATAAGCTAGAAAATTGTTCAGACTCAGCTTGTCTGGTGTTGGTCGGTAAGTGCCACATATTTACTTTATTTGCTTTTAGTTTTCTCTTTTCAGGGTTAATTATTAATTTAACAGTGGGTTTCTGGTGGGACTACCTACCAGTAATGAAAAACATTTTTATAGTTCATGCATTTTCATGAACTTGCCTTTCACATATTCTATTTCAGACCAGATCCAGCTTTTACAAGCACATTTTTTAGTGTTGATAGACTTCATAAAAATTGTTTCCTTCACAGTTTTTTTCTGTCTTTAAAATAAAACCCAATAAAATGTTAAGACACATGACTTTGCCAATTATTCTCAACTTATTGTGAAAATTAGATTGCATTTGGTCTTTAGCCAGAATATATGTAAAATATGTTCTGTGATGAAATATCATTTACTTTTATTGTATTTATAGATCTTGGTTAGAGAAAAAAACCGGATGTATTGAGTGTTACACAGAAGAACAATTATTAAATTATTACTTGCCAGGGTTCTTCTTTCCTACCTTTTCTGGAGGAAAATTGTCAATTCAGAATTTCTCTTACGGGTCTCAGAGGCTAATAACTTATTGACTACAGAAAATGTCTTGTTTTACACTTACATGCAGGTGAAATATCACCTCTTAAAAAGCCTCTAGTGTGATATAATATACAACTTACGCAATAGCAGTAGGTAGATATAACACTAATTATAGAGATGCACAGGAATATATTTTGGGGCTTCTCCACACATCTTCAAAGATTTTTCTTCCGAGACCCATTCCCAGGGCTTTTTGTTTAGACTAAAGGAAAGATGACTATGTGGCCTTCACTGACAGTCCTTGTGATTTATGAGTTTCCGTCTAAAATTTAGTCTAAAAAGCAAAGGTGACTTATTCTCACCTGAGCATTAGAAAAGCCTCTTGGCATTAAATATTTATAAGTTTTTGGAGATTGAAGAAATATATTTGCAGATTATTGCGTGAAACGTGTAAACTGAGAATTCAGTTTTACCTTCATAACTTTGACATAGTTGGTGCTACAGATGTTTGATGGAATTCTACTGTCTGTGATAATGAAATCATGATTCAAGGTTACGGTTTGTTTAGGGCACACAGGAAGAGGCAAGATGAGTCTATGCTGTGCTTTTTTGATTTGCAGCCGTAAAGTTCTGCCGTGAAACTATAGGATCAGACATTCGTTTATGTAAAAACGTGTGTCTAGCAGGAACTAATCTCTTTCTAATGTCACCTTATTCCACAGAATATTAATATTAGGAAATATAGTTGCATGTGGCTTTATATTGGATTCTGACTACCTAAGCCATTTTTGTCCATAAACAAATAAAAAGGATTTTGAGACTGTAATGTAATTTCAGCAACCCTGGAAACTTTCTAGTAATAAGAATACATATTCAAAAGCATCCACCCTTCTTGCCACCACTCAGATGGTTTAAAAATAGTCTTCCATGAGAATCCTAGAGTGCTTCGAAATGCCTCAAGCATATGCCAGATGCTAGTGGGAAAAGCGAAGGTACTTCCACTTCTTTCTTTCTTTTTCTCTCTCTTTCTTTCTTTTCCTTCCTTTCTCTTTCTTTCCCTTCCTTCCTTTTTTTCTTTTTCTTTCTTTCTCTTTTTCTTTCTTCTCTATTTCTTTCTGTCTCTCTTTCCTTCCTTCCTTGTTTCCCTCCCTCCCTTCCTTTTATCCTTCCCTTTTTCCTTCTTTCCTTCCTTTTTTCCTTCCTTCCTTTCTTCCTTCCTTTTTTCCCTCCCACCCTGCCTTCCATTTTTACTTCCCATTTTCCTTCCTTCCTTCCTTTCTTCCTTCTCTCCCTTCCCTTCCTCCCTCCCTACCTCCCCACACCTACCTTCCTTCCTTCCTTCCTTCCTTCCTTCCTTCCTTCCTTCCTTCCTTCCTTCCTGGGGAGACAAAGTCTCACTGTCCCCAGGCTAGAGTGCAGTACATAGTCATGGTTCACTGCAGTCTCAAACTCCTGGGCTCAAGCAGTCCTCCCACCGCAGCCTCCTGAGCAGCTGGGACTACAGGTGCATGCCACCACGCCTGGCTAATTTTTTAAAAATTTATTTTTTATGGAGATAGGATCTGGTTATGTTACCCAGACTAGTCTCAAACCCTTGGGCTCAAGCAATTCTCCTGCGTCAGCCTCCCAAAGTGCTGGAATTCCGTATCTGAGCCACCACATTGAACCACTTCCACTTTTTTGTGATAGAAGAAGGAGCATGAGGTCTTCTTGTCAATGGAGACTTGCCAAGAAGCCCTCCTGGTACCACAGGAATTGGCGCAGTCGCCCTGTGCACACGGACTACATCTGCTTGTGGACATGCAGGATTAAATAAACATACCAGTAAAAGAGAAATACTGAGGTCTAGAATCAATATTTACTCATGGTATGTTTGCTTGGAAAATTGACTTTAGCCTGTTGTCACAGTAGGAGTGGCAGTGCCTAGCACTTGCTTCTATGGGAGACCAGACATGGGCTTGCCAAGATGAGGAAGGAGCCATCCGCTGGAAGGCGTGTGTGGCAGGAGAGTTGAAGATTAGGGTGTAGGACCATGGGTGGGTGCCAGCCAAGAGGTCCTTTTCCTTGTCAGGTAGCTGCTGAAAATCCTCCTGGCTTCTGAGGTAAATATTCTGCAAATTGCTGACTATCAGGAGCCATAGCTTCAGAGGAGGCATCTATCTTTCTGAAGACACACTGGAGGAGGGAATGCGGGGAGAACGCAGAAGAGCCGCTTTCTTCCTTTGTGAGTCTAAAGACGACTCTGTTAGGATAGCGCTACCCGCTGTAGTGCAGGACACAAAAGTGTGGTGAGGCCAACAAGACAGCAGTCTAATTTGCATCTGAGTCTGAGTTCAGAGCATGTTTTCTAGGTTGACAGGTGACTCTCCTCCACACATCATTCAGCAACTCAGGCTGACAGGAATGATGGAATGACAAGTCCACAGTTAAAGATTTTCTCTTAAGCAAGTGATACGGTTTGGCTGTGTCTCCATCCAAATCTCATCTTGAATTCCCATGTGTCATGGGAGGGACCCGGAGGGAGGTAATTAAATCATGGAGACAGGTCTTCCCCTTGCTGTTCTCATGATAGTGAATAAGTCTCACGAGATCTGATGGTTTTAAAAACAGGAGTCTCCTGGCACAGGTCTCTCCTCTTGTCTGCTGCCATGTGAGACGTGCCTTTCACCTTCAGCCATGATTCTGAGGCCTCCCCAGCCGCGTGGAGCTGTGAGGCCAATTACACCTCTTTTTCTTCCCAGTCTTGGGTATGTCTTTATCAGCAGTGTGAAAATGGACTAATAACAGCAAATGAGGAGAAAATTTTACACGTTATTATTATTATTATTATTATTATTATTATTATTTTGAGATAGGGTCTTGCTCTGTTGCCCAGGCTGGAGTGCAATGGCATGATCTCAGCTCAGCAGGCTTGACCTCTCAGACTCAAGTGATCCTCCCACCTTAGCCTCCTGAATAGCTGGACCACAGGCACGTGCCACCATGCCCAGCTAATTTTTATTTTTTCATAGAGACAGGATTTTGCCATGTTGGCCAGGCTGATCTCAAACTCCTGGGCTCAAGTGATTCTCCCACATCAGCCTCCCAAGGAGCTGGGATCACAAGCATGAACCACCATGCCTAGCCTACTCATTATTTTTTATTTCATTTCTTTTGCAAGAGTGGTGTCATTTGGGCACACCCAAATAAATGGAGTCATTCACTGAGGAGGGCTGAAAAATGCCATCCTCACTTGGACAGTCCTTTGAGAAAGTCTGGACTACATCTTGGGTAAGTGTTTAGAAGGGTTTCATGTACTGCTGGCTCTGAAACAGTGAAGGGCCTGAGATGTTACCCTCCTTGTACAGTCACACAGACACACACATACACAAGACACCCACACAGCAGATACACTAGACCTCTGGATAAGAGAAAATAAACACTTATTTATTTAGAGAACTTCTTAGTGCCAGTTCTTAGGAGATACATTCTAAAGTATTTTTAGAGTACACATGTCATGATGTCTGCAATAAATTTTTTGGTAACAGCTTTATAAGATAGAATTCACCCATTTAAATTCTACATTTCACATTCATTTAAATTATACATTTTAAATTATACATTTTCATTCATTTAAATTATTTACTTTTTTGCATGTTTACAGAATCATGCAATCATCAAGACAATGAATTTTAGAACATTTTCATCACCTCCAAAATAAACTTTATACCCTTTAACTATCACCTCTCAATCCTTACAGCCCCCTCTAGCCCTAGGTAGCCACGAATTACTTTCAGTCTCTAGAGACATTCATATGCTAGACATTTTATATGAATGGAATCATACAATATGTGGTCTTTTATGACTGGCTTCTTTTATTTAGCATAATGTTTTCAAGGTAATTATGTCATAGCATGTATCAGTATGCCATTCCTTCTCATCAATAAGTCATATTCCACTGTATAGATACACTACATTTTGTTTCTCCATTCATCGATGGATGGACATTTGGATTATTTTCACTTTTTTGACTGTGATGAATAATGCTGGTATTAACATTCTTGTTTATGAATGGTCATCTGTTTTAATTTTTCCTAGGGGTAGAATTGCTGTTGAGTGTTTCTATCATGAAAGGTTGTTGGATTTTGTCAAATGCTCTTTCTACATCTATTGAGATAAATGTGTGGTCTTTGCCCTTCATTCTATTGATTAAGTGTATTACATCAATTGATTTTTGAATGTTAAACTAACCTTGCATTCCTAGGACAAAATTCATTTAGTCATGGTGTATAATCTTTTTCTATGTTGCTGAATTCAGTTTGCTAATATTTTGTTGAGGATTTTTACATTTATTCATAAGAGATGTTGGTCTATAGTTTTATTTTCATGTGAAATTTTGTCTGATTTTGGTATCACAGTATTTCTGACCTCATGGAATGATTTAGGAAGTTTTCTCCACTTTTCGGTTCTTTTGGAAGAGTTTGGGAAGAATCGCTGTTAATTGTTCCTGAAATGTTTGGTGGAATTCACCAGTGAAGCACTTGGGCCTGAGCTTTTCTTTGTGGGAAGTTTTAAAAAAGTTTTATTACTAATTCAATCTTTTTACTTACTATACACGCCATTTGAATTCTTCTTGAGTCAATTTTACTGGTAATTTATCTATTTTATCTAAGTTATCTAACTTATTGAGATACAGTTGTTCATAGTATTCTCTTATAATTATTTTTATTTCTTTAAGGTAGGCAGTAATGTCCCCTCTTTCATTTCTGATTTTAGTAATTTGAGTCTTCTGTTTCTTAATTAATCTAGCTAAGGGTTTGTCAAATTTTTTTTGTCTTTTCAAAGAACCAGCATTTGATTTTACTGATTTTCACTGTTTTTCTATTCCTCATTTCACTAATTTCCACTTGAATCTTCATGATTCCCTTCTTTCTGTTTGGTTTATGTTTAGATTGCTCTTGTTTTCCCAATGTCTTAAGGTGGAAGATTAAATTATTGACTTGAGATCTTTCTGCTTTTCACATAGGCATTTACAACTGTAAAGTTCCCTCTAAGTACAGTTTTAACTGGATCTCATAAATTTTGATATGCTGTGTCTTCATTTCCATTCATCCCAAAGTGTTTCATAATTCTCCTTGTGTTATGGGTTAAATTGTGTACCTCCTACCCCACATGCCTATGTTGAAGTCTTAAGCCCCCGTATCTAAGGTGTGACTTTATTTGGAAATAGGGTCATTGCAGATGTAATTAGTTAAAATAAGGTCACAATGGAGTAGAGCAGGCCAGGCCTCCAATATGACTAGTGTGCTTATAAAATAGAGAATTTTGGACAGACATGCATACAGGGAAAACGGTGATTGGAGTTATTTAGCCATAAGTCAAGAAACTACCAGAAGCTGGGCAAGAGACAGTTTTGGACAGTCTTTTGAGAAAGTCTGCACTATATCTTGATTCAGTGTACAGAAGGGTTCCATGTACTATTGGCTCTGAAACAGTGAAGGGTCTGAGATGTTACCCTACTTGCACAGTCACAAAAACACAGACACACACACACACACACACATGCAGAAACACTAGACCTCTGGATCAGAGGAAATGCCCATTTATTTACTTACAGAACTTTTTAGTGGCAGTTCTTAGAAGGTACATTCTAAAGTATTTAGGTTAAAAATATCATGATGTCTGCAATACATTTTTTTGTTATAGCTTTATAAGATGCAATTCACCCATTTAAACTGGAATACGTCCTTCCCTAGCACCTTTAGAGGGACAATGACCCGGCTAACACCTTGATCTTGAACTTCCAGACTCCAGAACTGTGAGATATTAAGGTTTTTTAACCCGGCTAACACCTTGATCTTGAACTTCCAGACTCCAGAACTGTGAGATATTAAGGTTTTTTAACTACTCAGTTTATAGCACTTTGTTATGTCAGCTCTAACTAACTAATACATTCTCTGATTTTTCTTTACATTTTAGTCTGACAACATACTCTTTTAATAATTCTATTCGTTTTAAATTTACTGAGACTTGTTTTATAACCTAGCATATGGTCTATTCTGGAGAATGAGAAGAATGTGTATTCTGCAGTTGTTGGGTGTAGTCTATAGATCTATTTGGTTTATATTGTTGTTCAAGTAATCTATCTCTTTTTTTACCTTTTGCCTAGTTCTTTTTGTTTTCTTTCTTTTTTCTTTTTTTTTTTTTTTGAGATGGAATTTCACTATTGTTGTCCAGGGTGGAGTGCAATGGCAGCGCATCCTGAGTTCAAGCGATTCTCTTGCCTCAGCTTCCTGAGTAGCTGGGATTACAGGTGTGCACCACCACACCCAGCTAATTTTTGTATTATTAGCTGTAGAGACGTGATTTCACCATGTTGGCCAGGCTGGTCTTGAACTCCTGACCTCAGGTGATTCACCCGCCTTGGCCTCCCAAAGTGCTGGGATTACAGGTGTGAGCCACCACGCGCTGCCTACCTTCTGCCTAGTTCTTTCCATTATTGAAAGTGGGCATTGAAGACTCCAAATAGTATTATTCAATTGTCAATTTCTTCCTGTCTTAGTTCAAGCTGCTATAACAAGTATTATAGACTGAATGACTTATAAACAACAGAAATTTATTTCTTATAGTTATGGAGGTTGGAACAGAGATCAGGGGCCAGCAGGTCAAACTCTGGATAGCGGCCTTTCCAGACTGCAGACAGCTGACTTCTTGTTTTCCTCAATGATAGGAAAAGAGCAAACTACTCTCTGAATTGTCTTTTACTAGGGCTCTAATCCCCTTCATGAGGGTTCTACCCTCATTACCTAAATTAGGGCCCAAAGGCCCCAATTCCTAATACCATCACATTGGGGTTTGGAGTTTCAACGTATGAATGATGGGGGACACAAGCATTCAGTCCATAACAGCCTTCATTTCTGTCCGTTTTTGCTTTATGTATTTTGGGGCTCTCTTCTTAGGTGTATATGTTTATAATTATTATATCTTCCTGATGGATTGACATTTTTAGTATTATAAAATATTAGCATTTTCTGTTTTAAAGTCTATTTTGTCTGATGTTAGTTCAACCACTCCAGCTTTTTTATGGTTGCTCTTTAAATGGTTTGCTGTCTTTTACATATTTTTCTATCCATTTCCATATTTTTCCCATCTTTTTTAGTTTCAGTGTATTTGTATCTCTGAGTCTGAAGTGTATTTCTCATAGACAACATATATTTGGATCTTTTAAAAAAGTTTAGTCCAACAATTTCTGATTTTTGATTAGATTGTTTAATTCATTTATACGTAATATTATTGATATCGTTGGATTTATGTCTGCCATTTTACTTTTTGTTTTCTGTGTCTCATGTCTTTTTTGTTCTTTATTTTCTTTATCCCTCCTTTACTGCTTTATTTTACGGTAAGCGAACATTTGCTTGTGTTACGATTTAATTCCTTTAATGACTTTTTTCACCATGTTTTTAAAGTTATTTTCTTAGTGATTGGTCTAGGCCTTCTGATATATTGGTTAACTAGTCAGAGTTACTTCGGATTCTACATGAGACTTACACTAACTTAATTTCGATTAGCTATATAAATATCACTTCTGTATAGCTCCATTCTCTTTCCCACCCTTCTGTGCTATTATTGTTATACATCTTGCATCTATAAATGTTACAAACCCAACAATACATTGTTCTAATTATGTAATTATAACACTTAATTTTATGTATTTAATTTTTTCTGTTTTTATTTTAAATTTTATGTATTTTAAAGAAGCTGAGAGAAGAAAGCAAGTATATGTTCATAGCATCTGTTACATTAATCTACCAATTTACCATTTCTAGTTCTCTTCATTTGTTCTTGTGGATTTGAATTACCCGTCCGGTGCCAATTCTTGACTCCAACATTCCCACTTACATCTTTAGTGCTGCTGTTGGCAAATACAGAGACTCCTTGACTTGTAATGGAGTTGTGTCCCAATAAACCCATTGTAAGTTGAAAAATGAATTTTATACACTTAACCTACCAGACATCATAGCTTAGTCTAGCCTGCCTGAAACATGTTCAGAACACCTACATTAGCCTATAGTTGGGCAAAATCATCCAACACAAAGCCTATTTTATAATAAACTGTTGGATAACTTATGTAACTTGTTAAATACTACACTGAAAGTGAAAAACAGAATGGTTACATAGGTGCCATCATAAAGCTGAAATACTGTGGCCAGGCATGGTGGTTCACACCTGTAATCCCAGCACTTTGGGAGGCTGAGGTGGGTGCAGAAAAGCATTTGGTCAAGATCCAATATATGATTTTTAAAAATTTTAGCAAATTAGGAATTGAAATAAATCTCCTTAATTCAAGAAAGGGTATTTTAAAAATTGAAACAAACACCAGGTTTAATGGTGCGACATTAAGCGCTTCCCCTGTGAGACTGGAAAACAGACAAAAATGCCTATTATCACCTTTTCTATTCAACAGTGTACTGTGGGTCTTAGCCAATGCAACAAGGGAAGATGAAAAAAATAGAAATACACAATTTGGAAAGGAAAATATAAAACTGTCATTATTTGCAGTCAATATGATTTTTATATGTAGAATATAAGAATGTACAGATATACTGTTAGAATTAATAAGTACAGTTATTAATATTGGATCCAAGGTGAATTAAAAAATAAATTGTATTTTATATACCCCAAACCAGTAAAACTAATTTACAAGTTATAATTTATAATATCATCAAAAAGGAAATATTTGGAAATACATCTAAAATGTTCAAGACGTATGTAAAAATCCATTGAAAATATTATGTCACTAAATTAAATTATTAATAATTAAACACAAATAAATAAACTAAATAAATTGAAGAAAATACTAGACCTATAGATTTACTGTTTATTGACGTACTTTGTTTATAGATTGTAAGACTCAATATTGTAAAATGTTAATTCTCCCCCATCTAACCTACAGAATCTAAGCAATTTGAATTAAAAGCCCAACAATTTTCATTGCAATTTACAAGCTGACTCTAAAATGTATGTGGACATGCAAAAGACCAAAAATAGCCAAACCCAAGAATGAGAGGAAATTATTTTACCTTGTAGAAAGATCTATAACGATACAGTAATTTTTAAAATTATAGTAATTGCACTAAGTGTGGGATTGGTACAAATGGATAAATAGACCAGTGGAACATAAAAATAGAGAGTCTGGAAACAGAGCAACACATATATGGACACTTGAATTTTATAAATGCAGAGACTTGGTGGAAAAACAGTTATTTCAATAATGGGTGCTAATTTTATTGGTTATCTACTTTAAGAATAAAATAAAACTTCATTCTTACTTTACACTATACACAGAAATCAATTCTAGGTGGACTGTGCAATGTGAAAGGTAAAATGATAAAGCTTTTAGAAAATAACATAGGAGCATTTCTTCATGACCTGTGGGTAAGAAAATTTTTTTGGACAGAAAAGGCAATAACATTAAGTCACAGAATAATAAGAATTTCTGTTCATCAAAATATCTCATTGAGGGAGTTTTTAAAGCTACAGAAAGGGAAAATATGTGGAATGCATATTACTAATGGAGAAATTGTTTCCAGAATTTACATAGAATTCCTACAAATCAAAAAGAAAAAGATAAGCAACACACTAGAAAAGTGGGCACAATTTTCTATTGGACTATTCACAAAAGAAGATATTTAAGGGGCCAAAAATGTAGGAAAAGATAGTCAACCTTATTAGTTTTCAGGGAAATGCAAATTAAAACCACAATGGGATTCAACCTACTGAAATGGCCAAATTTAAAAAGGCTGATGCTACCAAGGAATAGGAAGAGATATGAGCAAGTATAATTCCCAAAAATGCCTGGTGGTAATGTACATTGGTGCAACTTCTTTGTAAGACTGGCATTATCTATTAAAATTGAATATATGTATGTACTCTGTAACCAAACAGTTTCATCCTAGCTATGGAATCCACAGCAATGCATACCCACATGTATCAAAAGACACGAACAAAAAGTTCTTATAACATTAGTCAGCCAAAACTAATATAGAATGGATACTTAAATTGTGAGTGTGTTCACCTGGTTGTAATTCATCAAGCTGAACACTTTATGATTTTCTATATAGTGCACATTGCTATACTTCATGTATACTTCATATGCTATACATCAATTAAGCGGGGTGTTGTGTTTTTTTAAACCTGGGTCTGGGGAACTGAGCAGAGTTTCGTCTGGAAGACACAAATCAGTGTCATTTCAGGTCAAGTGATCAAAGCCTCTACCAATTTCACTGCATGGAAACTTAAAAAACTTTTAAGACTTTTTTTTTTAAGGAGGAAACAAACTCTTTCAAAGTCTGACCCTGCATGCCGAAAGCTATGAAATGATGACAAATGGTGACGTAGATCTCTGTCTATGCTCTAACATTCGGACATAATATATGATGATATTTCAATGATATTATCAATGATAACTGGGGAAATACCTCAGATGAGGTTTCTGACCCTCCTTACTCATTTCTTGAACTCTTGGTTACTTTTCATATTTGCAAATTACTGCTAAGCACATACTAGCATTAAGTACATCAACATTCCTCAGAACAAATGTTAGAGCGAATACAAAACCTGTCCTCTTACCTAGAACATATGGTTTTAACAACAACAGTGATAATTTTTCATGTACCAGAGATGAACAGTTTGGCTTGTGTCTTTTTAATGAATTCAATCTGTTCTTAGTCCCAAGCTTGTAGTACGCCTCTTTCTTTCTGAATGGCTCTCAAAACTGAAATGGCAATCTGTAGATGTTTCCCTTTACTACCAAGGGTCCCAACGTTTTGGAAGACATGGGAACAGATGAAAGTATTTGGTTCTGGGAATGGAAATTACAGATGGATAGAATCCCGTTACAGTGAGCTTCACTGGCATTTTCTATTGAACAATTAGCCCTTGCCTAAGTGGAAAGGCTTTCACCACGTTCTGAAGGGAGCAAGGCAAAGTGGGATTTTATTTATTCCAGAAATAATATTTCATATTTCCAGCCTCTTTAAGTTTCAGATAGGTGTGTTCCTTTTCCAGGCAAGACACTTTTTCACATCTAAGGCTAAGGCTGTGTGTATGTGTGTGTGTGTGTGAGTGTGTGAGAGAGAGAGAGAGAGAGAAAGTGTCTGTGTGTGTCTGTGTCTGTGTCTACACAATATGTATTCCTGAACCTGGGCCTGGAGTATAAATGTGAGTATAAATTAGATATTTATTAGGGATTCTTATTTACTTCATTACTTTGTTTAACAAAATGTTTTAAAAGTCCAATTAATTTGATCTAATTTTTAATATAGCAGAAGCTGCATGCCATAAGATTGCATGACAAAGTGCTATAAATGATATAACTCATTTGAAGCAAGATTTTGTAAACACATGTACAATAAAAATCGCCAGGTGTCTCTTACTTTGTAGATGTTGTCATTAGTCAAAAGTAAGCAACATGCAAGTAAAAATACAAAAAAAGGCATGTTATAAAATAGTCCAAAATATTGACGGCACACCTCCTTTTGGTGGATACTCTCAGGCCTTTCAGAATAAAACGTCCTGAAATACCCCAGTCATTCTGTGTTCCTCTGTTCACGAAGATTCTGGGCTTGGCCAAGCTTTGCTCAAGAGCCTTTTCCTAGGCCCATCTGTGCACTTCCTTGTAAAATCCAGTTTTAGAAAAAGAACCCTTCTAAGTAAGTTAGCCAGAACCTTCCACCCTCCGTATCTGATCATCCTTGATATCCGATCGGGTTCCTCATCCTCCATCAGCCCCCAGATGATGTCTGATTGCCCTGGCCTGCCTTCTGCAAGAATCCTATTAGGTCAGGTTAGCCGGAATCCCCCCTACCCTGACATTTCCTCTTAGTAATTTTCTATCCACTGACCACCCCCGACCATTCCTTGGCTGTAAGTTCACTTGCCCATGCTGTGTTCAGAGTTGAGGCCAGTTTCTCCCCACCATAGCAAGACTCTATTGCAGAGGTGCCAAGGCGATCACAATGGTCCTGAATAAAGCCTGTCTTATGGCACTTTAAGAGGCCTCATTGGATAATTTTTCTTTAACGCTATCACTAGTTTTACTTAGTCCTTAAAAGGCAATATACTACTACTCAGATACCCAAAGAACACATGGTTTCTTTTCTATTATTGATATAATCTTGTTCTCAAACTTCCAGTCTATGTGTGTAAGGTGTTTATGGGAGTAGGAGAAATGGCTTGCCAAATAAAGCTCTCTCTTCTGGTTTGAAGACTCTAGTCCAGGTAAATGTTCAGGTGTTCCAGGGTTTTCCCCTTTCCCTTCTCCTCCCTAAGATAGTGTTTGGATATAGATGCTTAGTGAGGGCTGTCTTAGGGTGGTGAGGAGATGAGGGCCTCAGGTCCCCAAGCCCAGCTCCTTGTACTGCCTTCTGGATGACTGCCGGCCTCATTGTTGATGTCTCTAGTTACCTGCTCCCTGTGCACAGATGGCATTCACTGGTGACACTTGTGGCTCGTGAATTTGTGGTCTATTATTTTGGCTGACAAGGGCCAATAGACACCCCTCCCGGTCAGTCCTATCAGCTCTGGCTGGCATTACTGGCTGCTATGGCTCTTAATTGTGTCCTCCAGAAGGGAGGAAAATAATTTTCTCTCTACCCTTTATAGTTCTGAACTATAGTCCTTAGTTCATAGTTCCTGTAACAAAAGACAGATTAACAAGATAAAAATGAACATAGGTGTATTAACATGTGTACCTCATGTATACAGGGGGAGAAAAAGAGAAATGAGTGAATCTCTAGACCAGCTCTCCAAGGAGTCTGAACTTCAGACTTAGATGCTGTCCCTTATCTGAAACAAAGAGATGGCTAAGAAAAGCTCCTGAAGCAAAGGCAAGGCTTGTTATGCAGATTTCAGTTGATGCCTTCACCACTGCTGAAGAGTCTCTGGAGATTTAACCATTCTTTCCTTCCTGGTGCAGAGTATCCCACCAAATGGAGAGAGGTCCTTTATAGATGTAAATTACTTTTACAGAAGGACAACTTTTCAGAGCTGAATTTATGTCTGCAGTTTCTCAAAATAACCAGCTCAAAATAATCAATGTGCCAAAGAGGTGTACTTGGGGGTGGCATATTCTGGTCTCCTGTAGTCATATTTTGGGGTAGTGGGTCCTGAGCATCATCATTCCATCTGCTCTTGCTTTCTTCCTTTTCTTTCTCTCTTCCTTCCCCCATCACCCACTCCTTCCCTTCTTTTTCCTCATCTGCTCACACTTACTGGATATGCAGTATAAGCACACACTCTACTAGACACAGGGAATCCATATATAACCCTGAGGACTGAACTCTGACCTTTTTTCTCCTGTCCAAATTCCTATCTAAGAGGCCTGGGGGGTTAAGCCCTATAAACCATAAAATCTCATTAAACAGATTTTTTTTCTTAAAAATAACTTTTTTTCTATGGAAAAATCTGTATTTCAAATTCATGTTTACTATTAAATACAGAAATCTTTCTGAATGAGGTTGATTAGGTTCCAAATTATGCTAAAACCCAGCACCCAACTGTTGTATTGAAAACTCCAGGCTTGGACAGGTGTGGTGGCTTACAACTGTAATCTCAGCATTTTTGGAGGCCGAGGTAAGTGGATCACTTGAGGCCAGGAATCTGAGACCAACCTGGCCAACATGGCCAAACTCCATCTCTACTAAAAATACAAAAACAAGCCCGGCGTGGGGGCACATGCCTGTAGTCCCAGCTAAATGGATTTTAAAAAGTTAACCTGGTGTAATGTGGCTTACTTTCCAACCTAATTCTGGTATAGCATCACATGACAGGAGCAGACCTCCTTATCTTAACTCAGGCATTCCCTTTTACTGACTTCAAGTCAAAGCTTAAATCTCTCAACCAATTGTCAACAAAAGAGGTGTCCTAAAGGTAACCTATGGCTTGTAAGTACCGTCTTCGAGATGTCTCGCCTTTTTGGACTGAACCAATGTATACCTTCTGTGTACTGATTTATGATTTTGTCTGCAATTCCTGTCTCCCAGAAATGTATAAAAGCAAACTGTAATGTGACCATCTCGGGCACACTTTCTCAGGAACTCTTGGGATTGTGTAGCCCCGGGCCATGATCACTCCTAATGCCTCAGAATAAACCTCGGAAAATATCTTGATAAAATTTGGTTTTTCCATCAGCCAACACTGCCTGCTCCTTGGAGTTTACATTTTAATGATGGGAATCAGATAATGAGCAATAAGCAGAAATAAACAGATAGTATTTTAGAAGGCGATGAGTGCTATGAAAAAGAAAAAAAATTAAAGCAGAGCAAGTGATATCAGGGTACCAAGATGCAGGGATGGGGCAGGAATAGTGTTCCATGAAGTAATTGGGACAGGCAAGAGCAGCCAGGTTTTGTGGGACCCAAAGCTTATACAATTTGAAGGGCCCTCCTCCTTAAAAAACACAAAATTGGAATACAAAATTAGTCCCTAAAGTTAATATTTGACGACAGGTGAAAGATTTATACCAGTTGAAAGGAAATCAGAGTTTTGAATATTTATTTAGAATAAGAAAAGATTTCAAGTAATTACCGTAACAATGGCGTTACAGGTCCCTATGTTCTGATTAGGCAATTTCCCAGGAATGCTGACATAGAAATGCTTTCTAATCGTAAACTGGCCTCACCTCTCCACGTTGTACAACTACCAGCAACTTCTAGCACACACAGGGCCTGTGGGAGTGATGTACCTCCAAACTGAAGCTTCACTAGCTTCCCAGATCCACGTACCTTTGCAGCTGTGTCTCACTGAGAAGGGTATTTGCCCAGGAGAGAGAGAATTAGCCAAACATACAGATACCAGGAACAAAAGTGTCGCGGAACGAGGAAACACATTCCGTCCATAGCCTCCATCTGTGCCACAGGGGCTGCTCCCTTCATGGGCACTTTAGCAAGTGTTGGGGTGGCAAGGGGAGAGGCTGGCTAGCATCAGTTGGCTGTGCCGTACTCTCTGCCTCCTTGCTAAATGCCTGTTCTGCCATGCAATGCAAAGATCTTCACGTTTTGTGTTCTCTTCCCCAGGTCTATTTATATGTACGTCTCTTTCCTAAACTTCCTGGTTCTCACTTTTCAAACTTATTCCTTCCATGTCCTTAACAAACCAGCAAAAACCATTCTGAGAGTCCACGACCCAAAAACTTATGCCTGAGTCCATGCGTACACTTACCTTGAACCGTGTTCCTCTTGATACAAAGGTATCACTAGGTGCCGTGTCCAGTGCTTGGCCCAGTGGGAGGACTTTTTCCTCATCACCATCTTTCAGGGCTACCTTCGGGTAGATCTGTCAAGCAGCAGTAGCCTATTTTTAGCTGAGATCAACATACTCCACTGACTCATCTTTGAGCCGGGCCGTTTTTTCCGTCTGTCCTCTGGCCATCAGTGTGAGATGAGGATGGTGCACATATTCTTTTCTTAGGTTCTCATAAAAAAATGCCACAAACTGGGTGGCTTAAAGCAATAGAAATTTATTATCTCACAGGTCTAGAGGTCGAAAGTCTGAAATGAAGGTGTCAGCAGGGCCAAAGTCCCCCCAAAGGCTCTAGAAGAGAATGCTGTGCTTCCTCTGGTTTCTGGTGACTTCCTGCATCTTGTGGCAGCGTAACTCCCATTTCTGCCTCCTTCTCTCTGTGGCCTTCCTCTTCTTTTTTTTTTTTCTTTTTTTGGGACAGGGTCTCGCTCTGTCACCGATGCTGGAGTGCAGTGGCACAATCTCAGCTCACTGCAACCTCTGCCTTCCGGATTCAAGCAATTCTTGTGCCTCAGCCTCCCGAGTAGCTGGGATTACGGGCGCGTGCCACCACGCCCGGCTAATGTTTGTACTTTTAATAGAGATGGGGTTTTACTATGTTGGCCAGGCTGGTCTCGAATTCCTGGCCTCAAGTGATCTGCTTACCTTGGTTCCCAAAGTGCTGGGATTACAAGTGTGAGCCACTGTGCCCGGCCCCCACATGGCCTTCTTATAAGAACACCATTCATTGGATTTAGGGCCACCCTAATCTAGTATGACCCACTCTTAACTAATTACATCTGCAAAGACCCTATTTCCAAGTAAAGTCACAGTCGGAGGTTGATGTAGACATGAATTTGGGGGGCTGCTGTTCAGTGTAGCACAGGAGGGTTAGGTAGCATTGGGCCTGGGTGGCTGGCGGCGTTTGACAGCTCACTTGTGGCCTCTGTACTGGCTCAAGCCTGATCTCAAACACACAGCTCCCATCATACAATGGAATCCTGCTGGAATCACCAACCATGTGTCTGGTGGTTTTCCGGCTCCTAGGAGGCAGTTCTGGTGTCAGCATCACTTGATGTCCCACGTGAGACACTCAGTTTTCACCAGGTTCAGGGTCCCCTAGCATGAAAGGTGCTGCTTTTCAAACGTTGTATCCTTTCATCTGGCAGATGACACGGCCTTGCTGCAGGATTCTAGGGTTCTGTGTTACATCGCTTCTGCAGGGAATTTCCAGAGACTTCATGTGACATCTTTATCTGCTGTAGATACTTCCAGAACCAAGGGATCTTCCAGGACATGAGGCCCAAGCAGCAGGCCTGTTTGCCCCCCAGACAGAATCCGCTTCAGAGCCCTCTCTTGTTCTGGCCCCCAGCCAAAACCAGCAGCACTCAGCCAGCCAGGAAGTTGGTCATCGAGATGATCCCAAGCACGGAGTATGCTGCTTCCCAAACCAAAGAGGCTTACTAAGTATTGCACTTCTTTCTGCATGGGCCGAGATATAAGGCGAGAGAACTTGTTTTTTACCTTGGAGAGGATATTCCAACATGCCCCAGATGACTGGACTCCTAATAATTGCAGCATTGTGTGAGGCACCTGAAGCTTTCTAGTCTCTCTCATCCCCTGGAGCACATATGTCCTACCAGGGCGTCTAGGGTATTTATCACTTCCAGCTTCTCAGGTTTGATGAACACAATGACATCAATAAAGTAGACCAGTGGGCTGTTCTATGTAACAGCGAACTCTTCTCACTGTATTTTCAGAACTAACATAGCCCTGAGACAAAGTCATAAATGTGCACTGTTGTCCATCTCAAGTGATTGCAGTCGGCTTCTGATCCTACTTCCTGATGGGTGTGAAAAAAGAACACATTTGCAGAGACTGTGATGGTCTGTTCTAGAGAAGACACTTCTGAGTTAACAATTTCCTTTGGGGCTACCACCTAATTACGTTTGTAGAAGTCTACTGTCATCTGTCATGAGTCATCTGGTTTTTACAGGGGCTAGACTGGTAATAAAATGGGGATGTAGGTTGGACACGGTGGCTCATGCCTGTAATCCCAACACTTTGGGAGGCCGAGGTGGGCGGGTCACTTGAGCCCAGGAGTTCAAGACCAGCCTGGGCACCATGGCAAAACCCTGTCTCTACCAAGAAAACAATACAAACATTAGCTGGGCATGCGGGTGCTCACCTGTGGTCCCAGCTACTCAGGAGGCAGAGGTGGGAGGATCGCTTGAGCCTGAGTGGTCAAAGCTGCAGTAAGCCAAGATTGTGCCACTGCACTCCAGCCTGGGTGACAGAGCTAGACCCTGTCTCGAAAAAATGGGTATATAATGAAGACCACCACCCTTGTATCCTTTAAAGTCTCTGAAGATTATCTTAATCTCTGCCATTCCACCTGATATTTGGTGCTCTTGTCTCTGATTGGCCACTGCCTGCTATAAGTGGTATATGCCACTCCTCTTACTTCACAAGTCAGAGTCGAGTGGGGATATTGCCAGTGGCTCAGTGTGCCCACCCAGGTCATGGGTTCTGGAACCAGGATGATGACTACCAAATGAGTGTGGGGGAGCCCCACTGTAAGATGGGCCTAGGCTAGAACCCCATTTTTTCAACTCGTCTACATATGGTCCTACTAATGAGGGGGCATGATGACATTGGCATTGTTCACTCAGCTGACCTCTACTTTTTCATCAGCCATTTTTTTCTTTTGTTTTTGGTGAGGCAGAGTCTCGCTCTGTCCCCCAGGCTGGAGTGCAGTGGCGCGATCTTGGCTCACCACCACCTCTGTCTCCTGGTTTCAAGGCATTCTCCTGCCTCACCTCCTGAGTAGCTGGGATTACAGGTGGGAGCTACCATACCCAGATAATTGTTTTGTATTTTTACTAGAGATGGGGTTTCACCATGTTGATCAGGCTGGTCTCGAACTCCTGACATCAGGTAATCCACCCACCTTGGCCTCCCAAAATGCTGGGATTACAGGTGTGAGCCTCTGTGCTCGGCCTTCATCATCCATTATTGATGCCTTTGATTGCACATATCAAGCAAAAACCTATTGGTTGCACACGCACCTGGTTCCTAGGAACGCCATTGTGTATTAGCCCTATACTTAGGTCCCTGAGGGTAAGGGCAGTAGTATCATATACTGCTCTCAAAATCCTCTGTGCTCTGCCTAGTTGTATTAGTGTATTCTCACACTGCTATAAAGAACTACCTGAGACTGGGTAATTTATACAGAAAAGAGGTTTAATTGGCTTGCAGCTCTGCAGGCTTTATAGGAAGCATGGTGCTGGCATCTGCTTGGCCTCTAGGGAAGCCTCGAGAAGCTTACAATCATGACAGAGGGTAAAGAAGGAGTAGGCACATCACATGGTGAAAGCAGGAGCAATAGAGGGAGAGAGTGGCAGGGGAGGTGCCACACACTTTTAAATGACCACATCTCACACTTTTAAATGGCCTAAGCTCACTACCATGAAGACAGCACCATGAAGGATCTGCCCCCATGATCCAAACACCTCCCACCAGGCCTCACCTCCAGCATTCGGGATTACAATTCAACTTGAGATTGGGGTGGGGAGAAATATCCAAACTATATCATAGGCTTATTCATATCATATGTCTATTTCTTCTTTTGCGAATTTTGGCATATTGTGTTGATACGGAGAGGAGACAGGGAAATAATTACTGGGTAGAAGAGGACAGTTCCCCAGCAAAGTTCCCACCCCCAAGCCTGGAAACCTATGGCCCTAAATGGGAACAGGCATCCCTTTTTTTGTACCCAAAATTTGCCTTTTGGCCCACCATGCCCCCTATCCTATACCCACATAAACCCCAAACTCAGGTTCCACTAGCAGATGAGCAGACAAACAGAAGAGCGGAGGAGCAGAGGAGTGGCACAGCAGCCGAGGGAAGAGAAGGAGCGTCTGAACGTTGAGAGGAAGTTAGCTGGGGATGGTCAGAGAGATCGACCCTGGGACAGCCGAACTCCAGGGGAAAATCGTCTTCCCGCTCCATCCTCTTTCCAGCTCCCCATCCTCTTTCCAGCTCCCCATCCACCCTGCTGAGAGCCACCTCCATCACCCAGTAAAATCCCCACATTCACCATCCTTCAAGTCCATGTGTGACCTGATTATTCCTGGACACTGGACAAGAGCCCAGGTACCAAGAGGGCACCGAGCTGGTTAATACTTAAGCTGTCTGTGAATGGTAGAGCCAAAGGAGCACTGTATTGTGCTCGCTGGGCATGAGAATTGAAGACACTCACCCCCGGATGCCACTGTGGGGCCAGAGCCCAAAAGCGTTTGCCCCAGTTCCTGCGCCTGCCCGTCTGTGTGCTCCCCCTCCCATAAGGGGTTTGAGTGCACATGTGGCCGAACAAACAAGCCACAACCCTGCCACATGTCCTGTGAGGGAGGTCAGGGAACTCTCCCATTTCAGTATCTTTCAAGGAAATGGTCCATTTAACCTAAGTTATCAACTTCGTGAGCGTAGAGTTGTTCTTAGTATTTCTTTATTACCCTTTTAGTGTCCATGGATCTATAGTGATGTCCCCTCTTTTATTTTCAATATTAGTAGTTTGTGGCCTCTCTCATTTTTGCTTAGCCTGTTTAGAAGCTTATCAATTTTATTAATCTTTTCAAAGAACAAGTTTGAGTTTGATTTTCTATATTGATTTTGTGTTTCCAATTTCATTGATTTCTGCTCTCATTGTTATCACTTTATTATGCTTACTGTTGATTAAATTTGCTCTTCTCTTTCTTGTTTTCTAAGGTCAAAGTTTAGATCTGATTTCAGATGTTTCTTTTTATCATTGTATGCATTCAATGCTATACATTTTCCTCTAGGTACTACTTTGGCTATATTCCACAAATTTTGATAAGTTGTGTTTTCATTTTCATTTAGTTCAAAATATTTTAAAATTTCTCTTGAGATTTCTTTTTTGATCCATGTATTATTTAAAAGTATGTTGCTAATTCTCTGAGTATTGAAATTTTTCCAGCTATGTTTCTTTTTTGTTTTCTTTTTGAGACAGGGTCTCACTCTGTCACCCATGCTGAAGTACAGTGACACAGTCACAGCTCATTGCAGCCTCAACATCCCAGGCTTAAGCGATCCCTCCACCTCAGGCTCCTGCATAGCAGCTGGGACTATAGGAGACTGCCACCACACACAACTAATTTTTTTTTTTTTTTTTTTTGTAGAAATGGGGGTCTCACCATGTTGCCCAAGTTGGTCTCTAAATTCCTAGGCTCAAGTGATCCTCCCACCTCAGCCTCCCAAAGTGCTGGGATTACACGCATGAGCCATGACATCTGGCCCCCAGCTATGTTTCTGCTATTGATTTCTTTCTCGTTTCTTTGAGATGGAGTCTCGCTCTGTCGCCAGGCTGGAGTGCAGTGGCATGATCTCAGCTCACTGCAACCTCCGCCTGTAGGGTTCAAGTGATTCTCCTGCCTCAGCTTCCTGAGTAGCTGAGACTACAGTTGTATGCCATGATACCTGGCTAATTTTTGTATTTTTAGTAGAGACAGGGTTTTGCCGTGTTGGCCAGCCTGGTCTTGAACTCCTGACCTCAAGTGATCTGCCCACCTCAGCCTCCCAAAGTGCTGGGATTACAGGCATGAGCTACTGCACCCAGCAGCTATTGATTTCTAATTTAATTCCATTGTGATCTGAGAGCAGACAAATGATTTCTATTCTTTTAAATGTGTTAAGGTGTGTTTAATGGCCCAGAATGTAGTTATCTTGTTGAATTATCTATATGAGCTTCAGAAGACTGTATATTCTGCTGTTGTTGAATGGTCTATAGACATCAGTTATGTCAAGTTGATGATGTTGAGTTCAACTATGTCTTTACTGATTTCTGCCTATTGTATCTGTTCATTTCTGATAGAGGAGTGTTGAAGTCCCCCACCATAATAGTGGATTTATCTGTTTCTCCTTGCAGTCCCATCATTTACTGGACAGCTCTGAGTCTCCAACGATTTATCAATTGTAGCTCAGGTTTTCCTACCCCAGTGCTGATTCCTGTGGAGGTTTCTGCTCAGGTGAGTTAAGACTCTGTACCTGCTTGTTTGCCTCTTCAATTTTGGAGGCAGTGGTTTGCCTTGTGACCTCACTTTTCTTACAGATCTAAGAAGAGTTGCTGATTTTTCATTTTGTTCAGTTTTTTACTTGTTAGGATGAAAGGGCACTTCCAAGCTTTTTACATGCCAGAATGGAAGGTGGAAGTCTGACTGCTATTTCTTATCTAATATTCTTTACTTATTTTATTTTTATTTTATGTATATTTTTTGAGACGGAGTCTTGCTCTGTTGCCCAGCCTGAAGTGCAGTGGCGTGATCTTGGCTCACTGCAACCTCCACCTCCTGGGTTTAAGCAATTCTCCCTGCCTCCACCTCCCGAATAGCTGGGATTACAGGCCCCCACCACCACGCCCAGCTAACTTTTTGTATTTTTTAGTAGAGACGGGGTTTCACCACGTTGGCCAGGCTGTTCTTGAACGCCTGACCTCAGGTGATCCGCCCACCTCGGCCTCCCAAAGTGCTGGGATTACAGGTGTGAGCCACCATGCTCCGCTCATTACTTATTTAGCAGTTACAAAACTAGAAGGATTTTCCTATTTGTTGTTTTAATATACAGTACATACAGCTTATATATAAGAAACATAAGATTTCTAAGGACTTTGACAAGTTTGGATGCAATCCTTGCTTCACAATTCCATTTTTTCCTGTAAAATTTTAAGTAATTCAACTGTGTGTCTCCTACTATGGGAATTTTCAGGATCTCAAGCCTCATGTTCAAACAGATAACCCTGTAGCTTTTACATTATATGTGTGGGCGTGTATGTCAGTGGCAATCATAGTGCAGTTTGAGTCCCTTAATGGATATTCCTGTTTTTTGCCCCAACCAACTTAGCTCAAAATTTCCACACATACTTTTTTTTTCACTTTTAATATTTTAGGTTCTTCTTTCACATCATCTCTCATAACTGTGGCTATTTCCCACTGTCATCACCCTGGTTGATATTTAGATTCTTGCAAAAGCCTCCAACCTGGCATGTCTAACTTGAATATCTACTCTTTCCAAGTTAACCTCTATATTGCTCTTAGACTGTTTTTTCTAAAATTCGCCTTTCACAATGTCCTTGCCCTGGCCAAAATTTTCAGTGATGTGCAATGATCTCTAGTAGCAATCTCAAAACGTACTTGATTGTGTATATGTCAATAAAAATATTTTGAGCATGTGCCCTAATCTATATGTTTTTAAATAAATTATATATATACATATATAATATACTCCTGTCTATCCATATATTTAATATTAGTTAAGCTTAACTTTAAAAATAAAGCTAATGATAAGTGAGAGTTATAATATTTTTTTCTTCATCCCAAAACATCACTTAGTGCAATTTTTGGGTCATGGTGTACGGGCAGAATTTTTTTTAAGTTTATTTATTTATTGAAGTTTACTTTAAGTTCTGGGATACATGTGCAGAATGTGCAGGTTTGTTACACAGGTATACATGTGCCATGGTGGTTTGCTGCCCCCATCAACCCATCATTTAGGTTTTAAGCCCCGCGTGCATTAGGCATTTGTCTCAGTACTCTCCCTCCCCATGCTGCCCACCCCGCAAAGGCTCTGATGTGTGACGTTCCCCTCCCTGTATCCACGTGTTCTCATTGTTCAGCTCCTACTTATAAGTAAGAACATGTGGTGTTTGGTTTTCTGTTCCTGTGTTAGTTTTCCGAGAATGATGGCTTCCAGCTTCATCCATGTGCCTGTAAAGGATATGAACTCATTCTTTTTATGACTGCAGAATACTTTTTTTTTTTTTTTTTTTTTTTTTTTTACGGAGTCTCTCTCTGTCGCTAGGCTGGAGTGCAGTGGCGTGATCTCAGCTCACTGCAACCTCCACCACCCAGGTTCAAGCGATACTCCTGCCTCAGCCTCCCAAGTAGCTGAACTACAGGCACACACCACCACACCCAGCTAATTTTTGTATTTTTAGTAGAGACGGGGTTTCACAACGTTGGCCAGGATGGTCTCAATCTCTTGACCTTGTGATTCGCCTACCTCGGCCTCCCAAAGTGCTGGGATTACAGGCGTGAGCCACTGCAACTGGCCAGATCACTTTTTAAAAAATCACTGATGTGGGTCAGTGGAGTGCTGTCCCACTGTTCGTGGTGCTGAACAGTCACCGCACTCTCTACCTGTCACCGCACACTCTACCTGTCACTGCACACTATACCTGTCACCGCAGTCTCTACCTGTCACTGCACACTCTACCTGTCACCGCAGTCTCTACCTGTCACTGCACACTCTACCTGTCACCGCAGTCTCTACCTGTCACTGCACACTCTACCTGTCACCGCAGTCTCTACCTGTCACTGCACACTCTACCTGTCACTGCACGCTCTACCTGTCACCGCACACTATACCTGTCACCGCACACTATACCTGTCACCGCAGTCTCTACCTGTCACCGCAGTCTCTACCTGTCACTGCACACTCTACCTGTCACCGCACACTCTACCTCATCATTGTGTCTCCTGGCCTTTGGACATCGGAGATGTCTGTCTAACTTTTTCCCCTCACTGGGGAAAGCAAAGGAAACCTATAAATGGTAATCTCTATAGGATTCTATTTTCCAAGATGGAATACTAAAGGAGTCAAGATTCTCTATGCTGCATGCTGAAGGAATAAAGTGTCTTTCCCATGGAGAGAAGCAGACTGATAATGAAAAGAAATGAAGGGTTTAAATAAGTCTTCATATGAGCTGAATAATTCAATTTTGCTGTTGAAAAAACACAGACCAAAAAATGTTAAAAGAAGACTCTAATCCTCATATTTTCATAACTTTATAGCTTCATAACCAAGAATGATTGAAAACAGAAGAAGGAATTGCTGTCAAAGATTGTACAGTACAATGAAGTTGTACAGTGATGTTCAGGACTATAAATGTTAGCAGGTACATGAATACTTCTGTGACTGTTGGCTATTAGACACAAGACTGTAAATTTCTGCCTTGAGGATGATTCTGATGGTCTATAAAATGTCAACTGATGTTGTCACAAATCAGTGGTTCATATGAATCTCATAAAGATTATAGAACCTGCAGCACTTGTTACATAAATGATAAAAGAGTATTTCCTTTTTAAGTCTCCAGCTAGCTACATTTCAACTGAATGCAAATTAGAAAGCCTAAGTGATACCTGCAGAGTTGAAAAATACGTTTCTCGTCTAAATGAAAATACATTGAGAACTTAGAAAAACAGAATAAAAAAAAGAAAAATAGAATAATGTCTGTCATTGGTGGTTCTAACATAATGCCATGAGAGAATTTACAACTAGTATAGCAACTTTGTGTAGACAATTAAAAAAAATTTTTTTTTACTTTTTAATTTTTTAATTGGCAAGAAAAAGTTGTATGTATTTATAGTGTACAATGGGAAGTTTTGATTACGTATACATTGTGTAATGGCTACATCAAGCTATTGTGAAAGGAAACTAAACCTTGGGACCCCCAAATCACTAAGCCAAAGGGAAAAGTCAAGCTGGGAACTGTGTCAGGCAAACTGCCTCCCATTTCATTCCTAAATAAGATAGCTGCAAAGATGAAGAAGCTGCATACCCCCTTCACAATCTGGCCACAAGGAAATTTCTTGTCGGCCTCAAGATCTTTCCCCTAAAACAATTCTGTTTAATTTCACCCTGGCAATGTAAATTGATGACTTATTTTCACAGGTGTGGGACAAAGGACAGAACTCAAAGTCCCTCTGCTCACCTGAGACAAATGCATAGCTGATTGCTTCCTCTCCCCTATTGTTTACATAAAAATGTAGATTCACCGTGCCAGACTAACTACTCCTCTACTCCTGTCTCACGTGTAAATTGTACATACAGTAAAAGGGTGATCAAAGACTCAAAAGAATCAACCATTTGTCTCTTATCTACCTACAACCTGGGAGCCATCTCTGCAGACCACTTTAAAACTTCTTTTTTTTTTCTTCTATGGCAATTTATCTTTGTTAAAATTGGTGCTGAGAAAAATGAAGGTTTGATTATGGGTCTCACCACCAATGCTAAACTTTGATATTAATGAATATAGTTTGTTGTTGCTGTTGTTGTTTGTTTTTTGTTCTTTGAGATGGAGTTTTGCTCTTGTTGCCCAGGCTAGAGTGCAATGGCACAATCTCAGCTCACTGCAACCTTCACCTCCTGGGTTCAAGTGATTCTCTTGCCTCAGTCTCCTGAGTAGCTGGGATTACAGGTGCCCGCCACCATGCCCGGCTAATTTTTTAAAAATATTTTTAGTAGAGAGGGGGTTTCACCACGTTGGCCAGGTTGGTTTCGAACTCCTGACCAAGTGATCTGCCCACCTTGGCCTCCCAAAGTGCTAGGATTACAGGCGTGAACAACCGTGCTCGACCTGATATTAATGATCATACTTGAATGACCCATTTCACAGAAAGTGTTCTTCAATATACACTTTTAGTATCTATTTCCGTTTAGTAAATTTTTTTAGCGCATATTATATGACACGCTATGTGAATACAGAGATAAAGGCAGTTTCTACACTTAAGAAATTCACAATCCAGTGAAGGACACAGGCAAGAAGATAAGTTAAAATCATTATGTTATATTGTCTGATAGATGTATAAGCAGAATAGTATGTCAGCACATAGAGGGATACCGAATCAGCGTATCCTAACACTAACAGAGTAAGAACAGTCTTCCCAGATGAGATGATGGTTGAGCTGACTCTTTCAAGGACAGTAGGCACTGGCTAGAGAAGCCAGTGGAAGAAAGGCATTCCAGAGTAAGAACGCAGTGTGTACAAAGCCAGACAGGTGTGAGGCAGTAGAGCAAGAATTGGAGGTTAAATGCCATTCATTAAAGGGGAAGGATTGAAGGATTCTGAGTAGTGACATGATAGTATTTGCATATTTAAAAAATCATTCTGAAAATAATTTAAGGAGTAGATTCACAGCCTCCAAAAGACGGAAATAATTTTGGAATATTACTAGAAATGTTGAATCATCAACCAAGTCATTGAAAGTGAAGATGGGAAAAGGAAAAAAAAATTAAGAGGCTGCATGCAGTGACTCACGCCTGTAATCTCAGCACTTTGGGAGGCTGAGGCAAGAGGATCACTTGAGGACCAGCCTGGGCAACATAGTGAGACCCCGCCTCTACAAAAACTATTTTTTAATATTAGCTGGGCAAGGTGCCTCACAACTATCACCCCAGCTACTCAGGAGGCTGAGGCTGGAGAATTTTTGCTTGAGCCCAGGAGGTTGCGCCAGCAGTGAGCTATGAATACACCACTGCGTTCCAGCCTGGGCAACAGAGCAAGATTCTCTCTCTCTCTCTCTTTTAAACAGGTTGTAGAATCAATAAGGCTTGAGCAATTAACTTTAGGGCAAGGGATAGAGAGAAGTCTCAGGTAATCCCAAAGTTTTGGTTGGGAAAAGGATATCAACAGCTGATCAAGGGAATACAGAAGGAGGAACATTTGGGAATACAGAAGGAGGAACATTTGGGAATACAGAAGGAGGAACATTTGGGAATACAGAAGGAGGAACATTTGGGAATACAGAAGGAGGAACATTTGGGAATACAGAAGGAGGGACATTTGGGAATACAGAAGGAGGGACATTTGGGAATACAGAAGGAGGAACATTTGGGAATACAGAAGGAGGAACATTTGGGAATACAGAAGGAGGAACATTTGGGAATACAGAAGGAGGGACATTTGGGAATACAGAAGGAGGAACATTTGGGAATACAGAAGGAGGGACGTTTGGGAATACAGAAGGAGGGACGTTTGGGAATACAGAAGGAGGGACGTTTGGGAATACAGAAGGAGGGACGTTTGGGAATACAGAGGGAGGGACATTTGGGAATACAGAAGGAGGGACGTTTGGGAATACAGAGGGAGGGACATTTGGGAATACAGAAGGAGGAACATTTGGGAATACAGAAGGAGGAACATTTGGGAATACAGAAGGAGGAGCATTTGGGAATACAGAAGGAGGAGCATTTGGGAATACAGAAGGAGGGGCATTTGGGAATACAGAAGGAGGGACATTTGGGAATACAGAAGGAGGGACATTTGGGAATACAGAAGGAGGGACATTTGGGAATACAGAAGGAGGGACATTTGGGAATACAGAAGGAGGGACATTTGGGAATACAGAAGGAGGGACATTTGGGAATACAGAAGGAGGGACATTTGGGAATACAGAAGGAGGGACATTTGGGAATACAGAAGGAGGGACATTTGGGAATACAGAAGGAGGGACGTTTGGGAATACAGAGGGAGGGACATTTGGGAATACAGAAGGAGGAACATTTGGGAATACAGAAGGAGGGACATTTGGGAATACAGAAGGAGGGACAAGGGAATACAGAAGGAGGGACAAGGGAATACAGAAGGAGGACAGTGTGAGTGTTGGGCATGTTGTGCTTGAGGTCCCTATGGGGCATGACTAGAGATGTCCAGCAGGAAAACACATACTTGATTTTGAAGTTCTCAGGAGCAATCATGGCTTAAAGTGGACACGCTGAAGTCATCACTGGCAGCTGAAGCTCTGATAGGATCGCGGAGAGACTGTGTAGAGGGGGACAGGGCCAGGAAAAATATTTCAGCAGTGATTGGAGGAAGAGGAGCCATCAAGGATAAAAAAGTGGAGTAGCCACAGAGGCCAGAAGAAAACTAGGGAGCAGGTGTGTCACGGAAGCCAGTGCAGGAAGACTTTCAAGACGGAAATAGAATCAACAGTGAATAAGGAGGCTGAGGAAGTTTGTACCTTAGTCACTCCTGTTGTTATTTTTTGACCAATTTAAAATTTATTTATATTCTATTTATGTTACCTATTAAATTCAAAAATATGTGTTTAATACATTACATAAAACATAGCCATATTGTATAGATATTACAGCTAACAATTATGGCCTCATCAAGGCACATCTCTCCTTTTGTATTCTTACAGTAATGCCAGAGGCATTCTTTCCAGTTGTGCTTGAAGCAAAGCCTGGAACCACATAAGAAACTATTCCTGCAATTCCCCAATATAAAAATGAAATTTTATTCTATAGAAATGAATTCTAATGTATGACTGAGTGGGTCCTTTTGAGAGATACTTTATAATGCCATAATAAAACCACTTTGTACTCACAAGTTCAGCCGTTCAGGTTTTTATATTTGTCATAATGTCAGAAATTACACTGAGGTGTCCAGAGAGTAGCAATACTTTGAATATGATGGAAACGTATTCAGAGTTCTCAGCATTGCCTCATAAACATTGAACCTAAATAATTGAATGAGAAAAATACATTTTAAAAGGTTTATGCCATGAAAGAAGGTCACAGCATGTACTCTGTGTTCTCCAGAGACAGAACCAATAGGATAGATAGATAGATAGACAGACAAGAGGGCATTTATTAGAGGAATTGGCTCATGTGATTACGGAGGCTGAGAAGTCCCACGACAGGCTGTCTACAAGCTGGAGACCCTGGGGCGTCAGTAGCCTGGCTCTGAACCAGGCAGCTGATGGTGTAACTCTCAGTCTGAGGTTGAAGGCCTGAGAACAGGGAGTTGGCAGGGGAGGTTGCTGGTATAAGTCCTGGAGTCTGAAGGCTGGAGAGCCTGGAGTTGTTGTCCAAAGATAGGGGAAGAGTATCCCAGCTCCAGCAGATGGATCAACATATGTGTCTTTTCTCTGTTGTTGTTCTCTATGGACCTCCTACGGGTTGGACGGTGCCTGCTCACACTGAGGGTGGGTCTTCCCCACCTGGTCCACTCAGACTCACATGCTAGTCTCCTCCGGAAACACCGTCACAGACACACCCAGAAATCATGCTTTACTGGCTCTCTGGACATCCCTTAATCCAGTCAAATTGACATCTAATATTAACCTTCACACAGCATTTTATAACACTCTCAAAAAGAACACTGAATCTCACTGTGGGGTACAGGTCTTTTAGGACTACAAGACAAGTTAGTTGAAACTCAGAAATGTACTTGTTTGGTGTGGCGTGCATGCATGTGTGTGCCTGGTCGTTTGTGTGTGTGTGTATGTGCACTTGTTGGTTTTAGGGGACGTCTGCCCAATGCCATATCTAGAGTCTAGAGTGCCCAAAGAGATTTAAATATCCTACCCAAACAGATTTAAATTTTAGGAGGATGGTCTATTCAGTTTCCTTCTGGTTTCTAAAGGGGAGACAGTCTTGTATCTCATATCTACACACTCAAACAAGATGTGAATGGAACAAAAAATCAACCAATTTGTTTTCTGTTAGAAAATACACGTAGGCTTCATATCTGTGAAGAGGTATTGTTTGTCATAAACCAACACTCACAAGAAATGTAATATTCTCAAAACTTATTTTGAAAAATTCCAAAAGTACAGAAAAGTTGAAAGAGTAATGCATATACCTTTCATCTCGATTCACTAATTAGTAATATTTGGCCATATTTGCTTTTTCAGTATATATGTGGTTACATGTGTGTGTGTACCATTTTCTTTGGACCATTTGAAAATAAATTGTAGCTATCAGGATACGTCTCCCCTAAGTACTCTGTAATCCTGAGAACAAGAACTGGTCTACTCATATTCAGTTTTTCCCAATTGTTCCCTTAATATCCAGGATCTAACCAAGGGCCACATTGCGCATTTAGTTATCATATCTTTTTAGTCCTTTTGCATCTAGAACAATCTCCTACCCATTTGTGTGTGTGTGTGTTTGCTGTTTATGACATTGATATTTTAAAGAATCAGACCGGTTGTCTTGCAGAACATCCCACAATCTGAATTTGTGTGTTATTAGTTCCCTAGGCTGCTGTAACAACGTAGCACAGACTACCTGGTTTAAACCAACAGTAAGGTATTGGTAAGGTCTCACTGCTCTGGTGGCTCTTAAGTCCAAAATCAAGGTGTTGGCAGGGCCACTCGCCCTCCAAATGCTGCAACAGATAATCATTTCCATGCTTCCTCCAGCCCCCACTGGCTCCTGGCACTCCTTGACTATGGGCAGCATAACTCTTCTCTGCCTCAGTCTTCACACCACTTTCTTACAAGAACACCATTCATTGGCTTTAGGGCCCACCCTACACCAGTGTGACCTGATCTCAACTACGTCTGCAAAGACCCTATTTCTGTATAGGGTTACATTCTGAGATGCTGCAGGTTAGAGCTTCAACATGGAGAGCTTTTGGGCAGACACCAGACACAATTTACTGAAGAACAGTGTGTTTCCTCATGGTGTTTTGTTTTTTTATTAGACGGCGTCTTGCCCTGTCACCCAGGGTGGAGTGCAGTGGCGTGATCTCGGCTCACTGCAACCTCTGCCTCCCAGGTTCAAGTGATTCTCTGCCTCCCAAGTAGCTGGGATTACAGGCACCCGCCACCACGCCTGGCTAACTTTTGTATTTTTAGAAGAGATGGGGTTCACCATGCTGGTCAGGCTGGTCTCGAATTTCTGACCTCAGGTAATCCACCTGCCTCGGCCTCCCAAAGTGCTGGGAGTACAGGCGTGAGCCACCGTGCCTGGCACCTCATGGTTGATTGAACTTGAGGATTTTCACGAAGAATATTTTGTAGGTGGTGCTGTGTACGTCCCATCACCTCAATTTGTCCCATTATGGGTGATGCTAAATTTGTTCACATAGTTAAGATGGTGTCTGCCAGATTCCACCAGTTATTAATAAGTAATCTATGAGGGTGGGAACATGACTGAGCTGAAGAAGATTCAGCTGCAAGTCACTATGTAGAAGCTGACCTAGACACACTGGTAGGAGGTGGGAAAGGGACATAGGGAAGCAGCATGGCCAGTGTGGGCTGGGGCGTCGAGCTGACCGTCACAGGGTGCTGCAGCTCAGTCCTGCTGGGACCACTGGGTCTGTGTAGACTGGAACGAGGACCCCCTGGCTCAGGCTGTGGGCCACTGGAGTGGAACTTCTACCCTCCCCTGACAGCAGACAGAGCTGGCTCTTGACCAGGGGAAGCCCTCGGAGCTTTGGGCTTGTGTGCTTCACAACGTCAGGGCTGAGGGGCATGGCCAGGCCATTGGCAGCATCGGCTATGGTGACCTCGTAAGCTTCATTTGTGGCTGAATAGTCCTGCATTGTGTATATGCACTAACGTACATTTTCCTATCCATTCACATGTTGACAGACACTTAGGTGGCTTCCAAATCCTGGCTATTGTGGATAGTGTGGCAGTAAACACGGGAGTACAATCTCTGGGCATATCGATTTCAATTTCTATGGATATGTACCCATATATGAAATTGCTGGGTCATGTGGTCATTCTATTTTTTTTGTTTGTTTTTGAGAAACCAAATTGCTAAGAGAGTAAATTTCTAGTGTCTCACCACCAAAAAAAAAATAATGAAAAGTCAGGTGACGGATATGTTAATTAGCTTGGTTTAATCATTTCACATTGTATACTTGTATCAAAACATCACAGTGTACCCCATAAATGTACATATTATCTGTCAATTAAAAACGAAACACTGGGCCAGGCGCAGTGGCTCATTCCTGTAATCCCAGCACTTTGGGAGGCTGAGGCGGGAGGATCACGAGGTCAGGAGTTCAAGACCTGCCTGGCCAACATGGTGGAAACCCATCTCTACTAAAAATACAAAAATTAGCTCGGCATGGTGGCGCATGCCTGTAATCTCAGCTACTCGGAAGGTTGAGGCCAAAGAATCCCTTGAACCTGGGAGTCGGAGCTTGCAGTGAGCTGAGATCATGCCACTCCACTCCAGCCTGGGAGATGGAGCAAGACTCCTTCTAAAAGAAAAGAAAAGAAAAGAAAAGAAACACACACACACACAATGAAACCCTGTCTCTACTAAAAATACAAAAAATTAGCTGGGCCTGGTAGCTGGTGCCTGTAATCCCAAATACTCTGGAGACTGAAGTGGGAGAATCTCTTGAATCCGGGAGGCAGAGGTTGCAGCAAGCCGAGATGGTGCCACTGCACTCCAGCCTGGGCAACAGAGCAAGACACCATCTCACACACACAAAAAAATAATAAATAAATAAATAAATAAATAAATAAATAAATAAATAAATAAATTTTAAAATGTTAAAAAAACACCTAAATTTACGAACAAGTTATAGACCTCAGCTACTTTATCTCTAGCCATGCTTTCAGGAGTTTTCTCTGTATAATATCCTGCTTTGTCAATTGTAGCTCATTTTGGTTCCATATTTTTGTGATTTGGGGAACTGGAGTTAATAAGGGGTCCACTCCTCACATCCTACGGATTCTGCGTTGTCAATTACACAGGAAGGAACAAGGACATGAAATGAAATTCCTGAAAATCCGAGAAGGAACGTTGAGGGCGAGGGCACGGTGCGGACAGCGGGCCTGGAGTGTGGCCTTGCCCTCCGCCTAGGCCGGCTGCAAATCTCTGTTGCCCCCTGGAGTCCACGCTGAACACAACTCTGAGTGTCCTTGAAGTCTGAGTCCTGCCATGGACCGAGTTGTGTCCCCTCCCGCCAAAATTCACATGTTGAAGCCCTAAACTCTAATGGAACTGTATTTGGGGATAGGGCTTCTAAAGAGATCATTAAGGTAGAAGAAGGTCTTATGGTTAGGCCTTAATCTGATATGACTGGTTTCCTTAAAAGAAGAAATTAAGACAAACAACAGGGACCCGGTCAGGACAGGAAGGGAAGGCAGCCATCTGCCTGCAAGGCAACCAGAGAGACCCCAGGAGAAACCAGCCCTGCCGACACCTTGATCTTGGACTTCCAGCCTCCAGAACTGTGAGAAAATACGTCCGTTGTTGAAGCCAGCAGTCTGTAGTATTTTGTAATGATAACCCCAGCAAATTAACACAGGGCTGCTTTGAGCTCTTTCATTCTCTGTTCTCTTTTTCTCATCTGTCTCTATATCTACCTTTTTGTCACACTTTTTGAACTTTAAGAGAGAGATACTTTACCTCCTGCCTCTAAATCTCTCTTGCTGCCTGGGAGGTAGTTTACTTCTAGACATATTCGATTTTTCTTTGTCTTTCCCGTCTTTAAGAAAAGGGGGCAGGATTTAGATAATAAGTAGATCTTACGTAACATTCTTTTCTTTACCTTGTATTATTTTCATACTCACCCTCTCCAAAGACTAAGTTCCTTTCTGGCTTGAGCTATGCAGCCGGCTCTCAGGTCAGCCTGCAGAACAGGGGGACAGGAGGTGGGTGTGTTTGTAGCAGGAAGAACATGCTGTCACTGTGACTTCACTGCAAACATTAGTCTTAAACAGTGCTTCTCAAATAGTCCGGGAGGAAGGACCTGGGATTTCCCCACGATATGTACCAAATCTATATTTTTGCTCAAATAAGATCAAGTGGATTTCTAGAGAAACAAAAATGAAGGTATACAAAATACAGGTCCCAGGTTTTTATTATTAGATTCAATAGAGAATTACTCTGTCCGATTGCTTTAATCGTTTCTAAAAGGTTACTTTCAATTTCTGTACTTTTCACACACACTTAACATGCAGTTCAAAGACAGACACTGGTCTGTGGAGCACGCTTTCAAGACAACTGGCCCAAAGGATGGTGCCAGTGATTTCCGTTCTTTCTCATTGGTTTTTATAATCTCACTCAGAGTCAGCTGAGCTGTGTGTCTGGAAGAACTTCTCTCAGACTTTCTCTCTCTTTTTTCTGCCCCTCTGCTTTCCTATTGGGGTTCATCCCACGGAACTTTCCTTCATGGTCAAGGTCGGGGAGAAGATGGTTATTCCTGAGGGGTCTTGGTTATTCCTGCGGTGCTCTAGAAGAGCAAGCTCAAGTTTCTCGTTTCCTCTGAGTGGAGTGGCTAGAAGATGGAATGCTGTCTTGCTCTATGACAGCCTCTGCCATATGTGACTTTTTTTTTTAACAGAGTTTCGCTGTCGTTGCCCAGGCTGGAGTGCAATGACTCGATCTTGGCTCACCACAACCTCCACCTCTGGGTTCAAGCGATTCTCCTGCTTCAGCCTCCTGAGTAGCTGGGATTATAGGCATGCGCCACCACACCTGGCTAATTATTTGTATTTTTAGTAGAGCTGGGATTTCTCCATGTTGGTCAGGCTGGTCTCGAACTCCTGACCTTAGGTGATCCGCCCGCCTCAGCCTCCCAAAGTGCTGGGATTACAGGCGTGAGCCACTGCACCCAGCCATATTTGTCTCTTGATCACTCTCACTTTCCTGAAACCTCTCCTTTGTCTCCTCGTTGATATCAGTCTGTCCATGGGCAGCCAGACTGGCAATGTGTGAGAGGAAGCTGCAGTAACAGCTTTCTGGGTCCAGGAACTTCTCCACCATCTGTCATGGTAAGTGGGAGAGCAGAGTGATGGGCAGAAATTCCGGGAATGGAATCATCTGGAACTCCTGAGGAAGTATGGAGCCAAGAGCTACATCATTCACTGGCATAAACCTTCCCCAGGGAAGTGATTGTCACATAGTATGTTTAGTTCATTGTTCAATAATAAGCAGAAGGTTGCACAACAATAATCTTTAGGCTGGCATAGGAAGAGTGTATGGATGATTAAAGCCAAGCAGAAGGGACACTACTCAATTTCCCATCGCTGCCTGGACAACAATCCTGCCCTACCTCTCATCTATCTCATGATCAACACATACCAATTGGCACCTTGTAAGGTCAGTTTGTGAGGCTGGATTCCCCTGGAACTATTCCAACTGATCTAGAATAAGCATAAGAGATCACCATGCCACCATTTTTTTACCCCATGCAAGTGCAGCCTACCTCAACAAGAAAACATCCTATCCAACCAGGGCACCTGGTTTCTAGAAGAGATGGATGCATGTGTCACTTCTGTTTTCTTGGATGACCAAGAAGCACGGTACTCCTGGAACAAAAGGGATCCTTTTGTGTGGTCAGGCTGTAACAGATGTGGGTGAGTCTGGTATGGGCCTAAGGAAGTAACTCTGACACTAGTTGATTCCAAAGAAACGTTGTGCCATCATTTATCCTAACTCAGCCTCACCTAGAATATGCTGAAACGTTGAAAGATGGAAGCTTCTGCGTTATGAAGCCATGGGAAATGAACTGAGGGAAAATTAACATTACTGATTTTTAGAAAGGGATAACTTAGGAGCAAATAACTTAGAAGGGATGGGATGCAGAGAACACATGGAGAGATTGGCCTTTGATAGAAAAAGAAGTTGTTTTCTCAGTTGCTAAAGGAAAGAAAAAAATCAACAATGTCAAGTGCGGGTGAGTTTGTGAAGCTGACAGTGGGAAGGTGAGGGCGGATCTGATGGTCCCTATTTTCTCAGTCAAGTACAAGATAAAGTGAATGAAGGATGTGAGGAGGCCACTAGGAAGGGTAGAGAGTTTGAGAAGAGAGAAGAAATGGTCTTCTTGGAGACAGGGACAGTAATCTTACTAGCAAAAATGCACTGGGTAGCTGGGTTACAATGAAAGCCCATTCGGGGTGCAGGAGGATGCATTTTAAAGTGAAGCCAATTTGCTTAGTTGTATGAATCTGGCCAAGGTTCACCTGCTGGGTGCAGCTGAGGAGGAGTGAGCACCTGTCTCTTTAGGCAAGAAGGATGCAGGGAGAGGGGGCAAGGTGGTCATAATGACGGGCCGTGGGATCTAATCTGGAGAAAAAAGGTGAAGGAAGGAAAGGGCTGATGGAGATTAAGAATTTTATGTCACAATTAAAGGCGAAATATGGTAGAAGTACTTGATCAGGCGACACAGAAGATAAGAGGTCATGGCTGGTGTGCGTAGTGTTCTGGAGGTGATGCAAGTTTGGGCAAGGTGTGTGAATCATGCAGCCTGTGGCAGGCATGGAGCAGAGGAAAAGGTATTCATCGGCCATGGGAAGCCCAGGAACTGATTGGTAGGGTGTTGGGTGGGTCATCCAAGTAGATACTGAAGATGTCAAAAAAGGTGATGAAGAACACCTGAGGGACAGAGGTCAGGTTCGGTTGGGGATATGATGGTACTGACAGATGCTGTGAGTCTCAAGGGAGAGAGGTGGGAGGTGATGGTCTGGAGTGCAATAGTCACCACCACAAATAAGCTTTGGGACAGCCTGGTTTCAGTGAAGGTTAGGACATGGACCCAGCCCGCGGGAAGAGGCTGAAGCTAGAGGGCATGGTTTGCTGTCACTTCTGGAGCAGGAATCCCGGGGGCACAGTGCATGACACACAGGTGATATGTTTGTTTTATATTATTAATAATGTTTTCATTGACCGAAAAAGAAATACGTGCCCATCAGAGAAAAATTGGGAAATACAGGTAAGTATGGAGAAGACAATAAAAATCATCCATAATCTGACTCTTGGTGACGACCACTTTTAAATGTTTTGTGTTTTTCCTTCCAGTCTTGCCCCTACATATCTGCACACGTTACCCAAATTAACTATGTGTGTAACTAGGTAAGCTAAGATGCAGTATAGATTAGAGATTGAGTACATAGGCTCCGGAGTCAAACTGACATAAGTTCAAATCCTGGTTCCGTGGTTTATTAGTTGTGTGAACTTAGTCAAGCTTCTTAAATCTCTGACTCGATTGTTTGCAAAATGGAGATAATAAAATCATCAGTTAATATGAGGATGAAATGAGACAATGTATATATAACAACTTACCACAACATCTGGTACACAGTACGTTCTCAACACATTTTTCTCTTTAACTTTTTCAAATGAACATTTCCCATATTATTAATAATTCTTAAAGTCCGGGATTCTTCCCTGTTACTAAGTATCCATTGTATTGTCTACACTGTGTCCATCCCTTTTTGATGACAGCATAATACAGAAGTCAAGGCAGCCTCCGGAGTCAGAATGCCTGGGTTTGACTCCTGGCTTCGCCACTTTTCCCTGTGACCTTGCTGAGTTACTTAACTTCTATAATTTCAATTTTCTGATCTGTGAAATGGGGATAATTATATCCCTACTGAATTTTTGTGATAATTACCTGATATAACACATGTGAAGTGCTCAGTAAATCTTAGTGGTGATGATTATGATGAGGTCATTTGCGAATACTTACAGTGTTTCTGACATATGCCAGTTTGCATCACTGGCTTTTATAATTTCTAGAAGGTGTGGGTAACTAAAAGTGTTAAGTTTACCAGAAAAAGAGGGGCTCTGGCTGGCCAATAGACAAAATCTACTTCAAGATTCTAAAAGGTGCAAGTAAAATAAAACTTGTGTAATAACAACTAATATTTCGAGTTTTTTTGTTGTTGTTTTTGTTTTGTTTCGTTTTGTTTTTAGTAAAACTGTTGAATCAAGAACAAGGCAAACCACTTCAGGAGGCCGTGGAATTTGATTATAAAGTAATGAGACACACTCCACACCGACCAGCTTTATAATTTTAGAGTCACACCTAGAATGTTTCCTCTCTGCTAGAAATAGGGGGCTTTGGTGAGCCTGGTTATGTCACTGATGTCAGCTGATGATGAATAAAAGTACACATAAATCTATGAATATTCTCTTTGGCTCCAAGCTTTCATACTAGTAATATGACGAGCATATGTCAACTGGTTTTCTTGTGATCCCTAAACTCATTATTTTCCCCAGATATAACCTTCTATTTGGTGACTCAAGTACTAATGAATTCAATACAATGTCTGTTATTGTCATAGAAAATTCCTGGTACATTTTTAGTTATTGTCTCAGCGGATGATTCAGGTCTGAATTCAAAAATGGAATCCAAATTCTTCTGAAGCAGCACTTCGGGAGGCCGAGGCTGATGGATCACCTGAGGTCTGGAGTTCGAGATCAGCCTGGTCAACATGGCGAAACCCCGTCTCTACTAAAATACAAAAATTAGCCAGGCATGGTGGCAGGCGCCTATAGTCCCAGCTACTCAGGAAGCTGAGGCAGAAGAATCGCTTGAACCTGGGAGGCAGAGGTTGCCGTGAGCCGAGATCGCGCCATTGCACTCCAGCTTGGGCAAAGCGAGACTCTGTCTCAAAACAAAAACAAAAACAAAAATTCTTTTGAAGCTATGTGAGATCTATCTGTTCACTTCATCTCCTACGCTGTGCATGAAACAATGAACATTGGTTATATTAATATAATACTTTCCCACGTAAAAGAAAAATCACTCTAACTTTTTTGAAACAAAATTTTATATTAAAATTAAAGACCTGGGAGTATCAAAAATATCGGAAGGTGTAACTTGGCAAGCGCAATACAACAAAGATATTTGAAACTGCTGCCTGCTAAATGGGGAGGCGGGGAGGCTACGCTCCTTTCTCACCCTTCCTTTGACAGGTCTTTTGACGGAAACATCGGTGGAAAGGATTTCTGCTGTGTGTACATGAATTGAGGAATTGGATTAGATTTTTCACATCCTGTAGACCATGGTGTATAATAATCTAGAGTAATGAAAACATCATTTGTAATGATAGATTACAAGATGACCCTGTAATAGCTAAATTGAGATCAATTACCTTGACTCCAGTAAGAGTATGCTTCCGCGTGGGAGGGGAGGAAAACAGGAGCAGAGTGTAACTGAGGAAAGCAGCTGTTGGTGACAGGGATGGAGCCTCCGAGGTCCAGGGCCCCAGGACCAGCCTCACAGGCGGGTGACTGCCCCACTCGCCTTCATAGAAGAATCCTTTGGAGAGCAGAAACGGCCTCAGGACAACAGTGACTGCAGTTAGTACATTTTGTTAACTCTCAGATCTATTGTGTGTGTGTGAGTTTCTTTCTTTTTGTCCCTTGTAAACAATTTCAGTTCCATATTTTTTAATTTTACCTATTTCTTCTTTGGCTACAACTTGAGGCAGACTTTACTCCCTTTGAACATGGACTATGGACAACACCCAGCAGTTGTATTTGTCTTGTATATAAATATTTCACAAATGTTTTGCCCCTATAATCCATAAGAGGCCTGAACCAGGCTATGTAGTGGGTGCCCAACAAACATGACTATGCTTCCCAGTGTACAGGACTTTCACCTCTTCTCTGAGCCTCTCTACAGCGCTGTGAAGAAAGCAGGGCAAGGCCAGGCATGGTGGCTCACACCTGTAATCTCAGCACTTTGGGAGGCAGAGGCAGGTGGATCACCTAAGGTCGGGAGTTCAGGACTAGCCTGGCCAACATGGTGAAAACCCATCTATACTAAAAATATACAAATTAGCTGGGCTTGGTGGTGCACACCTGTAATCCCAGCTACTCGAGAGGCTGAGACAGGAGAATCGCTTGAACCCAGGAGGCGGAGGTTGCAGTGAGCCGAGATCGCGTCACTGTACTCCAGCCTGGGCGACAGAGCGAGACTCCATCTTAAAAAAAAGAAAAAAGAAAAAGCAGGGCAAGCATTAATGCTGCTTCCCAAGAGGAGAAAATGGCACAGATATGAAGAAGCAGAAACAAGTTCATTGTTGTTAGGAGTAGAACTAGAATGTGACCCTTGTGACCTCCCTTTGCAGCTTCTCCTCGTTCTGACGGAACCGGCACAGATCAGAAGGTACAGTAGGTAGAGCACACCACGCTTTCCCAGAAACCTCCAGGTCTTACTGGCTTCTGCCCAAAACAGTCACACCAAGCGTAGGCTTTGAGTCCCCACAGCAGAGGTCCCTAATTATGAGTTTCTAAATTCCTAGGATGTTGTTTATGGATGGGTGACACGTGACCCTCCAAAATCATGTGCCAACTGTGTGTGTCCATGTTCCAGGGACACTCCAGAGCTACCAGCAGATTCTCAAAGGGTCCCTCACATGCGAAGAGCTATCACCTAGGTCAATCTTACACCTAAAGCCCTTGAGGCTTCTTGATTTCTAGTCTTTGCTCCAGGAAGAGATGCAGATGATGAGTGAAATTCCAGTATTTCAACTCCATGAGATGATTCTCTACACTGGAACTTTATTAGAATAAGCACGTGAGAAATTCCTAGCCTGCAGGAATGTGGGGGCCATGCTTGCTGTCATCAGGGTACACAGGAGTTACTGTGGATAATGGATGAATCAACTCTGAAAGAGAGAAGCACAGTTCAGTCACTATCGGTGAGCCTCAAGCTTTGGCTTATGTAAGAAGCTGCTGGAGAGCTTGAGAAAGCTTCAGATTCCCAGGCCCCATCCCAGACCTACGGACTTGAAACCTCTGAGGGTGGAATCTTGTCATCTGTATTTTAAATGACAACCTTGGGTAATCCCACCAGTTGTCCACACTAGGAGAACAAGTGCTGTAAAGGGTACTATTTCTTCATGTCAGGAACATCTCTTCCTACATATAAAGTAGTTTAAAAGAAGTTTAATTTTTCTTTTTCTTTTTCTTTTTTTTTTTGAGATGGAGTCTTGCTCTGTTGCCCTTGCTGAAGTGCAGTGGGTGATGTTGGTTCACTGCAACCTCTACCTCACGGGTTCAAGTGATTCTCATGCCTCAGCCTCCCGAGTAGCTGGGACTACAGGCGCGCGCCACCACGCCTGGCTAATTTTTATATTTTTAGTAGAGATGGGGTTTCACCATGTTGGCCAGGCTGGTCTCAAACTCCTGACCTCCGGTGATCCACCTACCTCAGCCTCCCAAAGTGCTGGGATGACAGACATGAGCCACGGTGCCTGGTGGAAGTTTGAGGAATTTAAGAAATTATTATTAATTTAAGTAAAAAACACACAAGGGCAAATGCACAGCATAAACAAATAGTGCAGTGAATTATCACAAGAAAATACACACGGGTAATCATCACCCACGTCAACAAAGAGAACACACCCCCTGCCACCCCCCCACTCACTTCCTGATGGAGATTCCCTCTGTTCGCTCTGCAAGGGCCCCTTGTTTTCCCATTGTTTAATTTTTAATAAATCGAGCCTTACACTATTATTTTGTGCTTGTGGCAACAGGTTATAGAAGCCACACAGTTATTTTAACAGGGATAATCTAATATGATGAATTCCTAATTGGATATTACAGAACAGAGAGAAAGAGACACTGGGGTATGGAGGTAGCAATGTCGGGTGCAATTACCACCTCTAGGACTGGGCAGACAAAGAGAAGAAGTTGGAACTATTAAAATTGAGAAGAGCGAGAGGAGGGATGCTGTGCAGGCAGAGCCCAGACCTCCAAGGGGATGCAGTGATGCTTTGTGTGTGATGGAGGAAAAGCCGGAAAACTGGAAAACAACCGATGCTCCAGGAAGGAACCAGTCAGGTCTTCCTCACAGCCCTGCAATCTCCCTCTGGTGCCCCCTATTGGTAGAACCTCGCAGAGAGACAGCTAGAAAAGCAGAAATGTGCTTTGCAGCGTCCTAGTCTCAGCATTGCCAAGCAGAGAATGAAAGGATGGGCTTGAAGCAGAAAAGCAACAATTAAATAACTGGCACAGTGTCCCTAGCTCAATATGATCTTTGTGAGATTCATCCATGTGACGTGTACCAGTAGTTCACTTATTTTTATTGCTGAATAGTATTCTGTTGTATTAATACACCATAATTTATCACTTTATTGTTGATGAACATTTGGGTTGTTTCAGTTTCTTGACAATGATGAACAATAATAGAAAGATGTTTCTTGGCCGGGCGCGGTGGCTCAAGCCTGTAATCCCAGCACTTTGGGAGGCCGAGGCGGGCGAATCACGAGGTCAGGAGATCGAGACCATCCTGGCTAACCCAGTGAAACCCCGTCTCTACTAAAAAATACAAAAAAAAAAATTAGCCGGGCGCGGTGGCGGCGCCTGTAGTCCCAGCTGCTCGGGAGGCTGAGGCAGGAGAATGGCGTGAACCCGGGAGGCAGAGCTTGCAGTGAGCTGAGATCCGGCCACTGCACTCCAGCCTGGGTGACAGAGCGAGACTCCGTCTCAAAAAAAAAAAGAAATATGTTTCTTGGTGCACATGTGTGCATGTTTCCGTGTGCCCATGTCTAGAAATGGAGGATGGGTCACAGAGGATGGGTATATTAAACTTCACTAGATCAGGCCCATTGTCCAAAGAGATTCTGCCAGTGTGTACTACCACCAGGAGTGTAGTGGACTTGTCAGCTCCTACTCATTCACATCAGCTCTTGATGTCATCAGTCTTAAATTCTAGCCATTCTAGCCAGTCTGATAAGGACAGCGATATGTCATTGTAGTTTTACTTTTCTTTTCCTAATGACTAATGACCCTGAGCACATTTCAAACATGTTTATCAGCCATTTTGTGCCCTCTTTTGTAAACTGTCTGCTCAAGTATCTTGCAAACTTTTCTGTAGGACTGTTTCTTATTGATTTGTAGGAATTCTTTATATGTACTGAAGATTACTTTTATCATTTTCATAATATGCTCTTTCTTTGCTATAACTTACCTTTCCCATTCTCTCAATGAAAAAGAGAAGTTCTCTCTCTCTCTCTCTTTTTTTTTTTTTTTTTAAAGACAGAGTCTTGCTCTGTCGCCCAGGCTGGAGCGATCTCACCCAGGCTGGAGTGGCACGATCTCTGCTCCCTGCAACCTCTGCCTCTGGGTTCAAGTGATTCTCCTGCCTCAGCCTCCCCAAGTAGTGGGGACTGCAGGCAGGCACATACCATGCCCACCTAATTTTTGTATTTTTAGTAGAGATTGGGTTTTGCCATGTTGGCCAAGCTGGTCTCGAACTCCTGACCTCAGGTGATCCACCCACCTTGGCCTCCCAAAGTGCTGGGGTTACAGGCGTGAGCCACCACACCTGGCCACAAAAGTTCTTAATTGTAGTAAAATCTAATGTATCATTTTCTCCTTAAGTGCTAATTTACATTAGTACTCTTTGCATCTTTTAAATAAGACACAAAGAGTCTTTTAAATAAAGACTTAGTCTTTTCCAAAGACAAGGTCATAAAGGTGTTTTCTTAAATTTTCTTGTATATCTGCACCATCCAATGCAGTAGCCACTGATTATATATGGCTGTTTCAATTTAAAGTAAAGCAAACTGAATTAAATTAAAAATGCAGTTTTTCAGTCACACTCACCACATTTCAAATGCTTTGTAGCCATATTGACTAGTGGCTCATGTCTTAGACAGTATAGAATTATAGAACACTTATACCATCACAGAAAGTTCTATGAGACAGCACCGATCTAGAAAATTTATTGTTTACTTTTCATATTTGGGTCTGCAATCCAGCTTGAGTTAATTTTCATGTGCATGTTTAGTGGTAGACAAGTTTTAATTTTTTCCATATGAATCTCCAATTAATCCAGCATTATTTATTCTTTTCCCTCTGCTCTGCAGTGCTAACTTAGTAATTTATCAAGTCTCCATTTGTAAGTGGGCCTGTTTAGAGGTTTTCTGTTCTGTCCCATTAGTCCGTTTCTCTACCCTTGTGCCAAGAAGTACCAGATGGTCCTAATTACCAACCTTTAAGATGCATCTTACTATCTAGGGAAACAACTTTCCCCAGCTTGTTCTTCTTCAGCTATGTCTTGGCTATTCGTGGACTTTTACACTTCTACATATATTTTTATTGTATTTAAAACTTCTTTTAACTATTTGAGAGTAAGTTGCCCCATCACCACTGAATACTTCAGTATATTTCTACAAACAAGAATATCCTCCTATATAACCAATGGCCAATCAAAATCAGGAAATTAACATGAATACATGACCACCATCTAGTCTTTGGATCTCATTCAAGTCTTCTCAGTGGTCCCAAGGGTTCAATCCAGGATCACACACTGTGTTTAGTGCTATCTCTTTAGTCTCTGTCAATCTAGAACAGTTCCTCAGACTTTTCTTAAATATAATGTCCTTAATACTTCATGAAGATTACGGGCTTCATGAAGATTACAAAGACTGAGGGACTTTGTAGAATGTCCCTCAGTCTGGGTTTGTTGGTGTTTGATCATTATTAGATTCAGGTTATACATCTTTGGTAGAAATATCACAGAGGCAATGCTGTGTTCATGTACCTTCTCAAGTGGCACAGGCTTTTGATCTGTGCTACGATCAGTCAGACTGACTCTGGACACTTGATTAAGGTGGTTTCTGCCAGCTTCCCTGTGGTAAAGATACAGTGGAGAACATTCCCACTTTGGAGTAAGTATTCTTGAAGATGGTATAGTGAGATTCCTAGAATACCCTCTATCTCTATGCATTTTCAATGCGTTCATTTTTTTCTCCTTTTATTTTTCGTTGACATGTAATTAATGCACATATTTATAGAATGGATAAAGAGTGATATTTTGGCCAGGCGCAGTGGCTCACGCCTGTAATCCCAGCACTTTGGGAGGCAAAGGTGGGTCCATTACCTGAGATTGAGAGTTCAAGACCAGCGTGTCCAACATGGTGAAACCCTGTCTCTACTAAAAATACAAAATTAGCCAGGCACGGTGGCATGTTCCTGTAGTCCCAGCTACTCTGGGGGCAGGCACGGTGGCATGTTCCTGTAGTCCCAGCTACTCTGGGGGCAGGAGAATTGCTTGAACCCGGGAGGCAGAGGTTGTAGTGAGCTGAGGTCATGCCACTGCACTTCAGCCAGGGAGAAAAGAGCGAAACTCCATCTCAAAAGAAAAAAAAAATGATATTTTAATACATGTGTACAATTCATAATGTTAATTAATTTGTATATCAGTTTGGGGACTGATCACTTCCTACTTTACTCAATGGACTGTAATTTGTTACTATCGTTATTTCTTTTGATGCTCAAATTGTTCCAGATTTGGTTGAAGATAGAAAGAAATGTGGACGTCACTGTGGGTGCTGTATGTCTGCATGCATTGACGAGCTCTGTCTCTGGGAGTTTTGGGGAGTAGGGACACTCCAAGAGCAGCAAGCACCAAATCCTCGGCTCTGGTTATTCCCAATTTCGGTGCCTGTGGGTGTATATTGAAAACAATGAGTTCACATCCATCTTTTTCATGGCAATTCAATACCAGGGGGCGCTTGTTCTAGTTTCCCCTTTACATATTTGTAACTCCCTTCTCTGACAGTGAGAAACCCGGCTCCCTTATTCTTAATTAATTAATTAGGTTAGATTAATCCTGCAGTAAATAATAAGTGTCCTGCTATCACTGTCAGCCCTCCTCCTCCTCCTTGCGCTTGTATTCCTTATTTCACTTGGGCACAGGACTGGGCACCCCCTGCACCAACCGAATATCCTCCTCACCCCTTAGGCTGAGAGCAATGCCAGGCCCCCGCCTCCAGGAGCAGAGGCTGTCCTGGCCCGCACTGCAGACAGGACAGCCCCCGGACGCCCTCTTCCCCTGCCGCGGATCCGAGACCCTGCACCTGGCTTCCTGCTGCATGGCCGCACCCCTCATCCCGCCGGCGCTTCGGCAGCCTGTGGCAGCCCCCCAGGGCGGAGGCCTCCTCACCTGGTGCTGGGTGCTTCCCCACGAGGGTGCCCTCTTCCGTGCGCTCCGCGTCCTGCGCGATGGGCTCAGCCACCTAGCCCGCTCAGGCCCCCGCACCTGCGCTGGGACCGCCAGCTCGACAGAGGCAGAGGCCCTCCTGCCCCAGCCTGGGCTCTGACTCTCCCTCTGGCCCCCCGCTCCCTCCTGCTGACACGCCGCTCTAGGCCCCTGCCCCTGCACTGAGCCTCCCGCCGCGGGAATGCCGCCTCACCCTGCTGGAGCTCCAGAGTCCTGTCCACGCAACTCTGCTCATGCCACCCTCCATTGCTTTTGGGCTAAATTATGCAGAAACCAAGGAAGGAAAGGGGAAGAGTAAAAGGAAGAGAGAGAAAACGAAGAGCAAAATCAGTCCGTTCAAGTCCATAAAAACCCTATTGGGATTTCGATTTTCATTGCATTGACTTTGAAATTCAACTGGGGAAGAGCTGACATGTTTACATCATTGAATCTTCCTCGCAGCCCAGAAACATGCCACAAATTCCCTCATTTATTTAGGACTTCCTTCTTTAACTTTCTCAGTAATGCTTTTCAGTTTTCAGCATAGAGGTCTTGTACATCTTATCTTAGATTTATTTTCCTAGGCAATTGATATATTTCTTGTTTATTTTATAGAATATCTTAATGTATTTTTTTGCTGTTTATTACAGTCATCTAGAAAATTCAAATGATTTGTATGGATTGCCGGAAACATTACTGAACTCATTAATGCTAATAATTTATCCACAGATTATGTTGATATTTTTACATACATAATCATTAAATTGTTAATTTTAGCAATTTCATTTTGAAAAGTTTTAGCATTAGAATTTCTTAATTAAGTATTCAAATATGGAGTGATACTCTTAAAGAATATCGGAATTAGGGAGGGTCTTTAGAAAATACCTTGATTCATGGAGAAAATTCATGTATATGTGCAAATACAGGAAATATTTTTTGCAGATTTGCAGGGAGGGGAGTCTTGATCTCCTGAAGCTTCCCAGAAGGCATGGTCTCAGCTAGGGGGACCCATGACCCCCAGGTTAAGAATCTCTGCCAGCTACTTCTTTTGAAAGGTGAGGAAACCAAGGCTTTTGAGGGAAACGATAGAATCCATTGCTCCCAAATAATTGTGTGCATGAGTTAAAGGCCCAGGACACAGACTTAGGAGAACTCCTTTGTATAGCAATTCACCCAGCAATTCAGTTTGACTTCTTCCTCTTCTTCCTTTTGATCATCCTAGTTTGTCCTATAACTCTTCTTTCCCTCGTGTTTCACTCTCATCTTTGAGTCATTATCTATGCTAGCTTCTTGTCCTGTAATTCATAAACTCTTCTCTTTTTTTGAGACAGTCTCACTCCATCACCCAGACTGGAGTGCAGTGGTGTGATCACAGCTCACTGCAGCCTCAACCTTCCAGGCTCAGGTGATCTTCCCACCTCAGCCTCTCAGGCAGCTGGGATTACAGGCGCACACCACAACTCCCGGCTAATATTTCTGTCTTTTGTAGAGACAGGGTTTTGCCATGTTGTTCAGGCTGATCTTGAACTCCTGGGCTCAAGCAGGCCGCCTCTGCCTCCCAAAGTGCTGTGGTTTTTTGGTGGGTGTGTGTGTGTTTTGGGGTAGGATCTTGTTCTGTCACCCAGGTTGGAATTCAGTGACACCATTGTAGCTATCTACAGCCTTGAACTCCTGGATTCAAGTGATCCTCTGCATTAGCCTCTTGAGTAACTGGGACTACAGGCATGCACCATCATGCCCAGCAAGTTTTTATTTTATCTTACTTTATTTTATTTTGTTGAGATGGCATCGCACTATGTTGCCCAGGCTGGTCTTGAACTCCAGGCCTCAAGGAATCCTTCTGCCTCAGCCTCTCGAGTAACTGGGATTACAAATGTAAGCCACTGCACCTGCCTCTTCCTATGCTTATTAGCATACCTCTGTAATGCAGTCCTCAAGGCAACAGTAACTATGCTTAGGGCTTTGGTGGAACCATCCCTTTCCCCCTCAGTATGCGCCTCCCTTTGTGGGGACCCATTCATTCATCACCTTTTGGTGTGCTCTAAATGGTCTGTTCTTGTTCAGTGTCCAGAGCCTTCTGTCACTCCTGCTATGACAGGCATGAGGTAGCGACAGTGGGAAGCACAGGGCGGGGGAGCATCTGAGCTGGGGTCTCCACGCAGGTGTCTTGGCAGCACCTCAAACACCATCCTCCCCAAACAGAACTGTGGATTTCCTGTTGGCCATCACCTTCATAGCCCAGCCAGTTTTCCCTGTCTCAGAAAATGCTAACTCCACCCCACCCAGCTGCTCAAGCCTGGACTCTGGGAGTCGCTCGTAATTCCTCACTCCTCCAATTTCTCTACCTGATTCTTTCGTTTTACCTATTAAAATGCGCCCATTGATCTCCCTCTCCACTGCCACCTAGTCCAAACCATCACACCTATCTTGTGGGACTCTGTAACAGCCCCTCGCCAGTACCTCCCACTCTGTCCTCCCTCCAGCAGCTAAGCTGCTTTTCACAAATGTGCATCAGATCATGCCACTCTGGTGTTTAAATGCCTGTGGTGGGTCCGTCCCGCATTCAGAAGAGCTCACTCTCGTTGCCATGGTCTGAACACTACCCCTCTCCAACTCTGCGGTGTTTCTCCCCTTCTCATCCTCAGTTTCTGTCCTTCTGGCTACTTCTGTTCTGTTCCTGATGCCAATCAAACTCTCCGCACCCTTCGCGTCTTTACAAGGTGTTCCCTGGATAGATGGGAACTCTTCATTCTATTTCACAGCTCTTTTCACAAGCCATAAAAATGCATGAATTTGTTTTCTTGTCACCTATATCTCTCCCTACTCCCAGCTGCACTAATCTCCTTTAGGGCAGAGACCCCGTCTGTCTTTCTTCATCAGTGTATACCACGGAATATTAGATGCTTAGCATGTATTTTTAGAGTGTGTAGTAGAATTATATTGTGGAATATTAATCTTTATATTTTTACTGCAGTCTGTAGCGCCCCCCAAACCCCCACACAAACATGCACCTTTGAAAAAATTCACACTGCCCTTTCATAGTGAAACCTGGCTCTCAACAATCCAGACTATCAGGGAGAGGCTGCTGGGGATGCAGATAGAAAGAAAAGTAGCTTTCAAGCTTTAGGAATCAAGATCCTGGCCTCAATGATAGATATGGAAGAATTCTCAAGAGTAAACTGACATTATCTTCTACCAAAAAAAAAAAAAAAAGGAGAGGGGTGGACCAGGAACTTTATGTTGAGGGCAGAGTTGAGAGCTGGAGGGTCAGTGAGTGAGCCGGGCTTGGTGAATACGTTTCCCACCCCTTCCACCATTCTGTGCATAGAAGGGATCTGTGCTTTCTTCCTGGTGCGGTGCAGAAATGAGGGAGACTGCCCAGGACATAGCCAGTGTGGTGGGGTGGGGCGGGGCAGCAGCGGGGTACACAGGGCTGCCTGCTGCAGCCGCGCAGAGAAGGTCAGAGGAGACAGTGGCCAGCGGGGTGTGGAAGTGGCAGCCAGGCCCAAAGGGACCTCTAGTTGGAATGAGGAAGACAGAGCCCCTGGAGGCCAACGGGACTCTCCAACTCAGTGGAGGCCGGCAGGGATGGATGCCCACAACGGGAGACAAGCAGGGGCCTTGTATCTGTGGGCAGATTGCAACCCAGGATGAAACTCCTTCCCTCCGAGGCTACAACGTTACCTTCAAACCTACACGTCAGAAGGGCATTTCCTTCCTTAGCAGAAGGAGGAGGGAGAGAAATGCTGAACTCACCGATCTCACACCTCAAGTGTCCACATTTTCTTTTCTTTTTTTTTTAACTTATAAAGAACAGAAATTTCTTTTCTGATGGTTCTAGAGACTGGAACATCCAAGAATAGGTTTGGTGTCTGGTGAGGGATGCTCTACACTTTCAAGATGATGACTTGATGCTACATATTTCAGAGGTGAGGAACGCTGTGTTCTCACAGGACAGCAGGGAAAAAGCCAAGGGACAAGCTCTCTCCATCAAGCCCTTTTATAGGGGCAATGAACCCCATTAGTGAGGGCTCTATCCTCCAGACCAAGTCTGCTTCTTTTGCTAAATAGCCTAAGAGCTCATTGTAGAAGCTGATCTACATTCTAGCAAAGTTAGGCGGGTGTGGTGGCTCATGCCTGTGGTCCCAGCACTTTGGGAGGCCAAGGTCGGTGGATCTCTGGAGCCTAGGAGTTCAAGACTAGCCTGGGCAACCTGGTGAAACCCTGTCTGTACTTAAAAAATACAAAAAATTAGCTGCGGATTGGGGATGCGGTCCCAGAAGCAATTCTTATTATATGTATTTCCCTATTGCTGATTGGATGTATGCCTGTGAGCTTTTAAATTTACGTTTCCATGAATTTCTAATGGATTTCCTAAATGATAACAAGCTCTGTGAATTTGGGATCTGTGCCTTCCATCTGATTCAGAAATCTTCATAAAGTCCTAAATAGTCGTCGTCCTGGCACCACTGTACATACTCCTTAGTGCCAGATTGGTTCCCCCAGTGCTGTTTTCTTTCTTTCTTTGTCTTTGCTTGGCTCTTCCTAGAGAAGTACATATTAAATTTTTTCTCTTTTTTTTTTTTTGTTTTTTTTTTTTTTTTTTTGAGATGGAGTCTTGCTCTGTCGCCCAGGCTGGAGTGCAGTGGCGCAATCTCGGCTCACTGCAAGCTCCGCTGCCTTGAAGCTGGGACTACAGGTGCCCGCCACCACGCCCAGCTAATTTGTTTGTATTTTTAGTAGAAACGGGGTTTCACCGTGTTTGCCAGGATGGTCTCGATCTCCTGACCTCGTGATCCGCCCACCTCGGCCTCCCAAAGTGCTGGGATTACAGGCGTGAACCACCGCGCCCGGCTAAATTTTCTTTTTCTAAAAACAATTTAAGAAAGCATTGCCATAGGGCGGACAGAGGAGGAGGTCCGATGTACTGGAAGCGGAGGTGCCACTGATGGTTCCCGGTTCAACCTGGGCCGCAGTCAGCTGCTTGGACTACCAAGGCCACCACGTACTGACCTGCAAACTGGGATTCTGGTTCCTCATCACAGGACTCAGCAAACTCGGCAACTAGCTGTTGCCTTGGCTGGCACAGGCTGCTGTGTTTGCACGGCCTCCCTGCCTGTGTTTGCATGGCCCTTGAGCAAAGGATGGTTTTCACATTGTTAAATGGTTGAAATGAAACCAAAAAAGGAACAATATTTTGAGGCATGTGAAAATTAGATGAGATTCACATTTCAGAGCCCATAAATAAAGTTTTATTGGCTGCAGCCACTCTCATTTGTTTACGTCCTTCACGGCTCTTCACAACAGCAGAATTGAGTAGACGCACAGACACCGCAGAGACGCAGAGACCGTGCGATCCTCGGAGCCTAAAATCGTTCCTCTCTGGTCCTTTACATGTAAAGTTTGTAAACCCCTTCCGGATCTGGGGGCCAAAAAAAAAAAAAAAAAAAAAGAGATAATGATTCCTACACCAGAAGGTTTTTGTGAGGATTGAATGAATACCAGTGATAAAATAAGAGACTGTACCTGGAATATGTGGGTGCTTGAGAAATGATTTCCTCCCACCAAGCTTAGCATCTGGTCCTTATCACATTCCCTAACCAGTTACATTTACAGCCAAGATGGCTTTGGAGCACAGCACAGAGCTTCTGCATGCCACACAGATGGACAGGATAACTGTACCTCACCATCTACTCAGAAATACCCCACATGAATGAACCTCCTAGAAATCTGCAAGGATGAATTTAAGCCTAAATGCTTCCCCATGAATCTGACAAACCTCTAATATCCAGTCTAGAAATCACACAGCTAAGTTTAATAATTTATACGTGTTTTACAGGTAGCAGCACAATAGTTAGGAAAGGCAAGTTGCTCATCAACTCTTCCCCCAGATCCAGGAGATGTAGATTGCAGTGAAAAGCGACTCTACCTTGCTTTCCAAGATTAATCTTAAAAAAAAAAATTTTTGAATTTTCTAGAGATAGGGCCTCGCTGTGTTGCCCAGGCTGGTCTCGAACTCCTGGGCTCAAGCAATCGTCCCACTTCAGCCTCTGGAATAGCTGGAATTACAGGCTCTGCAACAGCCCTTTAATTCTAAATCCTCTCCCCAAGTGACTCCCCTGCTTCAGATAATTTCATGTTCATATGGCCACTAGAGAGCACTTTGAGACTAACAAACTTTGCTCTGTGCGCCCAGGCCTCTGTTGCACCCTGGTCTCCTGAGGTGGAGGGGCTGTGCTCTGCTGCTGCGCCATCTAGCTACCAGCGGCGGCCTCCAAATGCCTATCAAGGCTGATGGATGCATTTTGTGAAGCTTAGTGACCTGTGGTAGTGATAATGAAGTATTCGGAAGCTCAGATAACATTTCATTCTGTCACTACGGTTTTCTGCCTTTAGTGACATCACCTAATTTGTACTGCTTTGCCGCGTGTTTCTCAGGCAAGCATTTCAGCCAGGGTCCCAGTTTCCTCACTGCTCCTACTCCCTTCTGTCAGATTGAATTTCTCTCAAAGAGAAAATATTGCTTGATATTGATTCCAGTGCACAAGATAATTTCAGGTTCTCACTCTACAGTTCATCCAGGTCCCTGTTTAAAATCTTGAAGAGGTTTTCCAAGGCTAAGAGGCACAGTTCAAAAGAACAGTTTTTAAATGTGTTTAAAAGACCCTTGGCTACATTTTCTGATGTTTCATCAGCAGTTCGCACTGATACACTTTCCATTGTTATTACAACTGAACCATATCATAGGGAGTTGTACCAGCAAGACCATCAAGTTTTCTAAAAAGCTATAAAGCGTTCATGTTTTCTGGCCTATTTCTTACTGTGCTCTTAAAAATGTTTAGTTTCTGCCGAGCCAAATGTGTACCTCCAAAGGCATACACAGTGAAAAACTCTTCAAGCATCTCAGTGACTGCTGTAATATCTGTATATACGGCAGGAGGATGATTCTGTTTGGATGGAGGAAGGGGGCAGTTCTTTGTGGTGTGCACTGTGCATGAATCACACCGCCCTTTGGCGAGGCCCATCAGCACTGGGGTCTAGCTGTGGTTTTAGAAGGAGAATCCACTTTCCTGACCACTGCTTATGAGCACTCCCCAAAGCCACTCCATTCTGATATCATTGTTTGCATCAAGGAGAAATCAAAGGCATCAGTTCTAGTCCTGACTCCGACGGATGGAGGCATTTATATGGATAGGTTTTCAGGGGATTTCTTTGATGTTTTAAAAAGTCCAAAATAATTTCTCCCTCTTTTGAATGACACTTGACTTTCAAGTAAAGAATATGTCTGCATGTGAAATGTCAGTTCTGTCTAATAATAACCTGCTTAATGTGCCACTGAAATCTCTAATCGAATTTGCCACCATTTTTATAAAATGAAGTTCTCTTCCTCTGTCCCGGCGCCTGGCTCCTAGAAGCTGGTTAGAACAGTGTCAGACTGTTACAAACAAAACGGATGGCTTCATAAGGAAATTACACTCTACAATGCAAACTCGCTACGTCACCCTTTGCCGATACACGTCGTTTGTACTTTGCCATGAGAATAGCAAGGAAGTGAACAGGCTATCAACCAAGACTTTCAAGAAATACACTTCTCTAGGTTTCACAGGGAGCCATGAATATGAAAACTTAACGGAGTGGAAAGCAAGATAAGGAGTTTCCATGGGGGCATGTTCATTATTGAGTAGATATGGTTAGTTTTCAGCAGCCAGACTTAGTTTTTAGCTATCAGTCTCTAACCCAGACCAAGCCACCTTCTTCTGCAGTCCTGGAGGGTGTACCACATGCTCCCGTTTCTTTATTTCATGTGATGCTTTTTTGTATGTGGGTAATAAGATAGTCAAACTTTATCTGAAAGGCAATGTTATCCCTGGAATTTCAACACGGGTCGAAGAGTACAAAGCAGAAAGATTATATATGTGTGCATGTATGCATGTTTCTTTGACTGAAATTCCATGGTTCTTGGGGGCTATGATTTTGTTAAGGACATATGAACATTTAATATTTAGTGGATGCAAATAAATGGCACTGACTCTGCCTTGTCTGGGCTTTGTTCTGGAAACCAATACAGATGGCGTCTTCTCCCGGAGCTAGTGCGGGGCTACGGTTAGGGCAACCTCTCATACTCAAGGCTGCGATGCTAGTAATTCTGCCCGAGCTTTCGCTCCACGTGCAGGCTCCCATTCCTTGCAGCGTGTATATCTCACACTCCTTCCAAAACAGAAACTGGGGTATAAACTGAATATTGTGCTAAGAGGAAGTAATAATGAAGGGAACAGGAATACCCCTGCCTTTATAACCTACCTCCTAGGTGGGAAGAAAGGGCTGTTTTAGGTAGAAGACACACACACACACACAATCATATTCTGCTTTGGGAAAGCTCTCTTTTATTGTTGTTTTACATTGTCACTTAACCCCTGAACGTTGGGTAACCTATTATGTAGTTTTATCTTCTCTCCAGCAAAGAGAGCTGGGGCGAAGACTGACTCGGCTTTCTTTATGCCCCTCGAAGGCTTGGCAGAGTGCCTTCCACAGAGAGCCTCAATAAACAGTTGCGTTTTGATTCATGGACTGCAAAGCTGGACATGAGCAGTGTGGCATGAGGAAATCTCACCAGAGCAGCCGTGTGAGTGGGAGAGAGCCAAGTCATCTTTCTGGGCCACTATTTCCTCATCTGTAAAAAGAAGGGGCTGGACTCAATGATTGCTAAGGTCACTTCCCAGCTCTGTAAATTCCATGCTTTTAAAAAATGCTCGGATCCCGAAAGAAGAACATCTTCTTGAGTTTGCAGACGAAAGAGCCCGGGGTGTATTTATGTTTGACCTCCTACCACATTCTGACTTTCTACTCTAATGAATCTGGGTTTATTCTTCACTGAAATGGCTCGGCTCCAGGAGCCCTTGGTGTGATTCTAACACTGTGTAGATATCGATTTTTCTTGCAGGTTAGTGGTTACTGTAACCACCAAACTATTAAATCTCTCTTGTTCTCTTAGGGATGATTTCATGAGGGCCATTCCACTCCCTTTGGCTGATATTTAACTCAACCCAGGGCTAATTTGAAGATAGCATTACTAGGATCAAAGTATCTTAAAATGCTTCATGGCTGAGAGCTCCCTACCTTGTATCATTTCAAGTTGTCTATCAAACACTGCAGCAGACAGAGGTTTGTCAGAAATGGGGCCTTTGGAGAACTCTGGCTTTGGTACTGCCATGTGACTCTCCGTCAGCTCCTGAATCAAAGCTTTGAATTGCTTACTGTGAACAGCGTCAACAGTCATTCACATAGGATAGGCTTCCTCCCTTATTTTGTTTGCTCCTGACTGTAGAAGATGACTTCTTCCCTCATGGCATTAACAACAGATTGTTGTTGTCGTGGTAGGATCACAGGGGTTATCCTCAATATACACATACATGGTGTGCCACAATACTAAAATATTAATTTGATTCTCGCCTTCTCCTTTTAGAGCTTTACACCCAATGAACTTTCCAGTTAGCTGAGGGAAGGCACAACACGTCAGGCAGGTTATGATGGCCATTAACTCCCAACTACAGTTTCACAGGGGCTTTCATTTACAATGGTTCTTAGGCATTCTACCTTGCTATACCATAAAATACACACTGCAAAATGTGTGGTGATGCTGACATCAATAAAGAATTCTATATCCAGAACCATAGTACCTTGTTGATTACCCTTTAGGAGGTTCCTTGGTGACCCCAGAGTAGAGGGTGTAATTTAATGAAATCATTAACATTTCTACAAAGCCAACAATCTGATACATTCTCTTCAGGTAGGCACTTTCACAGAACTAGCGTAAGTGACTATTCCACATGAAGCATTATCTTTTCTTGTACAACATTGAAAGCTTACATGCTGCTTGACAAATTTGAATTTTAAAAAGTAAGAATGATTGGCACTTGGTAACTTACACAGAAATATAAAGTGGTACGAGAAAATTGCCCATTTCTTTTAGATTTACATTTTATATGTTTTTTTTTTCTTTTAAGAAGCAATAAGACATGTAATTTCCATCCACTTCAACCAGTTATGTATGAAAGAGGCTACAAGTTCAGCTCTGTAGAGGCAAAGGAAGTCATGGGGAGAGGCATCACACCAGGAAAGAGGAGACCGCCTTCTCCTCCGCCTTCAGCTCTGCTGTACTAGAGATGGTCATTTTCAGGCCAAGCCCCAAATCCTAGGACTGAAATCCATGCCTCCTTAAAACGATACTGTTCACTCTTGGTTCCCTGACCCACCAGCCCCAGTGTCTCACTTATCAAATGTCTCTCCAGGTCTATGAATTGCAAGGAGAAAAAGGAGGTGGATAGGGAAGTAGAACCAGCGTTCATAGACAAAGACTTCTCTCTATGAGTTAGATGCTCCAAACAATTTGGCATAGAACAATGATTCTCTATTAACTCATTTTAGCCAACAAATATTTATTAATATAAAACAGCAAAACACCCTGCTCCGTGCATATGCCATGTTAACATTTCCTTATTGACCTTCATTGAAAAAAAAATTTTTTTTTTTTTTTTGAGATGGGGTCTCCCTCTGTCACTCAAGCTGGAGTGCAGTGGTGCAGTCATAGCTCACTACAGCCTCAACCTTCTCGGCTCGAGCAATCTTCCCTCCTCAGCCTCCTAAGCAGCTGGGACGACAGGCATGCACCACCATGCTTGGCTAATTTAAAACTTTTTTTTTTTTTTTTTTTTGTAGAGACTGGGTCTTGCATAGCCCAGGCTGGTCTCAAATTCCTGGGCTCAAGCGATCCTCCCATCTTGGCCTCCCACTTTGCTGGGATTATAGGAGTGAGTTCATTACAATGAACCCGGCCCTTCATTGTAATTTTGAAGATGTATAATGACAAAGTAATTGGTGGCTTCAACTCATAACAACAATGCTATTTAGGGATCCTGATTTTTTTCTGATAGGAATGCTCTGTCATGTCAATTTGCAGAGTCTGTATGCCCTTCATGGAACACAAACAACTGACCTCATGCTCTAACATACATACGAAAATGTATATACAGGTTGAATATCCCTTCTCTAAAATGCTTAGGACCGGAAGTGTTTCAGGTTTCGGATTTTTTCAGATTTGGGAATATCTGCATACATATAATGAGATGTCTTGGGGATGGGACCCAAATGTAAACACAATATATATTTATGTTTAATATACACCTTATATGCATAGCCTGGAAGTAGTTTGACAGAATATTTTTAATAATTTTGTGCATCTATCACATGAGGTCAGGTGTGAATTTCCCATTTGTGGGAGTGTCAGCACTCAATAAGTTTCAGATCTTAGAGCATTCTGGATTTTGAATTTTCAGGTTAGGGACGCTCAACCTGTACTGTATTGATAAGACCACCTATTTATTTTTTTCTAGAATTTTCACTGTGACTTTTTTGTGGTTTAGCAGACTTACAGTCATCCCTTACTTAAGATTTACAGAGTTCTCTCTAGTTTGCACTTTAGCATGGAAATATAAACAATTATTTCTTTGAAAATCAGTCAAAGTGGCACTTTGCCTCTAAGTGCAGTTGTTGAGTTATGAAAAGAAGTTTTTGGTCCTGACTGACAATCACCAAATTACGAACAACAGGCAGTTTATAACAACATTTACTGTGTTCACTGGGCCAGCAATGAGGTTCGTTTTTTTCTGTATTTATGTGGGGAGAGGGGAATGTGAGGGCAATAACTGGCTTATAGTATCCATCATGGTATTTGCAGCACTTAGCACATAGTAGGGAATTAATAAAAAATGAATATTGTTGATTTTACAGAGACTCCAAGAATGGAAGTAGCTTCTCAAGGTTACTCAGGTTGTAAGAAGTGGGAGTAGGGTTCAAAGTCTGGTCTGACTCCAAGGCCTGTGCTCTTTCTCTCATGACAAACTTGATGGACAGATTGGTCACTTTCCTGACTCCTTGCCTCTGTTTCCCCAGTTACAAGTCACATCCTTACCTTGGCAGGCAGAGGAGGTGGAAGGAGGGGCAGGTAGTATCTTGGTAGGGCAGACATTTGCAAATGCCATCAACCCCTCTTCTGAGGTGGCCCTGGAAGAATCTTACCTTGACTTCTGTTTTTAATCGCGATCCTCCACCTAAGGCACACTGAAATATTAATATGTTCCAGGTTATGCTCTACACTAGACATAGATAACATGAAACCCCATAAACAAAAGGGCCAAGATAGTAGTCCTTAGGAATGTGTTGATTGTGTTCAACCTACGTGAGGCCCTCAAGGAAGGCCAATCTAGATAGGGCTGAACACATACCTAACCTTTGTATTTGTAGTAGGTGCAGAAAGATCCTCAATTTTAAACCCAAATACAAGATATCAGCAAGTGAGATTTAACACCTACAGTCACACTTGGAGTTACAAGGTGTTAATGAGAAAGACATAGGAAGGAGTATATTTTTCCCCCATTGGCCACGTGGCTTCACTATTGGTGCAGAATATTTGAAACCTCAAGTTGTGAAACTCTGAACAAGGAGGGTTTCCTGTATTATGAATGATGTCATCTTTAAGACGAGGGACTTTCAGTGAAATGCAGGAACATTCAGGGTAATGTGTTTTCAGCAAGCAGGAGCTTGAATTTATGGCAGAGGGGAGTGTGTGAGTTGACCAAAATGGAGAATGATGAGAAGTAACTAAATTATGTATGACAGTCTTTACAGAGCAGAGGAAGGAAGAAAGCTTAATGATGTTGTGGTTGAAGGACCAGCAGCAATTGGTGATGTATGGGTTGTAGGCTGGTAAGAAGAGAAATGGATCTATGAAGACCCAAAGACTATAGATGAGTGTGCCAAAGACCAAGTAGTGGATTTGGGAGGGGGAGGGAAACCGGGGCTCAGGATATATGACACATTTTAGCAGCAACAAGACAGCCACGTAAAGTCAACTTGACATTAAAAATCATCATCTTAATCTATGTGGTTCTTTCAAGCCTGAGTCTTATCAGGGCAAAAAAAAAAAAAAAAAAATCTATAGTTAACAATGAAGGATTTCTCCCTTTTGCTTTCCCGGCATCCACCAAGAGCAGTACATAATTTAATTATTGAATCTACAAGCTGGACCATGAGATGAAGAATGATGTGTCTGTTGTAGTGAGTAATTAGACAGAACCAACTGTTTACTCTCATCATTCTTCCTCCGTGAGGCTAAATTAATATAGTTAACAAGCTTTTGTATGGAACAGCAGTTCAAATCCGGGACGTGCAGATCAGAACTGATGATTATTACGGTAGCTGTTATTTATGGAGTGCTGACAGTACCCTCAAGTATGAGTGAAACAGAAAGGGGTTCTTCTGTCATTCTCTGTGCTAGAACCACTGTAAGGGGCTAGACATCTGCGTAGGGTAACGAATTTCATGAAAATCAGATTTAGTTGCTTGGGGCATACGACTCCAGAAATGTCACTGATGGTCTTTCCCATTGCGCTGTTTTTCTGATTTGCCCTGTTTTGAAACAACTGCAACAAAATGTGCACAGTATCAGTGGGCAAGCATTACCAGGAGGTAACGTGCAGTTGGGGTGCATGTGTGGTGATACGGGTCGAGCAGGGGACTGCAGGCTTTAGCAAACACCTCAGGCCCTTCCGCACAGTTTGAGCAGAAACTGCAAGCCGGTCAGGCGCAGCTAAATGCAAATCCAGCTTCGAGGCACTGAGCCTCGAGGCACGGCACCCCCGCCGGACCCAGTTCCCTGCCCCATCCGGTGTGAAACTGACCCAGCCACCGGCCAAGGGTCCCCACGGGGGCGCTGCGAAACAGCGGGCTCACCCCTGAGACCCAAACCAGGTCTCCCCACCTCCCACCAGCTTCACGGCACTAGATTCTTGGGGTCGTCTTTTAATCACACAGAATCTCTATAGTCGTGACTCTAAGGAGCTGACGGAACACGGATGGTGGGGAAAACCTCACCACCACCACCACCACTAAACCGAGCAGCCCCGACGGTCGTGCAGTCAGGCCTGGATGCGCCCAACTCGCGGCCACCCTGCGCCACGCGTGACCCGGGCAGCGGGGCGACCTCGGGGCAGCCTGGCACCCGGGGAGTGGTTTGTGCTCGGGCCGTGAACACCGCCGGCCGGACCGCGGGCTGCATCACGGGGACTGCGAGGCGTACGGCGACGCCGAGCAGCGTGTTCGCGGCGTGCGACCCTCCCTCCTTCCCTCCCTCCCGTGAGAGCTCCGGGACCCTGGTCCCCGGCCGACAGCGGTTCTGCGAGCGCGCAGCGTCCGGGCCGCTGCCCTCTTCCGGCCCCGCGGCGGCCCCGCCTCCTCTCCCGACTTCCTTCCCTGAGCGCGGCGGCGGCGGCGGCGGGGACCAGCACCGGCCTGCGCGCGGAGCGGGCACCGGATGGTGGGCGGGGGGCAGCCGTGCGGGTACGCTGCCCGCGCGCCCCTAGCCACCGCCGCGTGGCACCGGCTGCCGGGCGGGGGCCTGGGCCGGGGCCGCGGACGCTGGGGGCGCCTCGGCCGCGCTCAGCCTTTAGATCGGAGAATGCGGGCGGGGTGGGAGCGCTCGGGGTCCCGGAAGTCACTCCAGGGTCGATTTCTCGGCGGGTGCGAGGGCGGCCCCCTCGGAGTGCCCCGGGGAGGTGGTGCTGGGCGTCTGTGGGAATGCCGGGTGTAGGCCCTGGATCAGAGCTGACGGGGTTGCGAGCGGCGTGGGGTGTGCCTGGGACGGTGACCGAATGTGTCTTCCTGAATCGTTGTCCTCAATCTCCAGTTCCCTCTGTTTCTACAGCTGGGCCTCAGTCCTCACAGGGCTCTAGTGGGCTTTCAGCCATGCCAGGGGAAGGCGCCCAGGGAATTAGCAGGACTCTTCCCTCTCCTCCCCCTCCCTCACCCCGCCATGTCTCCCCCTCCCTCCTATGTAGTAGGTACTTCTCTAGCACCCCACAGCGATGATGGATGCTGACCCTTACGCCAGGTGGGAAACCAGGCTGATCCAGCACCTGTCTTTTCCTGTTAGGGGGATTGCCAGGCTTCTCAGTGAGTGACCATGGTTCCCAGCACCGACTCTCCACTGCATCTAGTCGTAGGCACTGCCGCCCTGCACTGTAGCATGTGCCTAAGTAAAGTGTGGAGCCTGAAGCACAAATTTTGGGAAATCCTCGCCTTCCTTTAGACCACATTCCTTGCCTTTCTTAAGATTTCTCCGTGTTGCCCACCCTGTTTTTGCGTTGTCTTCCTTCCTTGCCCTTGTTTCATTCCTTTTGAAAGCGACCACTCCCCTGAAGTTCTAGGACCCCCTTCCTGGGCTCTCCCTGTTGTAGACAGCCTGTGCTTGCCCCTTGTAAACTAAGTTCCAAAAACCTTGCTTTAGGAGTAGCACTTGACATTTTTCATAGTTTCTTCTCATGCAATTCATTACTCAGAGTTGATAACTTCTGTCCCATCTGGAGTAACAAAGGGAAAGGGAAGGGAAAAATTATCTGGTGAATATCAGAGTTGGGAAGGCTTCAGATGTTTTCTTTGAATCCATCTGGCGTGGGTAATAATCCTGTATGGTTTAGGATAAGTTACCTAAGTTCTCTGAGTCTCTGTAAGGTAGGATGGCATTGTCTACCTTAGCTAGGAGTAAGGCTCGACTGACATGATGTGTATAAACTTTAACAATGTCTGGAATCTATAGATGATCAATAAATATTTCTTATTTCCACCCTCTTCCTGTGCTGACTCCGTTTTGTAAGGGAGACAGGTAAAGGACAGAACAATGTGTAGGCTGGCATAAAAAATCCTATGAGAAAGCAGTAAACAGATAAAATATTTGGGAATGTGAAGCTATAGGTGCCAAATTCAAACTTCTGAAATAGGAAATTTCTTAAGTTTTTACTTAGACCAGAGACTGTTTAGGGCCCATGTGTTGTGATTTGTGATTGATAAATGTAGCTCAAGTTGCCCATGTTTAGACATCTAAAGGTTCAGTGTGGTTGGGTTGAACTGGAAAACAGATTTACTAAAATGCTTCCTCTCAACTTCTGCTTTGTCACGCTTTTCTTCTAGACCCAACATGAGTGAAGTTTCCTGCAAGAAACGGGATGACTATTTGGAATGGCCTGAGTATTTTATGGCTGTGGCCTTCTTATCAGCACAGAGAAGCAAAGATCCAAATTCCCAGGTAAATGAATTTCCCAGGAGAATGCTTAGATACTCCCAGGCAGAGAGATTCCTGCACATGAGCAGAAAGGGGAGATTCAGTGGACACTTGTCAACTTGAAAGTGCAGGGTCGGTCTGCCTTTTGTGCTGCATTTCTACAAGCTTACTTCTTCCTGTGAGACAGAAAATTGTCACATGCCTTTGTTAACTGCCACTCATGCCCCTTCTGGGACCCGGGGTGCACTTTCCTTGGCTTATGGGAGCTGCCACACACACAAAAAAAAAACAGGCAAGGAGATCGACAGCTCTCAGCACCTGTAGCAGCTGTGCATCTGTTTTGAGTTCTCCAGTCCCTCTGGTTTTATTCCCTGCTTCCCCAGCAGCAGACCAGCCAGTTGCAGGCACCAAGCCTTTGGGCATGTTTCCTTCTAGGTCGGTGCCTGCATTGTGAATTCAGAAAACAAGATTGTCGGGATCGGGTACAATGGGATGCCAAATGGGTGCAGTGACGACCTATTGCCTTGGAGTAGGACGGCAGAGAATAAGCTGGACACCAAATACCCATACGGTAGGGCATGTTTTATGTCCCATTCTGCTTAGTGACATAGCCTGGCGAGTGCCTAATTCAGAAAGTTGGTCAGAAGGCATCATCTCCCTTTCGTCATCAACAGCTGGAAAGAAAAATATCCTACTGAACTACCCCCGTTTCCTGGCTTTGTCTCTTAAGTTCCAAAGAGAGCCACGGAGAGAAGCATGGTAGTGGTCACACAGGCTGGCCCTGAGATCCGGGGCTCTGCTGCCTGTGCTGAGCCTGGCAGGCTTCACTGGCAGCCTGCTGCCGTGCACAACACCAGAGCATTGATAGTTGGCTTCTCTGCAGAGGGTCACAGCTCCTTGCAGAGATAGCTGAGGGATGTGCGTAGTGTCTCTGCAGGTTCTTTTTTTACTACTCGGAAGCAGGGTCGGCTAACCAGGGGCTGGCTCGGGGTTTGGTTTGATGAGAAGCAGGCTTCATTCAGCCTACGTGCCTGATGAGAACATCTGGCTCAAGCTCATTGCTGGGAAGCGGGAAGCAAGCTGTGAACTAGACATCAGGAGATGGAGGATCCAGTTGCTTCCTCCAGTTACAGGGGATGCTGCAATTTCACAGTAGGCTGTGATCAGACCAAAAGCCAGAAGTGAGGCTGGGCGCGATGGCTCACGCCTGTAATCCCAGCATTTTGGGAGGTTGAGACGGGCAGATCACCTGAGGTCAGGACTTCGAGACTAGCCTGGCCAACATGGTGAAACCCCATCTCTACTAATGTTGACATTCTAACATAGCTACATCTATTAAAAATACAAAATTAACTGGGCATGGTAGCAGGTGCCTGTAATCCCTGCTACTCGGGAGGCTGACGTGGAGGTTGTAGTGAGCCAAGATTGTGCCACCGCACTCCAGCCTGGACGACAGAGCAAGACTCTATCTCAAAAAAAAAAAAAAAAAAAAAAAAAGGAAAAGAAAAGAAAAAGAAAAAGCTAGAAGTGTGGAACTGTAAACCTTTGGCTTGACTGTCTCTGGATTTTCACCTTGAAATTAGCGAAGGGTGCTTCTTAGAGTTTGTTGCCTGTCTGAGCCCCAGGGAAGACTCCTTCAGAGATGGCCTGGGAGGGTCCAGCCACAGCTTTACTTTTCCTTGTGTTCCTTGGAGAATACGCAACTAATACTGGAAAAGAGGCAAATCATGCTGCGTATGCAGGTTGCTGATTTTTTGTAGGGTTAGGTCCTGTATTTTACGCCTGAAAATGAACAGACTGGCACTGTTGGAAGTGAAAGTAGAGTAAGGCCATCCAAATGGGAAAGATTGTGCCTTCAGGCCGAGGCGTGATGTATGACCTTTCTTCTTTGTTGACTCTCCTGGTAGATTTTCCTCTGGGTTTTTCTCATGAAGAATTCCAAGTCTACATTTAGTCTAATTTATAAATTTTTGCTAATGTTCCTGAACCTCGATCATGTTAAATAAGCCCCATAAATTTCTTTCTAAATTGCCTAGGGGCAACTCCTCCATGTTTGAAAGAAAAAGGAAAGAGGTACCTGGAGGGAGAGGAGGAATTGAGGACTGCAAAGCAGTCTGGGTTTCCAGGGTGTGAAAAGTAGTTTAGGGATGAAGGGGACTGAATCGTCACATCCTTGATTTAACCTCACCCCTCCCTCGTAGGAGTGGGAAGAGAGGATCGGAGTTGGGGGAGGGTAAGACTGTCTTCTCAGCCCAGCTTCAGAGCTGGTGGTAGTGGATGACTAATTAGAAAAATGCACTGACTCAGAGAAACTTCTTGTCATCCTGATTTTGATTCTATAAGCTTTTGATGGTAAGAAAGAAGGGAAGTGATTAGTTGTTTTTAAGTCCATGCAAAGATAATTTTTCACAGTGTGGTTCAATGTCCCATATAAAAATGGTGAAAGTGGAGGGTCGATATGTTAAAGATCTGCATTGAAATGTGTGACGGCCACAGTCAATATTTCACCGAGTCTAGACAGTGAAATATTGGCCCTTGTGCTGGACTTCGATATGGAGGAATTCTGGGGGGATGGCAGTCTATCATACTCAAGCTGGTGCAAAAGATACCCGTGGTTGGACAGTGCAGAGGGGTCCTGAGTGGGCACTGAGCGGGCCTCCCAATGGGACCTGTGCCTTCCTCAGTCACTGAGAGCCCCCAGCAGATCTGTAAGCTGTGACCTGGAAGCCAAGGGCCGTGCAGTCCATTTGCAGCACCTGCCCCACACCCCAGACTTCCCAGCACTCCTGACTTCCGTGTAGCTGACTTTGTTGGTTATGAGACACTGCCTTTTGTCCAAATTGAGGAGAGTGCCTTTCAGAGCCCCTTTCTACAGGGAATTTTTTTAAAAACCTACATAGGTATTTGTCCAACTTCACTGATTGTTTTTTATTGAATAGCTGCTGAGCTTCTGGGCACTGGTTGTCTGTCTGCATTATTTTTTATTATCTGTATGATACCTCTAGGTTTTCAAAGCTCTTTGCCCTTACTTATCAATTATTCATTTATATGTAGCTATGGTAGAATGTCGACAATTTTCTTTCACGAGAGTAAGCTTGTAATTTGATGTACCATAAAAGTTGTAGAAGGCATTAAATGGGTTTTAAAAGGCATTTAGTATTACTACCGCCATAATACAGTAAAGATGGGCTTTAAGTCTAAATGACAATGACTGTGTATAAACTATACTTGTTGTCTTCTCAAGGATTTTCAGGCCACAGAGAAGTAAATGTTTGGCTTGCCTGGGATGTCACAGAAATGTTTGCTGATAACTGACTCAAATGCAAAGGCTTTTTTTTTTTTTTTGCTTTTAAGATTTTCAAGATTAATTTAAAAAACAAGGGGATCCTGCCTTGAGTTGGATAGCTCACCCCGTTCTTTCCTCATCTGCATTAATGGCGACTGAGCTGCTGTAGCAGGAAGGATAACTTCATGGGTGATGTGTTACTCCCTGTAAAGGAGCTTTAGAGATTATCTCGAGTTCTAGACAATGATTTTTAACTCTTTTGAATGTACCGGACCCTCTTTTAAATGCCAAAACACTTCCAGGACCCCTGCACAATGCTAAATTCTTAGTATCTTTTGAGTAAGAAACTCCACAATGGCAAAAACTACTTTGTATCATTAACATTTTATGTTAATCTGAACTTTATTAATTGGATAGCATTTATGTATGTTTGGGGAAAGTTTATGTATGTCCTGGACATGGGATTTATCCAGCTGTGGATATGCTTGGACCCCTTGCAATACCTCAGTAGTGTCTCCGGGTTCTGTGCCCACAGGATCTAAGCCTCCTCCTTTCTTGTAAGTAATTTCTATAATGTCACACATGGAGGGTGACATCTCCTAATTCCAAGGTCAGCGCTCTTCCTGCTACCTCCCTATGTCTCCTGTGGGGCACAGGAATTCAGCTGTACTGAAATGCCAATCATCGTCTCATTTTTTTTGCAGTTGATCAGACTGAGGCTCCCATAAAATAACTCCTCAGAGATCAGGAGCTCGGGGAGGGGTGGCCTGTGCCTGGCATCATGCAGAAAGCCAGCATGGCTCACTGGAACATTTCTTCAAAGGGGAGTGCAGTGGACTGAATGTGTCTCCCCATAAATTCACATGTTCAAACCCTAATTCCAATACGCTGATATTCGGAGGTGGGGCCTGGGGGACGTAATTAGGCCATGAGGGTGGAGCTCTCCTGAATGGGATTAGTGCCCTTCTAAAAGGGACCCCAGAGAGCTCAGTTACTCTCTTTCCATGTGCAAGGATAGGAGGAGAAGATGACTGTTTGCAACCCTGAAAGAGGACCTTGCCGGAACCTAACCATGCTGGTATCCTGACTTCAAGCCTCCAGAACCGTGAGAAATAAATGTCCATTATTTCTCAGCCACGCAGTCTATGGGACTTTATTATAGCAGCCCAAGGGACTGTGACAGGGAGTTGAAAATTGTGTAAATTTGAGTTTACCAAATAACATACAACTTAATACTGCTTTATTAATTCCGCAAGTCGGAAGTCGTTAGTCCTGATTGACGCCTTGTGGGGAGGAGGGAAACACACACTACTTGTAACATAATAGGAAGATGGAGCTTTTCCTGGGCTGTGTCTCTGGAGAGGTATTTTTAAAGGGTGTTTTTGTTCTTCCAGCCTTGGGATCAAAACTTCATAAAACTATTTTATTATAATGTAGTATTAATGTGGAAAATGAAAATTCCTTCTGCTAAAGAAGCTTTTTATTCCATCCTTCTCCTGAAAAATCCAAAAGATAATATGATGTCAGTAACATTAAGTGGCAGGAAGAAGGCAATGTTATTATACTAAGAATCTTTTCAGATGAATGACAATTAAAAAACCAGGAAGCAGCAGATTTATCTAATTTACCAGATTAAAAAACTTGGAAAGATTTTTATTTTCTTGAGGGGATGGGTGTTGCTAAACCCGTGATGAAGTATTCATTTGACATTTTTCGTTCCTTTTTCTTTGTGGAATTCATTACAGTGAAGCACATTTAATCAAAATACCAATTTTATCAAATGGAGGTAAAATACTCTTGGTGATTCAGATATCACTCTTGCCTTGGGTTTTCATAACCAATTTTGATGATATAGTTTACAAATTAGAGAGTTGGAGAATTCACTTGTTCCTGTTAAACTAATGGGAATTTTTAGTAATGCTTGCCACACGTATCCAGCTGCCCAGCACTTGTGGCCTTGCTGATTTCTGCTGGCGAAGGACTCTGGGTTTTGGTGAGTGCCTCTGTGCTTGGCCTCCTACCCTGCCCAATGGACCAGGGAGCCAGGATTGCTTGGCCTGCTGCATCTCACTGCACCAGGGAGGGAACCACAGAATCTCCATGTCCCCAAGAGTGGGGGGTGGCCTCAGTCTGAGCGCATTGGGCAGAAATGGAAATGGGGGGCTGTTACCCTAGTCAGTTCTTGTGTCTACAGGGATACCCTAAAAAGGATGTAATGCTGGGAAGGCAAATGCTGAAAAACCTGGAATTAATTAATTAATTAATTAAGAGTTCAGCAGAGCATCTTAAACACCTTTGCCGGTGTGGGGCAGTGCTTCTTTAAATTCTCTATTTAAATTTCATCTTTATTTTTCAGACTTAGCATATTGTTAAGCATGCATAGATGTCACTTTTGTGATTACTTAGCCATTTACTTTACCCCCTTGAACACTGACATTTTCCTGACTGCCATGCATGTGATATATTTCTTTGGCATCCAAAAGGTTAGTGTTGAGAAACTAATTTATCAAGAAGTTAGGAGGCTGATCCTTCTTAAGCTGTGACTTCCTCACAACTTGTAAGAGCTTCTTAGTAATTAAGATCAAATTTGTTAACTTTCAGTCCTGAAATTGAATGCCCCTCTGGTTTTGTCAGTCAGCCCGTGAATTTGATAACTCGCCGTTTCTTTTCCTGCAGAATTTAATTTCACTTACAGCTTCCTGCTGCTCCTCCCCTGCCTGGCCATCTAGTAGTTGTGGCCCGACAGCAGGTCTAATTAGGGACTTTTATACAAAACAACTGTTAAAATCAATGGAAAACCTTTGAACAATTGCATAGGAAAGAAATTAAGTAGATTATTTTTACGAATTAAGGGCAAACTCAGGTGTGACTGTGTGGGGTTTTAGATAAACAGAGGAACACACCGGTGTATATATGAGACTTCTCCCACCCCCTAAAATCAACCAGCTCCATGTAAGCATGTTTTTCTTTAAGATATAATTGTTTATGAACAGTTTTCAGAAAGCAATAAATAATGATATTTTAATATAATTTATTTTGATATTTATGTATTTTTATAGTTACAGAATTAATTATTTTTAAAGTGCTAGAGTTTACTATTTCATTGTGAATACCTACAAAAGACATATAGTAACAAAATAACTCCTCGTTCTGAAGAGCACATGTTAGGAAAAGCTGAAGTGTTTGGGGATTGTACCTACCCATGAAAATACACATCTCTGTCTCCTTTCTATAAAAAGTGATTTTTGAGTCCGTTCACCTTATACAAGTTTGAAATAAAACTTAATGTAAGGTAGTGGTTCCAAGGTTTCCAGAAGTAGGCTGAAGTTTATCTTTGTACTATAATCTCTCAAGATAAAAGGTTTGTTGAAAAATTAGTAGCCTTGATAAAATGTCAGGGGCACATGCAAACTAATTTAGAAAACAGCTGTATTAAGTATTTGAGCACATTAATGATCTGAATGCAAATGGATATTCCTTCTTTATTGCTGCTTTTTTTTTTTTTTTTTTTTTTTTTGAGACAGAGTCTCGCCCTGTCACCCAGGCTGGAGTGCAGTGGCACGATCTTGGCTCACGGCAGCCTCCGCCTCCAGGTTTCAAACGATTCTTCTGCTTCAGCCTCCGAGTGCTTGTGATTACAGGCGCCGCCACCACACATGGCTAATTTTTGTAGTTTTAGTAGAGACGGGGTTTCACCATGTTGGCCAACCTGACCTCAGGTGATCTACCCGCCCCGGCCTCCCAAAGTGCTGGGATTCCAGGCTTGAGTCACTGCACCTGGCCACTTCTTTATTACTTTAAGTTTGCTATGTCTTTGCTTAGAAGCACAGGGATCGCTGTTCAGTATGGTTACCTGAGAATGATTACTTGCATAGTCTTGATTCTGGTGATCTGTTCTATATCAGTTGTGCTGATTTTGACTGATCTTCTCTGAAATTGGCCTAAATGACTAAAGCTTTATTGTATTTTGAGTTATTTTCATCCAGAATCTCCCTTCAGAAGCTTTGTTAATATTAGCTATATTAAAGTAGAATATGAATATATTGTTTGCTCCCAGAAATACACAATAAAACCTAGTTCTTAGAGATTTTTGCAAATGTTTGTATTGCTTTTTACTTTTACTTTCTGAAGACTTTTTAAAATCTGGATAGGGATATGCATGTCTGTAATACACACATAAGTTGAGTAAAGCCCCATAGTGCTTAAAACAACAATTGGCACATTCACACAGAAGAATCCTGGAGCCGCCCTGAGGAGCCAAAGGGTTCCGGGTTTGCTATGTTTGTGCCCAGTGACTGTGGGTTGTTAGAGGCATCACCTGACATTTATTTCTCAATGTCTCTATGAAGTAAATTATCACTGAAGACCCTTCCAGTTCTCTTATTCCAAGGAAAAATGTAAGTATGATAGCTTCGATGGCATTAGATTAGTATCTTTTTCTCAGCTTACGGAGTTCTGAAAGTGTTCTCGGTCAAAGCAGAGCTGTAAAAAGCTGTTGGAGGCAATGCCACAGGAGAATGTGCATGTGTACTTATGGATAAATTAATAGAAACAGGCTCCTTCCCCTCCCCCCTCTAACGATTAGAGTCTGGTGCAGTTCTAAGATGAATGTAAACCATATGGAGATAGGATGCATGAATAGGAGGGGACAGTCAGACTGTAGGTTACTCCACAGACATGCAGATTAAAAGACATTGGATGAGAAGAGTTTGGATAACAGCAATAAAGAAAAAGATCCTAGCCAAGTATGGAGTGCACACCTGTAATCCCAGCACGTTGGGAAGCTGAGGCAGGTGGATTGTTTGAGCTCAAGACTTCAAGACAAGCCTGGGTAACATGGTGAAACCCCGTCTCTACAGAAAATACAAAAATTAGCCAGGTGTTGTGGTGTGCAGCTATAGCCCCAGCTACTCCAGGGAGGCTGAGGTGAGAGGATCGCTTGAGCCTGGGAGGCCAAGGCAGCAGTGAGCCAAGATTGCACCACTGAACTCCAGCCCAGGCGACAGAGTGAGAGACCCTGTCTCAGAAAAATTAAGAAAAAGATCCTATGTCTAAGTGAAAAAAAGTGTATGATTACATAGGACACACTTAAAACTCTTTGGAGACAAGAGGTTAAGACCAAATAGAAAGAAAGGACTTTAGAAATTCTTTAGAGAACAAGTCAGCATGACAATATTTATTCAAACGAGATACTTGTGTGGCATTGGGAAATCCCTGTGATAAATGCAGGATACTGGTGAAAGCAAGAGCGCTGCAATGCAAGGGAATGGACGCTCCCCTCTGCTGACACTGTCTGAAGGGTCAGTGCCAACCAATTAGTGGAGGTGTAAATTTTCTCTGTGCTTCTTTCAAATGATAGATGCCATAGTAAATTTAAAATATTGAATATGATAACTGAGCATGAATTTTTTAATTCTGCAATTAAAAGACTTTGTTCAAAATGCCATTAATTTTGAGTTTAGGTGAATAAAGGAAAGGAGAATTCTTCTGTCGTTTTTCCTTCTACATGTGAGTTATCACTTTTTAGGAATTAAAATAAGTACTAACAAGTCACCTATTCTCTTACCAGTTTCAGTTGTCTGCCAGTGATGGGGATGTTCTCTGGAGTCATCTTCCTTTCTTTTTAAAATTGTAACTCTGTTTTATAATGCATTGGAGTTTTTCCGACACCGTCACATGTAGTCGTTCGTTCACTGAGCAGACGCTTCTGGGGCATTTATTATGTGTTTCACATGCCAGGCACTCAGCAGAGGTCGACAGAATGCCACGGGAGGGACTCTGTTTCTGAAGAGTTTGCAGACTAATTGTGGAGGAGGTAGACATTAATGAAATAAACAGATATGATTGAATATTCCTTTCTGAGGTAGTCACTTTTGTTCTTTTTTAATGAGACAGGGACCAGACACTGAACCTGCCAGCCCTTGATCTTGGACTTCCTAGCCTCCAGAGCTGTGAGAAATACATTTCTGATGTTTAGAAGCTACACATTTATGATATTTGTTAGAGCAGCCCAAAGAAACTAGGACAGGTTTTGTGTATGAACTGGATTGTTCTGGGGCAAGAGTGGAAACAGGGACTCGCCAGCCGGGAGGTGACGCAGTGGACGATGCGAGGGCCTTGGAGGGGGTGGGTGCTGGGGCGGGAGAGGCTTGGCTGGAGATAGGGTATATTTTAGGGGCAGCATCAGGAAGATGGCATGATAAAGGGTGGAAGAGGCAGACTGACTGCCCCCAAACAGTTCTGGCTGCAGCGGCTAGACAGGCATACTGAGGAGGAGAAGCAAGATTTTGGAATGATCAAGGAAGATTCAGACACCTGAAGGCTGAGGTGCCCATGAGAGCTCCCTGCAAAGGGTCGGGTGGTCAGGTGGGTGTATGAGGTGGGGATTAGTCCAGACTGGCTGTATCAGGTATGTCTGTGTCAGTGTCAGGTATGTCAGTGTCAGCGACCTGGGTGGCTGATCAAGGGAGCATGTGCAGAGGAAGGAGGAGTAGCTGTGGCTGAGCCCTGAGGGCTCCAGCGCTTAAGGTGGTTGGAGAAAGACGGGCCCATGAGAAGGAGCACACAGAGCAGTGTTTTAAGAAGGAAGGCCTCACTTTGGGAGGCTGAGGCAGGCGGATCATGAGGTCAAGAGATCGAGACCATCCTGGCCAACATGGTGAAACCCCGTCTTTACTAAAAATACAAAAATTAGCTGGGTGTGGTGGCGCGCGCCGGTAGTCCCAGCTAGTCAGGAGGCTGAGGCAGGAGAATTGCTTGAACCCAGGAGGCAGAGGTTGCAGTGAGCTGAGATCGCGCCATTGCACTCCAGCCTGGCAACAGAGTGAGACTTTGTCTTAAAAAAAAAAAAAAAAAAAGAGGGCCTGTCAGCTGTGTCAGAGGCTGCCAAGAGGCCTAAGATTAAAACCTGTCCATGGGGTTCAGCAATGTGGAGATCAGAGGTGATACTGCCAAGTACAGTTTCAGCCAAGTACAGTTTCAGAGGAGCAATAGGGTTGGAAGCCACGTTGGAGCCACTTGAAGGAGAACAGAGGGTGAGATGATGGGGACAGCTTTATTTAGATCGGGCTTTGGGATGTGTGGCCGAGAAGAGAGCAGAGCAGTGGGGTGGCAGCTGGAATGGAGATGAGGCCACGGAGAAGGATTGCATTGTTTGTAGGATGGGAAAATCTGGTTTTGGCTTTGGATTTTGCTTTTCTGCAGCAGACGTTTGTTTGCTGATGGGAATAGTCCAAGACAGAGAGAGTGAGATAGAGATATCTGGAACAGAGGCAAGGTGTTCAAGGCTGTGAGGATCGGTCTCTCAGACACCCTGGTTGGTAATAAGAGGAAGGACTGAGGGGGGCGGTGGGAGGACAGCAGACACAGGGTCCTGGAGGGAAGGCAGGGTGTGATCAGTTGCAGCATTCTGGTGAAGGAGGAAGGAAGCAACACCACCGGTTGAGAGAGCTGGGAGTTGGAGCTTGGACGCTGGGAGGAGAGAAGAGGTGATTGTGTGGGGTGGGAGAGGAATGTCCTGGGAATGTAAGGCAGTGTTAGGAGCTCACATCTTATTTGAGAATCCTGAGTTGGGCTGTTGCTCCCCGTTTTCTACCTGCCAACACAGGGTCAGTGCGCTGCCTGAGGCAGGCCAGGGAGAGCTGGAATTAATTAGAACATATCCCGACTCCTCTTCTAGTGCCCAGTGCTCAGGCCCGGTTCCCCTCTAAACACTATTAACACACAAAGGAGGCTTTTAAGCTCCATAATGCATATTTGCATCACAGTACTATCAACGCTGATTAGTGCTCTGTTTCTCTTGGTGCTATTCTCACGCATTTTAGGCATCACGCGTGCATTTCACATGAACAGTGGGAAGGGAGTTGGCATGGCCTAGCATGGATGCAGAACAGCTATTTCCACATCCTCCTCCTCCTGACCTGATTGTGTGCCCTTAGCACATAGGGAGGCAGCGTAATTAGAGTTCTGGGGGCTTTATTACCAATAATGGCCGTACTGCAGTCAGAAATCTCTTTAGCCCCGAGCACTACCATTGGGGCTAAGTGGCTCCCCTGGGTGCCGTGAGTTGTCACCTGCAGCTTTAGCAAGAGGCAGCGAGGAGGGGGGCAGGGATGGGGAGCAGAGTGGGAGAGAGGGAAAAAGAAGTGGGTATTCTCGCAGGCAGGCTGGGTTGGGCAGGCCAGGACAGCCTGGTCTCAGGCGGGCACAGGTGGGAGAGCGTGGGAAGCACTCACATGTAGCAAGTAGCTCGTCTGTGCCGTGCTCTTGCCAGACGTTAGTCTTTGTAAGCGTTCCTGGAGAGGGATTTGTCTTTCTGTTTCTCAGGTCCGGAGGCTGAGGCTGAAGAAGATGCTTGACTGCTAGGTTGGGGGCAGTGTGTGAGGACATGGTAGGGAGGAAGCAGAGGAGACAGGCAGAACCAGGGGTCTCCAAGAGTGCATTGTCGCAGGAGCGGAGACAGAAGTTCTTGCCTCCGCCTTCAGGACCCTGGGCCGTGCGCGGGGAGATGGATGGCGTGGGTGTGGAGGCTTCCCTCAGCCTGCAGCATGGGGCTGCCTTTTAAGTGAGTGACCCACCACTTTCTCCCCAGACCTTGGTAGAATTCCTTTTCACTGTCATTTTCTTCCAGCAGAGACCTCCTCTCTGGACACAGGTGGAAACAGAACAGACCCCACACATTTTCCAGGCATGCGGCAGGTTTCTTCACATCACCCCTGTTTCTCGTCTTTATTTTCACACACAGACTTACACTGTCATGCCTCTCAGGTGGAATCATGTGTCCCTCCGTGGCGGGAGGGCTCAGTTACTTTATCTTCTGAGTAGAAAGGCCACACTGTGCCTGGGGCTGGGCTGGGGGCAAGGGTGTCTCGATTCCAAGGACAGGTGGGCTGTGGGGTGCAGCGGGATTGGGGCGGCAGAAGCGCTGTCACTTGCTGTCTCTGATCAGGAAGACCCCGTTCCTGCCAGCCAGTCTCTTTCTCAGGGAACGGGTCCAGTTCTGAGTACTGGTGACAAAGGCCCAGTTTGCAGAGTTCTTGGGCGTTCACACAGCATTTTCCTACGGTGTCCCTCACTTGCTGTTCGTGTGACCCTGTGAGATGGCAAGGGGTGGCTATTGTTATTCCTCTTTATAGCTGAGAGAGGCTGGAACTTGAACAAGGTATTACCTTTGTGTAGGCACATCCTAGGATTTAAATCCCTTTGTTCTGAAAAGACATTTGTAATCCTAATACATTTTTCTACAGAAACATGTTACTTGAAGATTCAGTTCCCCTTGCACCTGCGAGCAGTGCCTGGAACCCCCGTTTCCCGGATTTTCTCAGCACGCCTTCAGCAGTCCTGCTGTGTTGCTTTAGCTTGCACTTGGGCCGCTGCTGATTTCCATGCTGGGGCATCTGCAGCCCAGCTGGTGTGAGCTCTGCAGGGACCAGACCCACCTCCATCCTGCAGCCTACACCCAGCCCTGTTAGCTCTCCACCCGGCATGGGTCAGTGTGCAGACAGAACTTACCAGAACATACCTGGGAAACAGCGAGAGTTTTAAACTGTTTTCTCTTCTTGCTCCAGCCCTGTTACTAAGGGCTGCTTCCCTGGGTAGGGGACAGGACTCTGTCTGAGCAGGCTTAGAGGGACACAGGCTTCGGAGCAGTCCAGCAGGCTGGAAGGAGGAAGACAGGGCCTGAGCCAGGAGAGGGGTGAGGAACAGAGAGGCTTCCCTTGTGTAACTATCTTAGAGAAGTGATATCTGTTGATTTCTATATGGTGCTCCCTTCGCCAGTTCCACCTTTATTTCAAATCATTTGAAAACCCTGATAATGAGCCAGATTGCTCCTTTACTAATAGGAACTTCATGCAGGAGAGATAAGATAGAGGGGTGACATTATTTGGGACCAAACTCTAGAAATCTTTGCTTTAGATTTTGTGGAAGCCATAATTGGGAACACTTTATAGGCTTTTGGGAGAGTGTATTTGGTGGGGGTGGGTGGGGGGCTTAATTGTCGCAGCTATTCTGTTGTTAAATTATTGACGTGAAGGATAGGTACTCCGGAGGCTGGCAGTGACATATGAGGCCCTGTCAGGATATCTTTCAATAATTAAGAAACAAGTAGTTGAAATTCCATTTTAATACCAGAAGCTGTGAAGCAGTTCCATAGATGGATCAGTTAGAGGAGCAAGTGTGTACCCTGTCCCTCAGCGGAAGTTTCCATCAGGCCTCTGTGGGCAGCGGGGACCGGGGCAGTGGTGCCTGTGCTCCCAGAAACGTGTCCAGGTTTAGCAACTCTGATAACTGTAGGTCCTCAGAAGTAAAAACACTTAGGCCCTAACTTCAGGAAGTAATGACAAAAAGCTTTGTCATCAGAATGGAAGTAGAAGATCCTGTAAATTACTATTGAGTTATTTTTTTTAATGCACAGGTCAACCTTGAACTTGGGTATGCCATTTCATGTCACTTGTTAATTGCAGGGTAGGAACCCAGTAGAAATAATAGAGGGTGATGCTTCCCACCTTTTCATTCCAGAAGGCCGTGAGCAGACGCTTCTTGGCTTGAGTCCTGACCCTTGTCTTGTCAGTGAACAGAACTGTCCGTGCTCTGAACAGCTCAGCTTGGGGTGGTGGCAGAAGGCATTGCAGGCCTGTTCTCAGTGGCAGCAGGCGCTCCATGCCTGGCCTTCTGACCCTGACCCTAGCAGGAGCCGCCACACCAGGCTGCCACCTGTTCAGGTCAGTCTTGGCAGAACAGCCCTCAGGTCTAAGGACATCGTTTTCTTTAAGGAAAATCCTGTGTCACTAAAAATGAGTTGTGAACTAGATCAGAATCTTCATTTTCCTGACTCCAAATTTTCTCCGGCCCCAGTAGTTTCTGTCACGTCTCCATAGCAGATGAAGATCAGTTGAGGGTAGAATAACACTATCACTGCTAAATTATTTGGGCAGCAATTAGAATTTGTTTAGCATTATTTAGGGTTTTTAAACAAACCTATCTGAGTAACCTTATAATACTACTGTCTAAAATAGATATTGTATTAGTCTTATATCAGATGAGGTGAAAGTCAAATCTATAAAACACTGAACTCTTAAATCTAACCAAGGATGGAATATATCCTGTTAATTTGTCAAACTTCTAGAGAACCGCCTACATGAGACAGTAAGGATTAATCAAGCCCTAGTAAGAAAGAATTTGAAAAATACAGTTTTCTAATTATACAGTCTCTTCTCCATGGTCCAAGGTTAATGCAGTTCTGAATTCTGACAGTTAGTAATAGAAAAGAAAAAAAAAAAAAAAACTAAAGCATATGAATTCTCTTATAATTACCTGAAACAGAGAGTCTCTTCTGGCAATCAAAGACCTTCTAAGCATTAATCTGATATTTTCAACATTTGATTCTTTTCCTTTTAAACAAGGTTGGGAATAACTGGAGAGTTGTATGTCACTCTGTGCTTTTCAAATATATATGTAGTGTTTGCAGATTTAATTTACTTATTGCTTAGGTGTAAATGTGTAATTCTAGGTTGAACATTTTATCTTTTTTTTCTTTTCTTTTCTTTATTTTTTTTTCTTTTCTTTTCTATTTTTTTTTTTTTTTTACAATTTAGACTAACTTATGAATACTTCCTAGATACTGTATCTTTGAAATACTTGGTTCTTACTCCTACTACTAATATAAAAACTAACAATTACTTCTTGGTTAGTTTTTGCTCTTGGATATATTTGTAGCTCTTGCTGCAGTTCATCCAGGCAACACAACCAAAATGTTCACTCTAGGGAAAGGTAAATTTATTCCTTCGTTTATTGCTGTCAAATATCTGTGGTATGTTTATTGTACATGTTGAGCATGCCAAATCCAAAAATCCAAAATCTGAAACTTTTTTTTATTTTTCTGAGACAGGGTCTTGCTCTGTTGCCTGGGCTGGAGTACAGTGGCGCAAACACAGCTCACTGCAGCCTTGACCTCCTGGGTTCAAGTGGTCCTCCTGCCTCAGCCTCCCAAGTAGCTGGGACTACAGGTGCATGCCACCATACCTGGCTAAGTTTTTTTATTTTTAGTAGAGATGAGCTGTCACTATGTTGCCTAAGCTGTTCTTGAACTCTTGAGCTCAAACGATCTCCCCGACTTGGCCTCCCAAAGTGCTGGAATTACAGGCATGAGCTACTGTACCTGGCCCAAAATCTGAAATCTTTTGCACACCAGCATGATACCCGAAGGAAATGCTCATGGAGCACTCTGGATTTCAAATGTTTGGATTTGGGATGCTTACCTGATAAGTATAATGCAAATATTTTAAAATCTGAAATCTGAAACAATTCTGCTCCTAAGCATTTTGGATAAGAGGTAATTAACCCATAGAGGAAAGGTACATGGAAGCCCCCGACCACCCAAAAGAAAAGGCCTGGAGAGAAGATGGGCAATTATGGCTAGACTTCAGATTTCAGGGTTTTACAGGTGGATCTGGTGTCTGAGACTCTATGAACAGATGGATTCTTAGTCAGTGACTGGCCGGGCGTGATGGCTCACACCTGTAATCCCAGTACTTTTGGAGGCCGAGGCAGGTGGATCGCCTGAGGTCAGGAGTTCCAGACCAGCCTGGCCAACATAGCAAAACCCTGTCTCTACTAAAAATACAAGAATTAGCTGGGCATGGTGGCAGGTGCCTGTAATCCCAATTACTTAGGAGGCTGAGGCAGGAGAATCATTTGCTTGAAACTGGTAGGCGGAGGTTGCAGTGAGCTGAGATCATGTCATTGCACTGCAGCCTGGACAAGAAGAGCAAAACTCAAAATTCAAAAATAAAAAGTCAGTGACTATGGGAGAAAAATAAAAAACCAGTATTTTACCTTGGGAAGTGCCCACAAAGGCAGGAAAAATAAAAGGACCTACAGAAAAGTAAAGTTGAACACAAGTGTGTGGTACTCCTGAGAGGTTTTAGAGTACAGAGGAGTCCAAAGAGAGCAGATGAATCCAAAGGTTCCAGCCCAGAAGAGATCTTGGGTTTTCATGATGATGAGACCCTCAAGTGGCCTGTGGAGCTGGCTCCCATGAGGTCATCAGACCCAGCTGCGCACATTGCTTCCCAGGTCAGCTGGGCGCACTGCTTCCCAGGTCAACTGGGCGCACTGCTTCCCAGGTCACCTGTGTGCATTGCTTCCCAGGTCAACTGGGCACATTGCTTCCCGAGTCCACGTCATGCTGGGAGTGGGAGATTGGCTGTGTGGAAAAATGTCTACACCACGGAAATTGGCAGATACGTGGTGACCCAGCAAACACAGTTGACACCTGAAACATAATTTTTAGGAATAGTATTTAATGTTGTGTGTGGGATCCATTCTGATCTCTATCCTTCCCTTCTTACCTGTTTCATTAAAACAGAAGAAAAAGCTGGTGTCACTCACTGAACTGATTTCATGACCTGCAGTTTGAAAAACATTGTTTTAGAGAAAACCGGAGATTATGTATGCTTTACAGAGTCAGAAGACTATTATTATTATTATTATTATTATTATTATTATTATTATTATTTGAGATGGAGTTTCACTGTGTCACCCAGGCTGGAGTGCAGTGGCGCGATCTCGGCTTACTGCAACCTCTGCCCCTCCGGGTTTAAGCAGTTCTCTGCCTCAGCCTCTGGAGTAGCTGGGATTATAGGTGCCCGCCACCACACCCAGCTAATTTTTTTGTATTTTTAGTAGAGATGGGGTTTCACCATCTTGGCCAGGCTGGTCTTGAACTCCTGACCTCGTGATCCACCCGCCTCAGCCTCCCAAAGTGCTGGGATTACAGGCGTGAGCCACCGTGCCCGGCCAGAAGACAGTTATTTGAAAAATAAATTGTAGTAACAGTTGTAGATAGGATGATTTCATCTTGAAAGGAGGAAAAGAAGAGTCCTACAAGGCTGACAAGATGACCTCTCTAGACTAAGGACTAAGGATACCTGCTTTCAGGAGAAGAAAAACGAGCAGAGAGAAGCGGGAGCCGTCAGAGATGGAGAGAGGGAGGGGCTGGGAGCACGGCCTTGTGTTTGCCTGGGGAGAGGAGGCCGTGTTTGATAGTGAAAGCTGGTTTTAGAGAAAGTCACCTGTTCTGGAGGATTGAGGAATGAAACTGGAAACCTTAGGAGAAAAGCACAAACATTGGTTGTACTTGGTATTTTTTAAATTGCTTTTATTTAGTTAGCTGGAAATGCACTTTCCCAGATCCACTGTCACTCCTGCAAATTACAAGAGTGCTCAGCCACCCTGTGGAAGGTCATCCAGCTTCCAAGCAGCAAATTGGACCTTGATCCCTCGTGCCGCCCCTTGCTGCAGAGCTCTTTGTCACACTTGCCGGCAGAGGTGGGGAGTCCAGAGGGGAGGATGCTTGGCCTGTGGCGGTCTGGCCAGCCAGGGCAGGTGCGAGCTCGTCACAGGCCAGGCAGGCATCCAGTGCTCTTTGTGGCCTGAAGTGGATTTGGCAGGTGCCTGTTATTTGATCAGTGTCGATGGCCAGTGGACACAAGTAAATGAGTTCCCAAACTTGACTCTGACCCACCTGCTTTAAACAAATTGGAGGAAGTCATCAAGTTCGTTTCCCCAGTTTCCTCTCTGAGGACAGTCTGGAGGCCGAGGCCTGGCTGAGTCCAGTCTCCTCAGGTGGAACAGGCCCAAAAGGAAGTGCAGGGCGGCCTGGGGGACAGCGAGGGTCAGAGTTTCAGGGCTGTGGAGATCCTGGAGCTGAGAGACGAGTGTCAGCCACAAAGGTGAAGCTGGATTTCAGGACCACAGCAGGCAGCGGCTGGGAGCTGCAAAGTTGGCAGGGCTGGGTTGCGGCCTCAGGTGCTCCTCTGGGCTGGGGCTTCTCCCCTCAGCCCCGCAGGTGCAGGCCGGGCAAGCTGGTGATATCAGACGGGGCTGAGGGGGTCTGGGGAAGTGGGCAAGAACCAGCAAGAGAGACCAGGGCGGGGTTGATCTTACACCCTCCGCTGAACGCTTGAGTTTCCTGTTTGTCAGTGTCCAGTCTTGTGTATGTGGGATTTTGGATTGTTCCTTTTAGAGGCTCATGTGTGCCCGACACACTATTGTTCGTATTGCCCAGTAGCTTTATATCTATATAAACATATATATATGGGTGTTAAATATTTATCGAATGAATAAAGGAGGAAATGCAGATTCCAATTATTGATGGTGACATTAAAAGTCCTCTTAAATTCAAATATCAGAAATATGCTCTCCCATCTAATAAATAATTTTTGATGGTGCTGTTATTAATTTTCAGATATAATATATATGGTTTTAATATTTATTTTTAATATTAATCAGATATATATATTATATACGTATTTTTAACAAGAAGCTTTACATTCTTCATCTTGTGATTTTTCGGTTAAAAGAAAGGAAGTCTGCTTATAATCTTGTGCATTATTTCTATGAATCGCCCTCTATACACTGGATGTCAGATGCTGCCCAAGAGAATCTGTTTCATATGGTAATTTTCACTAATGAATCCAGACCTGTACTGTTACATTTTGCCCCAAACTGCCTGGGATGAAGTAGAGGAATCGCTTTGCAGTCGGCCTGACGGTTCTTAAAGGATGCTCTCACAGTGTTTCATAACAGATGCAGAGGCTCTGTAGTTCTGAATATTAATACCAGCGCCATCAAAATTATTTATTAGATAGGAGAGCATATTTCTGATATTTGAATTTAAGAGGACTTTGAGTACTTCCCAACGTCACCATCAATAATTGGAATCTGCATTTCCTCCTTTATTCATTCGATAAATATTTAACACCCATTATGTTCATGGCATCACATTAGACTCTGGGGGAGTTACAAAGAACCTAGGCTGGGCTCTGCCCTCAAGGGGGAAATAAAAGAAACAATTACATGTAACCGTTTTTAACACCAAGCAGCATGAAACCCAGTTCTGGAGTATCCTGGTCACAAGGGGAGAAGGGGTCACGGGAGCCCCTCCAAGGCCAGCGCCCATGTGGCCACGCCTTGCACCTTCCCAAGCATGGGCCCTCGCACCCTTCTCTTGTCTTTCCTTGTCCTCCCATGCCGTCAGGGTTTATGAGACCTGCGAGTCTCGGGGCATGGCTCTGGTCACTCTGGCCAGCGAGGATTATTCTCTGATGGGCTGTGGTCAATGAAGCACAGCTTATCTGCCTCTTTCGATTTTCCTGCAATACCAGCAGAGACTGCTCAGTTTTAGGCAGGACTGAGACCTCCTAAAACATGGAATTTGTAGACAAAAATGAATACTTCCTAACATTTCCTGAGAGAGCTTTTGGTCAGCCTTACGCCTGCAACATTGCGTTGCTGCTGGGGGACCCAGGCACACAGGTGGCTGCAGCTGCACGCGAACACGGGGGGCTGGCTGGGGAGGGTGGCCAGGCCTTCATCTCTCTGACCCAGAGGAGGTGCTCAGTAAATGATCAGCGATGAGGCAAGTGAGTCGGGACTGAAATGTATGAGCACCATAAATTTAGGCCACTGTTCATTCAAAGCCTCAAAACTCGTGGAAGAAAGTGTTACGTGTGGAAGGTTGGCGGGCTGCAGAGGGTAGGGGAGACCTTGAAGATCCCCATATTTATATTCTAGGTGGTTTGTGTGATGTGGGCCATGGCCAGGTGTCATTCATTAACTCATTTGACACATACTTGTTTTAGCACTTGTGTGCGTAGCATGTGTTGGGATGCCAGGGGAGCCAGAAGGCAGTGCTTCCTTCCGGAACTTGTCTGTGCGTTGGAATCACCCGGGGAATCGCTTACAAATTCAAGCCCAGGCCACAGCGCAGGCCATGACACTCTGCAGGCATGGGGCACAGATCTCTGTATTTTGGAAGTGCCTAAGGGCGTTCTGGTATCAGAGGGGTTTGCAAGTCACTGCCGTTAGGAGTTTATCATAGAGTTTTAGATAACACCCAGGAAAATTCAGTCACGATACAAGACGGCCATCCAGAAACCGCCTGGGCAGGATGAGGGAGTCAAACCCAGGTCTGTGCTGTGGGCACCACTCATTCCCACTTAAGGAGGACGTCCCCTGTGGATTAGGGAGTGGGAACATCTAGGCAAACTGGACCTGGGGTGTGCGTTAGCTTTGCCAGGTTCAAGAGAGGGAGGAAGGGGATCCTCTTGACTCTGAACTCAGGCAGGTCCGGATGTGACCTGGGATCACAGGTGGAATGGACTGGTCTGTCAAGAACTCAACTAGTCATTGCCATTGCAGTGGATGAATGTTTTTCTTATAAAAAACTGGGCTGGGCATGGTGGTCCACACCGGTAATCCCACAGCTTTGGGAGGCCAAGATGGGAAGATCACTTAAGGCCAGGATTTCAAGACCAGCCTGGGCAACACAGTGAGACTCCATTTCTACAAAAGATACAAAAAGTTAGCTGGGCTTGGTGGCATGTCTGTAGTCCCAGCTACTTGGGAGGCTGAGTTGGGAGGATCACTTGAGCCCAGGAGTTCGAGGCTGCAGTGAGCTATGATCATGCCACTGCGCTCTGGGCGACAGGACGAGACCCTGTCTGGCTGCTGGCGTTTCTCCTTGTGCGTATGTGGGCTGAGCACGATGTGGTGAAGCAGATCTCTCAGGATGGACATGCTCAGCTTCGTCACTTGTTGATTCTCTTGCTCTTAAAATCCCCTAGCCCTCTTAACGGCCACAGTGAACCTCCCCGTGTGAGCAAGTCAGCACGCCCATGAGCCAGCTCAGGTGGGCACTTTCATGCCCCAGGGTCTGGTGGAGCCGTGAAGTGGAGCTGCGCTTAGGGTGGGGAAGGCGCGTGACCTTGCGGTCCTGGCCACTCTAGGTGCCTTCAGGCCTCACTGCTCATCAACAGCCAGGCCACGTGGGCCTCATTTGGTATTCTTAGTACTTGCCATTTCTAATCAATTGTTTTACTTGAGTCTGTTATATGTTATTTCAGAGCGGGGAATGGAATGTGTTAACACTTAGTAAATTCTTCATCAGCTGCAACCAAAGTTTTTCTTTCTTTCCCTTTCAAACCCACAGTGTGCCATGCCGAGCTGAATGCCATCATGAACAAAAATTCGACCGATGTGAAAGGCTGTAGTATGTATGTCGCCTTGTTCCCTTGTAATGAATGTGCTAAGCTCATCATCCAGGCAGGTAGGAAGTGAGTCTTTTCATTTGTCACATCTGCATTGCTGCCTGCTCACCAGTAGCTCACTGCTGATGTGTTTGATCTTAAATTGCCATTGTTTCTATCTAAATTAATTGCACTATCAACTTTGCAAGATATTTCCCGTGTTTTGTTTTTGAATGGTGCCAGGTATTCTAAGACTAATTGCATCCTCTGTGATTCTTAGCATGTTTTTAATTTAGTTTGCAACTTCTTAAACTGCAAGCTGCCAAAAAACAACACAGGCATTGCATATAATTACTGTCAATTTACTGTTCTCTGACATATTGTGCGTAGATTGGGGGGAGGGAGAGAAATGAACTTCTGTCAGAAACAAGGTCAGCTGGGAGTCTGTATGAAGTTTTAATTTGTATTTAATACATGGTAGATATTTGAGGATCTCAACATACCTTGGCATATAAATGTCGTAAGACCCAAATGGCACTACTTTCAGGTTTTCTTATGTTACAGTTTCCATAAATCTACACCGTTGTATTCTGAATATTTCACTTTTTTCAAACTGTCACATCTGAGATTCAGCTACACTTTGTCTCCATAAATCTCTCGGCTGGAGATTTAAAGACTGATCATGTTTAGCGAGATGTGTGGTTTAAAGGGGCTGTTTATCACCAGCCCCGTGGATCTCAGAGCAGAAGCGGTCTGCTGGTCCTGAGGAGTCGCGTGGGCTCCCTCGCTCTTGCTGTCGCTGTCGCCGTTCCAGGGAAGCTCTCCTCGCGGTGCTCAGGTGGCGGCAGCGGGCCTGTGGGCCGGGCAGTGTGGGCCCCACGCCGCAGCCTCCTCTCCCTTCAGAGGCTGGTGGAGCAGCGGCCTTCAGCGCGGGGCCCTTGGGATTTCTGGCTCCCAAGTTAGCGCTGCCTGCTGAGATCAGGACAAGAAAACAGATCTGCCCTCTGTAGAGCTGGTTCGAAGTGGTCTGCAAAGCCATGCTGGGAAGCACCGTGGTGCCCACCTCTGAATGTGCCAGCAGCCCCCACTCCCTCCATTAGTCCTCCCACTAGTAAGAGAAGCTACCTCGTGAATAAAGATGATTTGATTACCTGTAGTAATGGAAATTGGTTAATCGGATCAAGGCTTGACTACTTGACATGTTTTCCCTTTGCATTTGTTTAAAAAAAAAAAATCCATGAAGACTGGAGGGAAGATTAGATATAATCCTCCCTCTGCTGTGTTAGAAAGAGGGAGATATGTGTTTCGGTGACTGGACACTGTCTGCAAGCATACTCAGAAAAGGTCATTAATCACAGACACTAAAAGCGCTCCAGCCGCTTCCGCCTGTCTTTTGCAGCATGTGTATGTGCGTTTACTAAGGGAGCTCCCATTGTTACCTTACAGGTATAAAAGAAGTTATTTTCATGTCTGATAAATACCATGATAGTGACGAGGCAACAGCTGCGAGGCTCTTGTTTGATATGGCTGGGGTGACATTCCGGTAAGCAGGGAGAACGCAGGGCAGGGGGTGGTGAAGGCTGATGAAGAGCCATATTTGACCTTGTCTCCTCCTTGTGATGCCTGACTTCCACACTTGGAGGTGTCTTTAGAAATGCAAGGGCATAAGAATTTAAAGACTCTTATAGGGGTAGATATTTAAGAGCAGTGACAGGAAAATCTGAAGACTGTTTAATGATTGTACTTTAATTTCAGGAACTTTCCAGGAGTTAGACTAATTATTCAAGTGAGAAGTGTAAACATTCACAAGTTTTTTAATGGGAACGCCAAACCTTGGTAAATTTTGCAAATGTAACAACTTTGGCATAGAAAATTTAGGATGGAAGTAGCCTGCCAGATTGAAAGATTGGGGATTCTTTTTTTTCTTTTTTTTTTTTTTTTGAGACCGAGTCTCTGCCACCAGGCTAGAGTGCGGCGGTGTGATCCTGGCTCACTGCAACATCCACTTCCCAGATTCAAGCAATTCTCCTGCCTCAGCCTCCCCTGCCACACCCAGCTAATTTTTTTGTATTTTCAGTAGAGACAGGGTTTTACCATGTTGGCCAGGATGGTCTTGATCTGTTGATCTCATGAGCTACCCACCTTGGCCTCCCAAAGTGCTGGGATTACAAGTGTGAGCCACCTGGAAATTCTTTTTACAGCAACATTTTGCATTGAGATTTGAAGTCTTACGGTTTTTATGATTGTGTTTGCTAAGAAAAGGTTGTGAGGTATATTTTACTTGCAAGTAAGCTCAGCCACCTTTAATTCATGGCAGAAAATTCGGTTGGGACTCTATAGCTTTCCAGCGCTTCATGGTATTGGCGTTCAGCAGCGGTGGGACCGTTGTCATAGGTGACGTGCCTGGCCCCCTGTGCTGGTCATTAGGAATATGGCTCAGCGTATCTCATGAACTCAACTGTGGTGCTTTCTGAGACTTTAAATTCAAATTATTTACTTACTTTCTTGTTCAGTGATTCTTAAAAGAATTTGTTTTTTCCCCAAATATTTTCTTTTTAATTGTTGTAGAAGTAATGAGGAATGAGTGAAAAGTTAATGAGCAAAAAAAAAAAAAAGAAAAAAAAAGTTGGTTTATTTTATGTTTGCATTATTAGAACGTAATTTGAAAAATTACTCCTCACTAAAGGTAGTCATTTTTTGCTATGTATAAGTGGCAAAAGAAAATTTACTATTTTTTTTTTTTTTTTTTTTTTTTTTGCATTAGAGCAACTCCAACTTGGCTGCCAAAATTTTCTAGAAAAGAAGATAAATCTGATGGGAAAACTAGTAATCAGATACCATGTTGTGCAGCTAACTTGTTAGAAATCCTTTGACTCCCCACTAATTCATGAACTCAGATAGCTGGAAACCATACAAACCACACTACCCCACGCATCTTTTTTTGTCTTAGTCTTTTCTGGTCCGTGTTTCTCTCTCTAGGCTGCACTATAATTGGCTCCTATAGAGATAAAGTAGCAAGTGAATCCCAGGACATTTTTTTCTCTGCACAGAAAATACGAGTTAAGCCAAAGTAAACAAATTGCAGTAACTACTCACCAGATAATAACTGTATTTTGTTTTAGTTTTTGTTTTTTTTATTTTTAGGAAATTCACACCGAAGTGCAGCAAGATTGTCATTGACTTTGATTCAATTAACAGCAGACCGAGTCAAAAGCTTCAGTGAGTTACATCTCATTAAATCGCCAGGAGATTGGGATTATCCTCTTCTAAGAAGCTGCTAATGCCTTTCATCTTGAAGTTACACATAACTTTTTACTAGCCAGTACGGCAAAAGTAGACATCTAAAGAATATAAAGCCTCAAATATTCCTTACTGTCTCTCCTGTCACATGGAATCTACATCTGTTTGAACTATTGATTTAGGGTTTAAAATAGGGGAGCCTGTGGTGGCCTGGTGCACAGGGCTAGAACAAGGGCGCTTCCCCTTCCTGTGTCCCGGCTGGCTGGGATGCTTGTGGCTCTTCAGAGGAGCATCAGCTGTCTGTCATCCGCTGCATTCCGGCAGCCTCTCTTCACTGCTACATGTGCTGGAAGGACAAATAAATAATTGTTGTTGTGTTCTTAGCGGGGACGAGCAGACACACTGATCTGAACATCTGGCCCAAGTGAAGCATGGCATATAGTGCCCTTGGAAGAAAATGAGGCCTCAAATGACAGTAGCATTGAAGTCTTTGCTGCGGAGTTGAGGGAAACCCCCAGCCACCCTCCTGGAATCTGAGATAGGGCGGCACATCTGTCCTGACAGACAAGGGAGCGTAACTGAACCAGGAAGACTGCCTCCGTCCCTGCTCTCCCGCTGCACCCAGGGTGGTGGCATGTTATCCCTCTGGGGGTGGGGCCCCCTGCCGTTTTGGCTCAGTTTGGGTTTGTTGGTCACATGGAGCTCTTCCATTTCATTTAGCTGAATAATGAGTTGTTCCTAGAGGAGACAGCCTATCTCTCCTTGTTACCCCCAAAGCCCATGCCCTGCCGTGGTGGCAGCTGGGGCTGTGGATGGGAGGGGTCCCGGGTGTGGACGTGTTGCCCCCTCCTCCGCATGCCAGCGTGGTTCATTGACAAGCCCCTCTGCAACTGGAGAGAACATTAATTCCTGTCCCGGAAGTGGATTGTGAGAAATGCCGCCCACGTGGAGACAGTTTATTGCAGCACTATTGGTGTTCAGAGCTCCTCTGTGCCCTGGCTCCATGCCTTCATCTACACAAACATCACCTTCCTAATCACCGCGGGGCGGGGAGCATGTGGCTGTGCCCCTTTAATCTCATTTAATTTTTATTAAACATGCTCATTACCTGTGTTGAGAAAAGGCTTTCTTTATCCTAAAGATTATTACCTTTTTAAAGTGCTCTTATATTTTCATGAGTTTTTATTTTGTCTCTGAGATTTTGTATTCCACATTCTAGGGTATTCTGTAATTTGGCTCCTTACCAATATTAAAATCGTATTAAAATCTGCCTTGCCAGAGCATGTACGTTTTTATGTTACTATAATTATATGCTTAACTCTCCGCCCCTGTCCTTTCTGTATTGTCTCTGAAGCACATTACATATGTTTTAATGCTCAAAGAACAATCTGAGATGCCCGAGCTGTGTGCGCTCCCCAGGGTTGATGGCTGGGGCTGCTTTATGGACCAGATTTATGTAAGACGCTAAGGCAGCCGCTGGTCCTACCCTCCCTCCTGTGTACCCTGCCCTGGTCCCAGGTGTGGCCATCTGGTAGGGCCCAGGCCTCTGCCCCACCAGAAGGCTTCAGTCCCAAGTTCTGCCCTTTGCTGACTTCTCACCTTATCCTCTTTCCAATCTCTCTTCTAAATTTCCTTCTCTTTTCTCCTTCAAACTCCTCGCCCTCTGTTTGCTCCAAAATACATAAAACAAAAGGTATGTGGAAGAAAGAATCAGTAGACTGAAAGGTAGAAAATAAGAGATTTCCATATTGCTGCGAGTCACAAGACTTGTGAGTCCTGTTAGCATGGAGTGTGTCATTTTCGTCACATCACATTATAAATATGTCTAGGGGCTGATAAGCCAGTAGCGCATCTGATTTATTTAATTTTGATACTATCTTATATTTTGTCGGTTGTTACATTCAGTTTCAGTGAAAAAGAAAATTGACTTCTTTCTTTTTCTCTCTTTGAGGGGAGGCTGGCGGGAAGGGTCTTTGATAAAAGGGAAGTCCAGGTATTCAGGACAGTGGTGGGTGTTTATTTGGGGGCACACGCTGTCGCTGGGGGTTTGTGACGCTTCCACCTATGAACCAACCCTGGTTTCCTCGTGACTGGAGTGTGATTATGTCTTCAATTCTAGGATCACGATAAGATCCAGAGAATTCTGCAGATGTTCATGTTCCAGTTAATAGAGGTTTGCTTTGAACTGGTGCCTCCGGGAGAGGCTTTCCAGAAGGAAGGAGTCTTGCGCAGGCTTTTGCCTCGCAGGCATTACTAGATAATTGTGGTGAAGGGAGACTGTATCTGAGCCAATGTTGCTGCTTGTCATGGCTAATAAATGACAATAAGGAAACCATCTTTCACTGAAACGTCGGTAGAAGGACTACATTTAAAAGGCAAAATTTGTGAGTGAAATGATAGGAACTCCATTTCCCTGACACGTTTTCTGCTTTCTTCCCTTTTACTCTTTTAGCAATCTGTCCTTAAAGACTTCTGAAGCCTAACAAGACCCAGCAGTGAAAGTGAGCTAATGTATTAGCCATCTTTTCCTAAATTAAAAATGAAGCAAAGTAAGAGAACAAGCATACAAACTGAGCTCATGAATAAAAATGTAGGCTTGCAAGCCCAGTGAGCTGACGTTCCTGTGGCCCCGGTGTAATTTTTGATCTTCCAATGTCTGTGTCTACCTGAGGATTAAAAATATTTAGGTTGTTGCAAAAGGGCCTGACGAATGCAGGGAAGGAGTTTTCTCATTGGCGAGGCTGACAAGAAGTTTTAATATTTATAGTTCACTTTTCTTGTTGTTGTTAAAGTAAAGCCACTCTAAAAATTGTGGTTTCTACAAATCATTAGTCAGGAGGCCTGTCTAAGCCTTCAGGGAGGGACCAGAACTCAAGGTTGGGGTGCTTTGCAAGCTCTCTTGCCAGGGAACCGTGATAACCAGAGTTATGGATTACTGGCTGCAGAGGTGCCGGCAAAATAACCCTGGGCCCAGGAGTCGCATTTAGAGCAGGGTGCCCCAGAATTATTCTGGAGATGCCTTTAGCTAGCTCGACTTTTATTTCAGAACTGTTGGAAATCTAAAGCCATTTCATCGTGAGGGTATATGAATCTCAAATAGTTACTGAGTACCTACCATGTATTGGGTTCTCTGATGGCTCCTGGGTGAGGGTTAGAACAGACTGGATAGCTAGATATTAGACAAGTTCTTAGATGAAGACCCAATTTGCCACCTACATCCCTGAGCCATGCAGGTGCCACCTGCACTTTATTTCCTCTGTAATTGGGTTGTCTATTATTTTGCATCTGTACCCATTGGAGGAAGACCCTGGGGAGAGGGCAGGGACCAGACACGAAGAGTCTGCAGGAGCTGGGTTCTTACCCTGATTCCAAGGCCGAAGACTTTAAAAAATTCTACAAGTCCTGGCCGGGTGCGGTGGCTCAAGCCTGTAATCCCAGCAGGCTTGTAATCCCGTGGCCTTTGGCAGGCCGAGGCAGGCAGATCACCTGAGGTCGGGAGTTCGCGACCAGCCTGACCAACATGGAGAAAGCCCATCTCTACTAAAAACACAAAATCAGCCAGGTGTGGTGGTGCACGCCTGTAATCCCAGCTACTCAGGAGGCTGAGGCGGGAGAATCACTTGAACCCGGGAGGTGGAGATTGCAGTGAGCTGAGATCGCACCATTGCACTCCAGCCTGGGCAACAGGAGTGAAACTCCGTCTCAGAAAAAAAAAAAAAATTCTACAAGTCCTTCATTAAATTAAAATGAGTTCAGTATTTCCCAAGAAAATCAGGGGAAGGGTTCTCTGTTAATGAAAGAAAAGCGTAGCATCTGCTTACTGCTCAGGCATGGAAAGGTGTTGCCCTTATTTTTGGTAGCCAACTGCCAAATCTCTTCTTTGGAGCCCCGGTCCACAACTTTGCTCGGCTGCTGCCATTCTTAGCCATTTTTCAGGTCAGTGGTATGAATTACACGCGTGTTGTGCTGCCATCACCACCATCCGTCTCCAGAGCTCTGCATCTTGCAAAACTGAAACTCCATACCCATTATACAGTAACTCGGTCGTCCCCCTCCCCAGAACTGACATCCACCACTCTACTTTCTGTATTAATTTCACCACTCTCAGTACCTCATATAAGTGGAATCGTACAGAATTTTCTCTTTTTGATTGGCTACTTAGCATCATGTCTTCAAGGTGCATCCAGGTTGTAGCCTGTGTCAGGATTTCCTTCCATCTGAAGGCTGAAGAATCGCCCATCGTGTTCACACACCACCTTTAATTTAGCCATTCATGCGCCAGTGGACACCTGGGCCGCTCCCATCTTCTGCTGCCATCCTTTCCCGAATGTGCAGTGCATCTCTCTAACCTAGTAGTTTACAAATGACCAATAATATCATGCGTGGGTTAAACATCAATTCAAAATACAAGACAGACCAAATGATTTTAATGTAAGATAATAAATATTCATTAATATGATTTCAGATTTCACATTGCAACTAGCTTTTCAGAAACTTTCATATATCAAATTGTGGTGCGGTACCAAAGACTATCCACAATTTTCTGAAAATGCAAAAATGACCCACGCATGATATTATTGGTCATTTGGAAACTACTAGTTCACTGAATTATGCAGATCTTTCAAGTATCGACACATTTCACTATACCATCTCATCTAGCCCCGTCTGCCTCAGCCACCCAGTGGCCTTCCTCCCTGTACCAGTTACCTACCTTGAAGGATTTTTCTATTTTAAAAATCAACATTTTTTTTCTTTCTTTTTTTTGAAACAGGGTCTCACTCTGTCACTCAGGCTAGAGTGCAGTGGCGTGATCCTATCTCACTGCAGCCTCAACCTCCTGGGCTCAAATGATCCTCCCACCTCAGCCTCCCAAGTAGCTGGAACCACAGACATGCATCCCCACACTAATTCCCTGGCTAATTGTTATTTATTTTATATTTTTTGTAGAGATGGGGTCTCACTATGTTGCCCAGGCTGGTCTCAAACTCCTGGGCCCACGCGATCCTCCTGCTTTGGCCTCCCAAAGTGCTGGGATTGCAGGCATGAGCCACCTTTCATGGCCTAAACCCAGCATTTCTAAGAGCCTCTTCCTGCGCTTCCTTTGACCAACCCCAGGTTTCCATGCATCTTTCAGGACTCAGTTGGATCCTGCCTTCTCTATAAAGTCTCCCCAGACCTTCCTGAGCTTGAAGTGACTTTTTCTTCTTTGCAATCCTGCAGCAGTTATTGTCAGCAACCATCTTTCTGGCAATGAATCATGTACTGTTTTATGAGATCTCTTCTGTCTAGAACCGTTATTGAAACGTTTCATTTAACTCTTCATATGTATCTTGTCCTGCTCTAACGAGGTCATACACTCCACAGAGCGCATGTGGCATCCTGTGTATCTTGGTGCCTGGCTACCGTTTCTCTCCACGTCTGCACAGGACCCTTTGCAGAGGGGCTTCATACGCATTTTTAATATTTCCACTTAAAAGTTATGAACTTGATTGCACTTTAATTCAGTGAGGTAGCTGAGCAGGAGCCAACTTCCTAAAGTATTTTTTCCATGCTGATTTCTTTGTGAATGGCTTGAAAAAAATTGCCATCTGGAATGTAAGAGAAAGAAATCTTCCTGTTAGCAGCCAGGGCTAATGGGCACATTTATCTTTGAGAGAGACAGGAGATTACTATTTAAATGTCTTATTTTTAACTTCTGCGTTTCAGTTAAAGCATTCCTATATATAGTTTTGAATGAGGAATTTGGCAATAACGGACAGTTGGCAGAAAACCCAGAGATGATGCTTCCACTGAACCCCATCTGATTAGAGGATTTCTTGACCTTTCCAGGTCTTAAATCACTATTGAATGCTTTCTGTTGTAGGAGTTCTTTATGTTAACTGTTGTTAATGAAAGCTGTTAGAAACTTAAACATGCCATTTGGTCCAGGTTTTAAATGGACATTCTGTTCTGGAATTGCTTCCTCTGCAGGGGTGGGCATGGTGTGCAGCCTTTTGATTTATTCTGCCTTTCCCCAGTCTCCGAATAAATAGGCATCAGTAATGCATGTAAGTAACAGGCCCCTGACTTTCAGTGACTAAACAAGTAACATATTTTTCCTCACATAGTAAATACGGTGGTAAGCATTTGCGGGAGTTGTGTCAGCTGCTCCATGATGTCTGCAAAGATCTAGGCTTTTTTCTTTATTTCTATCTTTTATGTCTTCAGGCTTGTTTTGTCAAACAGCTTCAGGCATCCCATTCACACTAAATGCAAGGAGATGGATGGTGGAGTGGGGATGAGGCTTCTCCGCTCTTGGCTATCCCTTTGATCAGGAAAGCAGAAACTTTCTCAGAAGCCCCAGCAAATATTCTCTTCCATCCCTTTGGCCACAACCGGTCACATGGCCACCCCTAGCTGCAAGGGAGGCTGACAGGGTCCTTGGCATTCCACATTCAATAGAGGAGGCTGCAGGGGAGAAGGAGGCCAGTAACTTCTGTCATTCATGCTGTTGGCCACAACATACCCCTTGCTTGGAAAATTGTATAACAGTTTAATTGTGTAATTTCTACTCAGTGGCTCTTCACATCCTCAGTGTTAAAGTCGTTGTTGAGTTGAAAAATGATACTTGCTTCATAGGAATTTTGTGCCTTCACATTGACTTTCAAATTCCTGTGCAGGAAATCTTAGTTTCTTAGCTGGTAACAGCTATAAAAGAGTAATATATATATACATACACACACACACACACACACACACACACACACACACACACACACACATGCATACCATTTGAGGGTCAGTTACAACATGGTCTCTGGCCCCTAAATACTCAGCGTTTGTTTCCTAAGAAGAGGGACATTTTCATATCCAGTGTAGTTAAGTATAGTTATTGACAATAATATGTTTAACATTGTTAGAATATTTTAATTTATTATTCCTACCCCAATTTTGTCAGTTGATCCAATACATTTCTTTTTGGTGTTTTCCGTATGGAATACAGTCTAGAGTTTGGTATTGCATTTTGTTATCATGTCTCGTTAGCCCCTTTAATCTGGAACATTCCCTGTGGTACTGCTTCTTCTGGAGCCTCTTTCTCCTGCTGCCTCATGCTAACATCTTTTTTAAACATTTTGGTCTCAGGGCCCCTTTACACTCTTAAAAATTACTGAGGACCCCAAAGAAACTTTAGTTTCATGGGTGCTATTTATCAATATTTACATTAGAAATTAAAACTGAGAAATTTAAAAAGTATTTTAATTCACTTAAAATACCAATAGTAAACCCTTTACATGTTAACATAAATAACATACTTTTATGAAAAAATAACTATTTTCCAGAACAACAAAAAAATGTTTAATGAAAAAAGCAGCATCATGTTATATTTTTGCAACTGATTTTCATGTCTGGCCTAATAGAAAACAGCTGGATTCTGATTTCTGTGTGTTTTCTATCTGTTGCAGTAAGTTGTTTTGGCTGAAATATGTGGAGAAAATCCAGCCAAATCCAGATATGTAGTTGGAAAGGGGAGGCATATTTTAATATCATTTTCAGAAAATTGTGGCTAGTCTTTGGTACCACACCACAATTTGATATATGAAAGTTTCTGAAAAGCTAGTTGCAATGTGAAATCTGAAATCATATTAATGAATATTTCATATTGTCTTACATTAAAATCATTTGGTCTATCTTGCATTTTGAATTGATGTTTAACCCACACATGATATTATTGGTCATTTGGAAACTACTAGTTCATTGAACTATGCAGATCTTTCAAATATTGACACATTTCATTATACAACATCCCCAAATCACTTTTGTAAACATCACCACTAATTTGAGAAAAGTCTCTTTAAGTACTGGGAAGCTCTCAAGTTCACAGCGACCGATAACAAGTTTTCCAAAATTCCGATTTATCTTGAAAGCTTGAATTTATCATTTGATCACTTAATTTCCCTCAAAGTGATAGATAGGCTTACTTTCTTCATTTTCAAGAAAATGTCTATCATGTCCCCGAATCTGAGTATCCACAGTCACTCTTTCTTTGAAGCAAAAATGGCATCCCACTCGGGAGGCTGAGGCAGGAGAATGGCGGGAACCCAGGAGGCGGAGCTTGCAGTGAGCCGAGATCACACCACTGCACTCCAGCCTGGGCCACAGAGCGAGACTCCGTCTCAAAAAAAAAAAAAAAAAAAAAAAAAATGGCATCCCATGAACAAAGGGGCTAGTTGAGCTTGCAACTCAAATACTCGTGTGGCACTCTTCCTGAGAACAACGTGCAGAAGTGCTTCATGCACGCTTCCCATCTCACCCAGGGAGTGTGAAAAAGATGACTCGTCAACATGGAGGTTCCCTACACGTAATACTTTTTCCCGCTGGCATTGTTGAGGACATCTTAAGTGAAATGGTCTTTTTACTTTTCTGCCTTTGTTTTCTTCCCTGAGTATGTGGTGGTGGAGAGCACGTGGGCGCCACTGCCTCTGATTCCTTGGCCCTCACTTTAACTCACCATTGCTTTGGTTGCGTAGTGCAAATGTCCACACAGTGAAAGAAGGCAAAAACATCCTAGTACTATAATGAAGATCGTTTTGATAGTGTGGACCCCATGAAAGAATCTGCAGGCTCATGCTTTGAGGTGCCAGCTGCCTTAGATGACAGTATGGTTCCAGCCCAAAAGGCACTTTGGAAGTGTCTGTTTGCTGTTGACTTTGCCCCTTTCTTTCTTTCTCTCTCTCCCTCCCTCCCTCCCTCCCTCCCTTCCTCCCTTCCTTCCTTTCTTTCTCTCTCTCCCTCCCTCCCTCCCTCCCTCCCTTCCTCCCTTCCTTCCTTTCTCTCTCTCCCTCCCTCCCTCCCTTCCTTTCTCTCTCTCTCTCTCCCTCCCTCCCTCCCTTCCTTTCTCTCTCTCTCTCTCCCTCCCTCCCTCCCTCCCTCCCTTCCTTTCTTTCTCTCTCTCCCTCCCTCCCTCCCTTCCTTTCTCTCTCTCTCTCTCCCTCCCTCCCTCCCTCCCTTCCTTTCTTTCTCTCTCTCTCTCCCTCCCTCCCTTCCTCCCTTCCTTCCTTTCTTTCTCTCTCTCCCTCCCTCCCTCCCTCCCTTCCTCCCTTCCTTCCTTTCTCTCTCTCCCTCCCTCCCTCCCTCCCTCCCTCCCTTCCTTCCTTTCTTTCTCTCTCTCTCTCCCTCCCTCCCTCCCTCCCTCCCTTCCTTCCTTCCTTTCTCTCTCTCCCTCCCTCCCTCCCTCCCTTCCTTCCTTCCTTTCTTTCTTTCTCTCCCTCCCTCCCTTCCTTCCTTCCTTTCTTTCTCTTTCTCTCCCTCCCTCCCTCCCTCCCTCCCTTCCTTTCTTTCTCTCTCTCTCCCTCCCTCCCTCCCTTCCTTCCTTTCTTTCTCTCTCCCTCCCTCCCTCCCTCCCTTCCTTCCTTCCTTTCTCTCTCTCCCTCCCTCCCTCCCTTCCTTCCTTTCTTTCTCTCTTTCTCTCCCTCCCTCCCTCCCTTCCTTCCTTCCTTTCTTTCTCTCTTTCTCTCCCTCCCTCCCTCCCTCCCTCCCTTCCTTCCTTTCTTTCTCTCTCTCTCCCTCCCTCCCTCCCTCCCTTCCTTCCTTTCTTTCTCTCTCTCTCCCTCCCTCCCTCCCTCCCTCCCTCCCTCCCTACCTTCCTTCCTTTCTTTCTCTCTCTCTCTCCCTCCCTCCCTCCCTCTCTTCCTTCCTTTCTTTCTCTCTCTCCCTCCCTCCCTCCCTCCCTTCCTTCCTTTCTTTCTCTCTCTCTCTCCCTCCCTCCCTCCCTCCCTCCCTTCCTTCCTTCCTTTCTTTCTCTCTTTCTCTCCCTCCCTCCCTCCCTCCCTTCCTTCCTTTCTTTCTCTCTCTCTCCCTCCCTCCCTCCCTCCCTCCCTTCCTTCCTTTCTTTCTCTCTCTCTCCCTCCCTCCCTCCCTTCCTTCCTTTCTTTCTCTCTCTCCCTCCCTCCCTCCCTCCCTCCCTCCCTCCCTTCCTTTCTTTCTCTCTCTCCCTCCCTCCCTCCCTCTCTTCCTTCCTTTCTTTCTCTCTCTCCCTCCCTCCCTCCCTCCCTTCCTTCCTTTCTTTCTCTCTCTCTCTCCCTCCCTCCCTCCCTCCCTCCCTTCCTTCCTTTCTTTCTTTTCTTTCTTTCTTTCTATTTTTGACAGAGCTTCACTCTTGTCGCCCAGGCTGGAGTGCAGTGGCACGATCTCGACTCCCCGCAACCTCCACTTCCCAGGTTCAAGCGATTCTCCTGCCTCAGGCTCCCGAGTAGCTGGGATTACAGGTGCCCGCCACCAAGACTTTGCCCCTTTCTGTGTCTGCATGTCTTGGCCCGGATAACATCACTTGAGGAGGGAAAAATTAGATTTTTTTTTCTTAAAGAATTGATCCTTTTCTTTTTGCCTGTATTTTTATCTCCTGTAATATAGTGAATATGCAAGGTATGATTAATATCATCGCTTTAAGAGAAGAAAAAAAACAGACAAACTCTTGATATATACCAGACTATCTTGGTTTGCTGCGGCTGATCAAATGAAACAGTCTGTTATGGTTTTACGAATTAGAATTATCACAGACTCTCTTCTAATTTAAGGCCCCTGTGTTAAAATGTTAATAAGAGATGGTGAATTGAGTCAGGTCGCAACAGTACATTTCACGAGGATGAAATATTCAGCCAAGGCCTCTCTGCAGTCCAGGCAGACTGAGTTCTGCCTGGTGCGCTCTGAGTTCTGATTAAACTGTGTCCCCATATCAGGGGCTTCCTGTTTCTTGCATCCTTTACGCTGAGAGGGGACAATAGTTCTTTCTAAGCTTAGCTGAGGCTGATCGGCCATCTTCGCGGTAGAGCTTTTAATTACCTGCGGCAGCCCTGGAAGGCGTGATGAGCAACAGAGCAATCAACACGTGAGCAGCACATGTTGGCGCTGATTAGCGCGGCTGGTTAGAGCCAGGACTAATGAGGCCGAGGTCACAGACTCGGCCCTGCCACCCAGGTAGCCCGGCCACGCTCCAAACGGCCGCTCCGCCCGGTCGGCTGCCTCACAGATGCTCGCTGCCGTCTGGAAAGGGGCCAGGGAGGCTCGAGCCAGCAGCCAGCACAGGCTCTTTGTGTTTAAAACCAAACAAAATAAAAACAGGTTCTCTAATGTACCACCCCCTGTGATCCTCTCTAGGAATATCAGACTTAATGATTTAAATTTAATTTGTTAGCCATTTGGTGGTTAATTTTTTTTTATAAAAAACCTAATGATTTATTAGCATTCTTATAATAAGCAACACTTAATATCTATTCACGAGAGTTCAAATGGATCAACTATTTAATTTCTTAATAAAATGAATCAGAAAAGTATTACTTAGAAGAAACTCCATACTGTGAGCATGTTCTCTGCGTGTTTTCTGACCTTGGTTCTCCTGTATTATTAGAGCCAGGAATGGAGGGAAATGAAGCTGATTTCGGCCTTTCCCCCGCAGCTCTGCCTTCCAAGAGGGAGAGGCTGAGGGGAGGGCATGGTGGACTTCTCATTTAATTTCCCAAATATCACAGACTTGTAACGACTCTATGCTCCTCTCCTTTCCACCGTTTCCCTGGTGCCGTTGACAGAAACAGGCTGGCCCCAGGTCACACCCAGGACACACAGAGAAAGGCACACACTGGCATGAGAAAAGTGCCGGATAAAAATATGCGTATAAATACGTCCAGCCCTTCGCTGACTCTGAACATCAGTGCTCATGGGCACATTTTGATTAAGCAGCTGCTACCGTCTTTAAAGGGGTGGGAGCAGGGAGGAGAGGGTTCTGAAAGGCGTACGAGAGTCACAGGAAAAATGGGTGAGGAGCAGCATGGCCACACGTGCCTCCCCACACACAAAAAAGTGAGGCTCTTTCCCAAACAGCAGTAGCAGATGGATCCAGAAGCATCACGGCCAGGCATCGCTGAGTCACGGTGAACGCGCCCAGAAGAGAGGGTGGAGTGTGCCCCTCCTGCCCCAAAGCACCTTTGGCTAAACATTGTCTGTTGGGTGGTGAGTGGGGAGGAGCAGAGTGAACAGTCACTAAAAGCTAAGTCCAAGCAGCACACGCTGAGGCCTGGGCGCGGGCTCCAGGCTTGCTGGGTTTGCAGCCCCAGACGCGGGTCTCAAAGCCAGCACAGATCACAAGAGCAAGTCCAGCAGCTTCACCAGGGAAGAGCAAAACGCTGCCTTGGAAACGCATTTTAACTGATGAAAGGATTCTTTGTTTTAGCCACTGATGGTAGTGCAAGTGAACTTCAGGGCACTCGAGGTGCTTTGGCCCAATTAGGAAGTCAGCCGGAGCCTCCCGTCGCAGGCAGCCACGGCACCTGCTGTCTGATGCGTTGCCAACTTGCTTTAGTGCGATCACTCTCCTGCACCAGGATGTTTCAATTTAGACTCCTGCTCTGTCAGGACTCTGAAGACGCTCATTGTCTGGGAGTAGGCTTCCTGCCTGCTACCTCTCTCCTCCTGCCTCTCCTCTCTTGGACACAGCCGTGACATTGCTCACCGGCCAAGTGAGTTGTTAGTGTCCCTCGGCTGCGGCTTGGCAGGTTTCCACTCTCAGAGGAGCAGCAGCAGGGTTTGCAGGCGAAGACTCTGGACTCTTTCAATGCAAGCCTGGCACCTTGGCACTGGGAGCGCTGGAGTTCTTTGTGAGTCGTCTGTGTGGCCGGCATGGCACAGTCGTTGCTGGAGAATATTAGAGTTTAGAATCGTATCTCCAATATTGCTTTGTGGATAAAGACATGCAGTTAGGACTTAGGGAGGCTTGCACAACTTTAGAGGTAGAACTGGGCTAAGAACTCAGGTTCCCCAGCTTGGAGGCCGGTGCCCATACCAGGACACTGGGCCAAGTGACATGGGGTCTTGGGATGGCTCATGAAGCTGGGTGCTAAGGCAGGTAAATGGGAGCCATAGTCTGTGGCCCTCCACCATGCTGGCTTTCCAGCCGCCCTGCTCCTGCCTTCCTACTCCTGATGCCCTGACCTTGCTGGCCTGTTTTCCTTCTTGAACGTTCCTTTCTGGATTGGCAGCTGCGCTTGCTATTTCTCCTTCCCAGGTGAGAATTCTCTCCGCCAGCTCTTCCCAATGTTTCCTCCTTCTTGTCTCCAGCACTTCTGATCAGACCCCACTCCTCAGAGGGGCCCGCCCTGGCCCACCCTGTCTACCTGCACCCCCAAGACCCCCACCTCCCAGTTACCATCAGGTCACCCAGTTTCTTTCTTTACATAACTCTTTTGTCTATTTGTCTTTTTGTTTTCTGTTTGTGCCCCCCAAAACAGCAGGGGCCAAGCCTGTTTTATTCCTGCTGACTCCCTAGTGCCTAGAACAGTGCCTGGCCCAGAAGTTTTGTTTTTGTTTGTTTGTTTGTTTTCTGAGATGGAGTCTCGCTCTGTTGCCCAGGCTGGAGTGCAGTGGTGTGATCCCAGCTCACTGCAACCTCCACCTCCCGCATTCAAGCAATTCTCCTGCCTCAGCCTCCCAAGTAGCTGGGACTACAGGTGCGTGCCACTACGCCCAGCTAATTTTTGTATTTTTAGTAGAGATGGGGTTTCACCATGTTGGCCAGGCTGGTCTCAAACTCCTGAGCTCGTGATCTGCCTGCCTTGGGCTCCCGAGTGTTTTTAAATAAGTAGGTATTAAGTGACTGATTGAGTAAAGGGATACACTGGGTCTATGGAAGTCTTGATCCAAAAACGCTCCATTGTCCAGTCAGACTCCCTTTTCCATCTCCAGGGCAGACCAGGGTGTGGTATAAACTGACTCCACTTCTTGTGTGTAATACAGTGTGCTTCCTAGAGAGGGCGTCTGTCATTCCCCCCCAGGGGCTGCTTGGCATCTGTGTGGCAGGAGCCATGCTCTTCCCTGCTGGGAGCACCATCCCGCGGTAATCTTTGTGCAGGATGCTGTTATGAGAAAGACTTGGGACTTTGTCCCCACTCTGCGCCCGCACACCCCAAACTGGGAAGGTGCTGAGAGACCAAAGATTGGCTCAGACAAGTCCAGCTTGGCCAGTAGATGACCCTATTGAGGGCCCTCCTGGGTGCCGGCAGTTCAGCTCTAGACGTTCGCACTGCTGCCATCACTAAGCGAAGTCTGGCTCCTGGCCTGCGGTGTGTGATGAGACTGCCTTCCTGGGAGGTTCCCAGATACTCTCAGGGACACATGCTCCTCGCTGGGCCCCCGGCCTTGTCTCCCTGCCCGGCCTTCAGGGTTCAGGCAGTGGACATCCACCCTACGTGACCTGGTGGGACACCTGTCACAGCACAGACGCCCCTGCAGCTGGGCCACGCAACAGCCCTCGGGCCTTCCTGTCTCAGAGCAGGGCTGACCGCAGCCAGGCCCATTGCAGCGGAGGCGGACTGTGAAAAGCTAGACGCTGGGCTTGGATCCTCTCCTGGGTGGGGCAGGCACTGGGCACCCAGGTCAGCTCCGGTTCCTGAGAGATGGCAGCCCTGGAGTCAGAATCAAGGTGTTAATAATAGCGGAAATGATGGTGGGGAGGGGGCCGAGGCAGTAACATAGGAATGTTGTGCCCAGACCGTTTATTCCCCGAAGAAGACCACCAGAGTCCAGAGTCAAAGCTAAGCAGCAAGGATCTTTATTACAGGTTCGAACCTGGAACTCTCCCTCGCTCGTGAAACGAGACGGGCAGGAGAGCTCCCCCACTCAGCTCCGAACAATGTTATATAGTCTAAGAAAAGTGGGCATAGAGTTATTATACAAATCAGATATATGATTGGCTAGTGTTTGAACAAGGCGATTTGGCTAACTATGATTGGTTCCTGCCATTTCTGATATTTTGGTTCAAACTTTGAGGCGGGAGAGCAGGTTTATGGCAGCAAGAGTTTATCTTACTTAAACACGTCTTGTGACCTTGCCTCAGAACTTACAAAATCTCTGGTATGTGCAAAACAAAATCTCTGGTACGTGCAGAAAACCAGGTACTCACAGAACTTACGAAATCTCTGGTATGTGCAAAGATTAGAGAGCAGAACAAGGGTGTAGCGGGTGGGGGGCGGGTACACATCTATCTTTGTGTCCTTTCATTTCTCCCTTCTCATAAGTAACTGGATGTCCAATCTTGGATTTCCAGAGTCTTATAATATAGCCTCACTTTCTGGGTGCAGGAGAGGCTGGTGATGGCTACGGAGGACCATTAGTTGGATGGTATCAAACCTTTCTCTGACAAATTGTAAAATTTTATTTACCACACAGGGGCCTATAGTGAATAGAAGTAGTAAAGACATTAGGGGGCCTAAAAGGGGTGCCAGAAGGGAAAACATTGAAGAGCTCCACCAATTGTTAGCGGCTGTAGTGAATTGTTGCTTTTTCATTTCTAAGCTTAGTTCGTGTAGGCGTTGGACTCTTTCCTCAACTAACCCTGACTCATTTATATAGAAACAGCATTCTTCTTTGAGGAACATACAGGTACCTCCTTTCTCAGCCGTGAGTAAGTCTAAGGCTCTGCGGTTTTGAAGGGTGACCTATGCTAGGGAGGTGAGCTGCCGCTGAAGGGAGGCTAGGGAATAGGCGGAGTCTTCCATAGCAACAGAGAATTGTTGTAACAGCTTGTCGTTTTCTATCATGGAGTGTTGTAGGGCCCCTCCTGCTAACCCCGCTGCGACGACAGAGGTGGTTAAGGATATTCCGGCAATTAGTGGTAGAAAAACTGCTCGTCTATGTCGCGCAGTTTTAGTTGGGGCGGTCCCTGCCCAGCCTATGAACTCTGCCGGGGTTAGCAGTGTCAGTCGGGGAACTAGGGTAACAGGGATACACAACTGTCCGTCAGAGATGCTTTTGGACAGAGTTTTTAACAGAGTCATATTACACCAGAAGAACACACCAGGGGGAGCATATATGGGACTATTAGGGTATGTAGCCAATTGGTTACAGAGGCTGTTGCTAAATGCCGAATAACAATAGGGGTATTTCTCTTGGTATGGGTCACGGTACAGGGCTACATCGGGTATCGTGACTATCGATGAGTTAAAACCTGTATGGTTTGTGGGAGGGGAGGATAGAGGAACAGCCGTTAATGGTGGTCTTCCTAGGGTTGCACACATAAAGCAAGAGGACAGGTCGCCTAAACCAGTGAGGTTGGCGAATGCTAGCCCTTCCCGTAATAAAGTTAGCCAGGAGAAGGGCTGCAAGTCTTGTGATAGCTTGGTTTCTTGCCTGTGGATTTGTGTGTGGATTAAGGGTTGAATCTGGACTAGACTTCTCCACAGATATAAATGGCTACCGGGCCAGGTACTAGTTGATGAGTAATATACTCCCCCATGTTGTGGGGTTGTCCACCGAGAGTCCCATGGGTCTCTAATTATCCAAGTGTAAGTGACGGGAGACTCAGTTTTGTAAAAATACCACCCTTGTCGTTCTCTCCAGTATCGGACAGAGTGCGTCTTACAGTAGCTATATGGGCAACCTGCACTCTGGTGCCACCAATAATTTTTACAATTATATTCAGTTTGATCATATTCAAAACAGATCATGGGTATTGCTGGTTGGGCAATCTGGAACCTAGTGAAATTGAGGTAAACTATAGTATTACACCCTGGGGGGGGCAGTCTGCGCTAGCTAGCAGTTTACCCGCTTGGGGGGTTTCCCCGGGGTGAGTTTTGTTCTCATAGAGCCAGAACCTCCAGACATAGGGATTAGACGGCGCAGCAGTGAGGAGAGTCAGATGCATAAGGCATAAAAGCATAGGTAAGCTAGACATGGTTACGGCTATGGGGATGATGGCGCAGGGTTAGCTTTAAGGGATTGTTCTTAGCTTTGTCTACAGTCCATGTAACCGGTGCTCCAGACGGCTCGAGAAGGTCGGATGTTGGGTCCACTGGTTTGACGTGTGTGTAGTGGATCCACGAAGCGATGCCTTCTACTTTGAGAGCGGTGGGAGTAGTCAGGAGTACTTGCAGTGGTCCTTTCCACCTGGGTTGAAGAGTTTCTTGCCGGTGGCGCTTGACTAGGACCCAGTCTCCCGGCTGGAACGGATGAGGCGTCGGCGGAGGTCCTGCCTCGTACAGTTCTCGTAGTCTGGGCCAAATTTCCTGGTGAATTTTCTGTAAGGCTTGTAAGGAGAACAGGAGCTCAGAGACATTTTCAGTTTCAGGTTTGAGTAAGTCATCTTTTAGACTGGGGACCAGGGTTGGGGGTCTGCCATACATGATTTCATATGGTGTGAGGCCCAGTCTGTAAGGGGTATTTCGGGCCCGGAACAGAGCGTAGGGGAGAAGTACTACCCAATTAGCGCCAGTCTCCATGGTCAATTTAGTTAAGGTCTCCTTCAGAGTCCGATTCATCCTTTCTACCTGTCCTGAGCTTTGGGGCCTATAAGCACAATGTAATTTCCAATTTGCCCCCAGAATGGAAGCCAAATCCTGACTTACCTTAGCAACGAAGGCTGGTCCATTGTCTGACCCTATTTGGACGGGAAAGCCATACCTGGGGAGGATTTCTTCCAAAATTTTCTTTGCTACAACCTGAGCAGTTTCTCTCTTAGTTGGGAACGCTTCTGTCCATCTTGAAAAAGTATCTACAAAGACAAGTAAGTACTGATACCCATATTTTCCAGGCTTTATCTCAGTAAAGTCTATTTCCCAATAGATACCAGGCCTAGTTCCTCTACACCTAATTCCTGCGGTGGTCTGGGTTTGGGGGCAAGCGTTGTTTAGTTGGCAGGCTTTGCAATTTGTTGTGACATCGCTGGCCAGTTCAGCTATGCGCCTGATTCTAAACTTGGCGTGCCTGATTAAGTCCATCATTCGCCGGGCACCCAGGTGGGTTGTCCGGTGGATGTGTTCCAACACCTGCCGTCCTAATTTTTCTGGTAGGATGGTTTGGTCATTTATATCAGTCCACCACCCATTTTTAACCTGTTTTAGGGGAAGCGTGTTCATCCATTCGCGATCCTGTTCGGTATAGTCGGGAAAACATGGCAAATTTCGCGGGCCAGGATCGGGGAGCTGGAGCGCGAGGAGCTGACTGGGAGCTTTTGCTATGCTCCTTGCGGTTTGGTCGGCTAAGAAGTTGCCTCGAGCAATTGGCGTAGTTGGTTTCTGATGCCCAGGGCAATGTACGATAGCCAATTTCTTTGGTTTCCACAAAGCAGTTAATAGAGCTAGGATCTCTTGCTTGTTTTTTATTTCTTTGCCTTCGGCTGTTAATAGTCCCCTTTCTCTGTAGATGGCCCCATGTATGTGCGCAGTAGCGAAAGCATAGCGGCTATCCGTGTATACTGTTAGTTTTTTCTCTGCCCCTAGGGTGAGGGCCTGTGTAAGGGCTATCAGTTCGGCTCTTTGGGCCGATGTCCCTGGAGGCAAGGGTTCCGCCCAGATTACCTCAGTCTCTGACGTTACAGCCGCTCCTGCATACCGCTGGCCTTGGTGGACATAGCTGCTGCCATCAGTGAACCAGGTGAGTTCTGTGTTGGGGAGCGGACGATCTTGCAGGTCCTCCCACACCTCATGCACCTGAGCCAGTATCTCAGTGCACTCATGGGACGGGGCGTCCAAGTCTGGATTTGGCAGCAGTGAAGCAGGGTTTAAAGAGGTTGGGGGCAGAAAAGTTATTCTGAGGGGGTTTAACAGCAGTCCTTGATAGTGGGTGAGCCGGGCGTTACTCATCCATCGGTCCGGCGGCTGCCGGAGGACGCCTTCAATGGCATGCGGGGTTATAACGCGCAACTCTTGCCCCATGATAAGTTTATCAGCGTCTCGGACCATTAGGGCGGTCGCCGCGATTATCCGGAGGCAGGGTGGCCAGCCAGCAGCCACTGAATCTAATTTTTTTGACAAATAGGCAACTGGCCTCTGCCAGGGGCCTAGGTACTGTGTTAACACGGCTTTTGCAACACCCTTACTTTCATCCACGTATAAGTGGAAGGGCTTGGAGACATCAGGGAGCCCCAGCGTGGGGGCTGATAACAAGGCAGTTTTGATTTGCTGAAAGGCCAGCTCAGCCTCTTCCGTCCAATTGAAGGGCTGCCGTTCCTTTGTTGCCTGGTATAGGGGCTTGGCTAACTCAGCAAATCCGGGTATCCATAACCTACAGAACCCTGCCGACCCCAGGAATTCTCTCACTTGCCGTGTTGACTGGGGTCTAGGGATGCGTAGGACTGTTTCCTTTTGGGCTTTGGTTAGCCAGCGTTGCCCCCCTTTTAATAGGTACCCCAGATAAGTTACCTCCGACTTGCAGATCTGAGCCTTTGTTGCTGAGGCTCGGTAGCCTAGCTCCCCCAGAGTCTTCAGGAGGTCCTCAGTCCCTCGAACACAAGTTTCCGGGGACCTGGCCGCTATTAAGAGATCATCAACATATTGCAAAAGAGTTATTTCAGGGTGTTGCCGCCGGTACTCACCCAGATCTTCATGAAGGGCTTCATCGAACAGGGTTGGCGAGTTCTTGAACCCTTGTGGCAGTCTGGTCCATGTTAGCTGACCGTTGATGCCCCTCTCAGGATCCGTCCATTGAAATGCAAAGAGTTCTTGACTTTTGGGAGCCAGAGGAAGGCTGAAGAAAGCGTCTTTTAGATCAAGAACGGTATACCACTGTTTTTTGGGATGTAAGGCACTCAGAAGGGTGTATGGATTGGGCACAGTGGGATGTATGTCCATGACCCTTTTATTAACTTCTCTTAAATCCTGTACTGGCCTGTAGTCCGTACTGTTGGGTTTACGAACAGGTAACAGTGGAGTATTCCAGGATGAGTGGCAAGCCTGTAGGACTCCCTGGTCTAGGAGTCGGCGGATATGGGGCGTAATTCCTTCTCTTGCCTCCGGGGGCATAGGATATTGCCGAACCCGAACCGGGTCCGTCCCTGGCTTAACTTCCACAAATATGGCAGGTTGATGTTTAGCTAGCCCCAAGCCCCCAGTTTCTGCCCACGCTTCAGGGAAACGCTGGAGCCAAGAGTCAATTCCCTGATCGGGGGGCTTTTGCTCTTGATGGAGTCGGTACTCATCTTCTAAGGTGACAGTCAGGATAGATATTGGCCTGTTTTGGGAATCAGTTATCTTGGGCCCTTCTGGCTCAAAGTGGATTTGGGCCCCCATCTTTGTCAGCAAGTCCCTCCCTAGTAGAGGGCAGGGGCTCTCTGGGATGACTAGGAAGGAATGGGAGACTTTTCCCGTTCCTAAGTCTACAGTCCTCTGGGTTGTCTAGGGGTATTTTTTGATGCCTGTGGCCCCGTGGACCCAGGATGTTTTCTTAGACATTTTTCCAATTGGTTTGGTTAGGACTGAGCGTTCCGCCCCAGTATCGACCAAGAAGCGAACTGGGGACCCCTCCACTTGCAAAGTTACCCTGGGTTCGGGGAGGGGGTCCGAACCCCGTCCTCCCTAGTCAGAGTCCTGGGTAACGAGTACGGAGGTAGGGTTAGCTGGTCTCCGTTTCTTTGGGCAGTCTTTAATCCAGTGGCCACGTTCCTTGCAATAAGCACACTGATCTTTTTCTAATCCTTGCCTAGGGCCTTGCTTTTTCTGCTTTCTGTTTTGGCCATTTCCTGCCTGGGGGAAAGCTGCTACTAAGACTTTGGTCATTTCTTTGGTTGCCTTGAACTGTTTTTCTTCTGGAGTATCCCTATTATTATAAACTCGCTGGGCCATCTGAAGGAGGTCCTGAATCTGCTTTCCCTCTAAACCTTCTAATTTCTGGAGTTTTCTTTTAATATCTGGTGTTGCCTGGTTTACAAAGGACATTACTACCGCTGCCTGATTTTCCGGTGCTTCCGGGTCCATAGGGGTAAACTGTCTGAAGGCTTCCATTAATCTCTCTAAATACACAGCGGGGCTTTCTGTCTTACCTTGTAACACAGAATATACTTTAGCCAAATTGGTGGGCTTGCGAGCTGCAGCCCGGAGACCCGCCATTAGAGTCTGGCGATAAATGAGCAGTCGTCCCCTACCTTCTGCCGTGTTGTAGTCCCATCTGGGCCGGGTCAAAGGGAAAGCCGCATTAATGAGGTCAGGATTTGCAGTTGGCTGGCCGTCATCTCCTGGAACCAGTTTTCTGGCCTCAACTTGGATTCTTTCCCGCTCCTCCGTTGTGAACAGGATTCGGAGGAGCTGTTGACAGTCATCCCAGGTCGGCTGGTGAGTAAACATGACACTGTCTAACAACGAGGTTAGATCTTTGGGATTATCTGAGAATCGAGCATTTTGGGACTTCCAATTGTATAAATCACTGGTGGAAAAAGGCCAATACATGAGACGGGAGAGCCCGGTATCATCGAGCGATCCTATTTCTCTGAGAGGCAGGGCTACAGTGGAGTCAGGGAGTCGGGAAGCTTGGTCCCGCTGTACGCGGCCTCGTGTTCGGCCGGCCGGCCCCCCCAGGTTACTTTCGCTCTCGGCTGCTTCCGCTTCTCGGTTTCCCTCTACGGAAGCACCACCCTCGGGGACTGGGTCCTGCGGGATAAGGTGCGGATATGGTGGGGGAAATGTGGGTTCTAATGTTAGGGGGTCCTGGCTGTCCGGCAGCACAGGGGCCGAGGGAGCAGAGGGAGTCTTTTGTCTTGTAGGTCGCGTTACTAGGACTTTGCAGGGCTCAAGGATGAATGGAGTTATCCAGGGTGGTGGGTTTTCCACAAGATCCTGCCACACTAGAATATAAGGAATTTGATCAGGATGTCCTGACTGCCCTGGCAGGAAAATCTTAGTTTTTACCTTAGTAATAATAGAGAGACAGAAAGTTCCTTCGGAGGGCCACCCTACGCCGAAAGAGGGCCACTCCGAACGGCAGAAAGTAACTAGCTTTCCCTTCTTTAGTTCTACGCTTAAGTTATGCCCCCGAGACTTCACATCCTTAAAATTGGTAACAAGGAGTGAGGGCGGCGTGCTCTGGTTGTTGCCCATCTTTGGACTGCTCCTACAAAGAGAAGGGGGGACGAAAATGAGTGTGAAGCAGAGGGGAGTATCCGACAGGTCCGGTCCTGGAAGGGGAAGAAAAGGTTTTATGTTTCGTTTTGGGCTTACACTTAACACTTAACAATAACGGACAGACAGTAATAACGATGAGCATTCGCGAGCGCGTGTCGGACTTCCGACCTGAGTCAGACGGGGCAACCAAGGATGGAGGCCCCCAGATGGGCACTGGGGAACGTCTCCCACCAGTCCCGAGTGGCTGTCTTCTAGCGCGTCCGCCAAGACCGTGCCACTTACAGAACAGACCAATACAGATTACAGATTATGGATTTCGCGAAATTTCAGGGAGACAGACAGAGACAAAGACAGAGACAGTGACAAAGCCGGCTTACCTACAGATTAAGATCCGTTGACTTGGGGGTCTGGTGGGCTTGGGGGAAATCCCGGACGAGCCCCCATTTGTTATGCCCAGACCGTTTATTCCCCGAAGAAGACCACCAGAGTCCAGAGTCAAAGCTAAGCAGCAAGGATCTTTATTACAGGTTCGAACCTGGAACTCTCCCTCGCTCGTGAAACGAGACGGGCAGGAGAGCTCCCCCACTCAGCTCCGAACAATGTTATATAGTCTAAGAAAAGTGGGCATAGAGTTATTATACAAATCAGATATATGATTGGCTAGTGTTTGAACAAGGCGATTTGGCTAACTATGATTGGTTCCTGCCGTTTCTGATATTTTGGTTCAAACTTTGAGGCGGGAGAGCAGGTTTATGGCAGCAAGAGTTTATCTTACTTAAACACGTCTTGTGACCTTGCCTCAGAACTTACAAAATCTCTGGTATGTGCAAAACAAAATCTCTGGTACGTGCAGAAAACCAGGTACTCACAGAACTTACAAAATCTCTGGTATGTGCAAAGATTAGAGAGCAGAACAAGGGTGTAGCGGGTGGGGGGCGGGTACACATCTATCTTTGTGTCCTTTCAGGAACTCTCTCTACTTTCCAGTCAATTTTTCCATAAAACTAAAACTGCTCTAAAAAAGGAGTCTGTTAACTTTTTAAACTCTCAAAAAGAATGTGGCCGGTGCCACAATGAACAATTTGAGTGAGAAACAACTCAACGAGATCAGAGGCATCAGAGAGGAAGAACACGGCAGCCTGTGTTTTTTTGCTGCTCTTTATCATTAGAAAGAATACTTTACAACAGGCTTCGTGTGAGGACAAATGCTCCACACTTTTGCCCGCTGGCAGCAGTCGTGAATTATGAGATTTCTGAGGGGCACAGGACTGCAGCGATCTAAACAAGGCAACAAAAATCAGCCAAGTGCTTATCAGGATCCCCTACAAATTCTATTGACTTTTTTGGATCTGTTTGTCCCTGGGTGTGAAATAGAGAAAAGTCGGGTGAGTCTACCTTGCTAGTATATTTAAAAGAGGATCTTGGAGAATTTGAAAGAAAATGTGGAAGAGGAAATGACAGTGCTTGGCGAAAGTCAGCAGAAGGGCTTGATAATGGAACAGACTAAGGGTGGTGGATAGTTTTAAGGTTGAGAGAGAAATGGAAAAGAAAGGGAGATATTCTTGGGGGCTTGAAGCAAGGAGCAGCAGCCAAAAGCAGTGCTGATCAGTATGTACAGGGAGCTTGGTGCTGAGGGCAGGGATTCCTATGAGAAAAAATCCAGTGGTCAATCTTTTGGGGAGGAGCTGATGGGATGAGGGGGCAGACGGACTGACCTGAGTGCTGCTGCACCGTCTCACCGTCTCCTTTGTAAACAGATGCTCCGCACTCATGCTCAGAGCAGCATTATTCACAGCCGCCAGGAGGGGGATGTCGCCCAGGTATTCCATGGTGGACGAATGGATAAGGAAAATGCAAACACACAGTGGAATCTTACTCAGCCTTGAAAAGGATGGAAAGTCCATCCAACACATGCTACTGCATGGACGAACTTTGGGTGTGTGCTAAGTGAAAGGAGACGGTCACAAAAGGACAAATATCAGATGATCCCACCTGTGCGAGATGATGAGCGTGTCAAATTCATAGAGACAGAAAGTAGGATGATGAGTGTGGGGCCTGGGAGAGGGGAAAATGGGAGTTGTTTAATAGGTACAGACTTTTGGTTTTGCGAGATGAAAAGTTCCGGAGGTTGGTTGCACAGCGATGTGCATATACTTAACACTGCTTAACCATACACTTAAAAATGGTTAAGATGGTAAATTTTATGTTATGTATTTTTTGTTTTGTGTTTTTGAGATGGAGTCTCTCTCTGTTGCCCAGGCTGGAGTGCAATGGCATGATCTCAGCTCACTGCAACCTCTGCCTCCCGGGTTCAAGCCATTCTCCTGCCCCAGCCTCCTGAGTAGCTGGGACTACAGCCCTGCGCCACCATGTCGGGCTAATTATTTGTATTTTTAGTAGAGATGGGATTTCCTCATGTTGGCCAGGCTGGTCTGGAACTCCTGACCTCAAGTGATCCACCCGCCTCGGCCTCTCAAAGTGCTGGGATTGCAGACATGAGCCACTGTGCCTGGCCTTGTTATGTGTGTGGTTGTTTTTGTTTTGTTTTTGTTTTTGTTTTCTTACCACACACACACATACAAAACAGCCGCCCTGGCCTCTAGAGTAGTGAATTTTCACCAGGAGCCACCAAAGAGGTGAATTTTCTCATCATTTTTGGCTCAGTTCTGAAGTTCCCTACCTGACTTTGACCCCCACCTCACTCTGAATCTACAGTCACTCTCTTCTCTGTCATCCTGTTGCAGTCTGCTCAGCTGCCCATAACTAAATCCCAGGGACTGGGCGGCTTAAACAATAGGCCTTTACTTCTCACTGTTCTGGAGGCTGGGAAGTCTGAGATCAGGTGCTGGCATGGCCAGGTTCCAGTGAGGGCTCTCTTCCTGGCTTGTGGACGGCCGCCTTCTCACTGTGAGCTCACTTGGCAGGGAGAGGGGCTGGGAGCAAGCGCTCCAATCTCTTCTTAGAAAGCTACTAATCCCATCGTGAGGGTGACACCCTCATGACTGCATCCAAACCTAATTACCTATACAGGCCCTACCTCCAAAACCCCTCACGCGGGGGGTTAAACTTTTGACATACAAATGTGGGAGAGAGACACAGCTCAGTCCCTAGCACATCTTTCCCCCAACCCCAGAATTCTAAGGAGCACACATTCTTTCAGCTCCGCCCATTGTAGCTTCCATTCCTCCTCCTCTGTCTGAGCATCCTGGACTGTCTCGGGAACACCTGTCCTGTTTCCACCAGCTCCCTGGGATCTGCAGTGCAGACACCCTCTGAGAATGCCCACTCAGGTCTCCTGGGTCTTTTACCCAGGGCCTGGCCAGATGTCTTGCTCTCATGTCGTAAATATGATTGCAATGTGGCTGAGATTGCAACCCCAGCCCACTCTGGACCCAGAGCTCCAGAGACTCTGAGGCAGAGCTGCGTTTCTATTATCACTTAGTAATTGGAGTTTTGCAGGCTTGGGATTACTGCTAATGGAAAGCAAATGGGCCAAGAATCCAGAAATAAGCACTTGAACAGCCAGCAGCACTCAGTAAAGCAAAGAGGCTATTATGCCACTTTATGTGGATAGAGATCATCATTTGTAGAAAGATTTGCAAAAATCTTTCCAGCTCATGGAAACAATGCCCACCAGGCCTTCTGGTGGCCCTGCCCTCCCTGCCTTGTGCAGCTAAGTGACTGCCCAGGTAGGCAGCCTCACCTGCAGCCCAAATTACCACCCGAAGCCAGCCTCTCCCGCTTGGCAGGAACAAGGTTTGATCTTGCCTTCACTGCCCGCTTTCTTGCTGGTACACAAAGCTCAGAGAAGCTCTTGGAACCAAAAGCACTCCCACACACCCTGCCTCAGGCTTCCTCGGCCTTCTCACCAGCCCCAGGCCAGAGAACAGGCAGTGACAGGGCTGCCATACACTGCTGTGACGGAAAGCTCGGAACAGCGGCTCTTGACTCAAGGAGAGAGAAGTGGCTGTAAAGAGTGACGTTTCCTGGGGTTTGCTGACCCCTGGTCTCGGGTTAGTCTTGCCCTTTCTCCTCCGTAGGGTCGTGTCACCATCATACATTTACATGAGGGGCCTTTTCTCCATAGATCACGCCACCCCCTTCCCAGTGGCTAAAAGGCGATTTAATATGCAGAAGCTCTGCTAGAACAGCGTTAGGTTATGACATGAGGAAATGGAAAAAAAAACATCTAAGCCCAAACTCTGCCCTTCAGCCGTCCTCCTGAGACAGTGTGCTGCCGTCGGCCAAGGACAGAGGAGGCGTGCTGGGGTTCTTGGGCTCAGCAAACAACAGGAAAACTGAGGCAACTTCAGCTGCTTGCAAGAAAGACTCCAGATTCACATGAGTTCCTATGTTCAAGCTGGCTGAGGGGCTCAAGGGACTCACGGCGTCCCTCCCTCACTCCGGCAGATGCTGGGAGGCTTCCAGACAGCCCCAGAGGTGGGAGGAGAGGGAGAGGCGTGGAAACTCTCTTACCTTAGCCCCTCGGAAAGGTGCCTCCACTCATCGGTGACTCCCTCACTTAGCCATTAAATGTCACTACAGCCCGTTCGCACAGGGGAGAGAATCTACATCTAGCAGTAAAAAAAGGTGATGAAATGAAAGAAGTTGTGAAATGACATTTTTTTCCAGCAGGTTTGTCATATCTCCTGCATGGAGGAAAATTGCTTTCTGTAAATCTTGGTCCAACAGAACAAAACACCTATTTCTTTCCAGTTGGGGGGACAGCCATTCTCATCGGTATAATGAAGGTATTGTAAGCTGTGACTTTTACAAAGTCTGAGGGAAACCAATCTGCAATCTTGACAGATATGATCTTTCCAGATGCACTGTTCGTTTATGGCAGCAAGAGAGCTCAATTAATTTATGAGGGAGGACAGCAGGATGTGACCCCTTGTGCGTCGTCTAGGTGGAACTGTCCCTGTCTGAATTTATGTTCTGGTAATTTAAAAAGATTTATATTAAGCTTTTCTTTCATTTTGAGAGTAGATTAAAATTCTAATGGAAACCATTTGTATGCATTTGTTGAATTGAATAGTATTTATGGCTGTGTAAAAAAAATGCTGCAAAATTCTGCCGATAATAAAGTCAGTGAAGCAAGAATAAGTGTAAAAACAGGAAGGAAATACGCGATAGAAACCATACTGTATTATACAAGTATAATGAGGGAGGCGAGCTGAGCAGAACGGGGCAGGGATTAGGCCCCCGGATGGGAGAGTTTTCCTTATTTAGTGTAAGGCTTTTATAGCCCTTTTATGACTTAAAACAAAATTTAAATTTCGAAACAGGCCAGGTCAGTCTGCACAGACCCCGCGGCCGCATCACTGTCTCCCATCGCTCTTGAACTCCTGCCGGTGTCCAGGACAAACAGGCAGGAAAGAAAATCCAAGCAGCCTCTTAGAGAAAAAATGCTGATGGCAGGAAAAGAAGACCCATGAAACAGGAGGCAGGGGTCAGCGAGCAAGGCGAAAATCTGCGTCCAGGAGTGCGGCGCAGGTGGAAGAGAGGTAGCAAAACCAGGGAAGTCGCCGTGCTCGGGGCCGGCCAGTGTGTCCCTGGCATCCCCAGTCATTGCCGTGGCCACCTGACCAGTGCCCGTACAGAAGCTGCCCCGTCTCCTCCTCGGTGAAGGCCAAGTTGCATATGCCGCGGCCCTGTCGGGGACCTTTCTGCCGGCTGGGGAAGGAGAGACAACGGCCTGACAATCTGCAGGCGCAGCCATCCGAGGGGACAGAGTCCACACAACAGCCACCAGAGAAAGCTCCTCACTGCCACCTTTGCAGAGGGAGAGAAGCAGAAAGCATTCTGGAGGCCCTTATCATGTCGGAAGGGCAGAGACGTTTGGCGTTCTGTCAAGGTCCACCTTAGAGTTGAGAGAGACTTTCACCAGAAAACTCACATGCTCTCAGAACTGGCAGCCGTGATGGCATCTCGCAGTCAGGCAACGCCAAGCGTGATGGTGAACAGCGCTGAGAGAGGAGAAAATGGAAATTTCCCGAGAGCCCGCTGCTCCGCTCCTGTGATGGTCCTTTTCCCCCTCGTTGTAAGCATGTTCTTTACCAGAGCTGCATGGATGCGGTATAATGCCTTACGATGCATTAGAGCAGAATCATGCATTAGCAAATTTCCCAGATGCAAAGTGGGATTTCTGTCAACGGAAGCCTGCATGGAAAATACGGAACAGCTTAAGAAAGTACTGTCTTCTCTCAAAATTGTACCAGAGCCTGAAATGCAGGGGTTCCGGCCTAGGCGTTTTCTGAGGCAAATCACATCACCACAGGGCCCAACATACAGGCTGCTTCTTGCCCCGTGAGCCTTACTGGCCTCAGAACCCAGCCGCTTCTATTCTGTTTCTTCATGTCCTGTCTGTGAGGCCATGAAATGGGTCTGTCTGGTCAACTGTGTACTCCTGGCTTCTAGCACAGTTCCTGGTACACAGTAGGCACCCAATACATATTTGTTGAGCCAAGTAAATATGTCCTAGGCCCTGTGGAAGATATGATCAGAGGAAGACAAGGTCCCTGCCACAAAGGCACTGAGGGCCCAAGCTGGGGAGGGTAGTGCCGACATCAAGTAGGCCTTCAGCTCTGGCCCCAGCTTCATTTTAAGTGACTAGGAACAAATTCTCAAAACTTCTTTTCCATCAACTCTTCTTCACCCCCAATATCACAACACAACTGTGTCCTTTGATGGAGTTCCTGCGATAAGACAAGCACTAGAAGTTTACCATATTTGTATCCTTATTGGATTTCCAAATTAATCCTAGAAAGCAAGTGACATGATTATTGTTAGTAGAGACAGGGTTTCACTTTGTTGGCCAGGCTAGTCTTGAACTTCTGACCTCAAGTGATCCACCCACCTCAGCCTCCCAAAGTGCTGGGATTAGGAAAATGAATACTTTCACTAGCACAATCACAGGAATGTCAAAGGAGGTAGACTCCACACTCTGACGTCTCTTTATCAGTGAGGCCTTTTGTGACTCCCTCACTTGAAGAGCAAACTCACTTCCCTTCTGCCAAAGCTCTCAACATATACGACGTCCCACGTGGGGTAGGCTGAATAGTGGCCCTTAAAGTATGTCCATGTTCCAATCCTTGGAACACGTGAATATATTATCTTATGTGGCAAAATGGACTTTGCAGTCATGATTAAGTTAAGGATCTTGAGATTTCAGGAAAATTATCTTGGATCATCCAGGTAGGCCTGACATAATCACAAAAGCCGTTACACGAGAGAGGCAGGAGGCCAGAGAGGAGAGAGCTACGCTGTGGAGCTGCTTTGCAGATGGAGGAAGGGGCCACTAAGACCTGAGAAAGTCAAGGAGACGGTTTCTGCCCTGGAGCCTCCAGAAGGAACCAGCCCTGCTCACACGTCATTTCAGTCCTGCAAGACTTGTTTGGGCTTCTACATCTAGAACTGGGAGAGAATGAATTCGTGATGTTTTAGGCCACTGTGGTAATGTGTTACAGCAGAAATAGGAAACTAACACAACACATCTCTACTTGTGTATATGTTTGTTATCCGTCTTCCTCTGCTGGAACACGAACTCCACGACAAGCGGAGACAAAGCCAGGGACTTTGTCTATCATGTTGACTGTGGCATCCTTAGTGCTCAGAACAGAGCCTGGTGGCAGGAGGGGTGCACAGTAAATATTTGTTGAATGAGCAAAGACAGAGAGGGCAGTCGCAGGAAGGGGGACTACCACGTGGCTAAGGGCCCTGAGGCGTGAAAGATCTGAGAGGCTGGTGGACGTGGCTGCTTTGTGAGCTGAACTGGGGAAGTGGTGGGGAGGTGGGAGATGTCGGGGTGCTGATGCTGAGGCGGATTATACTTTATTCTGCAAATGAAGAACTATTGATGGGTTTCATGTAGAGGAATGATCATATTTCCTGATTGCTTTTTTTTTTTTTTTTTTTTTTTTTTTTGAGACAGAGTCTCTCTCTGTTCCCCAGGCTGGAGTGCAGTGGTGCGATCTCAGCTCACTGCAACCTCCGCCTCCCGGATTCAAGCGATTCTCCTGCCTCAGCCTCCTGAATATCTGGGATTACAGGCATCTGCCACCACGCCCAGCTAATTTTTGTATTTTTAATAGAGATGGGGCTTTCACCATGTTGGTCAGGCTGCTCTTGAACTCCTGACCTCGTGATCCACCCACCTCGACCTCCCAAAGTGTTGGGATTACAGGCGTGAGCCACTGCACCTGGCCTCCTGATTGCTTTTAAGTAGCTTTTTAAAATAATTTTTCTCTTTATTATTAAACGTTAGAAATATATGGAAACATGGGCAAAAAAGTAAAAGTCACTCAAATCTCATTCCTAGAGTTAGTCACTATTAATATTTTGGTGTATGTGTATTTCCCCCTTCAACATTCAGATTCTACTTCATATACTTTTTTGAAACTGGCTTTTTTCTCTTAATGTGAATTTCTCCATGTCATTAAATATTCTCCTAAAAACATGGTCTTTAGTAACTATATTGTATTCTATCATACAACCACAACTAAGTTCATTTAATCAATTCCCTCTAACTGGACAATTTTTTTATTCCCCCAGTATTTTGTGATTTTTAAGTAGTAATAATAGCACCTGGCGTATACTAGACATTCCATATTTGTTGAATGAATGCATGTTTCGGAGAACGTTTTAGACATAAACCTTTGTGTGTATGTCTAATTGCTTCTTCAGGAAAAAAATTCTTGCAAGTGAAAATGTTGGGTCAAAGGCTGTATTTTTTTTAATGGCTCTTGGTACATATGGCCAAATTGCCTTTCCAAAAGGTTATAAAAATTATAACTCCACCCACAGTATATGGGTGCATAATTTCGCTGCCCCAAGGGTGGTATTGTAATTTTTCAAACCAGTATTTGCATTTTAGAAAAGTTTCCATGGGGACATGAAGGTAGTAGTTAGCGGGTCTTGTGAAGTCCAGGCAAACAATAGTAAGAACCTGAACTGTAGCAATGGAGGTTGTGTTAGAAAGAAGACAGATCCAAGCTGTGCGGGGTGTGACATCCTCAGGACTTGAATGCAAAACATTGAGAGAGGTGTTGGAATGACCAACTCTGGCTTAATTAAGCAGAACTTTGTTGTGAGCTCATGGGGCAACCACAGAGTCGAAGCCAAGGCGTCAGGCTCCAGAAACACTGAGGCAGCATCCTTTGGGATCCAAGAGGCAGAAAGGAATGGATGGTATGTTCTCAGGACCCCACCCCCAGAATGAGACTGTTTTTGTGTCACATTGCTTAAGGTTCAAATTTCAGAGAGAGGGGCAAGTCTGGCCTACTGTGGGTCCAGTGTCCCTCCTGTGGCCAGAGGCAGGGGGCACCTTGATGGACGGTCCTTCCAAGAAGAGGGAGGGGTCTGCACTCTTTCCAGCAGAAAACCATCTAAATAAATACCAGGTATGCAAAAATCTATGGCGGACTTCTCCAAAAGGCAGTGCTTCCCACATTTAACAGTTCCTACTCATATTCAGCCTTTCCTTGAACACAGGGATAACTCCTTCCTAAAAAAAAAAGAGGAAATGGGAGGGAGACAGAAATGTCTTCTGACCTTGCTGGGATCCTGGCTCAAATTCCCTGTAACCCCGTGCCCTTTGGCTTCCTGGACCTTGGAGTGGCAGTCAGCTAACCGACCACCAACATCTGGGCTTCCTTTCTCATGCCATGAGGTTGCTCCTGGGAGCACCTGCCCCTCCAGAGGCGATGTTTCCCAGCCCCACATGCACTGGTTTGGGACCACGTTCCTACCAATGGAAAAAGCTGAGCCAGGGTGTTCTAGAAGCAGATGTCCCTGGACCTGGAATTACCAAAGAGGGAAAGCTGAGTGCCAACCAGGAGCACCCTCATTGCACTGTGATGTGAGTGAGAAATAAACTTTGAGTATGTTGTACCATTGAAATGTTGGGGTTTATTTGTCACTGTGGCTAATTAATAACCTTCTAAACACCTCTAGATGCTTGTTTAATAAAGGTCTGAGAAGAATTAAATGAGCCATGGGTAAAAAGGACCCTACAGGATTCCAGAGTAACGTAATTCCTTAAAATGTAGGAAATAGCTCAGCAATTCCAGTCTTAGGTCTGTATCCAAAAGAAATGAAAACACGTGGCCACGCAAAAGCTTGCGCATGAATGTTCGCAGCAGCATCTTATGTAACAGCCAGCGGGTGGATACCCAAATGCCCATCAACTGATGAACGGATAAGTAAAATGTATATCCATACAATACTGTTTGGCAATAAAAAGAAGGAAGTACTGATACAGACCATACTATGTAAACTTAACATCATGTGAAGTGAAAGAGTCCAGTTACCATGTATTATATGATTTCATTTATATGAAATGTCTCAAATAGGCAAATCTATAGACTCAGAAATAACTTAGTGGCTGCCTGGAGGTGGGAGTGTGAGGGGGTAAGTTGCGAGGAGATGGGCAGTAAATGCTAATGCGTATGAAATTTCTTTTTGGGGTGACAAAACTGTTCCAAAATTCATGGTGGTGATGGTTGCACCACTCTGTGAATATATTAAAAGCATTGAATTATACACTTCAAATAGGTGAATTGTATGGTATGTGAGCTAGATCTCAATAAAACTGTTATTATTTCTTAAAAACAGAAACAAAAAATAGCAACAAAATGAGATAATGATGAAAAGGAACACGATAGACCATCTTCACTCCTTCTAGCAACCCAGTCTCTCACAGGGCAAAGGAAAAGCAAAGTGACAGCTTCCAAATGAAATCAGAGACATCCCCCAGCCCTAGACAAGTAAACGCAGTACTCGCTTCACAGACAGGGGGAAGACTGGATTCCACACGATAACAAAGCTTTATTTCGAAATAAAGTAAGAATATGGAGATCAAAGGACAGCTGACCAAGGGCCAGTCCCAAAAATGTTCAGAGAGGCTGTAGATCTTTGCTGGCAAAAGTATGAAAAGTAAAACAACCAAACCAAAGGCACGTCACAAGAAGCTGAAATGTCGAAAAACGAGCTCATCGGCACCAAGAAAACAGAAAGGCGATCTGTGCTGGCTCAGAGACACGGGTTGGAGCAGTGGAGCCGAGTGAACCCAGTGCCCTTGAGGGGCCCGGAATCAAAAACCACTCTGAAAAGCATAGTGTGCTCCCCAAGAGGAGGTGTGAGTCAGATTTGTGAAAATTATTTTTATTTGAATGGAAAAAGAAAAATCAAAAAGACACCAAAGGGCCTTTTACATATTTTACCACAAATTCATAATTTTATAGGACAATAAGAAAACTGAATTAAGGCCAGGCGTGGTGGCTCACACTTGTAATCCTAGCGCTTGGGAGGCCTAGGTGGGAGGATCACTTGAGCTCAGGAGTTCAAGACCAGCCTGGGAAACATAGTGAGACCCCATCTCTACAAAAATATTTAAAAATTAGCCTGGCGTGTGGTGCGCACCTGTAGTCCCAGCTACTTGGGAAGCTGAGGCAGGAGGATCACTTGAGCTTCCAGTTATGCCACTGTACTCCAGCCTGGGCAACAGAGCAAGACCCTGTAGCTTAACAAAAATAAAAGAAAGAAAATAACTTATAATGACTGAGTAAAAACTTATTGTTGCTTGCTAATGGAGATAAAAAGCTGGCAAAACGTTGGTGCCTTAGATTTGGGGGAACTTTGCTCGCCCCCAGTCGACAGATCTGGGACCTCTGAACCCCTTGAGTGCCTGGGAGCTCTCAGCCTCTCTCTCCCTCCCCAAAGCTCAGGGACGCTGGTTTCTGAAGCCCAGACAAGAGCCCCTGCTTAAGACAGGCTTAGTGAATAGACTTTCTGCTTTGTGGTGTTAGCAAATATTTAGATGCTCAGTAAGGTCTGGCTGATTCTAGACAAGAAAACCTAGAAGATTTCCAGCAAAAAGCCTAGAAGATTTCTGGCAGAAGAGACAGGCAGGCAGCATTTCAGGTTCAACCAAAGTCAGAAAGAGAGGACGAAAGGCTAGCTTTGCTCCTGACGAGCACACAATTTTATTAGTTCTGCCGGTTTTTTTTTTCTCTTGAGAAGACACTTCTCACCGCCTTCCTTGGTGAGGAGTCCTTCTGTTTTATGATGAAGGAAGCGAAGAGCACCATGCGGGTGGGCTTTTCTATCCTCGTGCACTCTGGCAGGTCAGACATGATTTTATAGATGAGGGGACTGGGGCTCGGAAATGTTTATTAACTCTCCCTGGGCCCCCATAGTGAGCCAGCGCCGGGGTCTGACTTCCAAGTTCATTGTCTTTGCATTGCTCCCTAGGGCTTCCTGAGAAAAACAGCTTCTCCTTGTTCCCTTGACCCCTCCCAAAGAAATGAGTTTTCCTTGTTTCCTCAAGCAGGGAAACGATAGGGATAAAATTAGCATGACTGTGTTTTAGTAGATAATTCATGCTGCTGGTCTCACTGAATCATGTTGATAGGTCCAGGCTTTCTGACTTCCAGAGACTTTTGTTTGGGGCTCATTGGCCAGTGCAAGTTGAGGATAGAGTTGGGGTCAGTTCTCTCTGGTTATTCCAGATGCCAAACTGGGCAAAAGCTGAAGGGAGGCTATGCAGCGGGATTCAAACTCACATGTGCCACCCAAGGTCCTTGCTGAGATGCAACACCTTGTGGTACTTGAGATGTGGGGAGAAACCTGGGGCATTGCGACTGCTTTTCTCCAGGGGCTTTTCTAGGACTTGAATCACGGGTTAGAATAAGCTGGAGAGCGAGCGGCATGCCTGGGTTTGAGGCCGGTGCATTTGCTGAACACGGGAAATGCTGCTCCCTTCACGGAGACCCAGAGTGTAGCCGCAGGTCTCTCAGAGAGCGCGTACTGCACTCAGCCTATCTCAGGCCGCTTATCCAGTGTGGGCGGCGAGTTTTCACTCCCTGTAGACGCTGCAGCCTGCTAGCACCGTAAACAGAAAGTTTCTGGAGTATCGATTTAAAGCAGGGATTCTCAAAAAAGTTTTTTCACCATGGACCCCTTTGGCAGTGTGGACACTTTTTTAGAACAGTGTTTTTAAGTGCATAGTATTTTATTAAATACCAGCCAGGCATGGTGGCTCACACCTGTAATACCAGCACTTTGGGAGGCCGAGGTGGGACAATCAGTTGAGTCCAGAAGTTCAAGACCAGCCTGGACAGAGCAAGACCCTTGTCTCAAAAAAAAGAAAGAAGGAAAGAGAAAGAAAGAAAGGAAGAAAGAAAGGAAGGAAGGAAGGAAGGAAGGAAGGAAGGAAGGAAGAAAGAAAGAAAGAAAGAAAGAAAGAAAGAAAGAAAGAAAGAAAGAAAGAAAGAAAGAAAGAGAAAAGAAGAAAGAAAGAAAATTTGGCTGGGTGTGGTGGCTCACACCTGTAATTCCAGCACTTTGGGGAGGCCGAGATGGGCAGGTCATGAGGTCAAGAGATCAAGACCACCCTGGCTAACATGGTGAAACCCCATCTCTACTAAAAATACAAAAAAAAAATAGCCAGGCGTGGTGGCTGGCACCTGTGGTCCCAGCTACTTGGGAGGTTAAGGCAGGAGAATAGCGTGAACTCGGGAGGCGGAGCTTATAGTGAGCCGAGATCACGTCACTGCACTCCAGCCTGGGTGACAGAGCAAGACTCCGTCTCAAAAAAAAAAAAAAAAAGGAAAATTAGCTGGACATGGTAATGTAGGCCTGTAGTCCAAGCTACTCGGGAGGCTGAGGAGGGAGGATCCCTTGAGCCCAGGAGTTTGAGGTTACAGTGAGCTATGATGACATCATTGCAATCTAGCCTGGGCGACTGAGGGAAACCCTGTCTCTTAAAAAAAAATACAGAGGATGACAATGAAAACCAATGCACAATTATCAATATCTTTAAAAACCCACTTGTGATAGAGTATATATGTGCTTTTTATTAATATGTTACATAACAAGCTCTCATGCAGGTTTAATAACTACCATAACTTTGAAGTAGTGATAAGGGTAAATAATATTTCAAGATATTTACAGCAGCTGGTAATGGAATATGAAAATATCTGTGATTTCTACTGGGAACAACCCACAGGAACTGCTAATACTACTGTGGTTCAGTGGCCACATTTATAATTAAAGGAAATGCTAAGTTTCAGCTAGAGGTTAGTGAAAATAAGAGGTAATTGTTTTTCTACCCAAGTCTAGGATCCCCCTGAATTCACAGATTCCTGAATTCCTGTAAAAAGAAAGCCTAGCTTTCTTCTCACAAGATGCATTTTAGAGAAATAACTAACTTCTTGTTGTTCTTGTTGTTTTACGTTTCTTCGTTCTTTTAATTTCCCACTTACTTTGATTTCTGTTGTTCATTCTTGCTGCAGTCCCCAAATGCTTTTCTCAGTCTTTCTAGAGTCTCTCCTTTCCTTTTAAAAAAGATTTTCACTTCTCTCTGTTCTGTAGACTCAACAACAAATCCAAAGAAATACCTTTAAAATATTGAACAGGCAGAAAACGGAGGTCTGGTGGGGGAGCAAATGTGCGAGTCCCACAATCTCTGTAAGGAGGGGCACTTCGAATCTGAGGTCTGTCCCTCATCCATCCTCCTGGGCTTTTCAGCTCTGCACTGCTCCTCCTCAGGAGACAGCAGGAGGCTGGGCTCCTCCCCAGTCTGGTACCCCTTGCCTGTGAATTCATGCAGTGGCCCCAACCTATTTTCCTGTAGAGACCCTACAATAATTTTTGAAAAACTATGTATCACTTCATACATTTTTAGGTAAATAGCTCCAATTTTTTGTTACACGTTTAAATCATGTTAAAAGATTTCCTTTCTTGCATATGATATTTTGTCTGTCTCCTTTATTTTATTTTATTTTTTTTGAGTCAGGGTCTCGCTCTGTTGCCCAGGCTGGAGTGCAGTGGCGTGATTTCGGCTCACTGCAGCCTCTGCCTCCTGGGTACAAGCGATTCTCCCGCCTCAGCCTCCCAAGTAGCTGGGACTACAGGCACCCGCTACTATACCTGGCTAAATTTTGTAGTTTTAGTACAGACGGTGTCTCACCTGTTGGCCAGGCTAGTCTTGAACTTCTGATCTCAAGTGATCCACCCGCCTCAGCCTCCCAGAATGTTGGGATTACAGGCGTGAGCCACTGTGCTGGGCCCCAAAAGTCTTTCTGAAGCTCTCCTTGCCTTGACCCCAGAGAGTCCTCAAGAATAGTGTGTTCAGGAGTTGTCTCTTTGTTGGTGTCCTAGAAGTGTTTGCACCCCGAGGCAACTCAGGATGGTGAGAGGAAGGCTTTCTTCCGCTCAGAGAGAAGACTGTTGTGGAAGGGGGTGGGGAGGAAACAGCCCTGCAGAATGCTGGCACATTCTTGGCAGATCAAGTTCTAAACTTTCTAAAAGTTGAGAACCTGGAAATTGATTTATGGATTCCTTTAAAGCAGCCCGTATCCACTAAAAAGCCTTTGTGGGCTTGAGTTTCATTGAAGACCCATGAAATTAGGGAAGGGGCTTATTCCCTTTGGGTCAACCTCTTCATATTAGGTCAATCGTGACCCAAGCATTGTGTACGTCTTCCATCTCCAGGACCCGCCGTGTGTTACACCCTGTGCCGTCTGGTGAGGGAAACACAGCCTCAGTCCCTGCCCTCTCTGCAGAGCCCCGGAGAAGGGACAGTGCTGTGCAGGGGACGTGGGGGCACGGCCAGGAGGAAGTCAGCTCAGGCTGGCGGTGGGGTGTGGTCGAGGTAGAGGGAGGACTTCACGGAGAGGGCGTCCTCTCTGAGGCCTGGAGGAGGCAGGAATGAGCAAAGAAGAAGGTGGGTGGTGACTGCCAGAGGAGAACAGGGAAGGGCTCTGCAGCCTGGAGGCTGGAGGGGAAACTTGCCCAAATCCATCAATCCAGACAAAGAGCAGGAAACCATAAGGCAGTTTAGTCAATTGCCTGCATTGCAAAGAAACAGAAATATGAAGGCCACACACTAAAATTAGTGACTAGTCTTGAATTATGATCCAAAAATCTTAGCTGAAGGCCAGGGCAGTGACTCCTCTTCACCAGGGGTGCTGTTTATTCCAGCATGCTTCCACTTCAAGGCATTTAACCACTGTTGATTAATTAAGCTTCCAAAGACGCATGAGTACGTGGTGGAATCATCTCCAGTTCAGAGAGGGGGAAGTTAGGGTTCAGCAATGCAGTCTGCTCAGACACGCTCCCACGCTGGGGTCAGGCAGCCTAGGACGCTGCCTCTCGGTGGGCATCAGTGACTGCACCTCTGCGCTCCTCTCAGGTGCTGCTAACATTACCAGGTGTGAGTGCAGCCACTTCTATGGAGACAGGAAACGGTCTTGGCCAGGTGCTGCCACCGCGGAGCGGGGCCAGCCACCTGCCCATCAGCGGTGCAGCCTGGCACCTTTGTTCTCACATTTGCTTTTCTTCCCTGAACTTGGCACAGCAAAGCCAGTCCCAGGAGGAGAACTCCTTCTCAAGAGGAGGTTAAGTGTTTTGGCTTTAGTTTCCAATATGACTTGCTGACTTTTTTTCCACTTCACAGTGATAAGTGAAAATCCTACAGGTAGGATTCGCTCTTGCCAAAAGGAGCAGTGTGCTCAGGCCTGGCAGAGGAGGCGGGCAGAGAGTGGGCCAGTGGCCAGTGATAGCCCGGGAGGCCATCGGTCAAGGACACAGGCGCCCAGGGAAGGCTGGGGGCGGCGGGAAACGCTGCCCAGTGACCTGGAGGGCTGTGTGTGAGTGGAGGGTCTCCAGAGCCCCGGCAGCAGCAGTGGCTTTTGCCATTTTATCTACTGCAGGCGTCAGCTGGCGCGCAGCAGGGCTCCACTTTAATTTCTGGTTTGCTGGAGCCTTTTGGAGGAAGGCGTGAGCTGAGAACTACCCAACTCCTGGTGTCTGTGCTAACTCGAGTGTGACAGTCAGAGCCACGCTCTGCCAGGACTCCGTCATTGGCATGGGGGCCTCGTGAGGAGGCGTCCTGTTAGCCAGAAAGGTGTATTTTTCTCCACTTAGCTTCCAAGTTGTGGGGAAGCAGGTCTGTCTTCTGGGGACCATCCTGGCCCAGGCGGGCCCCCTACAGGGCCCAAGTGCGACTGCAGACAGGCTGCAGAAGGTGTGAGCTCCAGGTGGGGCTGGGAGAGGAATGGCAGGCTCCCTCTTGCTTGCTTGCTTGCTTCTGGCTAATCACTGTGATGAGCCTGCAAATGGCTCTTTACACAGCGGCTCCCAGGAGACAGGCAGGTTCTGGGATAAAATGTGATGCCAAGCTCCCTTCATTCCATTCTCCCGGCTAATTTTCAAAGCATTGACAAAAACATCCCATAGCACCTCATGCAAAGTAGGTGCTCCATAAGTATTCAGTGAACCACCGAGCAAATTAAAATAAATGACATGGTGGCATCAACATACTGATCTTGGACCTGATGTCCCAGAAAATAAGGGCCGTGGCTTTCGAATCTGCCTTGCGGAAAATTAGAAAAATTTTCTAATATTTTTGGTGCTGATGATGGTGATGAATCCCGTGCCCGAGTCCTGTGATCTGTAGAGTGGAATAGTGGAATCGTGAAGCTTGAAAAGTGAGAGTGATGTGTATTCATCAGGAAAAGTGGGACAGAAAGTTTGAAATCATAGCATCCTGGGAAACACCTGGCCGTGCCTCCAGGGGAGTCTTTGATGTTCTTCCTGCAAAAAAACTCACCAGTACAATAGATCCCTGGGCCTGGGAGGCCCCCCAGAGAGCACAGGAGCTTGGTTCTCTGTTCCAATAGATCCCTTTCTATCAAAAAAGTTAGTAGGAGCATGTGTTTGTTACCTAGGGCTCCCTAACAAAGCACTGCAAACTGGGTGCCTTCTACAACAGAAATGTAAGGCCCCCAGTTTTGGAGCCTGCAGGTCTGGGACAAGGTGTGGCCTGGCTTGGCTCCTCCTGGGCTGTGAGAGAGCCAGCGCGGTGCTTCTCCCCAGGCTTCTGGAGATGCCCTGGTAATCTTTGGTGTTCCTTGGCTTGGAGAAGCCTCATCCCAATCACTGTCTTTTTCTGTAGATAGTGCTCTTCCTACATGTCTCTCTGGGTCCAAAGTTCTTTTTTGTTGTTGTTGTTGTTGTTGTTTTTGAGACGGAGTCTGCCTCTGTCGCCCAGGCTGGAGTGCAGTGGCCGGATCTCAGCTCACTGCAAGCTCCGCCTCCCGGGTTCCCGCCATTCTCCTGCCTCAGCCTCCGGAGTAGCTGGGACTACAGGCGCCGCCACCTCGTCCGGCTAATTTTTTGTATTTTTAGTAGAGACGGGGTTTCACCGTGTTAGCCAGGATGGTCTTGATCTCCTGACCTCGTGATCCACCCGCCTCAGCCTCCCAAAGTGCTGGGATTACAGGCGTGGGCCACCGCGCCCGGCCCTAATTTCTTTTTTTAAAGAGAACACCGTCATACAGGATCAGGGTCCCCCCGCCGCCCTCCGCTCCAGTATGATCTCATCTCAGCTTAACTAATTACACCTGCAACAACCCTATGTCCAAATAGGGGCACATTCTGAAGGACTGGGGTTAGGATTTCAACATATGCATTTTGAGGGGACACGGGCCTGTAACAGAGAATTTCCACAGCTTTGAGAAGGAGAGCGAGAAGATCATCTGCTGGGCGATTGCATGTGAGAGGTGACGAGGGAAAAGGAGGGAGACGGGAAACGAAGGACAAGAGCAGTTGTGGGGAGTCTCGGTGGGCAGGAAGGAGCAAGAGCCGCAGCATCCGACAGCGGGGTGTTTTGTTTTGTTTTGTTTTGTTTTGTTTCTTTGAGACGGAGTCTCGCTCTGTCGCCCAGGCTGGGGTGCAGTGGCGCGATCTTGGCTCACTGCAAGCTCCGCCTCCCGGGTTCACGCCATTCTCCTGCCTCAGCCTACCAAGTGGCTGGGACTACAGGCATGTGCTACCACGCCTGGCTAATTTTTGTATTTTTAGTAGAGACAGGGTTTCACCATGTTGGTCAGGCTGGTCTTGAACTCCTGACCTCGTGATCTGCCCGCCTCAGCTTCCCAGAGTGCTGGGATTACCGGTGGAAGCCACTGTGCCCGGGCTGGCACTCAGTTTTTAAGGTTTCTTGGGGGTCTGCTTGAGCAAGAGAAGGTTCAGTTGGTTTGAGAGCTTAGGATTTAATTTTTAGTTTACAAAAGGAAGAGGAAGAGCCTTCTAGATAGGATCCCAGAGGCAGTAGGGTGCTTGCAGGCTTTAGAATTCAGGGAGGAGGCCAGCATAGCCTGGCGGGGAGCAATGGGCCGACAAGCCGGTGATAGGTCGGGCGACCCTGGTGCTGGCCCTCATCGCACAGCCTCTTCTGAGAAGCTTCTGCCCTCTCTTCATTATCGGTAATGCTCTCAAAACGTCCCCGAGCCTCCAGTTTGGGAAACGGTGGCCCAAGGCAGAGCGGAGCAGGAGTGCTGGGCGCTGGCGGGCAGGCTGCTTCCTTGAAGCAGAAAACGTTTGCAATTTGGTGCTGACTCTAAGGCTGAAGGAAGTGGGGAGGCCCCTTCTTCACACTCCTGCAAATGCCTCCACATTGGCCAGGTTCCGAAGCCAGGAGGAATAGAAGTCAGCTTACCCCAGTTAAGTGAGACAAATGCTTGATGAATAATAAGGCGTCTTTCAGTAATAATATGGATAAATGCTTTAAAGGACTGAATGCACGCCATTTAATGCAGATCCAGGAGACACAGCCTCTGTCAACTGAACAGAGCTAGTTCATAGTCACTCGGTGGTCTTCTTATCAGGAGAAAGTTATTGAAATCAGTCTCTTGTCAAAAGACAAAACCTTGTGGATTATTGGGTGCCTAAAGCAGAATGTGAGAGCCGGCGCTGCTCTGAAATTGACAGAGAGAGCGAGTGTGGCCGTGATGAACCGGGAGGACATGGCATCGCCAGGGAGCAGCGGTCGGGCTGTGCACACGCAGCGGAGGTCAGGCCCGGTGATGCGGCGGCGTGCCGTGCTTTGCTGTCTGCATTTTAAGAGCAATACAGTAAAACTGCAGAAAATCAAAAGCAGAAACGAGCAAAGGTTACAAAGGAGTTGGAAGTTGTTTAACTTGTAAAAGGGAAATGTAAGAACTGTATAATACAGGCTTATTCTCAGGTGGATAAGAACCTGTGACAAGGAAAGTAGGAGTCCCTTCAACTCCACAAAGGACATCAGAGGTGAAAATGAGCGTCAACTCTTAATTGAAAGGATGCAGGAATGCTGCGTCCCTGAAGATGGTTAACATTTTAATGAATAACCATCTCTTCTGCAGAGGGGAGGCTGTCGGCCACACAAAGGCAGGAGCCTGGACTGGCCAGCTCAGTGCCTGGCAATCAATATTTTTGAGCCTGTAAGTTCTCAGATGTTCTCTTGAGACGCTCGCTGTTTTCACAAGAAACATCTCGCACTAACCCACCGGCACCTGGGGCAGAATACCTCTCCTCCGAGCCTGTTCCCTTTGAAGCGGAGGAGGCTCAGTTAGCATAACTCCTGGCCCCTCCCTGCCCCTTTACCCCTTCAGCCTGAAGACTGGCTGCGGAAAAATGTGGGGATTGGCCAGGTGCGGTGGCTTATGCCTGTAATCCCAGCACTTTGGGAGGCCCAGACGGGCGGATCACGAGGTCAGGAGTTCACGACCAGCATGACCAACATGGTAAAACCCCATCTCTACTAAAAACACAAAAATTAGCTGGGTGTGGTGGTGCATGCCTGTAATCCCAGCTACTCAGGAGACTGAGGCAGGATAATTGCTTGAACCCGGGAGGTGGAGGTTGTAGTGAGCCGAGATCACGCCACTGCACTCCAGCCTGGGCAACAAAGTAAAAGAAAAATGTGGGGATTATGAACTGGATGTGTCTGGTTCAGCGGTGCCTATCCTTCCTCCCTTGGGAGCACTGCCTGCAGGAGCTGCTGCTCTCTGCTGCTCCTCCAAGGCCACCTCTTCCCCTCCTCAGGGTGGAGGACTGTCCGCTTCTGTGGCCGTGGTTAGGGAGCCTTTTGTTCTCATCCTGAGCCTTATCAACAAAGTGGATGCTATTTTAACCTCCGTTGCCACTCCACTGTTTATTCCCAAAAGATTCCAAACTCAGGCAAGAAAGAGAGGTGCTGTCTGGACAGGGGAGGGGGTACCCTGCAGGACCCCAGCAGCCTAGCTTTTACACCCCCAGAATCCATTCTCAATGCCTGTGAGAGCTGTGCAAAACAGAAATTGAATCACGTCGCTTCTTGCTGAAAATCCCCCACTGGTTTCCATCGCAGCTGGAATCGGACTCCACTCCTCTCCACGACCCCAGGACCTGGCCTCTTGCTCTGCAGCGGTGACTCAGGCCACTCTCCCCTTGCATTTGGGACTCCCGCTGCAGGGGCACCAACCTTGGCAGGACTGTCAGGATGTTGCAGTAATCTGGAACGCGCTTTGTTGTCATGCATGCCTCTGCCTGCTGCTCCAGAGAGCCTCCTCAGCGCCTGCTCCTGACTGGCCCCGTCCCCACGCTTCCCCACAACCTTTGTTCTCTTGACAGCACAGAGCGCTATCTGACATTATCACGCGTACGTATTGTCTCCCCCACTAAAACAGGGAGCCTTGCACGAGAGCAGATCTGGTCCAGCCGCATCTCCTTTGCATGCTCAGTGCCTGGCATACAGTAGTCACTCAATAAGTGTCTGTGCGATGAGGGAAGGAGGGAAGTGTCCAGGGAAAGCAGCCTAACATATAGGACAAACCCTGAACAATGAGCCAACACATGTGGGACTTCAGAACTTGCTCACCACGAATGATGTGTGTGTCCTTGTGCTTGTCACCAGCCTGTGTTTACTCACTTCCCTCATCTGTGAGATAAGGAGCTTCGACCAGCTCCACTCTGTGGGCTGTTTGCATTGGGCAGAGTCTTGGGCAGGACAGCCAGAGGTCGCCGTGAGGGGCCTCTTACTCTCGTTCTCTCTGGTTTACTTGCTTCTTCGGAAATGCTGTTTCCCTGGCCCCTGACTTCCGATGGCTTTCCCGCTGCCTGCTCCTCTCCAGTATTTCCTGTGGCCGCTGAATTATTTAACTGTGTGTTTGGAGACAGTTGGAAGGGCCAATAAGATAACAAATGAAGCAGCGCCGTTTGCATCATTCTTTTCGCTGCTGGGGATTCTTGAGCTTTTATTTTTCTTGAGCATCTTGACTCTTCTAACATAAAGAGTAAAACAAATCACAGACACAAATCAAACCCCCAGCCCTGCCAGAGCCGCTGTGGCCGAACAGCAGCGATTTTAAATGGGAAGATTACAGCCGCAGCTAACGGAGCAGGAGCCAGAAGCACTGGTACTGGACTGGCAGCGCTAAATGCCCCTTTTCACCCCCGAAGAGCGTATTATTTTAATGTTAAACACAGTAAATTGCAAACTAGTACAGTCACATTCAGACTTTCCTCCCCTCTGGTTGTCCGGTGACAGGCGCATGCATTAATAAGTTTCTCCTCATTGTGAGGCTTCTCAGCAGCCCGCTCCAGAGCCTGTATCTCCTTTGGTACCTTTCGTTGAACCATGCAATAAAGTCTCCTTTTTAAAATACAATGCGTTTCCCCCAACCCTATTCTTCCGGGGCTTTTATGACTCACAATTGACAAAGGCCTCACTAATGGAAATGCAAATTTCCTACCTGTCAAAGACTGAGAAGGCTTTCTGAAAACACTGGTGGGGCAGAAAGTACATTAGCATCTGCATATTAGGGAGAGAAGCTGCTTCCAATAAATGTGTGGGATAAAAATGTTTATTTGATGCTGGGACAGAAATCAAATAGTACAGATAACATCTCCCATGTAGACAGGAAACTTCTTGGTAATGTTAAACTTTTGTATGTCTTTGATTCCAGACCATGTATTATTTAGATTTAAATAACACCAATGCTGCTTTTATAAAGGCTTTGATTTGGGGACCAGACGGGGCAAGAGGGTTGGGTGCTCTGGGTCTCCCTGTCTTTCTGCCATGCTCTCCACCTTGTGGGGTAAAACTCAGCTGAAGGTCCAACCGATGTATGGCTGCAGTGGGCATCCTCACTTCTCAGGGATACCTTTCTTCCTCTGGTTCACCACTGCCCTTTTCAGTCATATTCTATTATTTATTTACAGAGGCAGGGTCTTGCTCTGTTGTCCAGGCTGGAGTGCAGTGGCACGATCATGGCTCACTGCAGCCTCCAACTCCTGGGATCAAGTGATCCTCCTGCCTCAGCCTCTTAAGTAGCTGAAACTACATCATATTCTATTGTTACCATTACTTAAGTTGTGTGTGTGTGTGTGTGTGTGTTATTTGAAGAAAACAGAGTGAAATATGGTATTTACCTGGGATTTTGTGGGGAGCAGGGCCTGGAGATGGGTCCTGGAAAGCCAGGGTAGTTCCCTCCAGCTGCCGTAACAAAGTACCACAGATGGGGGTGCTCAGACAGCAGGAATTTATCGTCTCAGTTCAGAAGCCGGTGTCAAAAAATCAAGGTATCCACTATGGTAGCTTCTTCTGAGGGCTACGAGGGGAGGGTCTGCTCTAGGCCTCTCTCTTTGGCTTATGGACAGACACCTTCTCTCTGTGTCTCTTCACACTGTCTTCCTTCTATGCCTGCTTGTGTCCAATTTTCTGCTTTTTGAAAGGACACCAATCTTATTGGATTAGGGTCTGCCTTAATAACCTCATTTTCACTCCATCACCTCTGTAAAGACCCCATTTGGAAATGGAGCAGGAACCTCTCTTAGGGGCCTGCCAGGCACTCCTCCCCACCCCAACCAAACATGGAAATAAAGGAAAATCTTGAGTTCCTTCAAGGGAAATTCCAGGCATCCAGCGAACCCTGAGAAGTACATGAATACTTGATAAATAAGAAGGTAACAGTAGCTTAAAACAATAGTCAGGGAAGTCAGCACCGTGAAATGTTTGGCTCCCTACAGAAACCAAAGATAACATCTTTTTAAATGTTTTATTTATTTGTTTTTATTTTTGCAGAGACAGAGTCTCACTACATTGCCCCGGCTGGTCTCAAATTCCTCGCCTCAAGCATTCTTCCTGTTACCGGAAAGGAGATCCGATCCAGACCCCAAGAAAGGGTTCTTGGATCTCACACAAGAATTCGAGATGAATCCATTAGAGTAAAGTGAAAGCCGGTTTATGAAGAAACTAAAGGAATTAAAGAATGGCTACTCCATAGGCAGAGCAGCCCTGAGGGCTGCTGGATGCCCATTTTAATGGTTATTTCTCGATGATGTGTTGAATAAGGGGTGGATTATTCATGTCTCCTTTTTTTAGACCTTATGGGGTAACTTCCTAGCGTTGCCATGGCATTTCTGAACCGTCACAGCACTGGTGGGAGTGTAGCAGTGAGGACGACCAGAGGTCACTGTCATCGCCGTCTTGGTTTTGGTGGGTTTTAGCTGGCTTCTTTACTGCAACCTGTTTTGTCAGCAAGGTCTTTGCGACCTGTGTTTGGTGCTGACCTCTTATCTCATCCTGTGACTTAGAATGCCTCATCTCCTGGGAATGCAGCCCACTAGGTCTCAGCCTCATTTTACCCAGCCCCTATCCAAGATGGAGTTGCTCTGGTTCAAATGCCTCTGACACTTTCACATCGGCCTCCCAGAGTGTTGAGTTTACAGGCGTGAGCTACCATGTTTGATCTAAAGATAACATCTTAACATATGTCCCTGAGTTGTTTTTCAGAAACCCAGACCCCCACCAAACAGATCCACTGGCCTGTAGACCTCAGAAAAGGGGGGGCTGAGGACTGAACTCGGACCAGCAATTCTTTGTTCTAAAGTTCTCCCTGAGGGGCCCAGAGGAAGTCGTACCCGTGAGTCAACCCTAACGTAGCTTTCTGCTGACCCCAGCATATGTAGACAAAGCTTTGCCTCCTTAACCAATTGCAAATCAGAAAATATTTGAATCAAACTGTGGCCCCTGCTTTGAGATGTTCCACCATTTTAGGCCAAAGCAACGTACAATCTTCACGTATTAGCCTCCAATTTTGCCTGTGACTTCCGCTTACCTGAAATTTCCCCCTGCCTATGAAAACCCTTACTTGCTAGCCATGGGAGAGTTCAGGTCTTAAGTGTTGCTTGGCACACTGCAATCAATGCCTCACTTCATTTCACCAGGATCCCAATGCCACTGCTTGACCTTGCTGGACCAGGTGAGCAGACCCCACTTGGGTCAGTAAAAATCTCCAAGTCAAGTCACACTTTGAGGAGTCGGGGAGTTAGGACTTCAGCATATGAATTTGGGGGTGGGGGAAGACACAGTTCACCCCAGCAGCACTGCCTATCTGGAAAATGCGGGCGTCTGATAAGCTGAGTTCTCCATCAAGGAGCGCAGGGAGAGACTTGAGAGCGGTGGCTGCCCCTGCCCTGGCCCCTGCCCGCCACCCCGTTCCTTTTCACTGCTGTGTGCCAGCAAAGTGACTGAAGCTTTCCAAGGACCCAATTACCAGCTTCTCCTCAGTGGCCCTGCCCGAGTCCTAAGGTTCAACACAACATTTTAATTACTTTTTAAATGCACCCTAATCACGATGACACTTGAGCAGAGAGCCTGAGGAAACTGACTTTTCCTGAAGAGGCTGTTCTCTGTGAAACAGACGGCTCTCAGCGAAGGCGGAGAGGCCAAAGCACAGGCATTTCACGTGAAATGAGGGCAGGAAAGCCTCACCTCCTGAGTGGGCAATAGCACTTTTTGGATTCCCCCTGGTTTAAAGGGTGGCAGGGCTGTGGGATGTGGCTCAGTGATGCTGCAAACAGATGGGTCCGGTTTGGTGTGTTCTCGGTTGGTGCACAGAGCAGGCCAGGGTGACTGACCCAAGTCCCTGCAGCATCCTCTAAGGCAGAGTGATTTGTCAAAAATTTAGAGCTGATGGAAAAATTAACTGTATCTCATTTACTGGCCTACGGCCTCACAAATGGGAAAGAAAGGAGATCATTCCCCTCCTTCAATTCTGGAGTATCCCTAGGAAGAGTTATAGGACATTATCATCATCATCATCATCATCATCATCACCACACTGGCTTAAAACAACAGACATGTCTCATAGATGTGCAGTCTAGAAGTCTGGATTCAAGGTGCTGGCGGGCCCTGCTTCCTCTGAAATCTGAAGGGGAATCTGTCCTTGTGTCTTCCCGGCCCCCGTGGCTTGCTGGCCACCTTTGACGCTCCTTAGCTTGCCGGTGTACCTCTCCATCCTCCATCTTCACATGGTGCTCTTCTGTGTCTCTGTCCTCACCTGGCTGCCTTTTTATAAGAATGACCCAGAACATGATTTTAAAATGTCTGGGTTGGGCATGGCATAATCCCAGTGCTTTGAGGGCCAAGATGCGAGGATTGCTTGAGACCAGGAGTTCGAGACCAGCCTGGGCAACATAGTGAGACCCTGTCTCTACAAAAAAAAAAAAAAAAGGATACAAAACTTGACTGGATATGGTGGTGTCCACCTAGAGTCCCAGCTACTCAGGAGGCGGAGGTGGATCGCTTGAGCTGCTTGAGTCCAGGAGCCCAAGGCTGCAGTGAGCTATGATCATGCCACTGCACTACAGCCTGAGCCACAGAGGGAGATCCTGTCTCTACAAAATAAAATAAAATTATCTGAGGCAGAAGTTAGAAACTCATGGCCTGCAGGTCAAATTTAGATATTTCTGGCCAGGCGCAGTGGCTCATGCCTGTAATCCCAGCACTTTGGGAGCCTGGGGCGGGCAGATTACCTGAGGTCAGGAGTTCGAGACCAGTCTGGCCAACATGGTGAAACCCTGTCTCTACTAAAAATACAAAAATTAGCCGGGTGTGGTGACTGGCGCCTGTAATCCCTGTTACATGGGAGGTTGAGGAAGGAGAATTGCTTGAACCCGGGAGACACAGGTTGCAGTGATCTGAGATTGTGCCATTGCACTCCAGCCTGGGTGACAGAGTGAGACTCCATCTCAAAAAAGCAAACAAAAAAATTTAGATATTGCTGTGATTTTTATGAAGTAAATCAAATGCTTTTAGCGGGGATGGGTCTGTTCCAGTTTGCCACAGTCGCCACCTGCAGCCACAGAGCAGGCCGGGGTGACTGTGCCTATTGTCACTGTTTGAGTGATGTTTGGCCTTGGGTTTTGAGATTCTAACCTGTCAAGGCTTGGAGGTGGAGAGTGCCCCTCAGGTCTGGAGAGGGATGTGTGGGAGAGGCACCAGAAGGACACCAGCAGGGCTATGGGGATGGCAGGAATCTGCTCCTACCCTCGGGAAGGTAACAGAGACCCTGTGTGCCACACGCCTTGGCAGCCTCTGGGAAGGCCTTGTGGGTGACTTGAGCTTGGGGGCCAGGACTTGGGAGCAGAGGAGCCACAAGACTTGGGCTTGTCCATGAGTCTCCCTGAACCACACGGGGCTAAAGACCAAAAGTCTCCTCCCAGTTTCCTCGATTGCAGGAATGCTGGAGGGGCTTTTACAGCCCCAGAGAAGGTGTCTGGGGTCCAAAAAAATTACTGAGATAGGAAAGATGAGAGGGGCCCAGCCAGATCTATTTATGTGTAGTTTATTGATTTTTATCTTATGACACTTATCTTATAATATATAGATTATTATATACAATGTATTTATTACATAAATAGAATATATTTATTATAACATTGTATTTTCATACTTAAAATATAATAATGTATTATAGAATAAATCTATAAGTATCACCAAATAATGTATTTTTAAATTTTATGATATAATTCCTCACAGGATTTTTACCATGGGGAATTCTGAATGAGCATGGAAGCAAATAGTGGAAGGCAGCCAAGTACAGGGGCTCACACCCCTAATCCCAGCACTTTGGGAGGCCAGGGCAGGAGGATTGCTTGAGCGCAGAAGTTCAAGACCAGCCTGGGCAACATAGTGAGACCCTATCTTTAAAAAAAAAAAAAACTTAACTGGGCATGGTGACCTGTGCCTGTGGTCCCACCTACTTAGGAGGCTGAGGCTGGAGGATCACTTGAGCCCAGGAGGTCCAGGCTGCAGTGAACCGTGATTGCAGCACTGCACTCCAGCCTGGGCAACAGAGTGAGACCCTGACTCAAAAGACCAAACCAAGCCAAACAAACAAAAACACTGGGATGATCTGTTCTCAGCACACCGTGACAAAGGGAGCCCCTCTCTGCTCGCCCTTGGCCGTAGGCTTCAGGCAAGGCATGGTCGGGGCCTCCTGGGCTCCCCATATTCATGGCCCTTTCCTCTGGTGCCTTGACGGTGGAATCTCCTCTTCGGTCTGGGAAAAGCCAGGGCAGATTCCTCCCTGAGCTCCTGGGCGTGGGGTGGCAGAGGCTGTGCCACAGTGGTCACCTGTGCTTGCCCACGCCCAGGCTGTGGAGGCGCAGGAGTGCTGATGGCCACGCAGTCCCCGGCTTGGCCAGCCTTGGGCCAGTGAGGTCTCCAAGCAAAAACCTAGAGCTTTGGCGAAATGTAAGAAATTTCTTTCGAGCAAATTCCTCCAGCTGTCCGTCCTTCGTCTCTAAGCTGTGAGATCAGGAACCTTTTCCTTGTTGCTCACCTCTTGCTGGGCGGTTAAGAACAGACCTAAGCCAACTTGCCCACAGTCTGGAAAACATCGCCAGCCCTGGACAACAGTGGGAGCTGATTTCGCCTTCCCCACTCAGCCTCCCAGGCAGGTGGTGTGTATGATGAAAGCGAGTCTCTAGCCGATTGCTGACACATGTACAGGTCGCAGCAGGCCCAACACAAATCCGCGCCTTTTACCTCTGGGCTTGGTGAAGCCCCTCTGCTCTCTCCCCTTCTGGAAAGATTCTCTGTGAGACACGTGTGAGAATATTCTGATGGCAGGATCAAGTTACCTTCTAAATGAATCCCACCACACACACTCTGCTGAGTGGCTCTGGGGCAGGGAGGAGAGGCACACCCAGATGCGGTCAGGATTCTAAACCTAAGTCTGTCTCCCAAAGGTGAGAGTCTAGGGGCTCACCACTCCCATACCCCGTTCAAGCAAGTGCAGAGGACTTGTTTCTGGGCCACCAAGTGTCTCCAACACCACCAATTAATCTTTCTTCTTTCTTTCTTTTTTCCCTCCTTCCCTCCCTCCCTCCCTCGCTCCCTCCCTCCCTCCCTCCCTCCCTCCCTCCCTTCCTTCCTTCCTTCCTTCCTTCCTTCCTTCCTTCCTTTCTCTCTCTCTCTCTTTTCTTTCTTCTTTCTTTTTTTTTGATGGAGTTTCACTCAACAGGAATGCAATGGGGTGATCTTGGCTCACTGCAACCTCCACCTCTCGGGTTCAAGCGATTCTTTTCCCCCAGCCTCCCAAGTACCTGGGATTACAGGCATGTGCCAGCACGCCTGGCTAACTTTTTGTGTTTTTAGTAGAAATGGGGTTTCACCATTAGCCAGGCTGGTCTCGAACTCTGGACCTCGGGTGATCCGCCCACCTGGGCCTCCCAAAGTGCTGGGATTACAGGCGTGAGTCAGCACGCCTGGCCAATACCACCAATTTCATAAGGGAAAGAGAACTGGTAACACCCCAATGCCAATGAAGGCAGCCTGTGGTGATTTCACTAGAACACGGAGCCTCTGCCCCTGAAGTGGGGGCCCCTCCTAGAGACTGGATTGGAATTAATCCTCTCTCTCTCTCTCTCTCTCTCTCTCTCTCTCTCTCTCTCTCTCTCACACACACACACACACACACGATCTGTACTGTTTTTACTGATCTGTCTTAACATAAATTATGTGCACTCCAACGCCAGCACTGTGCCTAATAGATATTTGTTGAATGAACCAACTTAATTTCCATTTCTTGAAATCAGGAAACTGTGTCAGAGGGTTGGGAAGAAAGAGCAGGCCATGGGGTGTGCTGGTCAGTGGAGCAGGTGACAAGGGGATCTGTGGGCAGGACAGGCTGGCATGATGATAAGTCACCCTCACTGGTGGAAAGAACGCTAATTCCAAGAGGCCAAGAACAGATTTAGACTCCATGGAGAACATTTTAGGGAAACATCTGGAACTGCCTCCTCACTTCCCATGGCTCTCCTTTGGGGGATCTTTCCTCAGCGCCTGGACAGGGTCTTGTCACCCTGCTGCTTATACAGGCTGAGTGGCCCTTATCTGAAATGCTTGGGACCAGAAGTGTTCCAGATTTTGGATTTTGAGATCTCTGCATTACACTTACCTGTGGAACAGATGAAAATCTGAGAAGCTCCATTGAGCACACAAGATTTGGATTGGGGAGCATTTTTGGATTTTGGATTTTGGGATTTAGGGAAACTCAATCAGCAAAAGCTGGTGCTGATAAAACAAGAAGTTGAGGGACTCCAAAGAGTTCAGGCGTCTGGAGTGTGCAGGGTGAATGGAAGAGTCCCTGAATGAGGGGGATTGGGTGGCGGGCTAGGCTGGGGAGGGAGTTGCCAGCCCGTGGTGAGGATCTGGAAGCTCCCTGTGGCAGACTGACTTGTGTCCCCCCAGAGAGATGCGCTATGTCTTGACTCTCTGTACCCCAGAATATGAATGTATGAGGAAATAGGGTCTTTGCAGATGTAATCAAGTGATTATTAGCGTGGGCCTTAATCCAATATTACTAATGTTCTTACACAAAGTGAGTTTGGACACAGAAAAGTGGAGGCTATGGAGAGTCACAGTGGGAAGACGGCCCTATGAAGACTGGGGTGATGATGCCACCAGCCAAGAAAGGTCTGAGCTGCCAGGAGCTGCAAGAGACAAGGAAGGGCATTTGTCCTGCAGCTTTCTAAGGGGGCGTGGCCCTGCAGACACCTGGATTTCCAATTCTGCACTCCCAGGGCTGAGAGACAACTCATTTCTGCTGTTTCCAAGCCGCCCAGCGTGTGCCTCTGTGTTAGGGCAGCCCTAGGAAGGAAATAGACTCCCTGTCACACCTGTAATCCCAGCACTTTGGGAGGCTGAGGCGAGCGGGTCCCCTGAGGTCAGGAGTTCAAGACCAGCCTGGCCAGCATGGTGAAACCCCATCTCTACTAAAAAAAAATACAAAAAAAGCCAGGTGTGGTGGCACGCGCCTGTAGCCCCAGCTACTCAGGAGGCTGAGGCAAGAGAATCACTTGAATCCAGGAGGTGGAGGCTGCAGTGAGCTGAGATCACACCGCTTCATTCCAGCCTTGCTCTGTCTCAAAAAAAAAAAAAAAAAAAAAAAGGAAAGAAAAAGAAATACATTCTCTGCGGACAGTGGGAAGCCAGAAAAGGATTTTAGGAAGGGAAAGGACTGCCCGTCTGATCTTGAAATTGTTAGAGCGCTGCCAGGGGACAGGCTGTGAGTAGCAGTTCTTTGTTTATTTTCTTACTGGGAGTGTAAGCAAGAGACCGGAGGGAAGCCAGGCCGGTGCACCCAGTATTCCATTCCTGCCCACCCAGAGCAGCGCCAGGCTAGGGCCAGAGGGACTGGGGAGTCAGTTAGGGTGGCTCCTTTCATTGCCCAGGGAGTGTCAGCAAAGACTCGACATTTTACAGATGTGGGGACCCAGGGAGGGAGGGAAAGGGCTAGGAGTGGAAACGTGGGGAGCCCTGGGCTGCAGTGGGAAGTGTCTTGGAAGGTCCTGAGAGGAGGTCTCAGCAGAGGTGCTGGGCAGGATCCCAGCCCCAGTCCACACAAGGCGGCCTCTGAATGGAGGTGCCAGCTGGGAAAAGATTCCTGCAGGGTCTGACTGAGTGGGCAGCGGCGGTGAGTCCTTGACCACAACCCCTCCCAGCACACTGCAGTGAGGCTGAGTGCCACACCTAAGGTGGGGAGGGCAGCCCCCCGCCCTCCCTGAAGACTCTCAGGTGGAGCCACTACCATTGCCTGCAGCTGGGCTGAAAGACCACACGTGGGATTTGGACCTGGAGTTGGATTCCTTCAAACCAGAGAGAATGTCAAGGTTGACAGCAAGTAGCTCACATGGACACGTGTCTGAGGTCCAACCTGGGGTGCAGGTGATTTTGGGTTGGCTGGTGTGGGTGGAGAGAAATGCTCGATTGGAGAGGTATTTGGGAGGTAAAATTGATGGGGTGTTGAGATTGTCTGGACCCAGGGGCCAATCAGTCCCATCGTCTGGAACTCAGGAGGGAGCCGTTGGTTGGAGAAAATAAGATATGTCAAGAGCATAAAAATGGCCACGAGGACCTGCTGAGAGACTGAATGTGGGAACAGACAATGCCGGCCCATGTGTGCAAAGAGACTCTGACCCACAGCCTGCAGCAACCTGCCCAGGAGCAGACCCATTGTCTCCAACAGTCAGTTCAGGAGGCCAGTGCTTCCAACCCGGCTGGGAGGGTGCCAGGCTGCGCACAGACCACTACCCCACAACAATCTGCCCAAATGACCAAGACTTGACTAATAACTGACAGCTCACCTAATTTGTATCCCTGCTTCCAACCAGAAAAAGCCAAATATACCCCCCTAACTAACCACATAGGATGCCTGCCTCTAGCCAGCCCGCCCGCAGCTTCCCCAGGCCACAGCCTCCATCAGGCCATGCCTGACGCCTTCCCTTTTTCCACTCTGAAGCTTTCCCATGCCCCTGCCTGCCTTCGAGTCTCTGCCAGAACGTAAGTGATGGTGGCTGACTCCATTGCTATGGCAAGCTCTGAATAAATAGCCTCTGGCTGTTCTCGTTGCCTTGGTCTTCATTTATTTCTCCACTCCCCACACTTCCCTTTTCCTCTTTCATTTTTTGGAGACGGGGTGTCACTCTGTCACCCAGGCTGGAGTGCATTGGCGCAATTACACTTCACTACAGCCATGACCTCCTGGGCTCAAGCAATCCTCCTGCCTCAGTCTCCTGAGTAGTGGGTCTACAAGTGTGCACCACCATGCCTGGCTGAATATTTTTCCTGTTTTTTTAGAGATGGGGGGTCTCATGATGTTGCCCAGCCTGGTCTCAAACTTCTGGGCTCAAGGGATCCTCCCGCCTCAGCCTCCAAAGTGCTGAGATTACAGGCATGAGCCACCGCACGACCCCCTTTTCCTCTTTAATTCTTATTTCCCGGGGTCGCAAATGGGCCTTCCATGACTTCACTCAGAAGAGATGTTCCCAAGGCTGGCACTCGAGCAGGATCTCTCTTTCTTCCCTCACTCCCTCTGCGCTTCCCTGTTCACTCTTCCCATTGTCTCTTCCATGTTACCTGCTCTTTTTGTCTTCTCCCTGTATTCCTTCCTCCTTTACTCATTTCTCAGTGGTTACTTAATGAAAGGGCAAAAGAGCTAGATGAGGTTGGTTGCTGATTCCTGGTCAATGGCAGCCTTGCAGGAGCAAAGGAGAGCTGGGAGACTGGAGCGGAGAGCTGGGAGACTGGAGCGGAGAGCTGGGAGACTGGAGCGGAGAGCTGGGAGACTGGGCCAGAGAGCTGGGAGACTGGAGCGGAGAGCTGGGAGACTGGAACGGAGAGCTGGGAGACTGGAGCGGAGAGCTGGGAGACTGGAGCGGAGAGCTGGGAGACTGGAACGGAGAGCTGGGAGACTGGAACGGAGAGCTGGGAGACTGGAGCGGAGAGCTGGGAGACTGGAGCGGAGAGCTGGGAGACTGGAACGGAGAGCTGGGAGACTGGAGCGGAGAGCTGGGAGACTGGAGCGGAGAGCTGGGAGACTGGAACGGAGAGCTGGGAGACTGGAGCGGAGAGCTGGGAGACTGGAGCGGAGAGCTGGGAGACTGGAGGAGAGAGCTGGGAGACTGGAGCAGAGAGCTGGGAGACTGGAGCGGAGAGCTGGGAGACTGGAGCGGAGAGCTGGGAGACTGGGCCAGAGAGCTGGGAGACTGGAGCGGAGAGCTGGGAGACTGGGCCAGAGAGCTGGGAGACTGGAACGGAGAGGAGCGAGGCTCAGATGTGACCCATGAGCGCGTTGCCGCCTGGCGTGCGCTGGCTGACCTAACTGGCCTTTGGTATCTCTGATGTCTTCGGTGATGTGGACATTGATTTCAGTTTGCAACTGTCACTTTTGACTAATATGGCTCTGGTGATGAACACGTTTTGAAGGGAAAGGAAAAAACAGGGGACAATTGACTTGTTACTGAAAAATAATTAAAGCTAGATTCCAGGAGAGGAGAGGAGGAGGAAGATGTCAGAATAATTTAGAGGCACGGTGAAGGCGGCACACAGAGCACTCAGGTTCACGGCGTGCTCAATCATCACCATAAAGAGAATAAGCATGTCCTTGTCAGTAATTTTTAGGCAGAGCTGACTTGGGCTTCCTGGGCTTGGCAAATTCAGATTCTCCTACAGTCCAAAGAGTCCTGCAAAAGGATCAGCCAGAATCAGATTTACTCACTTTACCCAGGGATACAGCTTGCTCAGTCATTTTTAAAGTAAAACCAGGTCAGGCTCTCCTCCCTCGCCTGGGAGGTGAGTACAGGTTAGTTGTGCCCTACTTCTCCATTCCTTAACAAAGCGCTTCCTAGGAAAAGCTGAGACGAGAAAGTATCACGTTTAGAAACAAGATAAACATTTCTCATTTGGATGTGTCCTCTTTAGGCAGTCTTCCAGAAGGCTCCAGGGCCCTTGATAAATTAGGGGTCCAGCTCAAATTCCAGGAGCGATTGTAAGGGAGATAAAGAGAGATGCCTGAGAGGACAGGAATTTGGAGAAACGTTTGTTTGTCAAGGCCAGGTTTGGGCACCTTGCGAAGTGAGGCCCTGGCTGCCTTGGCATGCCCTCTGGGGTGCATCCTTGGTGGCATTCGAGCAGGTGAGGGCCGGCCAGGCGGCCCGTGGGGAAAGCATGGGGTTTCTTGAGTCAGATGACCCTGGGTTCGATTTCTCGCTTTACCACTTCTGTGACGTCTGCACTCCAGCAGCTGACGCCACCTCTGAAGCTGAGTTACTTCATCATAAAATGGGGATAATCAGCACATCTACTTCACATGCTTATTAAATGGTTGAATGATAACAGGCAGATAAAATATTTAGAACAATGATCCCCTTTGCAATAAGTGCTAAAGTAAAATATATCCCTTTCTGTCCTGAGCAAACTGAACAGACCTCACTCATCTGCCCTAGATGAGTGATGCTTTTTATTTATTTATCCATTCAAGCAAAAGTTTTGAGGCCTACTATGAGCCAGACACTGTTTTAGGTGTGGAGGCTGGAGCAGTGAGCAGACAAGGCCCTTCTATCACTGCTCATATACTGTCAGGGAGCTGGGCAACAGGCTAGCAGACAAAGGAATAAATCTTGTCCTTTCCAAAGGGAAATGCATTAGTCTCCTATGGCTGCTGTAACAAGTGACCACATACTGTAACCTAAAACAACAGAAATCTGGCCGGACACGGTGGCTCACGCCTGTAATCTCAGCACTTTGGGAGGCCAAGGAGGGTGGATCACCTGAGGTCTGGAGTTTGAGACCAGCCTGGCCAACGTGGTGAAACCCATCTCTACTAAAAATACAAAAAGTTAGTCAGACCTGGTGGCCGGTGTCTGTAGTCCCAACTACTTGGGAGGCTGAGGCAGGAGAATCATGTGAACCCGGGGGGCGGAGGTTGCAGTGAGCCGAGATCGCACCACTGCACTCTAGCCTGGGCAACAAGAGCGAAACTTGATCTCAAACAAACAAACAAAAAAACACAACACAACAGAAATCCATTCTCTCACAGTGCTGGAGGCTGGCAGTCTGCAATCGAGGTGTTGGCAGCGCCCTGCTCCCGCTGGAGGCGCAAGGGAAGGGCCTTCTGGTCTCTTCCAGCTTCTGCTAGTTGCTAGTTGCCGGCTGTCCTCAGCTTGTAGAGGCATCACCCCAGTCTCAGCCTCCTCCTTCACCTGGAGCTCTCCCTGGGTGTCTCTGTGTCCAGATTTTCCTCTTCTGTTTTTTATTTTTATTTTTAGAGACAAGGTCTCTCTCTGTCATCCAGGCTGGAGTGCAGGGCTGCCATCATAGCACTGCAGCCTCAACCTTCTGGGCCAATCAATCCTCCCACCACAGCCTCCCAACTAGCTGGAACTACGCAGCTCACGTGTGCTTCTTCTAAGTGATATTGGCGTTAAGGCCCACCCGAATCCCCTATGACTTCCTGTTAAGTTGATTACACCAGCAAAGACCTTATTTCCAAATAAGGTCGAATTTCCAGGTTCTGGATGGACATAAAATTTAGGGGAACTTTATTCAACAAAATATGCTATGAGAACACGAAAACTAGGTAAAGTGCCAGAGAGCGGGGGTGGAGCTACTGTTGCTGGGGGAGTGAGGTGGGGGTCAGGGGGTGCCCCTCTGAGTAGGTGACCTTTGAACTCACATAGAAAGACAATAGGATGTCAGCCCTGGGAAGAGTAGTATTCACTTCTTAGGGTAAATTTCTTTCTTTGTTTCTTCTAATATATATTTTTAGTAGAGACAGGGTTTCACCATGTTTGCCAGACTGGTATTGAACTCCTGGTCTCAAGTAATTCACCCACCTTGGCCTCCCAAGGTGCTGGGATTACAGGTGTGAGCCACCACACCCAGTCCTAGGGTAAATTTCTTTTCAGACAATTAGTTTTCATCCTAAGCCAGGACATCTCCACACAGACGACAGGCTAAAATCAACTGAGAAGCTCAAAAAATATATGCGGTAATTCTCAGACCAACTAAACAGAATCGCTGGGGGTTAGGCTCATACCGGGGTATTTTTGAAAGCTCCCCAGGTGATTCTGGTGAGAAGCTGGGATTAGGAAGTCCAGTGGAACCCCGGGCACATGATGGAATCACATCTTCTAAACGCTTTGTAGGGATGTTCTCACCAAACCTCCTACCGTAATAGGAATTACCCATGCCTGGGTCCCGGGGCGTGTGACACATGCATGGGGATGCACCCCGGGTATCAGGATTTCCCAGGCTCCCCAGGTGATCCTATCATGTCCCATTTAGCCCTAGCTGTGTCCTGAAGATGTTTGGGGGTGACAGGCATGCAGAGGAAGGCAAAAAATTGGGCTGGAAAAGGACCTCCGTGATTCCAAGAATGTAACACTTTGGACGTCGCACAGTAGTCCCTGGGTCTCAGGCCCCGGATCAAAGAGTTGTAGAGAGATGGTTTCAGAAAAGGAGGAGGGAGGCAGTGGAGGGCCCTGGCTCAGAGCAGAGGCATGATGTGGCCTGGCCCCAGTTCAAACCCCAGGCCATTCGGTATAGCATTTTCTGTGACCTCAAGCAAGCAGCTTCACCTCTTTAGCCTCAGTTTTCTCATCTGTGAAATGAGAAGAGTAACAGTACCTGATCCATAGGGTTGTCGTAAAACTGAAATTCAGGAGCATACAGAGAGCATCTCCCACAGGGCCTGACAGCTGTCAGCACTCAGTCAATGGGAGCCGGGATGTTTCCCGAGAGGCGTGTGTCACCCGTCCTACACTCTGGCCTAGTGCCCGGGAAGCCACAGGATCTTATTGGGGTGCTGGCGACCATCAGCTGGCCAGCTTGGCCCAGGTTGCGGATCCTCCAGGTTGGAAATAATGCCAAGGATGGCATTTGTGACCTCGCCGACACCAGCAAAGGTTCCAAAGCAATGACTGGGTACAAGTTGCTGAGCTCCAGAGCTCTTTGTAGAGGGAACGTCTGCCTTGATCTTCAGACGGAGCTTGGACCTGGCTTTGCTGCCTGTCTCTCGGGGGATGGGGCCAGCCAGGAGCACCTGTCAGCACAGGGCCTGGCCAGCGCACAGTTTAGCCTTGATGAGCAGATGAATCCCCGACCCCTGTTGTGAGCATAGGCGGCGGCTGGGCTGTGGAGACTCCCTTTTTTGGGGGGACCACAGATAGGCCGCTCCTTGGGATGCCACAAGCCCTGCCATGGGACTCCAGGCTGTGCTCCACCACCCTGCCTGGCTCAAGGGCCAGCCAGCACCCTGAGCTGTTCCCAATAATGCTATAAAGCAGAGCTGTCATTTCCCACAGTGTGCCGCATCTGTCTTCATTGAAGCATGCTCTTGGTAATCTCATTGTGGGGTTTTCCATTACAAAGTTTGATTAATTCCATAAATATTAAAATAAGACAGATAATTAGAATCCAGGTACTCACTGTTACACAAAAGCAGTAACGTCGGCACTAAATTATTATTATTAATAATAAGCGCTCATACAGTCCTGGTAATAAGTGCACAGGAAAAGAGACTCACAGTCATTGTTATTAATATTGTCCCCCCCAAGACGGTCTTGGGTAGTGGCTGAAGCTCTCTCTGTGTCCTAGGAGTGGACTGAAGCGCAGTGAGGAGAAGTGATTTGCAAAGACAAATAGGGTGGGAGGCTCGTTTTTGGCTCAAGCCTGGGGTGCACTGACTTAGTAGTCTCCTGCTTCTGGCCCCAGGAGGCAATTTCTCCCCTTGGCTCCTTCCTGGCTTCCTCGTGTTTGGAGGCCGTTTGCAGGTCCTCCGTCTTCAGCAGCTCGTGGGATGGTGGGAAGGCTGGGGAGAGGCGAAGGACTCGGTCCCGTGGGTGTTTGTTTGAGAGCCAGAGCTGAATAATACGTGTCTCCAAGCCTCTATATAAATCATGTAGACAAGTTTAAACTATGAATCATTAAGGTAGAAGGGAGGGTACACCGAATCGATAAATAGCAAAGTAAGGGAAAAACTCTTGTTACTCTGAAGTTGAAACACCAATTTGTTGTGTTTGGTCACAGCTGTAATTGTCTCACTAATCACTTTATGGTGGATTCCCAAAGTGGCCACCTCAGAGAATGAACAAAGCCCTGTTCTTATTTTTAATCAGAGGCACAAGTCAACTATACCTAAAACTTTTTCTTTTTTCTTTCTTTCTTTGTTTTTTTATGTCCTTGTTATTAAAAAAGCCTTCTCGGCCGGGCACAGTGGATCACGCCTGTAATCCCAGCACTTTGGGAAGCAGAGGTGGGTGGATCACCTGAGGTCGGGAGTTCGAGGCCAGCCTGACCAACGTGGAGAAAACCCGTCTCTACTAAAAAATACAAAATTAGCTGGGCGTGGTGGTGCATGCCTGTAATCCCAGCTACCTGAGATGCTGAGGCAGGAGAATCGCTTGAACATGGGAGGCAGGGGTTGCAGTGAACAGAGATTGTGCCATTGCACTCCAGCCTGGGCGACAAGAACAAACCTCCTTCTCAAAAAAAAAAAAAAAGCCCTCAGCAGCTAATCAAGGAAATGGCACGGACTTTGGACTTTGGTCTTTGGGCTTCAGGTGGGGCTTTTCCCCGTGCTGCAGGCCACGCTGATTTGCTGGAACGTTGCTGATGTGCTGCTCAGGCCTGGCACCAGGGCAGACCCAGTGGAGAGAGGGACCACATCTTTGCAGACCGCTGCGGTGAGATTCATGCAGGCTGATGTCGCCCCTTCTCAGAAGGGCCCAGAACTGACAACGGGAGCTGCTACCCTGAGCCCATTTCTGACCAGTGAGGAGGGAAGTGGATGGGATAGAACACTTGGGAGAAATCTAGCGTCTGATTTGAGAGGTCCTGGGAGTCAGGAAGAAGGGCGTGCTTGGCTTGAGGAAGGATCAGGAAAGCAGAAAGGATTCCATGAGAGGGAAGACGCACAAAAGCTGCGCAGGAGACAGTGGTGATGGCTGCACAGCAACGGAAACGCACATCACGACATGGAACTGGTCACTTAGAGATGGTGAAAACAGTAAATTTTACGTTACGTATATCTCATGACAATGAAACAAAAAGGCTATACTGGGTCATATTGGAACCCAAGGCAAAAGGAAGAACCAGTAATACTGATCCTGTCTGTATTTAAAGTCTTGATATTTTATTCAAGGATTTTTTGCATAAATTTAGATTTTTAAAAAATGTGTTAAAATTGTATCTCTCTTGATTGCTGTGTGTTTTGGCAGCACCTTAAAATTTTAAGCCCTAATCCAGACCCTGCACAAGAGGGATGGGCAATTCTCAGAAGGAAGGAGGATCCTTCTCCAAGGAGGACGGAAAGAGGAGGGAGGAGGTGTCTGTAGAAGCCAGGAGAGTCGCACAGGGGTGCTCTGAGCATCTCAGGTGGACAAAGGACATTTCCTAATGCTGGAAAGTGGGTGTCTTCTCAAAGACCATTGCTCACTGGAAGCTGGGCTTGCAGGAGGCCTGTCAGAAGACGAGTGAGCCGAAGTACTCCAAAGGCCTTGGAAACCACTCCAAGCGGTGCTGGAAGTTAAGCGAGATGGGGGCGTGTCAAGGGCAGGTGCATGGCTTTGAGGGTGTCCCTGGAGTGGAGTGCAGGGGCCTGTCCACATGAGCTTTCTCTCTAGAAGAACCTTCAGGCAGAAAAAGGTGGAAGGAGCGCGACGATAGGAGAGGAGGTTAAGAGCTATGACAGCTCTCAATGTTCTCTTGCCTCCCAAGGGGCGAGGGCTGTGGCCGGGGTGACATCCTGGAGCCCTGAAGGATGTGCAGCTGCTGCCAGTCCGTGAGGGCCTGTGGGGATGGGGCAGGAGAGTGAGACAGCCAGTGAGAATTGTGTTGGTCCCAGGGAGCTACTAGAACACCTCAGCTGATGGTCAGGAAGGGATGCAGGGATTGATGAAGGTCAACACGGGGTTCACAAAGACAAATCTAGCCAGGTACCCCTGCATCTGGGGGCGTTTCCTGCTTAGTAGAGGAGAGCATGTGGTAGACCTGGCATTTCTGAGCTCTCACTCGAGCCTCCTTTCATGTATTTATTTATTTTCATTGTTGTTGTTGTTTGTAGAGACGGGGGTCTCACTATGTTGCCCAGGCTGGTCTCAAACTCCTGGCCTCAAGAGAGTCTCCTGCTTTGGCCTCGAAGAGCTACAGGCATGAGCTACTGCGCCCAGCCTAACTCAAGCTTCTTAACTGGTGTCCTGTTTTCACACTTGCCCCTGCTACAATCTCAGTTATGTTACTTTCTTCAAAGCGCTGTCTAAAATTATCTCATTAATATTATCTCACTAACTAATGTGTTTATTGACTATTGCCTATCCCCCCTCATTACATAAACTCCCCTATAGGGGAAGGAACAGCATGCATCTTGTTCAATTTGGTATCTCCAGCCCTCAGAGAAGTACCCAGCACATAGTGGGAGCTTGATGTATATGCATTGAATAAATGAATGCATGAGCCAATGAATGAAAATCTGGATTTCAGCCAAAGGCTTTTGGCCAAGTATTACACAGAAGGTGAAGAAAGTGACCTGGAAGATGGCACGCTGATGGGGACAGTTGCCTGGGTAAATAAATGAATGTTGCCTCATGGATCAGCGGGGTCTCTAGTGGAAGGCCACAGGGCTCTTGGCACTATCCATTCACAGTCAGTGACTTATGTTTGAACATCTTCAGGTGCACTCAAAGTGTGGCGTTCGGAGCAGGAGGCTGATGGCCTTGCCCTATTCCCACCACTCTGAGGTCACTAGGCCAAGTTTAGCAGAAATGGATGGCCCTTCTAAATGGGTAGGTCACTAGAGGAGAGCGACTGGCAAGGGCAGACTTGATGGGGCGGTGGCTGGTGCAGGTGGTAGTGGACAGATGGGATAATGCAGACATTTTTGGGAAAGGGATTAGGTTTAGTCCATGCGGCCCTAGGGAGTGAAATGGGGGGTGGAGGCTGGAAGTTACAGGCACGTGTTTGACCAGTGCAGGGGAGAGGTTCCTAACCAGTGGCACTGGCCTGCGCCGGACTCGGAGCCCTCTCGAAGGTGAAAGTGTTCTCCAAATAGGGGGCTTAGTACAGGGCCTGGCCCGGAGTGAAGTTCAGAATAAACACGACTATCATTTCTCTTGGATGAAGGTAATCTGAGGACTTCCACTGACTGCTCGTAGGGGAAGCGCTGGCCCAGTTTCCGTCTGAGGGTCCGTCTGAGGATAAGCGCATGGTGCCCCGGGAAAAATGAACTGCAGCGAAGAGGCATAAAGACAAGGTGGTGGTGGGGCTGGGGGAAGAAATGTCCGTGGATGCCTGGGACTCCAAGGCGCGTGCAGAACCCGCTGGCAGTGACTGAGGGGTTCATGGCCAAGACCTCTGGGCACAGCCAGCAGCCTCTCAGAGGAAGCCTGGATTCTGCAGGCGGGCGATCTCCCGGCCCTGTCCAAATTCCCCACACCCGAGTGAGCAGAGATGTTCACGGAACCCATCTAAAAAGCCCAGAATTTTTGTGATGGCCTCAATCTATAGATTTGACTTGAAATACGTGGTTCTTATTAAATATCTTTTTGCTCTGATTGTGTTTTGCTTATGGCAGAAGGATGCACTGTGCTATCTTGTCAATGGCGCCAAATCTTGGAATTGGGCGTCATTGTGAGCAAGTGTACCCTCCGGTCACTCGCCTCTCTCACCCCTAATGCCGTGTCCTCCAGTCACTCACCTCTGTCACCCCTAACGCCATATCCTCTGGCCACTCACCTCTCTCACCCCTAATGCCATTCTCGTATTCTTGCCAGGTCTGGGACTCTGCAAAGGGCATTTCTCCTTTGGCCGCTGACTCTTAGCCATTAGAGTACACTGGGGGACAGGAGAGGAGAAGGAGGGGAGAGGAGAAGGAGGAGGGGAGAGGAGAAGGAAGAAGGGAGAGGAGAAAGGGGGGAGGGGAGAGGAGGGGAGAGGAGAGGAGAAGGAGGAGGGGAGAGCAGAAGGAAGGGAGAGGAGAAGGAGGGAAGACGAGAAGGAGGGAAGAGGAGAAGGAGGAGAGAAGAGAAGGAGGAGGGGAGAGGAGAAGGAGGGGAGAGGAGAAAGAGGAGGGGAAGGGGGGAGGGTGAGGGGAGAGGAGAAAGAGGAGGGGAGGGGAGAAGTGGGAGGAGAGAGGAGAAGGAGGAGGGGAGAGGAGACTTTCTGTTCTCTGGTTATTGTTTCAGTTCTTGCTGCTCCAACAGTGGCATTTTGTCCTGTCCTGGGCACAACAGCAGTTTGTTCCAGCTGCCAGCTTCTGTTTAAGCTCCCAGAATCAGCCTCACCATGCCTCCCTAGAGGTCCCAGTCAGCAGCAGCTGGGCAACACCTGTGCCCTGGCGGGTCCCGTCTCCAAACTTCCAGGTCTTGATACACCCAGTCCCTTCCCATTGCTCCCCTAGTACTGGGGATAGTAGCTGCTTCCTGTTCATTATTATCAGTGTCCCTGGTCCCCTTTTTTTCTTTCAGCCCTTCATCACCTTTGTAACCAATAGCCTACATTAAATTCCATCTATTGAAAGAACTGCCTGGATACTGCTGGACTTTTGACTCTTGTCAATGGAAGCGGATGACAGCAGGGTTACCTGTCTGAAGGTCAGTAGGAGGTATATGGTGTGTGTGGAGGATGACAACAGTGGTTGTAGGATGAAGGTAAGAGGTTCAGAGAGGGACAGAGTACACACGATCTTCCCTAAGTTTTGTAATTTGTCCAGTGGTTGGGTGGAAAAGTAACCCAAAAGCTCTAGTGAAGGTGCCAGGGCTAGTTTTCAAGATGAGAAAAATTTACTTCCCAAAGAGTGTTTGTTTCTCACATGAAAAAAAAAAAGAGATGAGAAGAAGAACAAAAAAAGGAGAAGAGGAAAACATGGAAATGGACCTGTGCAGACCCTCTCTTTCTTTTACACTGTATTTTTAGAGCAGCTTTAGATTCACAGTAAAACTAAGAAGGTAGAGAGGTTTCCCATATACCCCCTGCCCCCACATGTGCCTAGCAACCCCCGTTATCAATATCCCCCACCAAAGCATGAATTCATTACAATTCATGAACCTTCACTGACATGTTATTATCACCCAAAGAAAACAGTTTTGACATTAGATTTCACTCTTGGTGTTGTACATTCTATGCGTTTGGGCAAATGTATCATGACATGGATCCACAATTACAGTATCACACAGAACAGTTTCACTGCCCTAAAATTCCTTTGTGTTCCACCTGTTCATCCTTCCCCCCTTCATACCTAACCTCTTAACCACTGAGATTTTTATTCTCTATAGTTGTGCCTTTTCCAGAATGTCACATAGTTGGAATCCTATAGTATGTAACCTTTTCATACTACCTTCTTTCACTTAGTAATACACACTCAGGGTTCTTTTATGTTTAGGTTTTTTTTTGTTGTTGTTATTTATTTATTTAGAGACAGGTTCTTGCTTTGTTGCCCAGGCCAAAGTGCAGTGGCAATTCACAGACTTGATCATGGTGCACTACAGTTTTGAACTCCTGACCTCAAGCAGTCCTCCTGCCTCAGCCTCCTGAGTAGCTGGGACGACAGGTGCCTGCCACCACACGTGGCTTCGTTTCATCTTAAAGCTAAGTAATAGTACATTATCTGAACGTGCCACAGTTTATTAATCCATTCACCTACTGCAGGACATCTTGGTTGCTCCCAGTTTGGGCAATTATGAATAATGCTGCTATAAACACCCATGGGCAGGTTTGTATGTGGATAGCAAGGAGCACAATTACTGGATCATATGCTAAGAGTATGTTTAGCTTTGCAAGAAACTGCCAAACTGCCTTCCAACAAGACTGTACCATTTTGCATTCCCACCAGCAATGAACGAGAATTCCTGTTGCTCCACATCCTTGTCAGCACTTGGTGTTATCAGTGTTCTGGATTTTGGCCATTCTACTAGGTGTGTAGTAGTTGTTATTTTAATTTGCACTTCCCTAATGACTTAAAATGTGGGGCATCTTTTCTTATGCTTGTTTGCCATCCGTATGTCTTCTTTGGTAAGGTGTCTGTTAAACTCTTTGCCCAGTTTTTAATCAAATTGTTTATTTTGTTTTCGTTGAGTTTTAAGAGTTCTTTGTATATTTTAGACAAGAGACCTTTGTCGTATATATCTTCTGCAAATATTGTCTCCCAGTCTGTGGTTTGTCTTTTATTCCTCTTGATCTGCTTGATCTTTTCCACTGTGATACCTTTCTTCTTTTCTTTCTTTATTATCACTATAGAAAAGTAAAATATTGGGAGACTTCCTAGCTCAGGATCACTTTTAGAAGAAAGGGAGCTTTGAGAAAGGGAGGGAAAGAGAAAGTTATTAGGGATCACAGGGCTCTGTGCAGGAGGCAAAGGGCAGGCGAAAGCCAGAGAGGGGGGTCTGGACAGTGGGCAACACAGAAGCTCTGGACGCCTGAGAGGCAGAAGAAAGAAGATGCCAGAAGTTGGAGAAGATCTGAATGCTGGGGAGGAGGAATCTAAGAACAGATTTACTTTGAAATTTTCCTCTGCTGTTGGACTCTCTCCTTCTGGCTATCATAGATTTTAAAAGAGAGTCGATTTTTTAAAGGCGAGTTATGAAATCATTTCTACCGCGTCTGTCCTGTAACACACAAGCTGCAATTCTTCCCCATTTGTACTCACAAATAAATGGTGCTGGGGGAGGGCTGGAGGGTTAGGGGTCGCCTCCAACCGTTGTTGCCTCGGTGTGAGGTGCTAGGAAGGCAAGTTGATGACGTGGCTTTGCTGGAGGCCATGGGGGTTTTGATGGCCTTCCCTTAAATTTCATTTTCCAGCTTATTATTAACAAACATCCTGGCCAGGCACGGTGGCTCACGCATATAATCCCAGCACTTTGGGAGGCTGAGGTGGGCGGATTGCCTGAGATCGGGAGTTTGAGACCAGCCTGACCAACATGGAGAAACCCCGTCTCTCCTAAAAATACAAAAATTAGCCAGGTGTGGTGGCACGCCCCTGTAATCCCAGGTACTCAGGAGACTGAGGCAGGAGAATCACTTGAACCCAGAAAGCAGAGGTTGTGGTGAGCTGAGATCGTGCCATTGCACTCCAGCCAGGGCAACAAGAGCAAAACTCCATCTCAAAAAAATAAAAAATATATATAAAAAAAGGAAAAGAAACATCCTGAAAGAGAAGCCAGCAAAGGGAGTTTACTTACCTTTAGTGCTGGGGCATCCTCTCCCCAGAGAGTGGAAAGGTCTCGGCCTGGCGGATCTGGAGAACAGCAGCTGAGCTGCAGGACTGGGCTCCCCTCCGAGACCCCAGAAGTGCAGAGTGTGCCCCTGTGAAAGGCACCCTAACCGCGGTTATGTCCGTGAACCGATGGTCATTTAGGCCTGAGAGCCAACAGCACGGTAGAGATTCTGCCTGTCATTCTATGTGTGTCAGATGAAGTTGACTGTAAGCTTTATTTCCATTACAGCGATACATTTTCTCTGTCTTAGGCTTTGTCAGCTCAGGCTTCAGTTACCTTTTCCTCACATGGTTTGCTCCTGGCCACCCCAGGGCCCCATGGCGAGGAGTGAGAGAGGGGTTTCCCCAGGGCTTTCCTTCTTCCTCCCCTCCGCCCCCCAGATTTGGTCTGTGACAAAACTTCTTTCTAGGGTCCTGTTATTTGGGGTCTCGCTGCTGTCAGCAGAGGCCGGCCCCCTTTGCTGCACTGCTCCCTCTGGCCTAACGATGGGAGCTGCAGGATCCCAAGAGCCCTTTGTTTTCTGGCGGTTCCCTGAGGCCGCTTCTCTCCGTGCGGGGGTCTCTCTGTGCTCAGCCCTCCCTCTGGGGAGGCTGAGCTGTCACTTCCCCATCAGAGGAAGACGATCGTTCTCCGAACAGTGTTCTGGCTAAGATGGGGCCCCGGTGGAGGTGTGTGAGCAGATGACTCCGAGATTCTTCCTCATATTAAAATATTCCAGTAATCATGTCAGGGCTGATCCCACTCACGCATGGCACTTTACAAAAGATACCCAAATCATGGCCCTGTAGGCTCTGGGCCAGAACACAGGCAAGGCACCGGCGTGCTGCACAGCACCCGGGCAGATCAGAGCGTCTCTAGCGCGTCAAAGACCCACTCCTTTGAATCTCTCCGTGGGAGACAAGCCATTTGCCGGAGCCACATAATGGAGCATTCAGCCTTTGAATTGCCACTTCTCTGAAGACTCTTACAGGGCTATGAGGGCGACGGCCTCAGGACAGGAGGAAGGAAGGAAGGTAAGAAGGAGGTTTTGAGCCTTTATCTGACTAGAAAGAGGCTGTTATAGGCCCAGAAAATCAAGGTCTCACCCCCTCGCCCCTGAGAGGCAGCCAGGCATCCTGGGCAAGAGTGGTGCTGTCTCCCCACGGCAGGGGCAGCAAGGCTGGAGACAGGGCTGTTCCGCCATGTGGCCACAAGAAGACACCTGCCAAGGAGAAGGAGGCAGTGCGGGCCCCTGAGAAGGAGCTGCCCACCCTGCGTGTGTGTGTTGGGGGCCGAGGCTGTTGGTTTCAGTGCATTAAATCATGGACTGCTCTCCACTGCGTTACTATTCCTCTGGCTGCCCTGACAATGCACTCCATTATTTCATTATTAGTTATGAGGTAGCTGAAATGAGGGCTTCTCCACCCAGAGGGGCCCCAGAAAACAAGGGAAGGAGCCCAGCCTGTGTGTCCGCTCTGCAGACATTGTGCATTTCCACAACACACTGTGGGCCTCAACAGACGTGCCCACGGCAGGGCAGGGCCGCATGGCTGGCGGGGGCAGAGGCTAGGATCTGGGAGCTCGGTGGGATTCCAAGAGACCCTCCAGGGAGCAGCAACTCCCAGCCCCTCTGCCCCTCTGAGGCTGTCGGAAGCCAGCACTCAGTCCCTTACCTGAACCTTCTCACTTTTTTTTTTTTTTTTTGAGATGGAGTTTCACTCTTGTTGCCCAGGCTGGAGTTCCATGGCGCCATCTCGGCTCACTGCAATCTCCACCTCCCAGGTTCAAGCGATTCTCCTGCCTCAGCCTCCTGGGTAGCTGGGATGACAGGCACCCGCCACCACCCCCAGCTAATTTTTTTTGTATTTTTAGTAGAGACGGGGTTTCTCCATGTTGGTCAGGCTGCTCTTGAATGCCTGACCTCGGTGATCCTCCTGTGTCAGCCTCCCAACGTGCTGGGATTACAGGTGTGGGCCACCACGCCGGGCCAAGCCCTCTCACCTTCATCAGCCTGGCACTCCCTCCCTCAGCCAGCCTCCAGGCACATGGCCGAAATGGACTCAGGGCCTGGGAGGGTGTGGGGGTGCTTGGCCTGTGCAGCCTCTCAGCAGGTTTGGGTACAGCTCTTCCTTTCCCTCTGCAGGAACTCAACCTCTCACAGAACCTCCGCGCTGCACAAACCTGACTAATAGCCCCAGGACCACACATACTGCCTCCAGAGCTATCTTGTAGCGATGCTGGTGCCATTTTGCTAGTGTCTGGGGCGGGGTGGGTGCCCCTTCTGAAAGGTTCTTTGCAAGAAGCAGGTGGAGGCAAGTTCCAGCCTCCTCACTCCGGTCTGAGGCGTCACTGAGTGCCAGCTTCTGCCGCCCTGGAGTTGCATGGGTTTGGCTTTTGTGGACTTTTGGAGCAGATATTTGATATATTTTTTTTTCTGGTCAGTTTTATGGTCACCTGGATCTGAAAGTTTTCAGTGAGGTGGGTGTGAGTGAATGCGGAATGAAGTCAGACTTAGTTCTCTCTCCTGTGTTGAAGAATGCCTCCAGAGTCATGTCTGCCTGAAACCTGAGAATGCAATCTTACTTGGAAATAAGGTCTTTGCAGATACAGATGGGATCATACTGGATTCAGGTGGGCCCTCATCTAATGACTGGTGTCCTTAGAAGCAGAGGAAACAGGCCGAGGGACATGCAGGAGACAACGCCTTATGACAACTGAAGCCGAGAGTGGAGTGACACATCTACAAGCCACGGCACACTGGCCACCCCCGGAAGCTGCAAGAGGCAAGGCAGGTTCCTCCCCTTGGAGCTTTCAGAGAGCTCAAGGCCCTGCCCACGCCGTGATTTCAGACTTCCAGCCTCCAGAACTGTGAGACAACTTTCTGTTGTTTTTACCGCCACCCCCGCTCCAGTTTGTGTCACTTTGTTAAGGCAGCCATAGGAAAGGAACACACCCTCCCACCCACTTCTCTTTCCCTCCACTCTGCCGGTGCACAGGCGCGGATGGGGAACAGGCCCGGCAGGGTTTCCTCTGGGACGACCCAGGGGTGCCTGACTGAGCACCTATGTATGCAAAGAAAACAGAAGAAAACAAAACAAGACACCTGGTTAAATTTGAATTTCAGATCAACAACAAATAAACTTTTTTAGCATAAATATATCCCAAATATTGCCGGGATGTACTTGCACTACCAAATGATTGTAATTGCTCTGAAATTTATTTAACTGGGCCTGCGTGTCTGTCTTTTATCTGGCAACCCCAGCTCCCTGCTCCGGCCTCCCTCCCCTGCCATTATCTTCGAGCCCATGGCTCACAGAAGGGCCTTGGGGTGGGCTCTGACCTGCTCCAGGAGCACAGCAAGGTGGCGGGGGCCAGCAGAACTGCTCTGAAATCCATGAGTGCCCGAGCCCCTGGCTCCCCATGCACCGCCAGCAGCCTGCGGTCTGAACATCATCTCTCCCAGCTGGGTGCAAGTCTGGCAGGATTTGAACATACGGAGGAGGCGGCAGGGAGGGGAGGGTGAGGACTGCCTGGGGCGCCTTCCAGCAGGGGGGACGAGCCTCAGGTGCTTCCTGCTGAGCGGTGCTTGGCTTTGGCCGGTGCACTTCGATTTGTTCTATTTTTAACTGTCTTCAATTTCCCTCCTGGGGAAAGGGAGAAGGAGGAGGGAAACAAGGAGGTGGGGAGTGGGGAGTGAATCTGGGGGACTTGGAAGTGGTTGGCAGGGTTGTGTGGAATTCTGAGGAACGCCAAGGCAAAGACAGAGGGCGAGGCTTTTCAGGGAAGAGAGAGAGGGTGGCCGGCCAGGCAGGAGCACAGGGCACCTGAGAAGGCTCAGGGACAGAGGAAGTCCCGTTCTTCACTGAGGAGAGACTGAGGGGCCTGGCCTTGGGTGCTAGACCAAGCTAGTCACAAGGACTCTGCAGCACCCAGTGACTGATTGGCACATGGCGGACATGGTGACTCTGAGCACACACGCTTGGGTGACTAGGAGGACAATGGTACCATTTCCCAAAAACAGATCCCAGGAGAAGCAGGAACAGTTGGAAGTAGAGGCCCCAACCCCACAGTGGTGGAAAAGTCCACCACTGTGGCATTTGCGGATGGTGACTGTTGAGCAGGGGGGCTCATTCCAGAGAGCCCTGGCCTGCAGGCAGGTGGCCACTCGCCTCTGGGGGCTGGGGCCGCCTGTTCCTGCGCTGCTCTTGGACTTACTGCTTCTGCGGACAGGCCTTGGTCTTCGGGGCTGAGGGGCACAGAGCCGGTTCCTTCTGTGAGTGACAGCAGGACTCATGAGAAGTCCCATCCTGTAACCGGTGAGTGTAGAATGGCCACTCCGCAGAGATCAGACCTGGGGGCCAGGGTAGCGAGGGCTCGGGGAGGGGCACCACATTCTGGATAAAGGACAGCTCTGCAGCTCTTTGTAGCAGGGTGTGCCCTGGTCCTGGGCCAGCAGGAACACAGTTTCTGGGCAGGGAGCCTTTTCTGCACTCTTGGACAGAAGGGCGTAGGGCTTAGCGCATTCATTCACCCATTGCTTACCCACTTGTTACCCAACAAACAACAAGTCCTGTCACCTGCCTCACACCATGTTGGAGCCTGGGGATACAAACAGGAGTGATCCCAAAGGCTTTAGAGTCTGAAGTCAGACAGGAACCCACAAGGAGAACCATCTCCGTGGAGGCAGGAGACCCCGGGAAGGAAAGGCCTCAGACCTTGAAACCACACATACCTGAAATGGAATCTTGGCTCAGCTTCTCACGAAAGCTCTTTCAGCTTCAGTTTCTTCATCTGTAAAATGGGGAAATGTTCAAATCTACCTTCAGGGTGGTTATTGTTGGATTAGAGATGCTGAATCTGAATTCCATACACAACGCGTGGCATGTGGTAGCCCTCAGTGAATTGCAGCTGCTAGAGAGATACACGCAGAGCACGGTGGACACCTAAAGAGTACTTGAGTTCATAATATTTGACCTCAAATACTGAAAATAGGTTGGGTTTTGTAACCTCCTGAGGGGTTCACCTTGCCCGCTGTGAGACAGAGTTGATTCATCAAGACAGGGGAATTGCAATAAAGAGTAATTCACGCGCAGCCGGCTGTGGGAGACCAGAGTTTTATTATTACCCAAATCAGTCTCCCAGAGCAATGGGGGAGCAGAGTTTTTAAGGATAACTTGGTGGGTGGGGGGAACCAGTGCGCCAGGACAGCTGATTGGCCAGAGATGAAATCATAGGGAATCGTGTGGTTTTGCACTAATTCAGTTACTGGGGCCGAAAGACCAGAGGAGCCAATTTATTAATCTGGGTGGGGCCAGCTGATCCATCAAGTTCAGGGCCTGCAAAATATCTCAAGCACTGATCTTAGGAGCAGTGTAGGGAGGGTCAGAATCTTGTAGCCTCCAGCTGCATGACTCCTAAACTATAATTTCTAATCTTGTGGCTAATGTTAGTCCTACAAAGGCAATCTTCTCCACAGGTAGGAAGGAGGTCTGCTTCGGGAAAAGGCTGTTACTGTTCTTTGTTTAAACAATAAACCAAGTTTCTCCTAAAGCTAGTTCAGCCTACACCCAGGAATGAACAAAGACAGGTTGCAGGTTAGAAGCATTGAAAAGGTGGTTTGCGTTTCATGAGGACTTCATTGTTAAAAAAACGGGCCAGAAGGAGAGGTATTTGGTGTTGAGCCTTAGTTAATCTTCATTTCAAATCTAGAAGGCAGTTTCGATTTTGGAGCCCGAGTTGCTTGGTTTCAAATTCTAGCTTTGATAGCTGTGAGCTGTGTACCTTGGACAAGCTCCTTTACCTCTCTGTGCCTCAGGTTCTGCAGCTCAGGGGCTGGGGATGGGGGCAATAATGTATCTATCACGTAGGAATTTTTGTGAGGACAAAGTGAACTCATAGGTGCAAAGCATTTAGAACACCGTCCAGGCCTGGTGCGGTGTGCTCAGTCCTGTAATCCCAGCACTTTGGGAAGCTGAAGTGGGAGGATCCCTTGAGCCCAGGAGATTGAGACCAGCCTGGGCAACATAGGGAGACCCCATCTTTACAAGAAAATTTCAAAAACATTAGCCAGGCATGGTGGTGCACGCCTGTAATCCCAGCTACTTGGGAGCCTTAGGTGGGAGGATCACTGGGAAGGCGAGGCTGCAGTGAGCCATGATGGCGCTACTGCACTTCAACCTGGGTGACAGAAGGAGACCCAGTCTCAAAACAAACAAACAAAATTAAACAAACAAACACTGTCCAGCATGCAATAGGCACCACCGGTGTTCCTGTGTTTCTGATTATGATCCACATTACACAATGAGGAACGGGCACAGCAGGCTTGCCTACCGTAACCGCAGCCCACAGCAGGTGAGGGGTGGAGCCAGGACTTCCACTATCCGTGGCTCAGAAGCCCACCCTCACTCTTCCTAGTTCCACAACGGCCAATGCTGCTGCCCCTCATCCCAGCAGAGCTCCGTGGCCAACCCCACTGGCATGGAGCCTTAGTTGAGGCTTAGTTAAGGAAGGGCGAAGTGTGTGGAAATAGGTGGAAAGGGGCTGGTCCTTACCACGTAGCTCCTTCCTGAGGGGAGAGGCCACAGTGGAGGGGAGAGGCCACAGTGGAGGGGAGAGGCTGAAGACAGGTCCCTGCAAAGCCCACACTGGGGGCAGCGACAGACGAGGGAGACCTTTAGAGAAGTAGGAGATCCAGAGTGCAAAGCTCTGCATGGAGAGAAGGGCAGGTTTCTGGAAGCTGATGGAAAGCTCAAGAAGGTGCTGGAGCCGGAAGGACCATGGGGTTGGTGACAAGGACGTTAAGCAATTGGGCAGCAGCAGAGGGAAGAGCTAAATTGTTTCAGAGCAGAGGTGACCGTGTAGAGCAGAGGAGCGCAAACTCCCTTCAAGAAATCTGGCTCTGAGGGGAGCGGAGGTGCGGGGGTAAGCATGGCAGGCCTAGGGTCAACCCTGGGGGAGCTGGCCTGGGAGGGCCTCTGGAATGGTGGCCAAAGCCTTTATTTTGGTTAAAGCTGGGATGGAGAATGTTTTTCTTTCCAGGGTTCCGATCCCAGGTGGAAGAATCAATCCAAGGCCACACACACAGGAAACCATTCGATGTGTGCTGCCGGCGTGCGGGTGGCACCTCTGCATCCTCAGCCCAGCCTGGGCAGCAGCGTCTTCTTGGAGCCTGGTCTCAGTGCCCCTCAGGGCTGGCCCAAGGGAATGAATGGAGGTAGTTAGAGAAAAGACCCATGACTAAAATCATGCACACCATGGACCAGGCGCCTAAAGGGTCTTCAGACTCGGCCCTCTGTGCAGTCCCCTCTGCTTCCTGCCCCCTGTGGTCAACATGTCTATTGTTGGGATTCAGAAAACAATACCCCAAAATGAAGGCCTCAGAAGCAGCCTCTGAAGCAAAAGTTTTTCTCTGACCTTCCCAGGCTCTCCTCTCTCTCAGCTCTATTCCTCCAGCCAGGGAAACTAGAATCCCTTTTCCTCAAGGTGGGTCATAGAAACCAGAACCCCTTCTCCCCAAAGCCCACCTTAAAACCTAAAAATATATGGCCAGGCACAGTAGCTCCTGCCTGTAATCCCAGAACTTTGGGAGGCTGAGGTGGGTGGATCATGAGGTCAGGAGTTTGAGACTAGCCTGACCAACATAGTGAAAACTCGTTTCTACTAAAAATAACAAAAATTAGCTGGGTGTGATGGCAGGTGCCTGTAATCCTAGCTACTAGGGAGGCTAAGGCAGGAGAAACACTTGAACCCGAGAGGCGGAGGTTGCAGTGAGTGGAGATGGTGCCATTGTACTCTAGCCTGGGCGACGGAGCGAGACTGTCTCAAAAAACAAACAAACAAACAAATAAAACCCAAACAAACAAACAAACAAAAACCTCCTAAAAATATTACTTGAAATTTCTCCCACCATTCTGCATAAGAACTGGCCATAAAGAAACTCTCCAACCCACCTTGTTGGACTGTGGATCATGAGACCCCCATTCCAGAGAGGACCCTGCCCCACACCCAGAAGAAAGGAGGCTGCCCAGAGAGGCCAAGAAGAATCTGGACAGAAAGGCCTTGCTGGTGTCCCGCTCGGTCTCCTACATTAGCTCAAGCTTTTTTTGTCTAGTCATATTTCTACACTGCTGTCCATAATTTGTTGGACCTAAGCATAAAACAGTTTCCCCTCATCTGTGCGTCTTATTCTGAAGGCTCCTGTGTACACACATTAAATACATTTGTGTGCCTTTTCTCCTATTACTCTGCCTTATGTGAGCTCATTTTTCTTTTTTTTTCTTTTGAGATGGAGTCTTACTCTGTTGCCCAGGCTGGAGTGCAGTGGCGCGATCTTGGCTCACTGCAACCTCCACCTCCCAGTTCAAGAGATTTTTCTGCTCAGCCTCCCTTGTAGCTGGGATTACAGGTGAGGCGCACTCCACCATGCCTGGCAGAGTTTTGTATTTTTAGTAGATACAGGGTTTCACCGTATTGGTCAGGCTGGTCTCGAACTCCTGACCTCAGGTGATCTGCCCGCCTCAGCCCCCCAAAGTGCTGGGATTACAGGCGTGAGCCACTGCACATGGCCGTGAGTTCATTTTTCAGCGAAACTTCAGAGGGCAGAGGTTTCCCTTCCCCCACTATGCCAGGCATGGAGATGGGCGATGGCACAGCAGGCCTCCAGGAGCCACAGACATCTCCTTTGCTGGGAGACGTTTTCCTCCACCACTCTCCTGGCGGGAATGAATGAAGACGAGAACCAGCAAGGGAGACTGGGGATCCTGAGCCCTGGGGCCACGAGGGAGCCCACTGGGCCTGGGAGGGAGTTCGGTCTCAGGTGAGCCACGCCCTCAGAAGCTTCCAGCAGGCAGTACTGTGCACACTGTTGCCCAGTCGTAGAGAGACAGAACATTTTTATTTGCTAACTTAAAAAAAAAATAAAGACGTCAAATGATTCAATTTCTGTGAACAATAGAGTCTACTTCGGCTCCCTAATGGGGCCAGCCGGGAGACAGCAACAAGGAGAGGGCAGAGCAAAATGGGAGTGGTCTGCCAGGAGAGAGACGCCTCCCCTGAGGGTGAAGCCGCAGGCCCAGCAGAGAAGCCCTGGCGTGGATGGAGGTGGATGGACCCTGGGGTCTGGGCTCTGTCCTGGGTCTGGGCAGGCTCCTCACACCCAGCTTGCAGTGGCCCGTGGGCAGCACAGTCACCCATCACTTGCTATGGGCTTCACTTTGAACCGCTAAGTAGCTCTTCAATAATTTAAAATGTTTCTTTCTACACCGTAAACGACTGACTTTAAAATTTTTTCAGTTTGTTTTTGAAATAAAGGCCAATGATCCGGAGGGTTCTGGATGTTTTGCAGAACAGAAGCTACTGAGGATGCCACAAGTGGGGCAGTGGCTTTCTGAGCTCAGAGCACACCCCTGGGCCGCACTGAGTGCCTGGTGGGTGCCAAGGAGCTGGACTTGCTTGCGACTTGGGCAAGACACAAGTGCACCCGCCAGGCCCAGACAGGCCGTGGCACCACGAAGCAGGCACCAGTCCAGAGACACTTGCTTCGTGCAAAGGCGCAGGGATGGGAGGGGATGGGATTTCTTGGGAAATGGGAGAAACTCCACTCAGCTGGATTTGAGGATGTTGTGTGCAGCACATCAGGATCTGGAGAGCGAGTGGGGCAGGCATTGGAAGTGACTTGGAGTCTTGAATACCCGGCATGGGAGCGACAAGGTGAGTGGGAAGAACGTGGGTTCTGGGGTCATCTGAGTAGGATTTCAGCCCGAGCTCCCCACCCTCCATGGATCTGGGCAAACCATTTACCTGCGGGAGGCGGCGGAGCCTCACAGGAAGCCCAGGGGTCCGTATTCCAGAACATGGCCTGTGGGACTGCCCTGGACCAGCACTGCGGAGACGTCCCCGGGGACGCTTGAGCGGCCCTGCGCCCTCGCTGGTGCCCCGCACAGGTGTGCCCCCTGCATATGGACTTGGGGCTGACCTGGGCTGAGGGCCGGGAGGAATCATCCTCAGCGTGGCCGTGACCCGCCGAAGCCGGGCTTCAGGCAGCCTGGAACCAACCTCTCCAGTAATGCCCGGAGCCACGCCACACACACCCTGAGCTCAGGGCCCCGCTCCAAGCACTCCATGTGCTCTAAGCAGCGTCATCTCACCACAGCCCCTGGGCCGCAACGCCCCGTTTACAGAAAAGGACATTGAGTCACAGGTGGAGTAACTAGTCCAAGTCTATGCAGCTCCTAAGGGAAGAAGATGGGAGGAGCTCCAGGCAGTCTGGCCCTGGAGCCCGGGCCGTGACCTCCCCAGCTCTCCCCTCTGTGCAGCTTCAGCCTCCCTTCTACCCTGACGCGGGCACTGCTGCTCAGCCTTCCAGCCCAGCGCAGCCTCACCTCTTCCAGGAAGCCTGCCTGAAGCCCCAGGTAGTGCTGAGGTCCCTACTCTGTGCTCACAGCCAGCCCTGCTCTGCTGACAAAGGATCTATGTCCGCCTCTTAGTCGGACGCAGGATCTCGGAGGACAGGGGTATTTTTTCTGGCACCTTCCTCGGTGACTCTCACAGGCGCATGCTCAGGTGTGACTGCTGCTCATAGACTTGGGGGCCGACAGGTTGGGCGGTCTGACCCCCACTCCTACTTCCATCTGGGCAGCTAGGCCTGTGTCTGCTTTGCCCTCTTGTGACATTTCATTGACAAAGTGATCCACAGTTAAAACTAGTAGCAGACCATGGACGGGGGTCTCACAGGATCTTAGACTTGGCGCCCTGTGGGGTCCCTCTGGCGTCCTGGCCCCGTGGTGGAGGTGCCCAGGGATGGTAATGGGTGATGGGTGATGGCACAGCGGGCTCCAGGAGTTGCCCCAGCGCTTCCTCTGGGGGAGAGGCCCCTTCCTCCACCACCCTCCTGACAGCCAGTCCCGAGCGTCTCCCCGCTTGCAAAGCCCTGCATGGTGGTCCCAGGAACTGGACCCCAGAGAACCCCTGACCAGGGACATCGTGAGTGACCCAGTGCTCTGAGGAGCCGGCTTTCCCACCCGGCCCTAGCCCACCCTGGACACAGATGCTTCCTTAGCAGCAGTGCAGGGCGCTGGCTCTGCTGCCTCTCACTCAGGCCCTCCCAGGCAAGTGTGGGGGATGGGGGAGGGGAGAACATTAAACACGGAGGAAACTGAGGGGCAGGGGCAGCAAGTAGTTGCCTTGCTATAGTCAGGCAGAAATGTGTGTGTGTGATGGTGTGCTGAGTGTGCATGTGTGGTGAGATGTGTGTGTGTCTCTGTGGTGTGTGTGGTGAGGGTGTATGTGTCTCTGTGGTGTGTGTGGTGAGGGTGTGTGTGTCTCTGTGATGTGTGTGGTGAGATGTGTGTAGGGTGTGTGTGGTGAGGGTGTGTGTGTCTCTGTGATGTGTGTGGTGAGGGTGTGTGTGTCTCTGTGATGTGTGTGGTGAGGGTGTGTGTGTCTCTGTGATGTGTGTGGTGAGGGTGTGTGTGTCTCTGTGGTGTGTGTGGTGAGTGTGTGTGTGTCTCTGTGGTGTGTGTAGTGAGGGTGTGTGTAGGGTGTGTGTGGTGAGATGTGTGTAGGGTGTGTGTGGTGAGGGTGTGTGTGTCTCTGTGATGTGTGTGGTGAGGGTGTGTGTGTCTCTGTGATGTGTGTGGTGAGGGTGTGTGTGTCTCTGTGATGTGTGTGGTGAGGGTGTGTGTGTCTCTGTGGTGTGTGTGGTGAGTGTGTGTGTGTCTCTGTGGTGTGTGTGGTGAGTGTGTGTGTGTCTCTGTGGTGTGTGTGGTGAGGGTGTGTGTAGGGTGTGTGTGGTGAGATGTGTGTAGGGTGTGTGTGGTGAGGGTGTGTGTGTCTCTGTGATGTGTGTGGTGGGGCTGTGTGTCTGTGGTATGTGTGGTGAGGGTGTGTGTGGTGAGGGTGTGTGTAGGGTGTGTGTGGTGAGGGTGTGTGTGTCTCTGTGGTGTGTGTGGTGAATGTGTGTGTGTCTCTGTGGTGTGTGTGGTGAGGGTGTGTGTGTCTCTGTAGTGTGTGTGGTGAGTGTGTGATATGGTTTGGCTGTGTCCCCACCCAAATCTCACCTTGAATTGTAATTCCCATAATCACCATGTGTTGAGGGCAGGACCTGATAGGAAGTAATTGGATCATGGGGGTGGTTTTCTCCTTCCCCCACCATGCTGTTCTCATGATAGTGAGTGAGCTCTCAAGAGATCTGCTGGTTTTATAAGGGGCTTTGGCACTTCTCCTTCCGGCCACCCTGTGAAGAAGGTACCTTGCTTCCCCATCCCCTTCTGCCATGATTATAAGTGTCTTGAGGCCTCCCAGCCATGCTGAACTGTAAGTTAATTAAACCTCTTTCCTTTATAAATTACCCCATCTTGGCCAACATTTTTTTTTTTTTTTGAGATGGAGTCTCGCTCTGTCACCCAGGCTGGAGTGCAGTGGCGCGATCTCAGCTCACTGCAAGCTCCACCTCCCAGGTTCACACCATTCTCCTGCCTCAGCCTCCCAAGTAGTTGGGACTGCAGGTGTCCGCCACCATGCCTGGCAAATCTTTTTGCATTTTTGGTAGAGATAGGGTTTCACCATGTTCTCCAGGATGGTCTCGATCTCTTGACCTTGTGATCTGCCCACCTCAGCCTCCCAAAGTGCTGGGATTACAGGCGTGAGCCACCGCACCCAGTCGGCCAACACTTTATAGCAGTATGAAAAGGGACTAATGCAGTAAATTGGTACCACAGAGAGTGGGGTGCTGCTATAAAGATACCCAAAAATGTGGAAGTGACTTTAGAACTGGGTAACAGGCAGAGGTTGCAACAGTTTGGAAGATTCAGAAGAAGGAAGGAAAATGTGGGAACGTTTGGAACTTCCTAGAGATTTGTTGAATGGCTTTGACCAAAATGCTGATAGTGATATGGACAATGAAATCCAGGCTGAGGTGGTCTCAGATGGAGATAAGGAACTCATTGGGAACTGGAATAAAGATGATTCTTGTTACACTTTAGCAAAGAGACTGATGGCATTTTGCCCCTGCCCTAGAGATATGTAGAACTTTGAACTTGAGAGAGATGATTTAGGGTATCTGGTGGAAGAAATTTCTAAGCAGCAAAGCACTCAAGATATGACTTGGGTGCTCTTAAAAGCATTCAGTTGTATACATTCACAAAGAGATGGTTTGGAATTGGAGCTAATGTTTAAAAGAGAAGCAGAGCATAAAAATTTGGAAAATTTGCAGTCTGATGATGTGATAGAAAATAAAAACACATTTTCTGAGGAGAATTCAAGCTAGCTGCAGAAACTTGCATAAGTAATGAAAAGCCAAATGTTAATCACCAAGGCAATGGGGAAAATGTCTCCAGGGCATGTCAGAGGTCTTCACAGTAGCCCCTCCCATCACAGGCCTGGACACCTAGGAGATAAAAATGGTTTTGTGGGTTGGGCTTGCTGCTCTGTGCAGTCTCAGGACTTGGTGCCCTGCATCCCAGCTATGGCTAAAAGGGGCTAATGTACAGCTCAGGCCACTGCTTCAAAGGGTGCAAGCCTCAAGCCTTGTCAGCTTACACGTGGTATTGGGCCTGAAGGTGCACAGAAATCAAGAATTGAGGTTTGGGAACCTCCACCTAGATTTCAGATGATGTATGGAAATGCCTGGATGTCCAGGCAGAAGTTTGCTGCACAGGTAGAGTCTTCATCGAGAACCTCTGCTAGGGTAGCGCAGAAGTGAAATGTGGGGCCAGAGCTTCCACACAGAGTCCCCACTGGGCATTGCCTAGAGGAGCTGTGAGTAGAGGGCCGCCATCCTCCAGACCCCAGAATGGTAGATCTTCTGACAGCTTGCACCATGCACCTGGAAAAACTGCAGACACTCAGTGCCAGCCCATGAAAGCAGCCAGAGGGGGCTGTATTCTGCAGAGCCACAGGGACGGAGCTGCCCAAGGCCATAGAAGCCCACCCTTTGCATCAGAGTGACCTGGATGTGGGGCATGGAGTCAAAGGAGATCATTTCACAGCTTTAAGATTTACTGCCCTCATAGATTTCAGACTCACATGGGGCCTGTAGCCCCTTCATTCTGGGCAATTTCTCCAATTTGGAATGGATGTATTTATCCCATGTCTGTACCCCCATTGTATCTGGGAAGTAACTAACTTGTTTTTGATTTTACAGGGTCATAGGCGGAAGGGACTTGCCTTGTCTCAGATGAGACTTTGGAGTTGGACTTTTGAGTTAATGCTGGAATGAGCTAAGACTATTGGGAAGGCATGCTTGGTTTTGAAATGTGAGAACATGAGATTTTGGAGAGGCCAGGGGTGGAATGACATGGTTTGGCTCTGTGTCCTCATTCAAATCTCATCTTGAATTGTAATCCCCACAATCTCCAGGTGCTGAGGGAGGGACCTGGTGGGAGTTGATTGGACACAGGGGTGGTTTCCCCCATGCTGTTCTCATGATAGTGAGTGAGTTCTCACAAGACCTGATGGTTTTATAAGTGTTGGACAGTTCCTCCTATGCACACACACTCTCTCTCTCTCCTGTCGCCATGTCAAATGTGCCTCTTCCCTTTCCACCTTGATTTTAAGTTTTCTGAGGCCTCTGCAGCCATGTGGAACTGTGAGTCAATTAAGCCTCTTTCTTTTATAAATTACCCAGTCTCGGGTATTTCCTTATAGCAATATGAGAGCAAACTAATACAGTGTGTGTGTGGTGAGTATGTGTGGGGTGTGTATGTGTGGTGAGTGTGTATGTGTGGGGTGTGTATGTGTGGTGAGGGTGTGTGGTGTGTGTGGTGATAGGGTGTGTGCATGGTGAGTGTATTTGTGTGTGGTGTGTGTGTGGTGCTGGTGTGTGTGCGTGGTATGTATGTGGTGAGGGTGTGTGTGTGTGGTGATGGTATGTGTGTGTGTTGTGTGTGTGGTGTGTGTGGTGAGGGTATGTGTGTTGTGATAGCATATGTGTGTGGTGTGTGTGTGTTTGTATGGTGTGTGTGGTGATGGTATGTGTTGGTGTGTGTGTGGTGAGGGGGTGTGTGTATGTGGTGTGTGTGTGTGTTGTGTGTATTTGTGTGGGGTTTATGTGTGTTTGTGTGGTGTATGTGTGTGGTGAGGAGGTGTGTGTAGTGATGTGTGTGTGTTGTGAGGGTGTGTGTGTTGTGTGGTAAGAGTGTGTGTCTGTATGTGGTGTGTATGTGATGGTGTGTGTGGTGTGTGTCTGGTGTGTGTGTATGTGGTGTGTGTTTGTGTGGTGTGTATGTGGTGTGTGTTTATATGTAAATGTGTGTGTGGTGATGGTGTGTGGTGTATGGTGCGAGTGTGAGTGTGTATGGTGAGGGTGTAAAGTAAGCAGCACTCCCCCTGGAGGGCCCTCTCAGGGATGCTGCTGCTCTGCCTGCATCCCACCGGTCCCTGCCCAGGGTCCCTGGGAAGGTGTGGAGACGGTGACAGACTCAGGGTTGGGTCATGGCCCTGACTCTCACAAGTAATTGTGGGCAGAAGTAGAAAGGATCCTTGTCTGGGGTACTATGAAATGGCAGGGTGACACCACCAATACAGGGTGGATTTTATTGTGAGGCAGAATCCTTTCACCCGCCTTGGCACTGGACTTGGCTGGTTTTCAGGGGGCCACCATTTTGGGCATCCTCATGGCCAGGGTCTTGAATGTGGTGATGACCAGTGAGGTCTGATGCTGCCCCACACCAGGCAGGGCCCAGGAGGGAGAACTGGTGAGGCATGACCTTGAGGTTCAGTCCAATTCTGGCCTTTAAGGTTGCCAGAAAAAGGGGGACAACATTGGGCGCCATTAGGTGTGGACCCAGGGACCCTGTGCTGTCTCCTCTGCCCACTTCCTTCCTCCTCGAGTTTCCTTTT